>NC_083108.1:50378704-51578704 GCF_949774975.1 Lagenorhynchus albirostris
GGGATATGTTTTGTTAAATAAAATGTATTATTAAAATTAATTTTACCTGTTTGCTTTTGCAGTCTTTAATGTGGCTACTAGTAAATTTAAAATTACCTTTGTGGATCACATTTCTATTGGATAGTGCTGGTCAAGAGTTGATGGTAATGATGATGATGTTAATGATCATAATAGCAGCTAATATTTTTGAATGCATTGTTCCATCTCCTCCACTTAATTAAGTTAAGCCTTATAAAAAAGTATGAGATAGGTACAACTATTATTTTCCATTTACCAGTGAGGAAACTAAGGCAGCTGCTTACTCATTACTGTGAAAACTGCCTTCTTGAAGAGATGTTTGTATACCTGTATTCGTTATTCACAGTAGCCAAAAGGGAAGCAACTGAAGTGTCCATCAGTGGGTGAATGGCTGAACAAAATGTGTTGTATATGTATACAGTGGAATATTATTCAGCCTTTAAAAAGGAAGGTAATTCTGACATGTTATAATATGGTTGAACCTTGAGGACATTATCTAAGTGAAATAAGTCAGTCACAAAAAGACAAATACTGTATGATTCTACTTATATAAGGTACCTAGAATAGTCAAATTCATAGAGATAGAAAGTAGAATGGTGGTTTCCAGGAGCTGGGGGTGGCGGTGTGGGGAGCTGTTGTTTAATGGGTATAGAGTTCCAGTTTTTTGTTTTGTTTTTGTTTTTTTGGCCGCTCCTTGTGGCATGTGGGATCTTAGTTCCCTGACCAGGGATCGAACCTGTGCCCCCTGCAGTGGAAGTGTGGAGCCCTAACCACTGGACTGCCAGGGAAGTCCCTAGAGTTTCAGTTTTGCAAAATAAAAATAATTCTGTAGATGGGTTGCACAACAATGTGAGTGTACTAAATACTGCTGAACTGTACACTTAAAAGTGGTTAAGATGGTAAATACTATGTTTTATATCTTAACCACAATTAAAAAAAATTTTTTTTAACTCCCTGAAATTTCAGGTAACATTTTGTCAATAGTTTGAATCTTTTAGAATGAACTTCCCTTTAGTTTTATATACAATCTTTTATTTACCATTTGATTTCTCTCTGCTCTGTGACCCTAGCTGTAAGGCACTAGCATACAGTTATCTGAGATCCTTTTTTTTTCCTATAATTAGTTGAAATTATACAGTTTTAGAGCAGGGAAAATAAAGGGATTATGCTTTTTTTAGTTAATATATTATTCTTAAAGTTAGATCATATTGCTGTAATTTTTCTTGTTAAATAAGGACAAGAATAGAAAACCTTTTGTAAACAATTACTATTCTACAGCACAAGTATGAATTACTGAGTACAGGTGATTATAATCAGACTTTCATACTTATTTGATATAAAGAAAATAGAAAATGTTTAATTTTACCTTTTCTCAAGAGTTTCTGGTGACATACTCTTTTTAATATAACTAGAGCAAAACCAAAGATGCCTATGAAACATTATTTTTTCTAAACTTTAGCAGTATAATTATTCACAGATACAAAATACATACTAGTTCTTATTTATAAGGTATTTGCTGTTTGGGGCTTTAGAACTAAGATTGTAGTGTTAAAGATACTTCTCAGTTCCTTTCAGTTGTTATTGAATGCTGTGGAGTGAGTGATTACTAAAATGGAAAACAGTTCTTAATAAAATTACATACAGATTTCAAAGATTAACATCTTAGTTTTTATAATCAACATTGAATGTTATTTTAAACACTTCTCACTCTATGTTCATGTTATAGCTTTAGAGGCTGATGTTCTGGAATTATTCTTTTGGGGGGGAAAAAACCTTCTGTTTGTTTTTTATAAATAGGATGCAGGACAAAAAAGATTTGGAGCGGTTTCCTGTAATGTTTGTGGCATGCTTTACACAGCTTCAAATCCAGAAGATGAAACACAGCATCTGCTCTTCCACAACCAGTTTATAAGTGCTGTAAAATATGTGGTAAGTGCAGTTCATGACTTTTAAAATGCAGAATCAGATAATTAGAGATGAATTGCCAAATTTAAGTCATTGAAAATTTTTGTCTTTAGGAAATGGTAATATATACAAAGCCCTTGTAGTATATATACAGGCTTATTTTAAAACAGAGCCAAACATAAAACCCAGCAAATTTATTCTGGCTGGTGTATGTTGTGGGATTTTTGAATTTAAGTTATATTTTTAAAGTGTTATTGAACCTCTTCTAACAAGTAATGCTGTTCAACTTGAGTATTTAAAAAGTCATTTGATTTTAATAATTATTAACTATTGATAAGCCTGCTTAATATTCAGTATAGCTTGGCACACTTTTTATTTGAGGGATTGATAGTGCTGTATATTATACCAAATAGACTGGGGATTTCCTTCTCTTTGCTAACGTGAGAGCTTTTCTTAATAAAATTAAAGAGAAAAATTCTTGATGGTTAAAACCTCAGAATTTGTAGTATACTTAAAAAAAAATCCCACAAAGTAAATAAGTTTTAGTATGTATTTTTTGATGTATGTGCATTTGAGGCATAATGGGTATTATTTAATACTTGTTTTTGGAAGTAGCAAAATTTTAAATAATTTTGAACCATTTCAGATATCTTGTGAAAATAGTAATTTAATGTAATTGCTGTTTACCCATATCTGAAATGGAATTTATTTTTATTTTATACATGTTACCTTCAGTACTGTACACTCACATTAATAAGACCTCCAGGATATCTGAACTGAGATCACCAATTCATTTCATGTAGGCACCAGATGTTGGATTATTTAAAGATCTTTATTGGCTTCAGTTAAATTTGTATCCTTACCTTTGGTTGAAGGATTTATATTCATGGTTTTATTTATCCAGTTACTTCTTCCCAAGATAAGTGGGGTTTTCTTATTTTGGTTCCCTTCTGTGATGATCCTTTATATTCCTTATTTCATCTGCTTTTCCACACATACACCCTCCTACTGCTTAACTAAATAAAATATAAGGTGTGTGGACATAGAATATCTATAGATATTGATTTGTCACTTGAAATTTGTACTTTTCCAATTTGACTGTATTAATATCCTTAAAACTTCAAAAGAAAAATAGCTCTATCAGGCAGCTAAATTATAGAATACTTCTTTGGCAAAAAATATTTGTTTATTTTACATACGTGAATCTGGTAGAAGTTAAAATGTGTTCTGCTCAAGTTACATTATCTGATTCTTGCAACCAGTTTCCTCAAATTACAAAAAGATTTGGTTTAAAAGACTTAATTCTTTATTTTAAAGGAAGTTCTTAATTTCTGACACAATCTGTAAAGAAATCAACCAGGAATTAATGTACTCTGCTCTTCCACAATACCAAAGGAAATTAGTTTATGGAACAAGGTGGAGTCATCACCTTCTCAACAAATTCTGGCTCTTGCAAAACTGTAAAGCAGTAGAGCAACTTAGGGAAGACTGATTCCTGCCCCACACCCCACCCCCACCCTCCTTGATGGGACAGAGCTATGGGTTATTTTATTTATTTTTGAAATAAGCTCAAGAGAAGGAATCGAGTTTAGCAGTTGGCCATCCTTCACTAACATCAAAGTTAATGTTCTTATCTTTTGCTGTTTTCAAATGTGTAGGTATACATAGATTTTAAGGTAGAAACTCCTCCAGAACATTGTAGCATTCTTTTCTAGTGTATGGAGGGAGGATAAAAACATACCTATGTTAAAGATATTCTGCTGTGATCACAACCCTGGATTTTGGGTTGTGACATGAATTATTTATTGGGCACCTAATATTGTGCTTTTGCATTAAGTACTGTTAAGTGTTTGATGAAACATCTAAGTTTTTTAAATGCCAGTTCATCTGTTGTGTTTGATTCTTGGAGAGAAGCATATAGAAAAGAAGTCATTTCGTGCTCTGGCTTTTATTTATTTCAAATGGGCAGTGTTCAGCGATTGGAAATCAAGTTTTCTTCCACTTAGAATAAATTAGAATGAGTTATACTTTTTATATTTTAATCAAACATTCTTTAGAAAATAAGTAGTTTTTCCTTAGGGTAAAAAGATTCCCTTAGACACGGTAATAATCTATGACAGGTAAAAATGGCTGAAGTCTTCTTTTCAAAAGATTAAAATAGCATATAAATTATATAGCCATAGTAGCAATAGAAATTGATGCCACAGAGGCTACTTTTGGTTGACTACAATTTTTTCTTTTCCTTATCCTCTTTGGTTTGGGGTAGGGGAGAGAGTGATGGTGCTCTCTTTCTCTATTCCTTCATTGTACTCCATCTGCCTCATTGACACCATTTGAGGAAATGTATTTTATCTGACTTACTAGAAACTATTTAGGAAGGAGCCCCTTAAGGCCTCAGGGGGAGCCTGGATTCTGGTTTAGACCTAGGTTCATTTCAGTTTCCCTTCATGAACTAAGATAACTGTTTTCCTAAAGGTGTGAAGAGAAAGCAGGAAAAACTCCCCCAAGAGCATTGAGCCATGTTGCTAGGCAAGGAACCTGTCCAGAACTCATCTGTATTTTGAGCTTTTAGTAATGCAGAAGAGGAATAATGTGTGGGTTCTTTGCAGAAAATCTCCTAACTTAATCTTTCTTACCTCTGTCTTTCCCTTATCTCCTTTGATTAACATTTGACTGAATGCTTTGTGGAGGACCTTACTCTCAGGGTATTTCATATACCCTTGCCTTCAAATTTAGGAACAAAGCCTGAAAGAAATGAAAAGTTAACAGTAGAAGATTTAAGTAACTATTAAAGCAATAAATCAATATTAACTATTTAAATTAAATTATAAATTAGCTTTGCAATTTAGAAGTGATAATTACTTTGGTAGAGCAGTGATCAGAAGAGGGGTTTGTTTTCACCTCTTGATGACAAGAAAAACTTCGAAGAAGGATTTGACAGATCCCTGATTAGATGTACAGCTGCACTATCCAGTATGGTAGCACTAAACCACAGAAATGAAAAATGCTGTTCCTCAGTTACAGTAACCAGTGCTCAGTAGTCACATGTTGCTAGAGGCTACGTGTTAGTGTAGATGTAGAACATTTGTATTGTCACAGTGAATTCAGTTAGACAGTGCTGCTACAGAAAGCTGAGGCAGGGAAGCCATGATCCAGTAACCTTTAATTTCTTTTATGTGAAACTTGAGTACATGTGAATTTACTTCTGCATACTTTTTCTATATTCCTTTTGAAGATAACTAGGACAAAGAGGAAACTGGGTGTGGAGCAGGAATAGGGATTTTTAAGTTTTGGGATTGGGAAAGGAATCGGAAGCAAAGTAGCCTTGGCTCTTAGAACTAACTGTACTCCAGCATTCTTAGGGAATAGGGAGCCCAGGTATATTTGTAGGAGGAATGCAGAGAGCCGACTCAGAATTTGGTCTGAGTTTCATTGAGTTTCCCTGCTTAAAGGTTGAAAGTTAAGAAGTAGTTTCTTTAGAAACAGGTAGGAATTTGTTACATAAAAATTACCAAATGTCTTATTTCAAGCATCCAAGTACTTTTTCTCTCTTCCCTGACCCACATTTTTAGTTTTTCTAACTTATTATATCTTAAAGACTTAAAATATTGTGGTGTATAAATGTAGAATGGGAGCAGTCAGAAAGTAATTTTCCTTTGGGATGTGAAGGCCATATATTGGAGAACGAATACCTTTAGAATGAATGTTACATGCAACAAAATTTTACATTTTTAAAAAATAAATTTATTTATTTATTTATTTTTGGCTGCATTGGGTCTTCGTAGCTACACGCGGGCTTTCTCTAGTTGTGGAGAGCGGGGGCTACTCTTCGTTGCTGTGCGTGGGCTTCTCATTGTGGTGGCTTCTCTTGTTGCGGAGCATGGGCTCTAGGCACGCTGGCTTCCGTAGTTGTGGCATGTGGGCTCAGTAGTTGTGGCCCGTGGGCTCTAGAGCACAGGCTTAGTAGAAAGTGTTCACAAACTCTGGGGAGGGAAAATATATCTAGTGGCAAATAAAAACTTCAATCTGTTTTTCCTCTACTTTTCTCTATTCCAGAGATGGTACCGCCATTTACTCATATCCACAAGCTGAAAACTTCAGAACAGTCCTTCAGTTTTCTTTTTATTGTCCTTCTAACTCAATCCTTTAGTGAATTTCACCTTCAAAATAGATTCCAAATACTCCCACTTTTGTCATGTCTACTGCTCCTGCTCTGAACCAAGCTGGCAGCATTTTTTGCCTGGACCACTTGTGTAATGCTTCCCTAACTGGTCTCCCATCTTCCATTTTTGTTTCCCTGCAGTCTTTCTGCATGTTGTCCATAGCAGTCTTTTAAAAACTTGAATCATATTATGTCCTTCCTTTCTTTAAGATTTTCCAGTGAATTCACATCACACATAGAATAAAATTCAGAGTACTTAACTGTGGCATCAAGGCCCCGCACACTCCCCCTTCTCTAATCTCATCTCCTTACACTCTTCCCCTTACTTGCTGTACTCCGGTCATGCAGATCTTCCTTCTGTTCTTAAACCACTTCAACCACATTCCATTCTTAGTGTATTTGTACTTATATTACTTTTGCTTGGAGTGTTTCTCTCAGATCTTCACGTACTGGCTCTCTTCATTCTGGTCTTAAAGACACCCTCCCTGACCACCCAGTACAAAATAGCTCCCCTTGTCCCTCTTCTGTCTGTATAACTTATCACACTCTGAAAGTTTGTTATGTGTATTCCCCACTGGAGTAGAAGCTGTGTCGAAGCAGAGTCCTTGGTAGTCTGTTTATCATGCTGAAGAGCACCTGCCAATGCGTAGTAGGGGCTCAACAAATGCATTGAATTAAAGAACAGATTTTGATTTGAAGCCACAGAACAAGAGTGGTGAGTCTCAGTTTTCTCATTTAAAAATGAGATTAAGGGCTTCCCTGGTGGCGCAGTGGTTGAGAGTCTGCCTGCTGATGCAGGGGACACGGGTTCGTGCTCCGGTCCGGGAAGATCCCACATGCCGTGGAGCAGCTGGGCCCGTGAGCCATGGCCACTGAGCCTGCGTGTCCGGAGCCTGTGCTCCGCAACGGGAGAGGCCACAGCAGTGAGAGGCCCACGTACCGCAAAAATAAATAAATAAATAAAAATTTTAAAAAATGAGATTAAACCAGATTTCTCTGGGCTTTGGCAACTCTGATATTTGTTGATATTAAATCATTGGGAATTAATAGTATAAATATCTTTGGGGGACATGGAACATATTGTAAGTTAGACAGAATAGTAACATACTTCAAAATATGTAAAGCAGCCCAAATTTGAATTCATTGTGGCAGTTAGAGGTTTATTAACTAGGTTTGCATATTGAATTACATATCTGACTGAATTTAGGTGCTAAAATCATTTGTTCTTTGTTTAGAAAAATAGTCAAAGTAATTTAACTCTTTTTTTTTTTTTTTGCTAAGATGTAAGAGGTCATTATAGATTATTTTGTACCAGTGGTTTTTCTTCAGTTGTATTTAATTTTAATTTTCTGTAAGATAAATTTTTCTTTATATATAAAAATAATGCTTCTAATCCTTCTATCACAGGAATTAAATTTTGAGAGTTTTAGTTTCTCTCCTGAAATGCTTCTTTCACATAGTTTGTCCTCTTGTCCTTTAAAATCTTTAGCATATGTGTAATAGCAATTTTAAAGTTCTTTTCTGCTAATTCAGACATTTGGGTCACACTGGGCCTGTTTCTGTTGACTTTTCCCCTCTTGATCTTGGATCATAATTTCCTATTTCTGTCCATGGTCTTACTTTTTTTTTAATAGACTTTATTTTTATAGAGTAGTTTAAGATTATAGGGAAATTGAGCTTACGGTAGAGAGAGTTCCTGTATACTCCTGCCCGTACATATGCTTGACATTCCACACCAGAGTGGTATATTTGTTGCAGTTGATGAGCCTACATTGACAAATTATCACCCAAAGTACATAGTATATATTAGGGTTCACTCTTGGTGTTGTACATTTCATGGGTTTAAAAGATACATAATGACATGTATCCAGTAATGTCATACAGAATAGTTCTTCTGTTCTCCCTTGCTTTATCCTTGCCTAACCCTGGCCCCAGCCCCTGGCAACCACTGATCTTTTTAACTGTTTCCAAAGTTTGGCCTTTTCCAGAATGGTATGTAATTGGAATCATACAGTATGTAGCCTTTTCACATTGACTTCTTTCACTTAGTATTATGCATTGAAAGTTACTCTGTATCTTTTCATGATAGCTCATTTCTTTTTAGTGATGAATAATATTTTATTATCCTGATGTATCATAATTTATTTACCTGTTCACCTACTGAAGAACATCTTGGTTGTTTCCACATTTCGGCAATTGTGAATAAAGCTGCTATAAATGTCCATGTGCAGGTTTTTGAGTGGACATACATTTTCAACTCGTTTTTGTAAATACTAAGGAGTGCAAATGCTGGGTCGTGTGGTAGGAGTGTGTCTAGTTTTGTAAGAACTGCCAAACTGTTTTCCAAAGTGGCTGTACCATTTTGCATTCCCACCAGCAATGAATGAGATTTTCTGTTGCTCCACATTCTTGCCAAAATTTGATGTTGTCAGTGTTCTGGGTTTTAGCCATTCTAATGGTTGTGTATTGGATCTTACTGTTGTTTTAATTTGCATTTCCATCATTCCACAGAATAGGGAGCATCTTTTCATATGCTTATTTGCCATCTGTATATCTTCTTTGGTGAGGCATCTGTCCAGGTCTTTGGCCCTTTTTTTTCAATTAATTAATTTATTTATTTATTTTTGGCTGCATTGGTCTTTGTTGCTGCACGCGGGCTTTCTCTAGTTTTGGTGAGCGGGGGCTACTCTTAGTTGAGGTATGCGGGCTTCTCGTTGCTGTGGCTTCTCTTGCTGTGGAGCACGGGCTCTAGGCACACGGGCTTCAGCAGTTGTGACATGCAGGCTTCAGTAGTTGTGGCTCGCAGGCTCTAGAGCACAGGCTCAGTAGTTGTGGCGCACGGGCTTAGTTGCTCTGCGACATGTGGGTGGCGCACGGGCTTAGTTGCTCTGCGACATGTGGGATCTTCCCGGACTGGGTCTCAAACCCGTGCCCCCTGCATTGGCAGGCGGATTCTTAACCACTGCGCCACCAGGGATGTCCCTGGCCCATTTTTTAACAGGTTGTTTGATTTCTTATAGTCGAGTTTTAAGAATTCCTTGTATATTTTGGATAACAGCCCTTTATGAGCTAGGTCATTGTAAATATTGATATCTCCCAGTCTGAGGTTTGTCTTCTCATCCTCTGGACAGTGTCTTTTGCAGAACAGAAGTTTTTAATTTTAAATTTAATGAAGTCCATCTTATCAGTTCTTTCTTTCATGGATTGTGCTTTTGGTGTTGTATCTAAAGAATTATTGCCATACCTAAGGTCATCCGGATTTTTCCCTTTGTTATCTCCTAGGAGTTTTTATAGTTTTGCATTTTACATTTACATCTATGGTCCATTTTGAGTTAATTTTTGTGAAGGTGTAAGGTCTGTATCTAAATCCTTTTTTTTTTTTTTGCACGTGAACATATAGTAGTAGTTCCAGCACCATTTGTTGAAAAGACCATCTTTTCTCCATTGTATTGCTTTTGCTTTTTACCAAAGATCAGTTGACTATATGTGGGTCTATTTCTGGGCTTTCTATTCTGTTTCATTGTCTCTTTGTTTCTTCTTTCACCAGTGTCACACTGGCTTGATGATTGTAGCTTTACAGTAAGTCTTGATGTCCAATAGTGTTAGTTCTCTGACTCTGTTCGTTTTCAATATTGTGTTAGCTATTCTGACTTTTTTGCCTCTCCATATAAACTTTAGAATCAGTTTGTCAATATCCACAAAATAGCTTGCTGGGATTTTGATTGGGATTGCATTGACTCTATAGATCAAGTTGGGAAGAACTGACCTGTTGACAATATTAAATCTTCCTGTCTTGCCTTGTAAGTTTTTCTTGGACATTGTGTATAAAAGAACACTAGCAACTGAAGTAGATAATCAGATAATTCCCTTCCCTGCCCCTGCCCCCTGCCCCCTGCCCCCTAGCCAAAGCTTTCCCTTCTTTCTGTCTGGCAACTACGTTAAGGGACTGATCTCTTAGATTTCATTAGGTGTTGAGTTGGGTTGAAATTTTAGTTATTCTATCCATTTGGATTTTTAATGTCTTAAGGTTGGGATCAGGTGCCTCTCTCCAGCAGAGGTTGAGGATCTAAACTCCACAGCACACAAATCTCTCTATACCTCCTAGCCCCACTCAGCAGATGTCCCATGGGAGAGTTGGTGGAGAATTACCTCTGTGTTTCGTGCTCCTCCAGATTTCAGACTTCCATGCCAGCTCACTTATGACCATTAAGAATTTGACTGATTTTTCCCTGTCCCAGTAGTAGACTTTTCTTGTCCTCTGCCTGTGGCAATCCTGCTCCTCTAAGACACTGATTGGTCAATGTCTTAGGGATAAAAATGGCTGCTGGTCTCTGCTCACCTAGGTAGGGCGGATTCATCTCTGGAAATCAGTCCACAGCTCTACATTGCCTTAAAAAAAAATGCTTTTTAGTTTATTGGGTGTTTTCTTATTACAACAGAACCAGTGATCTTTTTATGACCTTCTTTATCTTAACTGGGAGTGGAACTCCCAAAGGTATACATTTAGAGAACATTTTTCAGTAATGGATTTGGGACTTGGGATGGAGTGGAGTTTGGGCCATGAATTTTTTAAAATCATGAGTGAAACTGAAGAGGTCAGTAGATTTGCTCACTAAGCCCAGATGACCTTGAGATGAGACTGACATCAAATGAAATATTTCTTATATACTGGGAGATTATTGCTACAAGTTGAAAAGTGCTTAATTGATGAATCCTAATAAAGGGATGTTTTGGATTCCTTAGTATTTGAGAATGACAGAGAAAAGAATCTCATAATTCTTCATATGACTTTTAGTTAGGTCTGACCCGAGTATACCTTAAGAGAAATATTATTCCTATAGTAATAGATTTGATGATGTAATTACAGAAGTTTTCTTAACTGGCACAATTGGGAAAATTGGGTCAGTTAATCAAAAAAGTTGATTCAAGTGGAGATCCTTGGTATCAGAATACCCAACTAATAGTAGCTTAAATCATAAGGATACATGTTTTCTTAAGAAGAAGTCTGGAGGTACATAGTCTTGGGGTTGTTCCATTCAGCAGTTCAACAATCAAAAAAATGTTTTTTAAAAATACCCAACATGAACACTGGGTATTTCTCCTTCAGTGCCCTTCTCTCCTTAGTGTGTTGACTTTTTAGCTTCATAGCTGTAACTTCATGGTCCATAAAGTAAACTCCTGTAGTCCAGATACCATGTTCAGATTTAAAGGAGGAATGTTGGTTGGAGTGGGTATTCTTTCAAAAAGAGTCCCTCAAGTGGTTTTTTCATTTTATCAGTGAAGAACAGCAATTTTCCAGAAGCTCTTGCAAAGTTCCCTATGTCTCATTCACCAGAACTGGGCCTGGTAGCTAGCTACCCTTTAGCTGCAAGAGAGCTGGGAATGTAAGAATCTGTCAAAAAGAAGTAAGAGAATATGATTTATTGTGCCAGTGGTTCTCAAGGTAGGGGAATGGGGTGTTTATTACATAACTTCTGTTAGGTAGCATCTGGAAACACGTGGAGAATATTGACATTTGGTGGGCAGGGTTTAGGGGTACTGAACTTTTTGCAATGCGTGTGACACTTCCAAAGAAGGTAGAATGTCTAGCCTAAAGTGCCAGTAACAGCCCTGTTGAGAAACACTGGACTATTTGGAATTTATTGTTGAAAATACACATATTACCGCCCCAAACAAAATGGTCAAAAAAAGAATGGGAGAGAATGGCTTGGGATGGGCAAAGAGCAATGTCTTCTATAGGGTCATTACATAGTTTAAACATTTTATTATAATTTGAAGCCTGTCAATGTATGTTAAATGTAATTGATGGGGGGAAGCTGTTTCTTTGAGTATGGATCCTCTAATTAGTTTAGCTTTGTTTTTTTCCTCATATAAATCACACCCATAGCCATCCTTTATGATGTACTTTTAAAAATATAGAGGAAGAACTTAAATATTGCAGAGCAACCTGAGAATCTGGGTATAGAATTGTTCTTGCTGCATTTCTGATTTTTAAAAGAGACTTGGCCTATTTGCTTTTTTCCAGAGTGTCCTGCCTAACTTTCATTAAAACAACTATCTTTGCACTCTCGTTTTTTAAAGAGGAGATGCAGACCCAAATACCTGTGCTTTTTTTTAATAAAAAAATAAATAAGTTTATTTATTCATTTATTTTTGGCTGCCTTGGGTCTTCATTGCTGCGTGCGGGTTTTTTTTCTAGTTGCAGCGAGCGGGGGCTGCTCTTCGTTGTGGTCCACGGGCTTCTCATTGCGGTGGCTTCTCTTGTTGCAGAGCATGGGCTGTAGGCGCGCGTGCTTCAGTAGTTGTGGCGCATGGGCTTTAGAGCGCAGGCTCAGTAGTTGTGGCGCACAGGCTTAGTTGCTCCACGGCTTGTGGGAGCTTCCCGGACCAGGGCTCAAACCTGTGTCCCCTTCATTGGCAGGCATATTCTTAACCACTGCGCCACCAGGGAAGTCCCTGCACTATAATTTTGTCAGTTTATTTGATTGCATTTTATAGTTAAAATAATAAATTGGCATAAACAAGTTTAGGAACAAACAAATGACTCTTGGTAATCACGTCACTTAGTTTTGGAATTCCAAAGTAGTTGTTTACTGGTTGACAGTCAGTGTGCCCCAGGCATCAGCTTCTGTTACCCAGGGAAAACTAAGCATTGGTTAGTCCAGCAAGTTGATTAGGTGGACATCATTTAAGAAGGTTACTGCCATGTATTAAAAATATCTAATTAGCTGAGCTCTAGACTTTTTTCCTGAATTATAAATTGGGTGACTTTAATAAATACCAGACTTCATCACTTCTCTTTCTTTTAGATTTTTGTTTTTCTTAATCAGAAGCTATTAAAACTCCAAGTAGTTTTAAGATTCTACCATTTTACCCATGAAAATGTTTTGCTGTTCAGAACATATTAAGCACCTCTCATAAAAACCTATTTCTTAGAACTTAGATTTTTCTCAGGAAGTGGTGAAAACTATAATTTAAAAAAACATATATACACATGACAGGGATGTTAGAGAAATGGAAAATAACTGTCGAAAACAGATGTTGCTCTGTAAATCATTGAGTTCCTTCCAAAGTAATTTTAAAAATTGTATTTCAGAATCAGGTGGTCCTTAGTTATGAAAAGGCATTATTGAAAAAATTTTCTTATATACCATTATTGTATTACTTGCAAGAAAGGGTATTTAAATACTTCTCTTTTAACATGTGCTTTTAAGGGCATTTGTTCTTCAAACCTCCATTGTAGAGAAAATTTTCCTTTCACATTTTTTTCCTTGAAAAGATTTTAATTTAGGTGAATTAAAGGGTGGCCTTCAAAGTTTTTATTCTTCAACTCATCTTTTAAAAGAAAATTTATAAAAGCAGTATTTTAAAAATTTTAAAAGCAGTACACACAGTATGTGTACCTAGAAATGGAAATTTCCAGAATTGTAAGGTATAAAATGAAAAAAAAAAAAAAAGCCTCCTTTTTCCCTACCTTGTTTCCAGTCTCATTCTCCACTGGTTAAGCACTTTTGTCTTTTTCAGTGTTTCCAACATTGTATGTATAGCTTATATGTATATATATATATATATCAAGCTGTATATAAATGTGTTTTAGTAAAATCTTCTTTTCCCAGTTTTTACTAGCTATATTTTGATGTTTAGTTTTGTTGATTGCCTTTAATTTTAATATTTATAAATGATATTTGACTCCTTGGTGACTGCATTCTCCCCCTCTTTACCTTCCACATTCTGTCAGCTATAACTAAGTTTTGTAATTGTTCAGTAAGTATTATTTAATTCACTGTAACTTAGTGAAGTAGTTTTCATTCCTCTTCTATGGGTTACAAAACTAAGACAGAGAGGTTAAGTTCTTGGTTTTATGAATAGAGGCTTTAGTCCTTCAGGCACACTCCACCGTTTCAAAAATATTTATTGGTTACTTGATTTTCAGTGCTATGACTTGGGCTATAGTGTGTGTCAAACGAAGTCTTAGTCGTTTTGGAGCTTATGGTCTATATTTATAGTAAGTCTCATTGTAGGCCTCAGCAGTCTAGACATCCCAAAACTCCAGATCCCTGTAGCTTAATCCCTGGATCAAAGAAAATTGGTCGTGGGGTACAGGATACAGGATTTATCAAAACAAATAGTTTTACTGGAGGAGTAGAAGCTTTTAGGAGTTCTAGCTTCTGTTTAGTTCAAATATTGCGGAGAATGAGAAAAGTACACTGGAGGAGATCCTGCTATCATAGCATACCTACAAAATGAAAAGTCTATAAAACATCTGTAGAATTGAGTCAGATTTTTCTAAAATAAAACAAATTCTTGTGTATATTCTTTGATTTCTGACTCACTTAATGAATAAAAAAACCCCACCGTGTCATGGGACTTTCGTTTTTCTGAATACCTTCTTTAAAACTGGAAAATTAAACATGTTGGCTAGCTTTTAGTGGTTAAGTCATTTAAAATGGGAAACCATGAATCTTGAAATACTCTAGTAGTAATAAATATAGCTAACGGATTTGAAGGTTAACTTCACAGAGCATTGTGCTTAATTTTGCTTTAATAGACTGATTATATCATTCATGCCTGGTTGACTGAACACAAATCAACATATAAGATATCTTCATGTTTTTTAATTCCCAGAGGAATTTTTTGGGGGTAAATAAATTGATACAAATTAGTTTATTTTACATTTAGGAGGGAAAAGAAATGACATTAGTTAAGGTCTTTCTGTGTACCAGGGACTCCTCTAAGCATTTTACCCATATTAAACTCCTCTTAGTTCTTTTAGCAGATCACTAAGTAGTTACAATTAATTTATAAATGAGGAAACAGCAGAAAGAAGGATATGTATTTTGCCTGAAATCACACAGCTAGTGAGTGACGTAGTTGGCTCTAGGGTCCATGAGTAATAGACTAGGTTCTTATTATTTTATTTGAATTTCAACAAAATATATTGTGTGTACAATAAATTTAGCTCAGAAATAATTGACCCCATCTTCAGTGCTTGTCCTGACTCACAGCTCCCAAAACCTTTGGAATTTCCTAAGTGATGGGAGAAAGTGTCTTTTGTTACTTTAATGAGATGACCTTTGGAGCTCACCCAAGGACAGGGGCTGTTTGCCAGTGGAGCCGACTACAGAGGGTTGGAACTTTCAGTTCTCACACCCTGATCCTGGGGAGGGGAAAGGGGCTGGAGATTGAGTTCTGTTACCAGTGGCCAATGATTTGATCAATTCTGCCTCTGTAGTGAAGCCTCCAAAAAACTCAGAAGGACAGGGTTCAGAGAGCTTTTGGGTTGGTGAACACATGGAGATTCGGGGAAGGTGGTGTGCCTGGAGAGGGCATGGAAATACGTCTTTATCATTATTGTTGTTAATACAAGATTATTTTTGCAAAGTGTCCAAACATGAATTAAAACCAGCTGCTTGCGGGTAGTTAAAGTATATTAATACTTTTATTATAACATTTTATTAAAGTAGAAAAAACAGGAAATACAGATAAACTAAAAGGAAAAAAATTAAATCACTCAGATAACCTCTGTTTATATTTTGGTGTATGTCCTTGCTGACTTTTAAAATATTCATAAGTACATATTTACGTTTAAAATTCATTTCAACAAAATATTTTTATATATTTCAAGAGTCTATAATTTGTTTCTCTTATGCAGTTTTTCTGCAGTTTTTTTATGCTTTCTGCCTTGGGTACTGTCCAGAAGAGCATGTGACCGAATTTTGAATGAGCTAATTTTAATTTACTTTTGTTTCTGAAGACTTAAAATTTTAAAAAGAGATGGTATTTAGAATATATCTATTTCAACATATAAAAAGTGTTAGACTTGCTGTCGAACTAAAAATGTCTGTTTTTCAAATTCCTTTAGTAATTTTAAGTAAAATTTTAATTGAAATACAACATGTAAAGAAAAGTACCCAAATAATGAGTGCTCAGCTTAATGCTGTAGTTTTGCAAAGTGAACACCCACATGACAAGAAACACCACTAGCATCTCAGAAGCTGCTCTGTGCCCCCACTGCAGTCAGTGCTTTTCCCAGCCTCAGGTCTAACCACTCTGCTGACTGGATTCATTTGACATTCATTTTTCACTTCTGAATAAATGGTATTTGAGCAAGCCTTGGGCCTTGGGCACAGTTTTGACAATGGGTGATTTGAACTTTCCAAAATAGTCTACCCCATCTAGCCCCACATCCCCACCACCAAACAGTGAGTCCCCAGGTACTCATCACTTAGCTTTAACAAGTCACAATTCATGGGAAATCTTCTTGCATCTACCCCTCCTAATTATTTTAAAGTGAAACCCAGGTGTCACATTATCATTTTAGTGGATATTTTTAAATATGTATTTTTAAAAGATGAAAAGATTGCTCTTTTTTTTTTTTTTTTACCGTAAACAGGATTTAAAGAGTATAACCACACCTTTAAAATTTAATTCCTTAATATCAGATATTCCCTCAGGGTTCAGAATCTCCCCAAATATCTCGTAATTTTCTATACTGTTTGAATTAAGGTCCATATGTTGCATTGGTTGGTATGTCTCTTAAATCTCCTTTAATCTAAAGGTTCTCCCTCTAGGTCTTTTTTTTTTTCCTTGCCGTATTTGTTGATAATTTTTTTGAAAAGCTGGTTATTGGTTTTATTTTTCAGGATATTCTTTCATGGGTATTTCCATTCAACCTTTTATGAAAGTGATTAGTATGAACGTATATAACTTGAACGCACAGATCTAAATGTTTGGCTGATGAATTTCAACAATTGTATACATCAATATATTCACCACCCAATGTATTTTGTTTTTAATTGTAATCTTTTTCAAATGGAAAAAGAGGAAAAACCCCTTCCATTCTTTAGGCTCTGAAGTGTAGAGTAACTACAGTGGGGTTGGGGCAAAAAAAAATCATTGATTGCTATCAGCAGTGTAAAGCGTTCTGCTATTCAGTAGCCAGATGGGTGAATTAAGAATATTTGGGGTTTGGAAAATGCCACTTGCTAGCAGAGGGATATGTGTAACATGTTAGAGCTAAAGGTGAAAGGTGTAAATGCACTACATTGAAATTTATATCTTTGCAAAAAAAAGCTGTGGCTATTTGGTTCTTCCTCTGAATTGCATTTACCCTTCCCAAAACCTCCACCTCTGTCTCAGTTTCAAGTAGCAGACACATTTCATCTCATCTAAGTATTCTAAAGATAGGAGGATCATGTGATTATTGACTCCAGGAAAGAGTTAACTGCAGTTGAAGCATATAAATGTCTTTATTATCTTATTTGACAGATATTAGCCAACTTGGTTCTTTCATCTTTGCCTTGTCCAAGATTTGAATTTATTGTCGTATTTAACTTTGGGGACTTTTTAATTGTGTTTTCTTAAAGTAGTACATGGATTTTAGTTTGATACCATTAGGAAGGTAGAGTGGAAGTTACTAAGAGTTACTGAGTGGCTGCTCTCTGTGAGGTATCATCTCTTAAATGCAGTGCTCTAAACTCCTAAGTAATGTATGTGATGACAGCTATTTTGTCCATAGCCTAGGTCAGGAAACAGAATGAGAGTTCCAGTGATTTGCCCAAGACCATATAGCTAGTAACTACCAGGAAATGGGATTTAAACCCTGAACTTTTATTCCAGAACTCTTAAAAAGTTTTCACTTAAATATCCTGTCTTCATAAACATTAGAAACCTAAGCAGTAATAACTCTGCCCGTTGCAATTCCTGCTGCTTATACACGTACATGAAAAAACAATCATACTTAAAACATTTTAAAAAATTGTATCAAATCCAATTGTGATAACATTTCCTGCGTGAACATGCAAGTTTCAACTTGTATCAAGAGAAAGTTTTTGTACTAAAAAGTCAGTAAAGCAAACTACTTTATCTAGTGCCTACGGTGCAATATAATGACGTTAGACCAGTATTGTTATTTTTAAAGACAGTAGGAAAATAGCTTATCAAATTATCTTCAGGTAATTCAGTTCAGGACGTATGACTTTGTTATAAGTTGGGGTTACTTAAATTCTAGCTTTTCACTGAATTTGTCGTTTAGTTTTTAAAATGAAAAGTCTCCATTTTCATTTTATGTGAAATAGATTTATTTTAAAAACTTTTCCCAAAAATAACGTATTAATGTAAATTTGTTTTTAAAGAGGGTGATATATTTTATTCCCTGTAGAAGCATTTTACCTATATTCAAATCTGGATATGATTCAGATTTTTGTTTCTAGTTTGAAAAAAATGACTTCTGTGACTATTGTTTCTGCTCCTTTTTTCTTTTCAAATCTTGGGAACGCATTACCATCATAATTATAGTCTGAATTTTACTTTACCTTTGGGTGCTCTATTTTTTAAACAAATTCTGATTTTAAATACTTTAATCCAAATTGTGATTTATACCAAGTTTATTTCTAGACTTTTTGTCCCCAGCTAAGATCCTGCCCTCTCCCAAAAAGACCATTCTGGATTATTTAAGAAAATCAACCTCCTTTCAGACTTGCCATAGTATTTTTAAAAATATAGTTGCCTTTTTCTTGGTTTCATTGAGCTTTAATATTCTCAAACAAATCTCAGAAAGAAGATGCTGGTTTTCTTTAATAGAAGTACATATTGCTTCTTGAAAGGCATTTTTATTTAAAGTTGGTTGGGTAAGACAAATGGAACAACTAGTTAAGCTCATTCCTTCTGTACTTATTTTTAACTTCAAAGCTCCTAGTTTTAACCTCTGGTTCAGTCCCATCTTACTAGATTTAAGTGGCTTTTGTTTTGTTTTGTTTTTCATGCAGGTTCTGCTCATTAATCACCACGAGTGTGGATCTGAAGAAGAGTTTATTACCTCTCTTTTTTTGAGTATGTTTAACTTCAGATACACACAACGTAGCCTCTCCTTCCCTATTAGATTCTTAGAAGGTAGTTATATTTTTATAGTATCCTTCTTGTGACTTTGATAGTTGTGATCAATAAGAATAAAAACTATTCCTTACATATTGGGCTACTGCATGCAAATCAGTTCATTTAAAACCTCCTGGAGGTCTTTGGCATGCCAGACATAAAACCATGAGTGTTTGTTTGTGGAGGTAACGATGTTCCAAAGAAATTTAAGACTTTAATTCTCTTATCAAGAAACTGGGTGAGTTATCCTTTAGGTTCTGGGAATCACTGACCTTAAGGGGCTTGCTTTTGGTGTGTGATTTTTTAAATTAATTTAAAATGGGAAATGATAAATTAGAAATGCTATTGTGGTATTAGATCTCTGAATGAATAGTAGAGAGAAATTAGCTTGTATTATACCTATTATACAAATTACCTGATTTATCATGTCTTATTAAATATTAATGAGCATATACTTTTCCATGTCTGTAATTTTTAGACACATTGATATATTTTTCTTATTGTACATGAATATGATGTATGAAATGTGATAAATAAAATTAATTCTTTTTTATATATATATATGTCTAGGGTTGGAAAAAAGAAAGAATTCTAGCTGAATATCCTGATGGCAGGATAATAATGGTTCTTCCTGAAGACCCAAAGTATGCCCTGAAAAAGGTAAATTTCCAGTGAAATTTCACACAGAATAAATAGTATAATTTTGCAGCTAATTTTAAGAGTATAATGTATTGCTGGCAGAACACATTTAAAAACCAATTCTGAAAACAAGAAATAAGCATTTAGTCACAACCCAACTGAAAAATTATGCTTTAACTTTGTAGTGTATCTAGCATAAGTGAAATGAATTTTTAGTGGATTGATTGATTACTGTCTCATATTACCAGTAATTTGAGTGATGGTATGAAGGCATAGTAATGAATAATGGCACATAAATTATTTCAAGAATCAAAATTAAAATAAAAATCTGAATCGTAATTTGTAAAATTAAAATTAATAAATGTCATTTTATTCTGAGTAAATTTCTAAATAAAAGCTTATTGCAGAAGGGGATCTAGTAGTAGGTCATAGTTATCCTTAAGTTAAACATGAAGTAATCATAATGTTAAGGTAGAAAATAATATATATTCTGATTTATAAATGTAATGGAGAAAACTTAAAATCCTCTGTGAGCCAGGTTTTAGTCCAATTTAGGGTTCAGAGAAATGAACAAGAGAGATAATGAAGTCTGGAACCATTTTATTATATAGAGTACCCTAAATGTCAGGAGACCATAGGACAAACTTATTTTTAATGAATATATTAATTACATTTTCAAATAATATACTCAAAATGTTTTTCCTCCAGATGCTTTTTCAGAAGTACCTCATAATGTAAAGCAATGGGTCTGATCGTTTATCTGAAAAACTTAATTAAACTAGAGTGTTTTCAACATATCTAGAAACACAAGGAAAGTAGTTTATTTACTTTTCTCAGGTTAATAGTTGGACCTCTTTAAATTTAGGAATACTTCACCTGAAAGGGAGGTTGAAGAAAAACACTTTGAACCTGTTATTTGAAAATATAGCTAACGTTCCACTTACAGATCCTTGAACAACGGTTGGGGGAGGCAGTGTTAATCTACATATAATTCGGTGTGCTAGGTTCCTCTATATCTTTGGATTCAACCAACCACGGACCATGTAGTACTGAAGTATTTACTATTGAAAAATACCCATGTAGGGCTTCCCTGGTGGCGCGGTGGTTGAGAGTCCGCCTGCCGATGCAGGGGACAAGGGTTCATGCCCCGGTCTGGGAAGATCCCACATGCTGCGGAGTGGCTGGGCCCGTGGGCCATGGCCGCTGAGCCTGTGCGTCCGGAGCCTGTGCTCCGCAACGGGAGAGGCCACAGCAGTGAGAGGCCCGCGTACCACAAAAAAAAAAAAAAAAAAAGAAAAAGAAAAAGAAAAATACCCATGTAAAAGTGGACCCATCCTGTTCAAACCTGTGTTGTTCAAGGATCATTTGTATAAGTTTATCCTGTGGTTCCTGACTTTTCAGGTACCCTGAATATATAACTGAACAATCCCCGTTACTCAAATAAGCCCCCATGTTACCACTGCTGAACAGTATAGACAGTAGTATTTAGAATGGCACATAAACCTGTCTTGTATTTGAAACATTGATCCTTGCACAGAAACAAATACTTGTTGAATTAATGTTGGATTAGTAACTGACTAAATGAAAATTAAATTACGGGATTTTTGGAATTCCAACTGTTATCATTTGGAAATGCACAGTGGGCACTTTGCTTTACTGCATGTGGCGTCCATACGTTTCTTACCAAGACTCCACAGAAAATTCTAATTTCCTCATGTTCATTTCTCAGGACAGACTCTTAGTAACCTACAGTTCAGTATGTTACTGGTTAGTAATAGGTTAAAAATTAAAATCTAAGGAATTGTGAGTCATTTGCCTTTAGTAACTGAGTCAGGTATTGTATTGTGGGATATTGTTCTAGGATTAGGAGGACTTGAGTTTTCATCACTGAATAAGGGATGTATTACATGGTATTCTGCATGTCAGAGGTGTGAGTACCTAACCCTCTTAGGTGTTATTTGCATTTTAAACTTAGTGTCACAAATGAATGTTTATTGGACTGAATATTTGCAGATTATTTTTTAACTGGGGAAGGAACTAATGTTTGGGTGCCTACAAAAGTCTTGACTTTGAGAACCTATAAAAGTTTGAGCTTACCGTATTTGACCTTGACCACAATTCTAGGAGGTAACAGAAAGAAGCAGTTCGATGCCATATTAACATTATAGGTTCAAATCCCAGAAATCGCAGCTCTTTGGTTCTAGGTGTCCCATATCTGACATGGGAAAGTTACTTTTGAATTTTATTTCTTCTGTATGCAAAAGAAACTATAAGCCTCTAAGAGGTGTTGGATTTAAATAAGATAATATTGATAAAGTGCTTTGCATAATGTCTGGCCTATAAATGGTTGATAAGGAGTAAACATTTATGTCTGTCCTCTGTGTTCACCTGCACTTTACTGATGAGAGTATTCATTAAGCCTTGTGAAGAAGAGAAGTGTGGCTTGCCTGGCGAAGATTCCAGTGAAGCTCTCTCCAGTACTCAAACCCACGATCCTTCTAATGGGAAGTCTTTGTTCTTATTACCTATTGTAGGAGCTCTCACTCCTGTTGTTCCCAGACTGCTGGGCTTGACATTACTCTCCATTCTTTCCTCCTTTTGCAAATTGGTCCACAGGGCTTGAAAAACATTTATTGGTCAGGACAGTCATTCAGAAGCACTCTTCAGAGGATATCCTGCTTGGAATAATATACTCAATTTATTGAACTGAAATAGTATATTTTTACATATATAAAATGCTTTTGTTGTTAAAAAAAATATTGTTCTTTATTTGGCAGGTTGACGAGATTAGAGAGATGGTTGATAATGACTTAGGTTTCCAGCAGGCTCCACTAATGTGCTATTCCAGAACAAAAACACTTCTCTTTATTTCTAATGACAAAAAAGTAGTTGGTTGCCTAATTGCAGAACATATCCAATGGGTAAGTGATTTTTAAAGAGTGGTCGTATGTAGTATGGTGTTTAAAGAGTTACAGGAATAACATAATCCTGGTAAATTTTTCAGCGTTTTATGTAAGGAAGAGTATGAATGCAAGAATTCCTGTGTGTAATTCTTTACTACAGTGGAGTTGTATCTTGCATGGGAATTAGTTTCTCAAGTCAGTATAAAGTATAAGAGAAAAATTCTGTAACTCAAAAGTACTATTAAATTTTGTTTGGGAAGTTTCCTTGTTGGCTGCTAACGTAATGTCTGTCTCAGTCCCTTCAGCGCTGGAATAAATCAAGGGTTGGCAAATTACAGCCTGAAGGCAAAATCCAACCTGTTTTTTATAAAGTTTTATTGTAGCACAGCCATGCCCATTTGCTTACATTTTGTCTGTGGCTGCTTTCACACTACAAAGACTGAGTTGAATAGTTGCAACAGAGGCCAGGTATGCTGCAAAGCCTAAAATACTTATTGCCTGGCCCTTTATGAAAAGTTGCGCACTCCTGCAGTGGATCACCACTTCTTTGGTTGAGCTCTAGATGAGGACTTGGCTTGTATTTAAGAGCCAAATTGTGCAAAGAAAAACAATAGTATCTTTTAGTTGCCTGCAAATGGATGCTGCTTCATAAAATTTTCTAATAAAGTACAAAGTCGAAACAAATCTGTGTGAGTTAATTTCCATATGTTAAGCTACATTAAAAAAATTCAGCCTGAAATTGTGTAGTTTATGAATCTTGCTGTTTGTAATTACAAATTTGATTTAAATAAATAGCTGACAAAGTAGTTTGGAGATACAAATTCGATATAAAATGACTAACTCATAGAAGCTTGCCATACTGTAATTGAGTTAATTTTTGCATAGTACAAATTGTGTGGGTTTATTTTTTCATTGCAGTGGATTTATTCTTTGCTTTATCATTTATCCACTTGATAGATCCCTGAGTCTTGATTGTCCCACTTTTAAGAGATATCAACAATGTCATGCTTGATTTTCCTGAATGCCAAAGTGCTTTCAGTGTGTATTGAATAACTGTTGTGTGTTTAAGGCTTGTCCTTAGCAACTCACCCCCCTTAATTTCACTCCAACCAGCATGATTTATTACTCCTGAGGAGGGTTAATAGTAAGATACCGACTTGAGGGAAGTATCAGTTTTTAGATGAAATTGATGATTGAAACAAATGAAGTTAATTAGATGAGGGAAATTAAATATTTGAAGTCAGATTTGCACAGAGTGACAAAGATATTTGCAGATTTTATGATAGAGCATTCTTACATCTGTTTGGCAAATGACTAAGCATTAAAAGAAATTGCAGACATCTGTCTTGTTTTTGACAGTTTCTTACAGTGTTTTGTATTTGGTTGTTGTTCACAATGAATGTTCTTCAGTAAACCCTTGTAGCTTTCTGGTTTTTTTTTTTTTGGCCGCGCTTTGTGGCTTACGGGAGCTCAGGTCCCTGACCAGGGATTGAATCGGCCATGGCAGTGAAAGCGCTGAGTCCTAACCACTAGACTATCAGGGAACTCCCCACCCTTGTGTTTTTTAAATTTTTATTCTACCTAGTTCCAAAAATGACTTGTAGCAGTGTTTAGATTAGAACATAGTTGTGTAATATTTGCTTGTTTGTTCTTTGTTAACTCTCAGTTGTGTTGTCTGATTGTTTTAACTTGTGTACCACGTCCCATCAGAAGGCTAGCCATGTCCCTTTTTGGCCACTAGACTGGCAGAAGAGATGTATGTTTTCTTAGAGTTTTTTTTTTTTTTTTTTTAAGAGGTAAGAGTGTAGGGAAAGGACCTTTTTAACTCTTGATTCCTCTGCCATCCCTCATCCTAGTTCCTGCACAGCTGTGAACCCTAGTACTATGGCAGCAGGCCCGAAAACAGTTGTGACTGCTGAGTTTTTAGCATGTCCTTTTGCTGGTCCTAGGATATGGGAGGTAGGGAAAATTAGCATTCAGCTCCTATTATGTGCCAGCTGTGATGGCAGGCTGCTTTGTATATATTTCCTTATTTAATCTCAGCAATTCTCTGAAGGAGGTGGTGGAGAGTTCCACTTTGTTGGTAAGGAACCCAGAGCATAATTAAGTAACTTTATCTCATGGTCACGTAACTAGCGAGTTAGAACAGAATGTAGATCCAGGTCTGTTTATTTCCTACAATGAGGGTGAAAGCGTAAGTGGTTCCCATAGTTTGTTAAGAAGCCAGACAAAAGTAGTGACCTCCTCACTAAGGTCAGTACTAGACAGTTGCTTAACAATATTCCCACTTTAAAACTCCCGCCCCTCCAACAATGTCTTTGTGTATAATGGAGTCGCTCTGCCGTGCAGCAGAGACTGGCACAACATTGCAAATCAACTATACTCCAATATAAATAAATAAAGTTTAAAAATTTCCCCCTATTTTGCTACATATAGGGCTACAGAGTTATAGAAGAAAAACTTCCAGTCATCAGGTCAGAAGAAGAAAAAGTCAGATTTGAAAGGCAGAAAGCCTGGTGCTGCTCAACATTGCCAGAGCCTGCAATCTGTGGGATCAGCCGCATATGGGTGTTCAGCATGATGCGTCGGAAGAAAATCGCTTCTCGCATGATTGAATGCCTAAGGTAACTTCAATGTAATTCTTCAAGTCATTTTCAGTAGTTTAGGATTTAAGCAGAGTTTTATATGAAGAATGGCATTTAGGGGCTTCCCTGGTTGCGCAGTGGTTGGGAGTCCGCCAGCCAATGCAGGGGACATGGGTTCGTGCCCTGGTCTGGGAAGATCCCACAGGCCGCGGAGCGGCTGAGCCGGTGAGCCATGGCCGCTGGGCCTGCGCGTTCGGAGCCTATGCTCAGCAACGGGAAGGGCCCCAGTAGTGAGAGGCCCGCATACCGCAAAAAAAAAAAAAAAAAAAGAATGGCCTTTAGTTAATCTTAAATGTGTAACCTTTATTTATATTAATTTAAAATCTGCATAAGATTGTCAGTATGTTGGATCTGTGAGTGCTTTTTTTTTTTTTTTTTTTTTTTTTTTGCTGTACGCGGGCCTCTCACTGTTGTGGCCTCTCCCGTTGCGGAGCACAGGCTCCGGACGCGCAGGCTCAGCGGCCACGCTCACGGCCCCAGCCGCTCCGCGGCATGTGGGATCTTCCCGGACCGGGACACCAACCCGTGTCCGCTGCATCGGCAGGCGGACTCTCAACCAGTGCGCCACCAGGGAAGCCCTGTGAGTGCTTTTTATGTGAAGTTAACCTGAGGGGGAAGAAAGCACTATGGGTTAAGTATTATTAAACCATTTTAACTTTTTAAATTTGCATCTATGATATCAGGCCAAAATAACCCACTTATTTCAAATTGCGTTCAATATTAGAGAATCTTAAAGATAACCAAAGAAGTATGGGAAATTTCTTGGGAGTTTAGCTTTTGGGAAAATTTGTCTTAATTTAAGAATAGTATTTGTAAATAATCTAAATCTCTTAATAGTTTTTCTTCTTGCTTTTATTGCTTGATTTTTAATCAAAGGTATAGAGAAGATTCAGAAAATTACATGTTTTTTGCTCTTCAAAGCATCTTTGCTAAAGGATTAATGAAAGAGGTTTAAATTAATCATGCAAATGAGGTTTTTTAGGTTGGTCTCTTGTGTCTGTTTATTCATAGAATACCTATCTACTACTACTTATAGGTATAGCTTTCAAAATAATCCATTATTGTTATAAGTGAGAGCCTAAGACTCTTAAGTCTCTTAGAGCCTTACTGTGTTTCAGGTCTCTCTCCCTTATTTTTGTTTTATCAATGAGTAGTGATCCAGAAGGGCTTAGATCTACCTACCCTTCTCTTCACAAGAGGCAGGTCTATTTTTAGCTCTTTCAGAACTAAACCTGGAAAATGCAGCTGATTAAATAATTGTCCTAAATGAGGGTATTGTCCCTCCTTTAAATCTTGTAAAACTTAGGTCTTGTCAAAACCATAAGATGGTTCTAGTTTATAAAAACATAAAACATTGTAGTCATTGTGTTTGTTCTGTGTGATACTGAGATTGCCACTCTAAGCTTCCTGTTAAAACCATAGAGGTTTCTAACTTTTTTCATTTATTGTTCCTTTATGTACCCATCTCACCTTGTTACGATTACAATATGAAAATTCTACTAATAGTCTATATCCTGGCAAATTTTAAAACATTTAAAAATAACAGCTTTATTGAGATATAATTACATAGCACAAAATTTATCTTGTTTTTAGTTAACCATTTTTTCTTCCAGTTTTATTGAATTACGATTGACATACAACACTGTATGTTTAAGGTATACAACAAATGATTTGACTTACATACACCATGACATGATTATCACAATAAGTGCAGTGAACATCCATCATCTCATATAGATACAAAATTAAAGAAATAGAAAAATTTTTTTCCTTGTGATGAGAGCTCTTAGAATTTACTCTCTTAACAACTTTCATATATAACACACAGCAGTGCTAATTATGTTTATCATATTATACATGACATCCCTAGTACTTATTTATCTTATAATGGGAAGTTTATACCTTTTGACTGCCTTCATTGAATACCCCCTCTCCCCAAATCCCCACCTCTCGTAACCATAATCTGATCTCTTTTTGAGTTTGTTTGTTTATTTGAAGTATAATTGACCTGCAACACTATGTTAGTTCCTGTTATACAACATTGTTTCCGTATTTTTATACATTTCAAAATGGTCACCACAATAAGTCTAGATACAGATATGTCACCATACAAAGATATTACGTAGTTATTGACTATATTCTCCATACTGTGCGTTTCATACCATTGACTTATTTATTTTACAACTGGAAGTTTGTGCCTCTTAATCTCCTGCACCTATTTCTCCCTCCCCTCCTGCCACCCTCCCCTTCCCTCTGGCAACCACCTATTTGTTCTGTGTATCTATAATTGTGTTTCTGTTTTGTTACGTTTATTTGTTTTGCATCTTAGATTCCATGTGTAAGTGAAATCATACAGCATTTTTCTTTCTTTAACTTATTTCACCCTCTAGGTCTGTCCATGTTGTAAATGGCAAGATTTCATTCTTTTTTGTGGCTGAGTAATATCCCGTTGTGTGTGTGTTTGTGTCTGTGTGTATGTCTCTGGTTGTGTGTATACACACAGCATCTTCTTTATCCACTTATCTATTGATGGACATTTAGGTTGCTTTCATATCTTGTCTATTGTAAATAATGCTACAATGAACACAGAGGTGCATATATTTTTTCTAATGTGTATTTTTTTCCTTTGGGTAAGTACTCAGGAGTGGAATTTATATGGTCATATATGGGTCATATATGGTAGTTCTATTTTTAATTTTTTTGAGGACTCTTCATACTGTTTTCCATAGTGGCTGCACCGGTTTACATTTCTACCAACTGTGCATGAGGGTTCCTTTTTCTCCACGTCCTCACCAAGACTTGATATTTGTTGTCATTTTGATAATAGCCATTTTGACAGGTGTGAGGTGATAATACCTCATTGTGGTTTTGATTTGCATTTCCCTGATGATTAGTGATGTTGGACATCTTTCCATGTGCCTGTTGGCCCTCTTTTTGTCTTCCTTGGGAAAATGCCTTTGCAGATTCTCTGCCCATGTTTTAATCAGGTTTTTTTTTTTTGATGTTGAGTTGTATGAGTTCTCTGTATATTTTGGGTATTAACTCTTTACTGGTTATATCGTTTGCAAATATCCTCTCCCATTCAGTAGGTGGCCTTTTTGGTCATCTTTTTAAAGTGACACTTCACTGGATTTTAGTATATTTAGAAGGCTGTGTAACCATCACCACTGTCTAATTCTAAGACATTTCCTTCAGTCTCCCCAAAACCTGATACCCAATTTTCCCATTTCCTTCTCTTCCAGCTTCTGGCAACCAATAATCTACTTTTGTCTCAATAGATTTGCCTATTCTGAACTGTATTTTTTTTAATGTTTATTTATTTATTTAGCTGCATCGGGTCTTTGTTGTGGCATGTGAGATCTTCATTGCAGCATGTGGGATTTTTCGTTGTGGCGCATGTTGTGGCATGTGGGCTCTTCGTTGTGGCATGGGCTTCTCTCTAGTTGTGGCGTGTGGGTTTTCTCTTCTCTAGTTGTGGCGCAGGCTCCAGAGTGCGTGGCATGCAGGCTCTCTCATTGAGGAGCACGAGCTCAGTAGTTGTGGCATGTGGGCTTTGTTGCCCCACAGCGTGTGGGATCTTAGTTCCCTGACCAGGGATTGAACCCACATCCCCTGCATTGGCAGGCGGATCCTTAACCATTGTGCCACCAGGGAAGGCTGTGTATTTTTATTTCTCTTGGTAAATAGAGAAATACTTGCGTATGTATATTTCTTTTGGTACATACGTAGGAGAATTGGGCCATATGGTAACCATATAACATTTTGAGGATCTGCTGAACTACTTTGCAAAGTGGCTGCACTGTTTTACAACTCCACGAGCACTGTTACAATGGTTCTAATTTCTCCTCATTCTCACCAACACTTGTTCTTATCTGTCTTTTTAGCCATCCTAGTGGGTATGAAGTGGTATTTCATTGTGGTTTTTGATTTACATTTCCCTAATAGGTAATGATGTTTGTTGGCCATTTATATATATCTTCAGAGAAATGCCTATTCAATCAATCCTATGTCCATTTTTAAATTGGTTCATTTGTCTTTCTCTTCTTGAGTTGTAATAGTTGTTTATATATTCTGGAGATGAGTCCCTTATCAGATATATGATATGCAAATATTTTCTACCATTTTATGATTGTCCTTTCATCTTCTTAGTATTCTTTGAAGCACAGAAGTTTTTAATTTTGAACTCCAAATTATATATCTTTTTTCCTTGTCACATATCTAAGAAACAGTATCCTCATCCAAGGCCACAAAGATTTAGGCCTGTATTTTCTTTCAAGAATTTATAATTTTAGTTCTTATATTTAGGTCTTTGATCCATTTTAAGTAAATTTTTGTGTATGATGTGAGGTAGAATCCAACTTCATTCTTTTCAATGTGGATATCCAATTGTTGCAGCACCATTTATTAAAGAGACTTTTCTTTCCCATTGAATGGTCTTGCCACCTTTGTCAAAAATGATTGATCATAAATGTGAGGGTTTGTGTCTGGACTCAGTTCTTTTCCATTGGTCTCTTATGCCGGCAACCCACTGTCTGGAATACTGTAGATTTGTTGTAAGTTTTGAAATAAGGAAATGTGAGTTCTATAAATTTGTTCTTTTTTAAGATTCTTTTCACTATTCAGTGTCTCTTGCATTTTCATATGAATTTTAGGACCAGCTTGTTAATTTTTGCAGAGAAGCCCAGTATAGATCAATTTGGAGAGTAATGCCGTTTTAGCAATATTAAGTCTTCTGATTCATAAACATGGGATGTCTTTCTGTTTACTTAAGTAGCCTTTAATCTCTTTCCACAACGCTCTATAGTTATCATTTTTTAGATCTTGCATGTCTCTAAATTTAATCCTAAGTATTTACTCTTTCAGTGTTATTGCCAATGGACTTGTTTTCTAAATTTCATTTTGAATTGTTCATTGCAAGTGTATAGAAATACAATTAATTGTTTAATATCGATCTTATGTCCTACAAACTTGCTGAACTCATTCTTTATTAGATCTAATAGTTATTTTGTGAATTCCAGAGGATTTTTGTATATAAAAGATCATGTCATCTGTAAAAAGAGATAATTTTACTTCTTCCTTTCCAATGTGGTTGCTTCTTATTTCTTTTGCTTGTCTAATTTTCCTGTTTTAATAGAAGAGGTGTGAGCAGACGTAGCCTTATTACCCTGTTCCTGATCTCTGAGGAACAGTTTTCAGTCTTTTTTTTCCATTAACTTTGATGCCTTTTGATGCTCTTTATCAGGTTTGATGCTCTTTATCAGGTTGATGCTCTTTATCAGGTTGAGGAAGTTCCTTCTATTTAGAGTTGTTGAAGTATTTTTATCGTGAAAAGATGTTGGGTAAATGTTTTTAAAACTATGATTGCTTTTTATAAGACAATTATTTTTAAGTTTCTAGAATATACAGCATTACCTAAAAAGTCTTTATTCAAATTTTGACAGGTTTTTCCAATTTTAATGATTAAAAATAATATACTTTTTTTTTTTTACCCTTCTACTCCCCCCCCCCCCTTTTTTAATAGGAGTAACTTTATATATGGCTCATACTTGAGTAAAGAAGAAATTGCTTTCTCAGATCCTACTCCTGATGGAAAACTGTTTGCAACACAGTACTGTGGCACTGGTCAGTTTCTGGTATATAATTTTATTAATGGACAAAATAGCACCTAAAATAAATTCATGCCTGCAGTCCAGAAGACATCTACTGAAGAGAATGGATTGGTTGCTGACTTTAACCAGGAACTAGGGCCATTTTTATTACAATGAACTCAGGACTGGCAACAACTCTAAGGTTGTTCCATTTTCATAAAATTGGAAAAAATGCAGTAATTGCTTATTGTTGTTTTGTTTTTTAAAGAAGATATTTTATTATCTTTTACAGAAATTTATGATTGATGTATTTTATCTATAGTTATTTAGACATGTTTACATGCAGCAGATAATTGTTCATAGTGGACTGAAACTAATGCAAGGACTATGGTCTCAGTGATAAGTATATTTTGAAGTTCTTAATTATGGAAATATACCAGTGTAGCTTGGTACTGTATTTTTTTATATTGATCTGCTGATACCAGTTACAGTTTTAAAGATTGTATTTTCACAGAGTGGAAACCAATGTTTTTGCATTATTACTCAAGGAGGGTGTGGTGTTACCTGTTTAGGAACTCAAAGCTAATTCTTAAAGGGTCTGGTATATAATTTAAAAGAATCCTCACAAAAAAGCAAAGCCGAACTTTTTCTTCCATTTCTCTCTTTCCGCTTCTTAACAGCAGCAAAAAGTGGAAGGTGGAAAAGAATTGAGGCTTTCCTTCTTGGAGAGCTGTAAGTGACTAGAATTAGAATGGTGCCCTCTAGTTTATTTATCCTTTCATTCTGGTTTCACTTTTTAAAATAAATGGCAGCTGGCACACTTCGGCTATTAACAGTCCCAAAGAGATTTGTGAAAACCTGTGGAATAGTTGCAAGCTAAATATGGAGGACTTGGTATCTGCTTCGTTACTCCTCAGAAATACTACACTGGGTATATGCCCTCATTATTGGACTTCATTTTGATACTTGTCTATCCTTCATAGTGCCCTCTACTTTTAAAGGGTTTATATGTTGAAAAACTGCTGTGGCCTTTTATGACCTGTATATAATGTAGAATAAAATAATAAAATACTTGATAGCTTTTTCTAAGTGATAAATGTGATAATGGTGTATTATTATTGTGCTTTTTCAGGAAGTTTGTTAGTTTTGATACCTTGAAATAAGATTAAAACACTGGCTTCTTAAAAGGTAGTTTTCACCAGTTTGCCATAGGATAAGTATGTCAGTAACATCTCCAAAAGACAAGATCCTAACATCAGAATTTTCTGCTCTTTCAAAGAAATAAAGAGCCATGGCCCAAGAATGAAGCACCACTGTGATTTAACATAGATTAATTTTATGAGCCGAAATTAAAACCAGCTAAAAATTAGGGCTTTTAAACTATGATTAACAGACAGGTATATATTTTATCACCCTTAGATGTGTGCTTTTAAAATTAATAGAGTGGTGTAAGGCTCTGTAGTCTTTATAGGGTGGAGTGGTAAGGCAGTGTAAATTTTTCCCTCTGATTCATCATGATGGTCCAACTCTCAGCACTGCTTTTCTCTTTGGGCTTGAGACTCTTCTAGTTATCCCTGGTCTCAACGTTTGCCTGACAGGGACTGTAATTTTTTAAAAACAGGATGAAATTTTCAGGTGTAGTGTAGATGTCCTAGTAACTGTTAATCTCATAATACAGACGCAATTTCCATATAAGCAATAGTATGCTTCTTTGGGGAGCCAAACTTGGTGGTTTCAAGGGGACTTGGAAGTAGAGAGGCTATATTTATTGGTTGGTTTAAAGGTTACCATTACTAGGAAAACGGTTTTTCATGTTTGTATTAAAGACACAGCCCCTCAAATAAGTTTTACAATCTAGCTATTTCTCTAAGAACAGAATTATTAATAATATTTAACACTTGAATGTTTGCCATGTGTCATACCTTGTGTTTAGTGATGCATTATTTTATTTAATTATCATGACAACCCCATGAGGTAGAGTTTACAAGTGAGGAATCTAGAACTTAGACGATAATTAAGGGCTTACAGTAGCAGTCTTTGTGAAAGATGCTGAAAACTGAACTAAACCTATGATGTGTGGGTGAAGATGAGGAGACAGATGAACTCTGAGGAGATAAAACTGAAGAATTGATAGAGTTGATAACTGACCAGAGGAGGATCATGACAGGAGAATCTAGAGTAATTTTCATTTGGGTAATTGACTGAGAAAGGCATACTGGAGAATTAGGTTGGCAAGATTAGATGGGGAAGGATGTGCTCAGTTTTGCTCACAATTTTAAGGTGGTTGCAGAATCTCCGAGTGGAAATATCTATTTTGTATATAACTGAACATGTAGATCTAGAGCTTGGAAAAAGTTTGAACTTTTTAAGCAAATTTATTTAGTTATTTGAAGGTTTAGAAGAGATCGCCACCCTGAGGTTTATGAACTGAGAGGGTAGGAGAGAGTATTGAGGAACACCTGAGAATGCACGTGCAAGGGAAGAACCATAAGAGAGTGGTAGAAACCAAGACTCAAAGAACGGTCGACACTGTCACACCACAGTTGAAGGCTGAAGAGTGATGATAGAAGAACGGTCTCTGTGGAGTGGTGGAGGCACTGGTGGACACAGTGAGTAAACACTAATGGCCACAGACATCGAAACAGGTTGATTCTGTAATTGCTGATTATATAAAGGCGCCTGTAAATTTTTTCTCAGCTACCCTTGAATAGTTGTTGGTCCATTATAAAAATGTCTAGTGTATGGACATTATAGGAACCACCAGTGTAGACAGGAACCATGAGCTCTTAGGGGTTATGCCCTTGTCTGCATGGACATACAATGGTTTTATTTCATTTTGTAAGCATTGTAAAAATCAGTATTTTACCAGTTCGTAACATGCAAGAGTGCATTTGGTATATCTACTAAAAGCATGTATTGTAAGAACAGTAAGTACGGTAGACATGCAGTGATATTTTAAACTTTTTTTAAAATTAATTATTTTATTTTTGGCTGCATTGGGTCTTCGTTTCTGTGCGAGGGCTTTCTCTAGTTGTGGCAAGCGGGGGCCACTCTTCATCGCGGTGCGCGGGCCTCTCACTATCGCGGCTTCTCTTTTTGCGGAGCACAGGCTCCAGACGCACAGGCTCAGTAGTTGTGGCTCACGGGCCCAGTTGCTCCGCGGCATGTGGGATCTTCCCAGACCAGGGCTCGAACCCATCCCCTTCATTAGCAGGCAGATTCTCAACCACTGCACCACCAGGGAAGCCCCACATGCAGTGATATTTTAATTGTTGCTTACTTTGCATGGCTGCCCACCTAGGGCGTCTGGGTAGGAACACGGCCACATTCCTGCCTAGCTGTAGTTCATCGGCAGTTAAGATGGTTGAATTGATTTCTGGGATAGCGACTGCAGGCATACATATACCTTCTACCTGTTCTCATGGCTCTTGGGCCTTCTGGCAGATAAAGGGAAGATTCGGTCTTATAACAACAAAGAAGTGGTTAGAAAACTTTTTTTTATTTCTTATTATTCCACCTGCCGTCATAATCACTGAAGCACAGTTGACCCTTGAACAACATGGGGGTTACCCCACACAGTTGAAAATCAGGTATAACTTTACAGTCGGCTCTTCATATCAGCGGTTTGCATCTGTAGACTTAGCCAACCATGGATTGTGTAGTATCATAGTACGTGTTTTTTTGGAAAAAATTTGTGTATAAGTAGACCCATGCCGTTCAAGCCTGCGTTGTTGAAGGGTCAACCGTAGATGCTTTCCTTAGCTTACTACTTGACAGTTAAGACATAAGGAATTTGTAGTTTGAATGGCTGTTTCCTTGGCGTCAGAAGTTCTTCCTGAAGTCATCATTAGTGACAATTTTTTTGTTTCTTTTTTGGGTTTTTGTTTTTTTCAGGGAAGCCAGTATTTGATTGTTTTATCAGTATTCTCTTAGACTCAGAGGAAGCTTATGGGCCAGTTGCCATGACTGAAGACAAGCCTGAGGAATGTTTGTTCCCTGATGTTGTTCAGCTCTACGTAGTTGAATACAAAGGTACAGCAGAGTTTCACAGCTGTTAGTCTTTCTAAGGCAGCTGCTTTGGAGCCTTTATCCTGAATCTGTCATCATACTTAAAATAGTTATTGCCCCTCCTGAGGTAACAGCCAGGGGCCTCTGGCCCTGAAGAATGCTTTTATGGTTCTATATCAGTCTATTATTTCAGCACTCTTGCTAATAATAGAACTGAAAGGCATTTCTTTTCCCCTGGAATAACAAGTTAACTCTCAAAAGTTGGTGAAATAACACCTTTAGGGTTATACTGCACAGTTCTACCAACCCAAAGTCTGCTTCTCAGGACACGAAAGTGAGTATAGTTGCCATCTGTAAAATAAAAGATTGGGGATGTACCATGAATATTTCTAACGTCTCTTTAATAATCATTTCTAGAGCTGTTATTCATAATTGTGGCATCTGCAAATGGGCATGGTATGTAGATACCTTATACGTGTGTATCTTCTTTGGATAAGCTACAGATTTTCAGTGAACAAATATTTACTTTTTTGGACTGTTATGCCAGAAGAATGTCTTAGAGTCATCCAACCTATGACACGTGGACTTCTAGCCTTTCTTGGACATTGCCGTAGTCAGCTTATTCCATTTTTGAACATACCAGAACATGTAAAGAAAACAAACTTTCTCTTTGGGGGGGTGGGAGAGAATTTTAATACATTCACCAAATTAAAGGACAAGAACATACTGTAGACACAACTTAAGACAATTTAGAATCACAAACAAAATGTGAGGTAGACTGACTAGTGAAATTCACCAAATTTTGGTTAAGAAAATTTTACAGTAATAAAGTAACACAGGTGCCTCCTTTCCTAAAAATCACAAAAAGCATTTGCATAAATTACAGCCAAAAAAATTGAATACAACAATTCTCATTGTAATTTTAGTTTACATTCAGTATTAACCTGTGTGAACTGTCAATATGTGGCAAGGTTCAACAGGTCTATAGGTCAGTTATTATGCAGGCCTAGTGAACACATTCACACCACAATATTCTTAAGGGATGGCAAGGCTCGAAGTGGAACACACCAAGGTACGTATTAACCAGTCATGGTGTCCTGTGCTTGTGCAATTTTATCCTTGCAGGAGAACGACCTAACATTCTCTAAAGAATTATACTGATAAGGTGATTTTAAAAGATCCAAACCTTAGTAAGATAGGCATTGAAAAGAATAAGCAGGTCAATTTGAATTCTCCATCACTGGGGTGATGAGCTTTTGGCTTTATTCTGGCATTTCTCTTCCCCAGAGTTAAACAGTATTTAAGAGATCATAAGCATTTGATTTTTCAGAGTGCAGCCCTAACTAATGTGGGGTCCCCTCAGGTCAAGTAACTACAAAAAATTTTCCTTTCCTTAGACTATGAAGCCATAAAGCCTGAAGAAACCCTGAGAGGCCATCTGCTCCAGGTACAACTGTTTTAGGATTATTTCAAGTATTTTATTTGCCCTATAAATATTTTTGGAATATTGCACAAATAGTTGGTTTCTTGATATCGTCTGCGTTAGGCCCTTTCAACAAAACAGGAACAACGGAAATGCATTGATATCTAAATCAGCCTGCCTCAGAACGTACCTCTTTGCCAAAAATTCTGCTGTACTAAAATTGAGTATTTTTAAAGCATCTATAAGGCAGGTCCTCTTTCAAGGTCAGTTAAAAATGGAGTTTAAAGGAATTGTTCATTTCAAGAGACATTTAAAGCATCATAAGTAGCTACATTAAAACCAAGAGATCTGAAACCATTTTCAGATTAGTACATGCCATCTTTTCACTAGCTGTAAACTCCTTGTTATAACAAACTAATAAAGCTGGTCAGTTAACACTGTTTGTTCTAAGTAAATGCAGGCTTCAGGCCATAAATATGACATCGATTCAAGTTAAAAATGGCCATTTAAAGTGGGAATAAAGTGGTACATACGGGCTAATGAGAAAAATGTCAAGAGATTGTTTAATGAGAAGTGGAGTAATTTAAGAGTAAGCTTCCGAAAGACCTAGTTTGTTCTAGAACATTTTCTAAAAATCTGTTTTTGATTAAAATATGTGGTAAAAAATCTGTAGAAACTTATGCCTCCTACTTTTGATACTGAACAGAGACCCCCTGTTGATTTTAATGAGTCAAAGAGACTTACTGGCATCTTCTTTAACACACGCACACCCCACTGGTAGGATTAAGTAAAACAGCCTCTCTTTCTACGGCTCTGTTTCCCATTTCAGCAATTTCTGTGGTGGTGTCAGTATAAGGCAGCTAATATTCATTCAGTGTATCTTTTAAAGGAAACTTTGCTTTAGTCTTTGAGAGGAAAGAAACTAGTTCCACTTCACACAGAAGCTAAGCCTGCCTGACATTTAGCTTTGCTGGTGCCAACTGCTAAATTCCAACCAAACAGGGTGGGTGTGGGGTGACTGCTGAAAGCTTCTGAATTGGCTCAACTACTGAATCAGGCTCTCCTTGTGTAAGATTAATCACTGTTCATATTCTCACAGGCGTGCTTAAGAGACTGAAAACAAAGAATGGATAAAGCAAAAGAACTTAAGCCAGGAGAAGCTGCATGAATACACACAATGCCTGCTCTGCATTTACTAATTTGTTTGTTCAGTTTAAATAGTAAACTTTTAACTCCTGTGGAAATTTTGCCAAAAGTTTCAATACATACAAGATTATAAATCTTAAACTAACACTGCACAGAGAAAGACAAAGCTACTTCTTTTTTTTTTAAATACAAATATCTTCTACATTCTATCATTTCAGACCCCTGAGTAATACTGTACCAAAGTACAGATCTGAAGAGAAACTGAGGGTTCAGGCCTCAAACGTTAATCTTCAATTAATTCCACACCAACGGTGTGAGTCTCACGTAACACATTCAGGCTAGCTAATGCTGAGAGTCAGTTTCCCCCCCCCCCCGCGACACAGCATAGTAAAAAAACAATGCAGACTCCCTGTGGCCTCTCCAAAGCATAATCCTCCTCAGCCCCCCCGTAGGCAGACCACGTCTTAAGTAATTGCATAACTACCTAGGGTGGAGTTAACCTGAATTTAAGTCCTGAAATTGGAACTGAAGGAGAGTGATGCCCCCCAGGGATCTAGGTCAGATTTGGGGGGTTCTTTGGAGAAGAGACAAATATGTTGCACTTGGCTCCACAGTGATTGTACTTTAAAGGAAAAAAGCATCCTTAATCGTTACTATCCCACCCCACCTAGGCATCCCTTTGCTGGTTTTGGTCTCTTCCAAAGCTCATACGTGACGTCCGGTAAGAAAGTAGAGGGGCTTGTCATCGGCGCTGTTAGCAGTTTGAAACTCGTCTCGGAGGCGGAACTGCCACTCGTCCTCTAGCTCTAAGCGCACAATCGTCTGGCGTAAGGAACTTCGGTCTTGGCAGATGACACACAGAGTAGCACCTTCAGGAAGAGAGCAGAAGTGTGTCTTAGGCTCAGGGATTGAAATGATGAAGAATCTTACCACCTCCCTCTGATTATATCCCCTAAACTAACACATGTGAGAACCAACATACAAAGTAACCTATCAGATTTGTTCATTGTACTGTTTATTTTGAATAAAGTAGTTATTACAAATTCAGAAGTTTAAAAGAGTGTAAAGTAAAAGCCCTCCTAACCACACCCCCCCTTCCCCTGTAGTAACCAGTGTTAAAACCCACGTCCTAACGTTTCATGTGTCCCTGTAGAGCAGGTGTTCTCAACCTCGGCACTGTGGGCCGGACAGTCCTACTGTGGGAGCTGCCTTGCTCTTGTAGGATGTTTAGCAGTGTCCTTGGCTTCTACCCACTCTGTGCCAGCAGCACCCCGCCCTGTGACAACGTAAAATGTCTCCAGATATTGCCAAGCGTCCCCTGGGACGCTCCCTCCCACCCCCAACGCACGCGCACAGCTCCATATGTGTTTTACACACACAGAAGTAAATACAGTTTCTCCTGTTCTCATAAAAATGGTAGCATGCTGTACACAGCATGATGAACCTTACTTTTTTCCCACCGACCTCAGAGGTCATCTTGTCAGGATTATTTGTGATGCTTAATCTGCAGTTTGTTCTTAGGCAAGTTTAACTCTTTGTATGGTGCATACTCATTGAAACGACTTCAGCTTCTATACCAGAATCATACCTCATTAACCTGATTTTTTTTTTTTTTTTTTTGGTGGCACGCGGGCCTCTCACTGCTGTGGCCTCTCCCGTTGCGGAGCACAGGCTCCGGACGCGCAGGCTCAGCGGCCATGGCTCACGGGCCCAGCCGCTCCGCGGCATGTGGGATCTTCCCGAACCGGGGCACGAACCCGTGTCCCCTGCATCGGCAGGCGGACTCTCAACCACTGTGCCACCGGGGAAGCCCAACCTGATTTTTATTAAAATTAGATTATATGAGAAGCATCATTTCTTGTATTGCATCATTCCTTTCTAAAATTACTAGTGGCAAACATATTTAATATGGTCACAAACCTGGCTATATTTATCTGCATTTAGTCTTAACACTCCCCCATTTAAAAAATCAGTGGCCTGGTTTAAAAGTAAGATACTTAATTTACTGGCAAAATGATTGTTGAAGTGCTCTTTTATATCTTTCCCACTGTATTTTGTCCAGTGGGAACTAATAGCATTCACAAGCAAGATGCTAAATTTGATTTACCTTTTAGAAACTTAAATTTCTTAAGAAGATCAGCACCTACAAAAGAGTCACAGAGGTACAAGAGGAGTCCACTGAAACACACCCCTTCACAGTTGACATTGCTGGAGTGGGGTCTGGAGCTGACGTAGCATATGGCCACCTGGAATCATCAAGCAGAAATAGCACAAGCATTTCAAAAGCAAGCAAAACCTCTGCATCTTCAGCTGAATGAAGTAGCGCCTTCCTTTTTAGCTGTCCATCTCAGGGTCAGGTAAAGGAGACACCTTCCGCACCCACCCCCGACCCGGCACGCGGGATCCTAGCTCCCCGACCAGGGATTGAACCCGTATCCCCTGCAGTGGAAGTGCAGAGTGCTAACCAGTAGACCGCAGGGAATTCCCAGTTTTTTTTATTGAAACTTCAATGGGCTGGTTAGTTAAGCTTTGTACTCCCTTTATTTTGTGTGTCAAGTTTTAACGTATTTAAAGCTTATTTATTTCTCATAATAAAGGACAGTTATGAGAGAAATTAATAGAAGCAAATCAAGCCCCTCTATCTAAAAAGAGTATCAGCCCCTTCCCCTTTACCTCTGGTCCAATGTTAAGGTAGCAGTCGATGGCCAACACGGGACTCTTGAAGTTATGGATAGCTTTGGGGAAGAGTTTGTATGAGGCATGCTGAAGGAACTTCTCCAGGAGAAACTGTGCAGGGGCTGCCAGTAATGTGTGTTCGCTGTCGGGAGCACAGACATACTGAAGGGGCAAGATGGGTGCTAAGCTCTCTGACACCTGAAATCAGAGCCAAGATCATGGGAAATGGGTCTGTCACTATGTGAAACTGGCAAGGAAAGCACTGCATTGCATCCAAACAATCCACAAGTAACAGTAGCGCAGAGACAGAGACCAGGCTCAAATGTAAGTCTGTCCTTCTTGGGTTCTGAAATTTTTTTCTCTTGGAAATAGCACAGTTGGATTTAACATAATTTATACACAGTAAGGGCAGGAGCAAATGCAAAAGTAGGCTTCTTGGAAAGTTGGTGCATTTAGCATGTACACTGTAAGAACCAACAGGAAGCCTTTTATAGCGCTGCTGGATGTGGATGGGATAAAATCCCCCCCCAAAAAAGCAAAGAGATTTCTAAGCTCCACTGGGGAGTCCACATGCTAAAAATGATTCCAGTAAATCTCTTAAACAGAAAAGGGTAGGCCCATGGAATTAACCCTTAACAGGTTCTGATCTGCCTTACTTTAAAAAAAAAGACAACTGGCAAAGGACCGTGCGAGCAGCTTGATGTACACTTCTTTCATGTGTTACATAAAGAATGTAAAAATGTTAACTTTGCCAGTTTAAGAATATAGAAGACGTTTAGAAACTAAAGCTTTGATGGAGTTAAACCTTAAATCTAAAGAAAGGTAGTTTTGTTGAATTTTCAAAACTTATGTTTGGCTCTAGATGAGTCTTCAGTAAGGGAAACAAGAGTGCAGATTTGACATTAAGAACAGACTCCCTTGTGTTACTTTCCAGTCAAGTGGCAAGTGCTTAATGCCAGTACCTGATAACAAAGATATTAATGAAAGATCATCTTATTTTCAAAAGTAGACTCAAGCTTGCAAACTTACCATGATCTTTGGTTTAATGATAAAGTCCCTTTGCCCTCCAACCTGAACATGTTTCTTCATGAGACTGAAGTTATTAAAGCGGCAGATGAGCAGGCCACTACTGTTCGTTCTCAGGTTAAAGTCAACGTCTTCACAGAAATACCTAAATTATAATCACAACGATAGGTTTCCTTGACTACCTGTCACATCTCAACTATGACAGTTAAACACAGAGAAATGTGTGGCAGGTATTGGGAGACAGCCTCAAACAAAATCAACCTTTCCCCCTCAAGGAGCTGGCTCTCTTGACACCGGCCTGTGAACCTTTTGATCTGGGCATTAACAGCCACTAAGGAAGGAGGAAGTGAGGTGACTGTTCCCAGACATTCCACAGCGCCTTGCATTCCTGAACTGAAATACGAGCGCACATTCTGTATACTCTTGTGGGACCGGGCTGCAGAGCTGCTCCCGGTTTTAAAATCCTGGCTGCAAACAGGATAAAGCATCTGCCAGATTTAAAACACAGAAGTGAAATAGCTACAGCACATTCTAATAGCTACAGCACATTCTAATAGCTACAGCACATTCTAATAGCTACAGGGTTGGGGGTTGACATAAGAGGGACTCTATGGCCTCTGACATTCTTCCTTGGCCATTTCAGATTGTCCAAGATGTGGGCATAATTTGTTCAGGAGGCAAGGCCAGGGCTAGCTGGCTTTTCCCTACAGGAGCCAGATCTCAGGGTCTTGCTAACATCTGGGGAAGAGATTACCTTCTGAGTTCTAAGGGTAAATGAAAGGTTAATCTTGAATAGGTTTACGGGTCCACACACCGATTTCTGTTGATAAAAAGTTTTGGCCCTGTTTCAGTTTTTACTGAATAATAAGATGGCCAAAATATGTTCTCTAAGCATTTCATGTTGCAGCACCTATCATTAAGGGTCTGGGTCAGTTTGAAGGCTGATGAAGGGGCACTTTGGGGCTTATGATCCCCCTTTCTCTGTCCATATAAAGAGAGTCTCAGTTTCTCAAAGACACAGAGACAGGAATAAAAACATGGCTGAGGCTAGACCTGGGCAGAAACAATCAGTAAATGCCGGGATCACATACATCCAGAAGGCCTGACTTACCTGTTGAAGTCATACTGCACATTCTGAGTCAAGTCTATGTTGAGGAGAATGAAGTCGTGCACGTGGCATCTAGAGAACGGGGCCTTCAGGCTCTGAGAAGTCAGCTTGCTGCTCCATTTCTGTATGCCCAGGATTGCGTAGTGGATGATTTTCGGTGTTGCTTCAATATGCTGCAAGACACTCTTCAAGGACACATTCTTACTGGAAACTCCTGTTTCCATGGGCTGGCTATGAAATGTAGAGTTAGTTTACATAAGATACCACTATTACTGAAGAGAGGGTCACTTATGAAGAGCTAACCGCACTGTACAGTATTAATACCTGAAGGATACAATTAGCTGATTGACTTTATATTAGTCTGGAATGGAGAAGGATGTCAAGCCCGGTTTTCATGCTGCCTGTCACTGCTAACCTAGGGAAGCTGCCTTCTGGGGGCCGGGCTGATCACTTAAAGGTAGAGAGTGAAATCCAGTCCATTTCAAAGTGAGTAATGAACAGGGAGTCACCAAAGAGAGGTAGCCAGAGATTAGAAGCACACAAGTATACTTCCCAGTTCTGGTAATTACGGAATAATAAAGGAATATTTGAAAACTTCACGGGCTTCAAATCCACAGGGGAAACAAGGGCACAAAACCGTAATGCCTGAGCTGGAAGGGTCTAGAGACCATCTGGCACAGTGTTCACTGGGGCTGTGAACATTCGGGGCCATTTACTGCATAGGACTTCTCCAGGCTTAGCATTTCATGGTCCCCATGGATTCCTGTCACCTCTGCCCCAGGAGGAGAACCACTGATTTGGGCCCAGCCATAATTTTTTATGTGATAGAATTGAGACAGAGGTGAAGGAACTTTCCCTTTTCATCCAGACAGTTAGGAAGCAGAGCTGGGGCTAAAAAGCAGGTCTCCTGATTCAGAAGCCAGGGGTCTTTCTAAATAAGCCATAGTGTCTTTCAACAGACTTTTATAGCAAACCTGAGCTGTGATGCACAAATGGTCCAGGAATTTAATGGCAGGCTGAGTGTCTAAATTTAAAAATTCCTAAGCCACCACAAAATGTGCTAGTGAGAGTAGTCTCACAGATGATTGTTTTGCTCTGGAAAGCTGTACCTCTCTTATTTACTTCCCTGTGCAATGACAGCCAAGGAGAGTGTCTTCTCAATGACACTGTGTCACACTCCTAGAACTGCGTAGGAAGCACCACTACCTGCTCTGCTCCTGAACACTGTGAATGTTCCATAGGACACACGAGTCATCCATTACAACGATGAAAGGCCAGACACACTGGCGTTTAACTCCCAGCTCTTCCAGGCGGTTCCTCTCCAGCTCCAGGTTGTGATATGACAGCTCCTTAATAAGAAACCTGGCAGCACCTGAAAGGCAACACAACCAAGGCTTGTACATCCTTCGCTCAGGCTTGGCTGAGGCCCTGCACACGGCTCACACGCTCTCCATAAGCATGCGTGTTCACGTGGTGACCATGCACATGGATGGGGGTCAACCAAATGTTCAGAGCAGTGGCTCTCAACCATCAGTGTAGATAAGAATCACCCAGGAAGTCTGTTTAAAATGCAGATTCCTAGAACCCACCACCAGAGGTTCACTCTAGTAAGTCTGATGAGGGGCCAGAAACCAGAGATGTCTTTGCAGGTGATTCATGAACTACACTTCAAGGAGTACTACAAGAATCCAGCTTCCCTGATAGGACAGATGATACCACATAAAGGAGATACTTACTACTGGTTTCTTAGAGCCATGATTAGGTTCTCAGCAGCCGCCACTTGCATGTCCTGCACTAGGGAGCCACCAGGGCTGCAGTAGTGGGTATGGCACTTACACTAATGTGTCCCCTGCTTTAGGTACCTTTAGGAAACTGGCAGCAGTGTCTTTGAAGACGACTCTGGAAACTGGTATCCTTTCCCTAGGTCTGCTTTTTTGTAAGAGGCATGTGGTACAGTAAGAGACAAGACTGGAGCCAAGCTGCTTCAGTTTGAATTCTGATTCCACTGCTTTCTAGCTGTGTGACAGTGAACAAGTTAACTCCCCTGTGCCTAGGCTTCCCCACCTGTAAGAAGGCGATGATAATGTCTACTTCATAGGATTGCTGTTTGGTGCTCAGGACAGTGCCTAGCACTTGGTAAGTACTCAGTGAGTGTTAGCGATTATTAAGATGATGATCATCAGGAATTAGCCAGGTTTTATGAGTGGGCCACCCTAAAATGAAACACAATGTAGATGATAATGAAATAAAGAGGCTAAAAAAACCCATTAAGTCTATGAAGGAGCCAGGAAAACAGTTTGAATAGGTCAAGGGTAATACTAGGATTTAGGAAAATCTACCTTTCAATAGCACTGTGTATGACAGTTTGCATTCTCAACATAAGGACCATATATGAAAAGCCCACAGCTAACATACCCAACGCTCAAAGACTGAAAACTTTTCCTTTAAGATCAAGAATAGGACAGGGATGCCCACCTTTATCACTTCTATTTAACATAGTACTGAAATCCTAGCCAGAGCAATTACACAAGAAAATGAAAGTCACCCAAGTTGGAAAGTAAAATTATCTCTTTGCAGACATGATCCTATATGTAGAAAACCCTAAAGATAACATGCATACTTAGAATAAATGAATTCAGCGAAGTTGCAAACACAAAAACAATACACACAAAGAAGTTGTGTTTCTATATACTAACAACAAACAATCTAAAAGGGAAATTAAGAAAAGTTCCATTTTCAATAGCATCAAAAGAAAATACAGGGCTTCCCTGGTGGCGCAGTGGTTGAGAGTCCGCCTGCCGATGCAGGGGACACAGGTTCGTGCCCCGATCCGGGAATATCCCGTGGAACGGCTGGGCCCGTGAGCCATGGCTGCTGAGCCTGCGCGTCTGGGGCCTATGCTCCACAACGGGAGAGGCCACAACAGTGAGAGGCCCGCGTACCGCAAAAAAAAAAAACAAAACGAAAAAAAAGAAGTACAATACTTGGGAATAAATGTTAAGCCAAGAAGGCAAAAGACTTGTACACTAAAAAGTACAAAACACTGCTGAAATAAAGACAAATAAATGGGAAGACATCCCATGTTCATGGACTGCAAAATGTAATATTAAGACGTCAATATCACACAAAGCAATCCACATATTTAATACAATCCCTGTCAAAATATCAGGGTTGTTTTTTTTTTCCAGAAATAGAAAAATCCAACTTTAAATTCACATGGAATCTCAAGGGGCTCTGAATGGCCAAAACAATCTTGAGAAAAGAACAAAGTTGGAGGTCTCACACTTGACTGATTGCAAAACTACAGTAATCAAAACAGTGTAGTAGTGGCACATAGACCAATGGAATAAGAATATAGAGCCCAGAAGCATACACTTGTATATATGGTCAAATGATTTTTGACAAGAATGCCAAGACCATTCAATGGATAAAGGATACTTTCTTCAACAAATAGTGTTGGGAAAACTGGATATCCACATGCAAAAGAATGAAGTTGGACCCTTATATAAAAAAATCAAAATGGATCAAAGAGCTAAAACTATAAAACTCTTAGAAGAAAACATGGGGGAAAGCTTGATGATGTTGGTTTTGGCAGTGATTTCTTGGATATGATACCAAAAGCATAAGCAATGAGAAAAAGGCTGGACTACATAAAAATTTAAAACTTCTGCACAAAGAAGGCAATCAACAGTGAAAAGGCAACCTATGGAATGGGAGAAAATATTTACAAACCTTATCTGATAACGGGTTAATATCTAGAATATATACAGAACTCCTACAAGTCAACAACAATAAAAACTTTACTAAAAAAAAGATTCTCCAAAGAAGATATACAAATAGCCAACAAGCAAATGAAAAGATGATCAACATCACTAATCATTAGGAAAATGCAAATCAAATCACAATAAGATACCATCTCACCCATTAGGATGCCTACGAACAACAACATCAAAAATTCCCAGAAAAAGCAAGTGTTGGCAAAGATGTGTTAAAACTGGAACCATTTTGCATTGTTGGTAGGAATGTAAAATGGTACAGACATTATGAAAAACAACATGCCAATTCCAAAAAAAAAAAAAAAAAACGGCATTACCACGTGATTAAGCAATACTACTTTGGGGTTTATACCCAAAAGAATTGAAAGCAGGGTTTTGAAGAGATTTGTGTTCATGTTCATAGTAGCATTATTCACAACAATCAAAAGGTGAGGAGCAGACTAAGGGTCCCTCAGTGGGTGAATGGATAACAAAAATGGGGAGTTAGCCTTGAATGGTTCTGAGTTTCAGCTTTGCAAGATGAAGAGAGTTCTGGAGATTGGTTGCATAACAATGTGAATATACTGAACACTACTGAACCATACACTTAAAAATGGCTAAGATAAATTTTGTGGTTTTTTACCACAGTAAAAAAAATTTGTGTTTATTTTATTTGCATGTATGTTGGTTTCTCTGCCCAGATTATTACAAAAATGGCAAAACTGGCACTAAACAAATTCAGTCGGATCTGGGATGAGGGAACTTTTTCTCCTAAAGGTCAGTTAGGCACAGAAAGGTATAGTTTGAGGGTCGTATGCATATAGAAAAAGATTTTAGATAGTTTGGAGATATATTGTTTGGGGGAGGATAAAGGACCAGAAATATATGAAAGTCCTAAGTCATCTGATATTGTGATAAACATGGGAAATTGCATTCAAAACAAACTAGTTTGGGAAAATATTTTAATCCCATATTAAGGCTAAAGTTTAAGGACATGAAAAGGAATGGAATGGAGAACAAGAAAGGAAGAGACCTAAGAAGAAAGGGAGAGAGAGACCTGGAGAGAAGGCCTGTGTGGATCCAGGGCACTACTCGGGTCTCTTCTGTGTTCACTCCAGCTCTGGGCTGGATGTTCTTCCTCTAAAGCGCTTGATCCTCAGCCCTCTGAGACTGCACTGAGATACCCACAGAAGCCAATGGGAAGTGAGTTAGATGCAGGGAGTTACCAGACACTAGAGCTCTAGAACACTGGGTCCATGTGGAGGTTTCCTGCCTTCAGGAGGGAAATGAAGGAGCTCTAGACCGCTCTCTCCAGTTCCTCCCCGGCTCTGTCAATACACTCAATAACCAGGTGCCGCCTCTGAGAAATCAGCCAATTGCTCTTAAACTCCTTGGGGAAAAGCAGGAAAGACTTCTTCCAGGCACTTTTAAGATAACTGCCGTAGGCAGTGATGATGCTTCCATTCCCCAGCTGCACAGAGCCCCCAAGAACTTGCTGTGTGCCTTTAAGATTAGTGATGCCCCTCAGAGATCCCTCCAGACCGGACTGTGAACTACTAACTCCCCTCCTCAGACTCCCCTCCTCACTGTGATGTTCCTGCTGCCAGCCTGCAGCAAGGAACATCTGCGGCCTATACTGGGAAGAGTCCCAATCCTTCCCAGGTGCTCAACGTACCAGTGACTTCTTTGGTTACTAGTCCTCAAAAGTTAAAAATTCTGCAAAACTGCAGATCAAGAGAAATGAAAACTCATTTAAAGAGGAATGAAAAGTCCTTTGGTCTGCAGGGCAAGACACTATCCAGGGGCAGGGGAACCTCTGAAAGTTCATGCCTGGGGAATGGAGCTTAGTTTATCTTTCCAGCCCTTCCCCCCATCTGGGGGCCCCCTTACCCACGCCTGCATTATTGAACATGCCAGGAAGCACCAGCATGATGTGGTTGGGCCAGTACTTGCGGTACAGCGGCATCTCATATTCCTTAACCACCAGTAGGTGCAGGTGGCTGATGCCCTCCATGGCGTGAAAGAGGTTTAGGAGTCCGTGCTCGTGGCGACCACTGGAAGGAGTGAAAATAGGGCTCTTGACCGCATTCAAATTCTGCTGAAAGAGAAAAAGGGAAAGAAAGGACCAGAGACCAAAAAGAGAAATTAGAACCCTTAGATATCAGCAGCTTAGAGAACCTAATCTAATACCTGAGGCCTGTCAGTCCTTGTGTCCAGACGCTATCACCCACCTTGTCTGAAACCAGGGGCAGCCGCATGCTCTCCAGGTGTTTGCCCTGCTTGCTGAAGATGAAATGACTCTCTTTGGATTTGGGAATGATGAAATAGAGCTGCACCTCTTCTCCCAGCATAGAGGAAGAGAACGTGAAGGCGTGAAGGGTGGAGTCGGACATCTGCGTTTGCAGAGAAGAAAGGGAGGGAATGTAAACTCACGGTTTGCAAACCTCCAGGCCACTCGTTAAGGCTGTTACTGAGAGAGGCAAACTAACCTGAACTTCTGCCTGCCACCAGACCTGCTGTGCGTGCAGTGTCGAGAGGGCTGGAAAGGCAGACGCCTCATCTTTTAGGGGCTGCTGCTGACCAGAGAGCCAAGCATCTCGCCCCTACACAGCTTCTCCGTGTGTGGAGAAATACCTGTTGCTGGAAACTATCTGCATTTCTCTCCTTCTTAGAACCACTGCTGCTCAGTCCTACGGAGGTCCAGTATATCGAGGGGATGTCCTGCCACGTAAACATTCCCAAAGGTGCCCAGTGATGGGGGTAAACGCTTCTGTGTGGGTCAGGTCAAATGAATATCATTTTTCTAAGTAAACTATTAAAATGCCTCTGTGGCCCCATCTTTCCTGGCTACAGTGGAAGCTGAAGATATCTGAACGGTCATTTAGCCTAGAACTCTGGCTTCCAGGAGAGACCTCTGACTCACCCAAGCCAAATATAAACCTGCTTTTTAAATTGCTGATAAGTTCACACACTCTCAGTAACCCATCCCGGTGAATGACTAAATAAAGGTCTTTACAATGCAGACAATACTTGGCTTAATGAAAAGATGTCATCACTTTTCAGCAGCCACTAGAATCCAGGTAGTTTTCCCAAGAGTTTTAACCTAAATATTACATTCATAGAGAAATAATATTGTAATTCTTCCCTTAAATTCTCCTTCATTCTGCTTCACAAGTATTGGAATTGACTACTTAGTACTGTAATCACACAGAAATTATTTAAATAGAGGGTTTTTAATAAATGTTCTAAAAACCGATGATTTATAGATCAGGGGACCTGAATCCTCTATATTCTATAAAGCATTATGTGAGCTGATTTCAAACTATCCCATCAAAAGTTTTCAATAACACAAGAAAACAAATGGGGTATGAAAGGTAACTTGTACCAGAAGAGCAGAATGATCAGTATATCCCTCCTAGTACCCTGTGGGGAAAGAGTGAAGACCTGGTCCTCAAGAGCAGAAGCAAGTCTGGAGGCCATCCACTCAGCACATCCTATAGGGAGGAAGAGTTGTTCTAGGTGTTCAGAGCCAAATAATATAGAAGTCAAGAAGGTAAAGTAGGGGAAAGCTTATCCCCCCAAACAGGCGCTGGATATGACCATCATTCGTTGCCTTTCCCATCTTTTGTGCTTAAAGACGCTCTGGCCAATAAGAAGCCAAGGGCTTCCCTAGTGGCGCAGTGGTTGAGAGTCTGCCTGCCGATGCAGGGGACATGGGTTCGTGCCCCGGTCCGGGAAGATCCCACATGCCACGGAGCGGCTGGGCCCGTGAGCCATGGCTGCTGAGCCTGTGCGTCCGGAGCCTGTGCTCCGCAACGGGAGAGGCCACAACAGTGAGAGGCCCGCGTACCGCCAAAAAAAAAAAAAAAAAAAAAAAAAAAGAAGCTAAATGCTATGGGGTATTTGCTCACCTTGTGTTCCTACCTCTCAGTTCTCTCCAAATAAAAAAGCAAACACTGACTCCTCTATATGCCTATGGTCAAAACCATCACTCGCTGGTATAAGAGTGAGACTAGGTCTCTGCAAATCAACAGACTTGTTCACAGCTCAAAGGGCGCCCCCTACAAATTTGTAGATAATAGCACCATTTTCAACAACAACCCAAAGGAGGGAAAAGACCCTTTTGCCAAACATACTGTAATATCTAGCTTTTTCAGGATCACAGATAGACACCTCAGCTACTTTCTAATCTCAACATGACACATGTAACCATTTTGATGAAGTGACTTAAGACACAAACTCAGTTTCTTTCACCCACCGTCCCCCACCCATAATCCTTTATTAATAAACCCCAAATCATCTTAATCAATTGCTTCAAGCATTTTGCTCACAAATGAGTGGCTCCATCTCATATATAAGCCATCCTCTGTCTAGGGCTTGAAACTGGGACTTTTCCTCTTACATACAAGATCCACATTGGGTAACAGGCAAGGGCAAAGGGGCTGCACCTGGGAGGCAGAGGTGAAGTCCATGTACTGGTGGCACTGCTCGCAGTGGTGGAAGGTGTTGTAGGCCGCGTACTTGGTCAGCATCATGGACACGGCTTCTCGTTTCCGGGGCTCCTCAACTTTGGATTCCTTTATTGCTTCTGTGTATAAAGGGGCAAGAGACCGTCCCGTGATGTGCCTGAAGCCCCTATGCTTGGGAAGAACGTCCCCCACTCCCCAGAAGGCTTTTCCCAGGATTCTGTAACTTATGCCCTGAGAGGCAGCTATGAAAATGAAAAGGTGACATGTATGTGTGTAAAACGAGAGAAAAGCAGAGGAGAATGAATGAAGCCACTCTCAAAGATTAAACTGCCCCAGGCCTCTTGCCTTCATTTAGGTGAACACTTGACCTTTAGCCTCCACTTGCACTGACCTTGTTTGACCCCTGCCAGCTTTTCAGTGTATACCAGGCTCATCAAACTGTACTTGGGGTCATGCACACTGACGTCAAAGGGCATTTTACTGAAGCTCTCGATGTCAGGCCAGGGCTCTCCCTCTGACTGGCTCACTTCACTGCTTTCGCTGTGATCTAGGCCAAGAAGAAAGAAAGTGCACAGAGCAGGCAGACCAGACCGACTGGCCTCCCTCCCTCTCTCTCAAGTGTCAGGGATGGAAGGTTGTATGTATGTATGTTGTCCGCCCAGGTGGGTGGACAAAGGCCTTTCTGAAAAATGAGCTCCCGTGTCCAGGATAGAGGGAAGCAGACTGTCCCTTCATACCCCCGCCGGAAGAGATGCTTGTCCTCACTGGTCCCCATCATTAGCCTCTGCACACCCACTCCACACACTTCCACAACTAGGAGATCAACTGGTCTCCCACCCCAGCCCCCCCTGAATTGCCTTAAAATCTTATTTAATTTTAGATGATCTGAATTCTGTCTTAGAGTTTTAGTTGTGGGGTTTTAAGACGTTGATACTGAAGAGATTTCAGGGACACACCAAGCAAGATTCAGTGTCTGCTGCTTATTACAAATCACCCAGAGCTTGTAAAATTCCTGTGCTCAGGCCACACTGCCCAGAACCTCCTTCATCACTCAGGCACCTATAGTAGTGTTTAAAGCTCCTTAAGTGGTTCCGACATGCAGTCCAGGTTGACAGCCTGGGGCCCTGGGTTTGAGTCCAGGCCCCACCACTTGTGACTTCACACCTGCAGGCACCTTCACCTCTCAGGGTCCCCTGATTGTTGTAAAGATTCCAGATGGCATATTGAAAGTGCTAAGACAGCGGCAGGCACATGGTGGGTGTCCAATAAATATTTGTTATTAATACTAAAAACTATAAGATCAAGCTGAAGACAACGTTCAAAGGAAGAAACGAAGAAAAAAATTCCAACAAAAAAGGCCTAAAGACTAGAAATACAGCTATTAGCTTTTAAACACAATACTGCTTATTTTTATATCCCTGAGCATTTTATTTAAAAGTTATTTTTTTAGGGGCTTCCCTGGTGGCACAGTGATTAAGAATCCGCCTGCCAATGCAGGGGACACGGGTTTAAGCCCTGGTCCGGGAAGATCCCACATGCTGTGGAGCAACTAAGCCTGGGTGCCACAACTACTGAGCTCGAGTGCCACAACTACTGAAGCCCGTGCACCTAGAGCCCGTGTTCCACAAGAGAAGCCACCGCAATGAGAAGCCCACATACCGCAACAAAGACCCAATGCAGCCAAAAATAAAAATAAACTTATTAAAAAGTTATTTTTTTAAGTTTTATTTTAAAAGTATTCATTTTATTTAAAAGTTAACGCTTATTCTAGTTTTTAAAAAAGGCATCCTTGTGCCTCTCCAGAGCACCACTGCATTCACCTGCACTAAAGTGTGGGTGAAGGAATAAAGCCAAACTAACAGTGCTTCTCGTTACAAAGGCCAGGTTTGACTCCCACAGCTGTAAGCCCTGTAGCAGGATTTGAGGCGAAAAGTAAAGGCATCACTCTCCTGCAGTGCCAAGGAGCCTGGGGGAAAGTCAGCGGATGACGGCCCTCATTCCTGTCTGCTTGGCTCTGCCCTTGCACCTGGGGCCCAGTCCACTCCATGCAGCTCAGGGCGTTTCAATCCCCTCTGTGGTGGGCCTGGGGGCCTGGTACAGCTCAGCTGGGGACAGAAACAAGATGTGGATAGGAAGATGGAATTGTGTCTGTGTCTGGAATCATGGATGTGAACTGGTGAGGATGGAAATAGAGCCAAAAGCCATAGTAAAATGATTAAATATGGCTGATTTTACCTAGTCTTGTTCTGAACTAAACTAGTCCCTTGGGCTGGTCACAGAACAGATCCAACTATTCAGGAAAAGCAAGTGAGGGGAGGTCACCAAGGGCTAATCTGATGGAAGATGACAAGGCCTTTCCCTTTTCTGGACTCATCTTTGAGGGGCTGGGGAAGAACTACCACTTCTCTCTCCTGCCCCTACCCCTCCCTGTTTCTTCCAGCACACGGTCATTCTGTTCTGAGATGTGAAGCCATAGTTTGAAGCCACACTCCCCCGGCTGCAGAGCTAATGCTGGCTGACCCCTGCTCATGCCCCCCTTCTGGCCTTGCTGGACAGGCTGCAGAGCAGAACTGCCTCCTTCACAGGTGACAGCCGGGGTGGAAGGGCCAAGAAGCCGGGCAGGAGGCACAGGCTCGTCTGTCAAGCACCAGCCCCTGCATCTTACTGCCAGTGCCAAGGGGTTGTTTACAGCACCAGGGTTCTGTTCTGCTCCTGCAAGTTTTCCTTTCGTCGTAGCAACCCACACACCTTCTCTCGGAGCCAGCAGGCAAAACATAACGTCTACTCTGACGAACCAACAAAGGCCTGGTTATGCAGAGTATAAAACATGCCCTGGACCCTTAAGCAGCAGACCACCGCACTAGAATTTTAAACCTGGACAGTTTGACCATCTGAGCAGTGAACCCACCTGACAGGACTTTACGAGATGCCTCTTTGCCCAGCGTCGCACAGGACACAGAGGGGGTCGGGGGTCGAAAGAGGGGAAGACCCACCCCGACCTCAGGGAGCTCAACGCGGCCACAGCTTGCTTACAACTCTTTGCTGGCTCACGACCTTTAACCTCTCGAGAACCCTGCCCATGGGCGCATGTATACCTCCAGGAGGAGGCGGGAAGCTCCGGCTGTGGTGGTAATACCCACGCTGCCGGCTCGGAACTCACCGGTGTTGATCTCTGCCTCGTCGTACACGTCCACCTCCAGGAGCCTGATAAGCATACGGAAGAGGATCCTCAGGAACTGCAAGTAGGAGCCAGTCTTCCCCACCTGGTGAAGAGAGGTTTAGGGAGGAGGGGTGGAAAAGAGAAAAGAGATTTCACACGTGAGCTCTTCCGCGTCTCCCTGCAGGAGTGGGGGGCCTCCGTGCCCCAACCACCGGACCCCAACAGGAGACCCCCTCTCTGGCCCTTCCTCCAGAGCCCCCAAGCCCCCCCGCCCCCTTCTCTACCTGCGGGGGCCCAGTCAGCAGCAGGCGGCGGGGATGGCAGGGCCGCGCGCCCGAGGCGGGGTCGGCCTGGTTGCCGTGGTCGGCGTGGTGCGGCCGCGCCGCGGTCCAGCGGCGGTAGTAGAGGGACTGCTCCTCGGCGCTCGCGTGCCCGGGCAGCAGCGGCCGCAGGGGGCTGGCCCAGGCCACGTCGGGGTGCGGCAGCAGGGCCGCGGACGCCGGCAGCTTGCCGCCCCGCCGCGAGCCCAGGAGGCTGTAGGCCGCCTTGGACAGGATCACGACCGGGGGCAGCGCGGCGTGCGCGCCCCGGAAGCCCGGCCCCGGCTGTCCCGGCCACCGCGGCGCCCCGGGCCCCGATGAGAACGACGACGGCTTGGAGGTGGTGCTGCTCGCCATCTGGGGGCCCAGGGAGTCACACTCCTGCTTCAGGGTCTCTCCGACTCCCGCCAGGCCCGCCGAGACCCCTTCGTCCAGTCCCACGCTGTTGGCCGGGCTCCGGAAGCTGGGGGTCAGGGGCTGCTTCTGGGACTTGTCGGCGGTGCTGGACGAGCTCACCCCGTTCTCCATGATGGAGCCTGAAAGAGGACGGACAACAGCCCGCCGCGCGCCCGCTCTGTCACCGCCGCCCCTGCCAGGGGGACCGGCCTGGAGGCCGGGGGGCCCGGCGGTGCGCGGACTACAGAGCGTCCTGCCCCCCCCTCCCCCAATCCTGCGTGGGGTCGGCCAGTGGAGACGCCACAGGAAATCTGTACTCCCCCCGCCACGCCCCGGCTTCCTCCGGGGCCCATGTCTGCCCATCCCCCCACCCGCTCCCCGGCGTCTTCAGGCCGCGTGGTGGTCCGGGCGCCCTGGGGTCGACCACGCCATCTCCTGCTGCATCCTGCCGGCATATTAAACTCTCCTCAGGTTACCTCGTTTGGATAAGCCTTTTGATTCATTCCAGGACCCTGACCGACACAGGCTGACATCCAAGTCCTGCCCCAGTGCCACTCGCCTCCTTCTGGGGGTCCCAGGGCCCCATACTTCTAGCTCTGGATACCTCCCCAGCGTGCAGCCCCTTCCATGGACGCCCAGACCAGTGTGGGAAGCGGCTCCGTGGGAAGGGAGAGCTTTATCTCCTCCCAGCGAGATGCTGCTTGTGCCCAGAGATCCCTGCACCTGCAGCCAATTCACTTCAAACGTGTTTTCCCCTCTAGTCCATCAGCCCCTCTTTGGCTTGAGGACAAACCAGAAGCTCATTACACTCAAGATTGCAGGCCCTCTCTGGCTCAGACCGGTGCTTCCCAGGCCTGGGGGTCATATCCCGACCTTGGGAGATCCTAGATGAATAGCCAGTAACCAGAGGCTCGTGACACCGGCACTCCACTGCTCATCTGACTTTTGTGTGAGGGCTTTCCTCTCCGTTCATCGGCCCTGGAGTCCACAGGCCTGCACACCTTGGGCAGTGAGCCCCCCTGAGGACCCTCAGAGTCACCCCGAGGCCGGCGGTGTGTGTGTGTGTGTGTGTGTGTGTGTGTGTGCAGCACGTGCAGCACGTGCATCCTGAAAGCGGAGAAAACTCTAAAAGCAGAAGGCAAATCATTACCTTTGTGTGAGTTAATCAGAACAAGGCCAGAATAGTGGGGCTTGTGGGGCTGATTAAAGAGCCACAGGAAGGAAGTCCAACACTTATCACCATCGCCACCCCTACCTTCCTTGCCTCTCGGTCACTGATGCTGGTATCCAAAAGCTTCTAGATGTGATAGTCCCCCTCCCCTCTATTACCCTTTACACTCCTCCCAACCTCTCCCCTTTATTCTGACCTGGTCGCAGAGGCAGAACTGGGGAGCCTGTAGTGATGGGGTGGGGGAGGTACAGCCCTGACCCCTGACTGAGGGGAGCAGCTGGGCAGACCCCAAAGGACAGTCCCCATGCTCTTCCAGGCTGAGGGGCACCACAGAAAGTCAGAAAACCCCACAGATACCTGCCTTTCAGTTCTCATAGGGAGCCTATCCGACAGCAGCTGACAGTGAATAGAAAGACTGGTGCTGCTTTTGGCCATGAAATTGTGTGTGTGTGTTTGCGTGTGTGTGTCATGGAGATGAGAGAAGGGAAGCATGGGGGAGAAGGAACACAAATGGTGGTTCCCTCTGCTGTGGAGTTTTCATTTTTTACCTCTTCTCTATACTTCATTACATTCTCCAAGTTTTCTATATAAAGCTTTATTATAACTTTCACAGTCAGAAAAAAAATGGAAATAGTGCTGTATTTGCTTAATACTATTTATCAGAAGAAAACTGATGCCAAGCACTGCCATCAACCACACAGTAACACAGTAAGAGAGTGGCTGGCAGGCTGCAGACTGGATCGTCCCAGCCAACCCACGGTCCCAGAGTAGCCTTCAGTATACAAACACTTTGCCATTAAGTACTTAGAAAAGTCACTCATTCATTCATTCATTCAAACAAATACTTTGTGCCAGATACTAGGCCAATTAGCAAAAACTTACAGCTTCAGGATCTGGAAGGAAAAGGCCTTTGTGCAAATAGCAGATGCATAATATCTATGAGATGATTAGGGTGAGAGAGACTAGGGAAAATGGTGGCAGCTGGGGTTGATGACATTTATTTTCTGTATTATTTAGCTTAGCAGCAAGCTCTTCATTAAATGCTTCCCCAGGAACGTATCTTGTGGCTGCTCGAGAGTCATGTTTTCCAAGTATCTCTCCTGGAGAACCAAGGTCTGGACAGGATGCCTGAGTCACCCAAGGCTCTGAAAGCCTTGATGGGAGTCAGCAGATGCCTCTGCCTTCCATACTCCTACCCCCCTCCTCCCTCCTGCCTCTGATCCCTCGAAAGAGAAAGTACTGACCTGAGGTTCCAGTGACGGCACTGCTATTGCTCTGGGGCCTCTCCAGGTCCATGAGCAGCTCCTCGGCACCGTTCTCGCCGACGGCGGCTCTCTCTTGCTCCTTGCCACTAAGGTCCAGGGCAGCAGTGGGCCCCCGGATGACCTCTTTTGAGACGTAGCAGCACGCCAGACCCACCTCCTGCTCTAAGGCCGTGCGAGTTAAATAGCTTGAATCAATTAACCGGAGGTCACAGTACTTCAAAGACCTGCACGAAAGTAAGGATATCTTTGGCGAGTCTGTCTTTGGTGAGGCATGCCATGTCTATGTGTGTCTGGGTGTCTGGGCGCAGCGCAGCAGTCAAAATCGTGAGCTTCGGTGCCAGGTAATGCCTGATGTGCACCTCAGCTCTGCCACCTCCTAGCTTAGGACCTCGGGCTACTCACTTCATTTTCTCCACATATAAAATAGAGTAACCGTGTCCAGCTGACCCAGTTACTGAAAGGAATGAATGGCATGACAAGGGTAAGGCATTTAACACGATGCCTGACACACGGTAAGCGTTCAGTGAGGGCTGTGATTATTGGTGCTGTTGCCTTCCAACCTACAGGCCCTGGGTCCCTGAGGGAACAGCAGACTAGCAGACACTTCATCCTCAGAGCTTCTCACTGGGGGCAGTGCTTTTCCTCCCTGCCCCTCTGGCTGCCCTGCTTCGATGCATAAACACTTCTCATCTGTGGCTATCTCCCATTCCCCAGATTGCTGGGCTATCTCTGGAAAGTCCAAAGAAAGACTCAAGGAAGGCTAAGTTTCTCATATCCCCGAATAAAACAATGCTCTTCTCACTTGCCAAGTGAATGAAATGGGTGACCGTCAGCCAAGTTTTCACCACCAGCTCAGGTGGGTAACTAATGGAAAATAAAAACTAACAATTCACATTGTACCTGGGAAAGGTTTCTCCAAGGGGATCTTTGCCAGTTAATATCACAATACAAGGCAGACCTTCTAGATCTTGGTACGTCCGAGGGGTCCACTCTTCTGCTTCATTTCCTCTCCAAGTCTGTAGAAAGGGACCCACACAATAAAATTAAAACCCTTCATTTAAGTTCCCACCTTCTTAAAGGTTTCTACAGCCAGGCTTTATACACATCTGTGGTTCCAAATGACTTCCAGTAAGTGTGTTTGTGTGTGTACATATATTTTAATTACTACTAAAAGACATGCACAAAGCACTCTAGAAGAATGTAGCCTTTCGTTTTATCGCAGTAGGATAAAACAGGAGATCTTGGTTTATATCATACATTAGCCACACAGGTCAAAGAAACATACAATATGAAATATTCCACCGATGGTGCAAACCTTACAGAAATCCTAGTTAAACTAGTTGACTCAAGGCTCTTAAGTACACTTCCTTCATATAATGGACAGACTCTTCGGACTGATTGACTGAAAAAGACCATTTCAGTTGTAAATGACTAATAAAAGAATCTCAACAAAACTCCTCACACGTAGTCAACTTCTCATATATATAAACCCATATACACACACGAATATCTTTAATAAATGGAACATCAATCTGAAAACATGAATATATCAAGAGGAAGAAAATCCCAACTTGAAAGATGTTCAAAAGTGAAAAGATCTTATAGACTTTTCTGTCTGTTTTAGAGCAGAGAGAAAATAAACCATCTCTTAAGTAGAGAAGGTGGTTTCTACTACTTTTTATGAAGTGTGTAGATCTAACTGTGCTTTATATCGGCTTTCTAGCAGGAGTTATAAGAAATGAACTGGCATTTCAGATAATGCTTTTGGGAACAAGGACTAAGAAGTGAGGTATTAAGTAATGCATACAATTTTATTTTAAAATAGACTGGTACTTCCTTTGCTAAAATCAGAATGGGATAAAAAGAAATATATCAGGCAAGATATGATATGATATAACAGAGTTTGTTTACTGATTTGTTGATGTCTAGGAAAACCAGTCTTTGGAATTAAATATACCCACAATTACTGCAAGTAAAATGCATATAACTTGTAAAATTGGAAGAACCAACCTGAATCCTGTTGCCCAATCTGTTATCATATGTTTGCCACAGAGAACTCAGTGGGTCTACGTAACTGTTTACAAGTTTGAGAGACTTTCTATGTCTTAGAAAATTAATCTGTCAAAATATTTTTTAAGATATTACAAGAAAGTTTCTCCCCCCCAATTCAGTTTTCCATATATTTTCATGTCAAAGGGAACCAGAACATTACCTAATTCAAAGCAAATAATTCTGCAAATAGGAATCGTTTTACTCATAAGCCTTCACATTGGATTTATGATATCCCTGACACTGGGGTCTCCTCGAATATATTTCATCGTTCTATCAAGAATGAGGTTGGGTTATAATGATGGGATAACAGATATTATGTTTTATAAGGAGATTTATTTTCAAAAGATGATTAAACAAATTCCACTTTTACTCTTGACCAAGCAGAGCTAGCTAAACCCCCTATAAAATGCTTTTCTGTCACATTGTTACTTCTGATGATTGATGGCTGCCATTCTCCTATGGATCTGTCATGCCCTCAGGATGATTTTCCTGAAGAGGCAGTTAAGACAACACAAAAGACTAGGCGAGCATTGACTTCAGGGATAATATGGGGTTCAAGGCCAAGGAAACCTAATGAAAGCTTCACAGGCCTTCTGGATGAACTGATTTATTTAGATATAAACCTTGTATCCTTCCAAAGTACTTGTTATCACTTATAAGTTAACCACGATTTCTAAAGGATAATTAGAGGTAAGCACAAAAATAAGAACATCTAATGGAAAAAGAGGCATTGGATTTTACCCAGCGTTAGAGATGAAAGGCACACTGCTGCTATCTCGTCAGTGGTAAAGTTGGTAATTTAGAAATAAACAGGTGAAAAAGAAGAAGAGTGAATGAGAGTCAAAGAATGCTACAATGGTTAATTAATTTAACAAATTTTTACATGTGCCTCTTTTGTGCCCTGAAACTTCATTGGGTGCTATTCATATTGAGAGGAAAAGTCCTCATAGAAATTTCAGGCTATGGGGGTAGAAATACAAGCCAATAAACAAACAAAATTTTTAAAAAAGAAATAAACAGGTGAAACAGAGACCACCTGGCAAGTGGTCGTCTTTCTTAGGATGTGAACATTCCAAAGGGATTTCGAATTTTCACTTCCACACAAATAGAGAATATAAAAAGGATGGATTGATGTGATCGAGAGGTTTTGAGCATATGGAAATCTCTTTTGTGTGGCTGGTGCCTGGCAGCGACTCATGAGAATTGAGATATAACTGCTTTGAGAAGTAATTACTTGAGACCCCCTTCGTGTATGGCGCACACTCCCAGCAGCCCTTTGGAAGCCCTGCAGGTGATTCTGATGTGCTAGCAGCCAGGCTAGGAAGCTCAGGTCTTGACTGCAGTTTTCAAACAATGGCCCAGAGGGGCATATTATTTAGGACTGCTGAGTTATACCGACTTAGTGATTGGCATTCCTGAAGGGTCCGAACAAATGACCTAAGACTCTGTAAGTAGCTGCACTTGGTCAGGGTCAGTGGAGACCCAGAGAAGTCCCTGCAGCCTCACATCCTGTTAGACCATCTCCCTGCAGTAGGTGTGTGAGACTTCACAGAGCAGTGCTGATAATCTGCTTTTGCAGATTCCTCATCATTAGCATTATTCAGATTGTCCCACAACCTATGCCTCTATGAATTATACCGTAAGAAGAATTTCAGGACTCTCATTTGTTAGTTATCCCAGGAATTTTGCTGTAATGTGGTCTATGACTCTAAATTAATATTGTGAGCATTATATCTATATACCCATATGTGAAACGTAAATGTTACAACTTCCACTAAATAGAGGAGCTTCTATTTTTAGACAGATTTATTTGTTCCAGCTACCTATCAAGCTAATGCAAGACATTTTGTTAGGTAATAGAATACAATACAAAGGCTTACATTTGCAAAATGCTTTATGAACACTAAATAATAATCCTCGAATTAGAGCTCTTAGAGATCATGCAGTCCAACACTCTCATTTTGCAGCCCAAGGTGGGAATGCAAATCCCCTAAGACTACGTGCTTTCTTTTCATACAATTTATGTCAAACTAGGTTTTTCTTCACCCAGTTTAGCTCAGTGTTTGGTGTGCAAGGTGCAGAAACCATGTCGGTCTACCCCAGACACATAGTACCTAGCTTAGTACCATATCTATGTGTACGCAGGATTTTATGAAATGCTGTCAAATGTCTGGGACACATTGGATTATAAAAGTCCCCAGAAAAGTCTGAGCAGGGCATGATGTAGAGATTTAGGTTAATTGATTAAGAAATTCTCCCCCGCCCGCCTTGCCTGACAGGAGGGGTTCAGGAAAAGCAGTGCGTCCCTGGCCGTGCAGGGGGGCGGGGCGGGGGTGGAGGATGGGCGGCGCTTAGCCATGCACAAATCTCTCCGCAGGAGGCTCGGCTGAATCTCAGCCCAGCCCACGCCTTGAGGCCAAAGCAAATACAAAGAAACAGCAAACTGTTGGGGAATCCACATGCACGAGGGTGGGGAGTAGTTCTCTATGAGCACTGAAGATGAAACAGGATACTTTACCCACTCTGAGCAGACAGATAGCTACACGGACAGAAAAGATTCAGTGAACGGATGATACTTAAAGGCGTGCCCCACGGAGGTCCGAGAGAACAACTTACCTTTTTTTCTGAGAAAACAGATGGCCGTGGGCTAGATGCATCTCGAACAAGGTCAATAAACATGGGGTGAAATTGGGTCATCGCATTTTTGCACCTGCAGTTGGAGAGCATGGAAGACCAACTGCATGCATGTGCTAAAAGGGGGGCCGGACAGAATCTTATTAAACTAGGAAAGTGGACACGTCCCTTAGTTTAGCCTTAACATGGTCACGAAGATCACACCGAAACATGTGCAAAACTCTATCAAACTCAGGCCTCTGAGCCACCTACACGGGAGTCCTAGAAAACAGAACAAACGTCTGTCCATTGCTAACCTTTAATCGCGCCACAAAGTGGGCTGCGACACTGAGTTCAGAGGCGGGGTTCCCGAGGATGATCTCGAAGCGGTACTGCAGCCCCAGCTTGTCGCGCACCTCCTGCAGCCGCTCCTTGGCCAGCATCGCCAGCTGCACGGAGGGCACCCTGAGAATGAGCATGTGTCCCCTCCCACTTTTGTTTTTTCCTGGGCAGCTGAGGAGCTCATCCACAATGCTGAGTGTTTCCGGCGTGCTGTGGTCTCGGAGGGACGCCATGGTGGTGAGAGCCATCAGAGCCTCCGAGTACTGCTGGATGAGGAGGTAGCAGCGGACGACCATGCTGTGCAGCCTGGGGTACCTTCAACAGAACACAGGGAGCTAGCATCTGGGTGTGGGGCCCACTGGGACAGCGAGGTCTGTGCTGTAGGAATGCAGACTAAGCATGGCGGGGAGGGGTTCGTGACAGGAGTGGGGCTTGAGCTCTAGAATGACCTTGAAGCCCCCATCACTAGAAGGAAAAGGTGAGCTCACAGATCCTGCTGGGATAGGTACAGCAAGTTCACGAGGTTTAGGGACAGTCTAGTGACCTGAGCTTCTCCCAGTGCAGTCTCTGGACCAGCAGCATCACCCAACAGCAGCACCACCTGGGAGCTTGTTAGACCCGCCAAATCCTCCCACCACACATGTACTGAATCAGAATCAGGCTGGACAAGGTCCCCAGGTGATTTGTATTACATTGCATTTTTTTTTGTGGAGGGGTATAGTTTTGTGTTAGTTTCCACTGTGTGGCGAAGTAGAGTTCCCTGTGCTATACAACAGGTTCTTATTAGTTATCTATTTTATACAATCACATTGCACTTTTAGAAGCACTAGTCTGTTCATATTTTCAACAGAGCCATAATGGATCATCCCTAGATCCTAACCTCTTGCTGGTGGCTTGGGGTTAGAATGCTTGTTAGCTTATTTCTCTTATACTTAAGATTACAGTTAAGGAAATTGAGACACTAATGTAATGTCTGTGGAGTATCAGGAGTAAAAAGAGTAATTATTATTGCTAATTTGAGGTCAGCTCCTTTGTAGCAATAACAATATCTTCCCATAAAGATGGAGAAAACTTGGAGCTGGCTGGAGAAATAGCACCCCCTAGTGGTGTGGCCTCCTATCCACCTGAGCCCCTGCTCGGTGGAGGGTGCCCAGCAAATAGTAGGGGGTGTCCTTGACTCACCTCAACATTCCCCTCCCTCCACCCTTCACTGGACTGCCAAACTGGCAGTTTTTACGATTACAGAGCAGGCAGAAAATAAACCTCTCATTAATGTGCTATTCCTCAGAAAGCCAAGCCTGCTGACAGAATGAATACAAATGGGCAAAGAGGACCCACTTGCAGGCATGAAGAGGTGCTTGCAGATATCAAGAAAGTAGGCATGGGCAAAGCAAGGCCCTGGACCCGAGCTTGGCCAAGCCTCTCGTGGAGCCTGCAAAACAATGGCGGGTCTGAACTTCCCTTCTGGATGCCAGCTGGTAGCACATGCAGCCGCCCAGCAGCTGGGTAGGCCAGTGGGGGATTTCACCTTTGCTCCACTTTATAATTCTATTTAAAGTGAAACAGTCGTCACCAGCCTTACACCGAAAAACCCAGGGGCAAATACCAGTTAGGGTCATCAAATGACTAGTGTGGTTCTGAAGTACTTAGAGCTGGAAAGGACCACAGATTCCCTGGGTTCTGACCACTCCACCTTCTCATAGAAGGAGGCTGAGTTAAGGGTTGGGAGAAATTCAGCTCCTTTCCCGAGATCATCCAACTGGTCAGAGACAGAGTGTGGATTTTATTCAGGTCTCTGACAATGTCTTCTTACGTGGTAAGAATTTAGTAGATTGGGGAAAAGTAAAGAAATCCTTCAGTTCAATCAGTCCTGGGCCAATCCCTTCAAGTGTTCAATAAATCATAGCTATTATTAGCCCGGGGTGACTTGGCGAGAGGAAGTGGGCACAGATGATCCAAGTTTAAGGCTTAATGCTTTTTGCTGGGCCATGTAGGAAAGCCAGAGTTAGATCAAAGAGTAACTCTGACATACAGGCATTTAAATTTCACACTGAAAGAGCTATGAATTTAGAAGTGAATAGTTTCCCTAGTTTGTTTTGTTTGTATTAAACTGTAACCGTAGTTTTTTGGTTTTTGGTTATTGGTTTTTTGCGGTACGCCGGCCTCTCACTGGTGTGGCCTCTCCCGTTGCGGAGCACAGGCTCCAGATGCGCAGGCTCAGCGGCCATGGCTCACGGGCCCAGCCGCTCCGCAGCATGTGGGATCTTCCCGGACCGGGGCACGAACCCATGTCCCCTGCTTTGGCAGGCGGACTCTCAACCACTGCGCCACCAGGGAAGCCCGTAACTGTAGTTTTGTAAGTATTACGAAAGTTGTATAGGAGTTGATGGGATCATCCATTAAAATACGACTTATAAAACTTCGAGTGATGTTACTGGAAGAAAAGAGAGGTTCCAAGAGGGCAGACAGAACAGAAGGGTGGGAAACAAAGGGGAGACTCATGGGATGATTCTGGAAATCTAAGATCACATGTGCTGTGAAAGGATTAACATCTCAGTGTCAGTTAAGTCTTCTCAAATCCAACAGCTGCAAAAATATAAAATTCTACTCAAGCCTGCTTCTTTTCCTGACACTGCATTATAACTTGCTGGGTAGGATGTATCCCCCTGTCCTCATCTTTATTTCTCTTTCTTTTTTCTTAGCAAAGTTATAGGGCAGCTTGTTAAATAGATGGTTTGTGATCAATTAGAGCCAGTTTTAAGAACCAGAGCTACTAAAAATTAGAATGTGCCTCATCAAATAGTGCCCAACTGCCCCCATCACTGGATGATCAAACAGAATACTGTAGTGGAGGGCAGGGAGGGACCTCTAGTAGGCTAAATTCTTTTTTTTTTTTGGCCACACCTCACAGCTTGCAGGATCTTAGTTCCCTGACCAGGGATTGAACCCAGGCCACAGCAGTGAATGCTCCAAATCCTAACCACTGGACTGTCAGGGAATTCCCTATTACGTTAAATTCTAATGCCCCTGCCTAATTTTTGAGTCTATGATTCAAGATCAGGGAGGAAAAAAACCCAGAAAAACCCTTTGCTCTTCCAGAGTCTGACCTGGAACTGGGGAAGAAAAAGGAGACAGAGAGTCATGAATCTTAACCCCAAGGTCGGGGATGGAGGAGGGCCACTTAGAACTGAACTCACTTAAATGATCTGTTTGTTCTTTAATTTTCTTCAGTCTACACTCCAAATCTCTCAGAGTAAAGTTTTGTTTTTACTGAGGGTACTTGCCTGTGGTGGACAGAGGAGAAAAGAGAGGAAAATGTAAAAGTGTGGGGAAGGCCAGACCTCAGAGGAATGGTCTTTAATAAGCAAATCCCTCTGTGCCCAAGTGCACAATGAAGCCTGCCTGGGAGACAATTCAGAACACAGAAAGTGGTTCTACCTCCCACTCTGAGTCACTGGTTTCCTTTGTTGGTCTTGGATGATCATAGAAAACCCATTTGAGTGAAAGGTCATCTTAGGAAAGGCTATTTTTATTCTGCCTTCACATGTCATTTGCACAGCCTGGGCTCCACCAAAATTCCCTGTGACACTGACACAAAAGACGTTTGGCTATTTCAGACATGCAAGTACAGCTAAAGAAAAGGTTGAAAGTCCTCATTTACCTCTCCAAGAGTGTGTTCACCATCTTTTCAAAAGTCTCATCACATCTCAGAAGTGGGCTCGTGATTCCCCACTGAAGAGATTTACTGTACTCATTCATGCCGAAGTACAGCTTCTCCTTGCAGCTCATGTCCTCCTGGTTCAAAACAGAGCAAAACCCAGTGACGGCAGGATACAATGTGTCTTATTTTCTGGGGGTCGGGGGAGAAGGGACCTGTAATAGGCTATTGCCTAGAAGGTTAAAAAAATTGTGAATAAGCAATTAGGACTACATCAAGCTAAAAAGCTTCTGCACAGCAAAGGAAACAAAATGAAAAGGCAACCTACTGAATGGGAGAAAATATTTGCAAATCATTTATCTGATAAAGGGCTAATATCCAAAATCTGTAAAGAGCTCATACAACTCAATAGCAACCCGCCCCCCCCGCCACCAAATCCAATTAAAAACTGGGCAGAGGATCTGAATAGACATTTTTCTAAAGAAGACCTACAGATGGCCAACAGGTACATGAAAATGTGCTCAAGAGCACTAATTATCAGGGAAATGCAGATCAAAACCACAAGGGGCTATCCCCTCACACCTGTTAGAATGGCTATCATCAAAAAGATGAGAGATGATGTGTCAGTAGATGTGGAGAAAAGGGAACCCTTGTGCACTGTTGGTGGGAACGTAAATTGGTGCAGCCACTATGGAAAAAATAGTATGGAGGTTCCCCAAGAAATTACATATTTGTACATGTGTGTATGTATATATACATATATTTGGTGATGAATGTGTTAATTAACTAGATAGGAGTCCTCATCCTTTAAAAACGTATACATAAATCATCACAATGTATACTTTAAATATCTTTTATCTGTCAGTTATACCTCAATAAAGCTGAACAAAAACTGTGTTTCCTTGTATAACCTGATACCAACTCTACAATCATCTCTGAAGCACCAACTGAAATTTCCCTTCACTTCAAATGAACTTAGTATGTAATTAGTGGTATGCTGATATGCTTTCTTAAGGCAGATTATAACTACATCGATGGTTTGTTTTCTCTATCTTTTGTTCAGATTTTTTAGAGGAAGAGCATTTCTTAGGCTTGTAGAGTCAGAAGGTCAGATTTTTTTCCTTCTCGAAGCAGCTCTGTAAATTGATACATATGAGTTCTATAGAACACGCTGGAGATCAAAAAACTCAAAAACGCCTCTATTACGGAAATTTTAACTTTTCTGATGTTATTTAATGATGGTGATTCTCTTGCACTTTTACAAACAAAATTCATTTTAAAGGTGAAATATATAGTTTTCTTCCTTCTAAAACAGAATACACAGTATTTAATCTATGCCCCTTCTTGATGATTCACTCATCACTATGAAAATGAATAACTATTTTGGGATGTGACACAAAGATTTCCTCAGAGGAGCCTGACATGTGTGACAAACTGCTTGTCCTTAAACTAAGCAGCTCCAGAATAATCAATAAACATTTTGAGTTCATGTATCTGGTGGGGTTTTTTTTAATAGTTTTCCTTCCTCTTTTGTACACTACTTTTTCATAGTCCTTTCTTCTTGCTGTCATGTTGCCTGTGCGTTTTATTCTCACTTTTATGTGTTATTTATTATGTACTGACATTTTTCTTTAAACACTCTCCAACTCATAAAGGTTACACAGCAGCTTAAAATATATAAGACGAAATTAAGCAATGAGAGGAAGAAAAAGCAAGGGTAAGAGCAAGGAGACTGGGCCAGGGATGAAGTTAGTACTCTCAAAAATGCATCCCAGAAGTTTCTGCCGTTTTGTTAGAAGTGGAATGCGAATTTGGTTCTGAGCTTTTAAGTAACCCATCCAAAGAGATGAGCAATTGTGTCATTTATAAGGTCCATAAGATAAAAATAAAATACTATAATTGGCAGCTTTTAATTTTTTGAGCCCACTCCCCACCCCCCCGCCAAACCAGCTTCTCCTGCTTATTGGAACAGGGTCTCATTTGAGAGTAAATATGCTTCATCAGAGCCTTACAGCAAAGATGGAGCGACATCTATAGTTTACTTGTTCGCTTGTTTCTTTCTGGATTCTTGGCTGCGTTCCGAACAGCTGTGTCAAATCAGTCATTTCAGGATGAAAGAAGTCAGTCACCTGAGTTTCCCTCTTTATCTCGACTTGGCACAGAGTAAGGGGAAAAGCTTTATCTTACATGTAGGTGGTTTTCACATTTCTTCTCATCCACAATCATGTTTCTTTGGGAAGAGGTAAAATCGGACTCCAAGCCTGCTCCTTTCCCTGACAGCATTGTAACCTGCTGAACAGGAAGCCTCCACCTGTTTTCATTTTTACTTCTCTTTCTCTTAGCAAAATGAGAGGGCAGCTTGTTAAATAGATGGCTTATCACCAGCTGGAGCCAGTATGGTTTTAAGAACTAGAGCTACTAAAAATAAGAAGTGAATAGTTCCCCCTTTCTGTTGTGTTTGCATTAAACTGTAAGTGCAGACTTGTAAGTAGAAGTTAATGGGACTATCTTTAAAATACGAGTTATCAAACTCAGAATGATGTTCCTCTAAAGAAACACACGTCCCCAAGTATCACAAATCATAAGTGATACAATTTATTGAATCCTTGTATCTTTGGGGATAATGTCCCTTCTCTTAAGAAAAATATCTCCCCTCCCAAAGTCCTACCCTCTCAGTGACCCCCAGATGCAGCCCTCCCTGTCCTTTCACTACGGTCTCTGCTTTTCCTCCAGCCAAATGCTCTGCTCTGTGGACACTGTTCCCTGGAAGGTCACCAAGGATTCCTGAGGCCAAACCCTCAGTCCTTGGCCTCACTGCCCTCTCAGCCATTCTCTTCATTACTTTCTTCCATGATTTTATCTACACCAGCTGCTTCAGTGATTAGCATTTCTGAAGTCTATTCCAAATCCTCATGGTAAAGCCCTAATCACAACTCCCACATTGCATTTGCGACTGTGCACTCGTCCCAGTCTTCACTCAGCCCACATCCGTCTCATCGGCCCTCCAGAGGTCCACCTTCCTCTTGACTTCTCTTTTCCAACTAAAGGCATCGCCTCAAAGATATCTCTGACCCTTCCCTCTTCCCCAATAAATAAATCCTAGAAGATTTACCATTTCTTCCATCCTTTGTATTTCCAGGACCACTATTCTGATTTAGGTTCTTGTTCATTCTAACCTGAAAAGCCAGATGACACATCTCCCCCTTTCTAATCACTTTGACTTGGCCTCTATAGTTGATAACTTGCCTTAAACTGCAACCTCTTAGTAGCTACTAAAGCTGAACTCAGAACTCAGCAATTTCACTCCCAAATGCATACCCAACAAAAATGCATACATATGTCTACTAAAATGCTTAAAGCAGCACTATTTGAAATAAGTGAATAGGATGAATAAATGAATTGTGGTGAGTCACCCAGCGTAATCCATATACAGCAAAAAGAATGAATGTTTTATGACATGCAAAATATAGAAGAATCTCACAAACAATGTTGAGCACAGAAGCCAGATATAACAGAGTGCCTACTGCATGATTCCATTTATATAACGTTCAAAATGGGGCAAACCAAGACAGAAGAGTGCTTCCCTCTTGTGAGAGAGTGCCTGGCTTCTGGAGTGGTGCTAGCGTTCTAGTTCTTCATCTGGGTGCTGGTCCCATGGGTGTGCTCAGTTTGTGAAAATGCATCAAGCTGTACATTAACATTGTGAATATAAAAAATAAAAGAAATATGTATATTCTGCTATTTCTTTTTCTTCTTTTTTAATTTATTTTTTTATACAGCCGGTTCTTATTAGTTATCCATTTTACACATATTAGTGTATACATGTCAATCCCAATCTCCCAATTCATCACCCACCCCCCCGCCACTTTCCCCTCTTGGTGTCCATACCTTTGTTCTCTCCATCTGTGTCTCAATGTTATTTCTAAAAATACTATGCCCTTGCTAAAATATCGTTCATGCCTGTGTAATAAGTGTAAGCTTTTCCAGCCTGGTCTCAAAGATTCCATATGTATATTTCCAGGTTTCTTTTCATCCCACTAAGTATTCTCTGAAAAATGTCTGATGCTCACTCCTCTGTGGTCCTGCCCGAGCTGTCTGCTGCCAGGAGTGGCTGCTCCCCTGTCTGCTCTGTCCTTCCTCTCCTCCAAGGCCCATCCCAAGTGCTCTGTCCTCTATGTCGCCGTTCCTGATGCTCTCAAATGGGTGGGACTTCTCCCTCCTTTCAACCCACAGAGCACTTTGGTTTTCTGCAATTGTCTTACTCTACTTTGTTTTTATTTTGTTACATTTTTTGTTTTGTTTTGACAAAGTGTATATATTTAAGGTGTACAACTTGATTTTTTCTTTTTTAAAAAAATTGAGATATAATTGACATAAAATTATATTAGTTTCAGGCGTAATGATTTGCTATCTGCATATGTTGTGAAATGATCACCACAATAAGTTTAGTTAACATCCATCCCTCACCACACACGGTTATAATTCTTGTTTTCTTAAGGTGAGAAATTTTAAGATCTACTCTCTTAGCAACTTTCAAATATACCATACAGTATTATTAACTATAGTCACTTTGCTGTACATTATTTCCCCAGGAATTATCTATTTTATAACTGGAAGCCTATACCTTTTGACTACCTTCACCCATTTTGTCTACCCTCCAGCCCTCGCCTCTGAAAACCACCAATCTGTTTTCTCTATCTATGTCTTATTCTACTTTGGAATAATAGTGGCTTTTATACGTACTTTGCTTTCTCCTTAAACCATCAGCTCTCTGTGTGTTCTTGGAAAGATCTAACACAAGCCCACAAGTGCTCACTAATATTTTTTGAGTCTACTTTCTTTGCTTTTCTCTATTATTCCTTCTTTAGGACATTGGCTTCAGGATAACTAAAGGAAGCTAATCACTAGCGCTTCGCCCCTAAATGTGTAAAGTTGTTGTAAATTAGATTCAATGTTTTTACCTTTTCTCCATGCTCCTCTCAATGTCATAGGGATGATTTTTTTTAAACTTTAATTAGAATATAATAACTCCCCACCCCTCAACTATTTTGAATATGATCCTGGGTATCATATCTCTAATCCACAAATACTTCACTAGATACCTCTAAGATTGGAATCCTTTAAAAAATATAACCACAATACCATCATTATACTTAAAAAAATTAACCACAATCATAGGAATGACTTTTAAGGAAAATTATTTTAAGTTTGTTTCTCTATTATTTCACATCAGGAGAAGACAAAGGGCAGAAGCTATGAGCCCATCCTCCTATCACTGGAGTGATCCCTTCCAGAAAAAGACTGAACCAACTGTTCAGAATAGGATAGTTCTCCTTTTTCCCCCCTAACAATATATTCAAATTAACGTTTAGTTGGAGCCCTATCTGTTGGATTAAAAACACTGTTTCCTTTTATCAGTTCTACTGGCTATCCCATTCCATGTCAGGACAACTACTGGGGTAGACCCTAGGCACACCATAAGGTTTTGGTTCAGAGGCAAAGGAACTCTGGCAGCCTCTTAATTCACCCATAACTTGCCCACCCAATTCATGGACAGAGCTAGGGTGGAGAAGATACCAGCAAAGTGAAAGCTCAAAGCAACCTCCTTGTGACAGTCAACACACCGAGACAGTTCTCACAAGGGAGGGACTGGTGATGCCAACGTGAGTCAGGGACCTGAGCTTGCTTGATTGTAAAGGACACACCAATACTCAAAGAGAAGGGCTCCAAGTCTTCTTACCTACTTCATAACAGAGTGAAATGCATTGGGTTGAAAAATAAAGTTATTCTTATGTAGGACATTTCTGGCCTCTTTTACTTAAACATGTTTATTTTTAAATATCTCACAGTTCAATATTTCTAAACAAAGGTTCTATTGCTTAACGGCTGATCTTTATTGTTTTTTAATAAAACTCATTTTTTTATTTGCTAATATATTTAGCATACAGTTTATAGGTCACAGAAAATATCTTTTAAGTATTAGGGACTGGACCTGGATGTGTACAGTGCTGAGCTATTCTCAACGCATTAAATGATACTACTGAGTAATTTAGAGTGTTTTGTTTTGTCTGTGGAGTCCTAACCACTGGACCACCAGAGAATTGCTGTTTAAAGTCTTTTTTTTTTTTCCTTTTTGGCCACACCGCGCAGCATGTGGGATCTTAGTTCCCTGACCAGGGATCAAACTCGTGTGCCCTGCGCTGGAAGCACGGAGACTTAACCATTGGACTGCCAGGGAAGTCCCCTGAGTAATTTAGAGTAACAGTACCAGCATCTTCTGTTTCAACTAGAAGTCTGTGAGAATTGATTAAAAGGAAAAATTCAGTTGCTGGGAAGCATGAGACTAATTAACATATAGATATACATCTAGATCAGTAAGACTGAAACAAGAGGACAATAAAATTTCCAAGTTTTAGATTGGAATGAATCATTTAAAGGCACAAAGCTAATCCAGGATATTGAGGATGGTGTCAGCTGACATCACATTTTAGGGGGACAAACTATACAGACAGTTTTGTATCTGCATGATAGCCCAAAAAAGAACCACCGAATCAAATTTATAGAGGACACTATTCACTAGTTTTTAGTGAATAATAATTGTAATTATATGGAACTTTTAGAAGAGAAAGCATTATGTTAGTTAGTTTTTTGAACTCTTTTGCCATGACCATATTTTATTACAAGATTCTGCTCCCCAGGGGAACTGAGAACATGACTGTGTATCAGAGGGTAGAACAGAGACTCACTGTGCTGTCCAGCTGTATCCAGTGAACCTCGTTGTTGGCGCTGATTCGGGACTGTTGGGTCTGCAGAGTGTATGGGCAGGAGGTGACCTGGAGCACAAGGAGGTTGAAAGCTTCCAGAACCTCTCTGCAGTTAATGACTCTGTCAGCCAATCCATGGCCAGGTTCACCATGTGACAAAGAGCCCGAAATGACACTGTAGAAATATTGAAAGTCACATTAAAACCTCCTAATTTAACTGATTAGATGCAGAATCAGATATCAAAATGGAGGTGGTGTTTTAGCTCTTATTTTTCTGGTTCCTATTAATTGGGGGCAGGAACAGAAGCAACCAACATTAGATTTGGAAGGCAAAGAGGACCCACCTTCTTACCCCTTTCAGACAAATTTGAGGGATTTTTTTTTTCCTTTTTCAGTTTGTCGCTGATATACCTCAAAGTGTAAACTCAGTTATCCAAACCAAGGATATCCAGCTCCGTAGCTGAGGTGGATCACTTCAGTTGGAAAGCCCACCTGAATGAGGGAGCTCTCCATCAAAATATGATGCTTGTAACTGTGCAATGATCTGTACCCCCAGAGAGGCCCCAAAGCTACAAGGAATCCCCTCTGTGTAACACACTCTCCTTCCTCACTTGAAGCTGCTAGGCCGTGGGGAGGACTCCTCCGGCCTCCTCCCCACGACCAACATTTTCATATCTCTGAGTCATTTTCAGTTCTGTTCAATGTGGAGGTATCCCCACCCCACCCCTCTCCCTCTCTCCCTCTCTCTCCCTCTCTCTCTCTCTCTCTATCTATATATATACATATATATATATGTATATTCAAAAAAGTAATCTCAAGGCCCATGAGGATTAAATACAGAGAGATCCAATGTATAATCCTCAGAGCTATTACCCCAAACTTTCAAAGATGAGGTATACAAGGTCAGTGAGCTATTTCTGCTCATAGAACATGAGCAGTAACTGAACGAGGTGTGGGCAAAATTTCTTTTCTTTATCTTTCCTTCCTCCCTCTCTCCCTTCCTTCCTTCCTTGCAAATCTAACAAGTTATACCAGGTCTTATTTACACCTACATATGGCTCTGGACTTCAGATTATGGAGTACCAAACACATTCTGGCTTCTGAACAAGTGTTTTTGCAATTCTGACATTTCTACCACAGATCAAAAAAATTCCAGATGCCTAACCTCAGTGTGTCCTGAGGAAAGAAAATCTATGAATGTTTGATGATGCCTGAAATTTCCCTCCCCTGACGTGGTGAGGACAAACCATGATATGTAATATTTGACAACTATTTGCCCTTAAAAAAACAACAACAACAAAAAACAACTACTTGCTTTTTTCAATCCATAGGAACAAAGATACCCCCTACTAGACAAGTACTGTGATTTGATCTGACTCCGTCACACTACACAAACTGTTATTTCATTAATAAGCCCATAAAGAGATAGGATGGTCTCTTGTTTAAACAGGCAGATTGCGGAAGGTTTTGGATCTGCTCTCAGATCATTGAAGTGGCATCTCCACTGCTGCTAAAGGGAAGAGGGAAGAGAGAAAGGCAAGGAAGAGGAGAAATGGCAGGAAAGGAAGGAAGAGAGGACAAGGAAAAGGAGAAAACAAGAAGAACCACGAGGAGGAGAGGGGGTGGGCGGGAAAGCACATGGCCCTTCTGGGAGCTCACTCACCGCAACCCCCTTGTTGCCACCCTTTCGCTGAAGCAGCTGAGTCCCCACAATGCTCTTAAGACCGGATTTTAACAGGAATTTGTAAATTCACCCACAGTATAGTTAAAATAAAAACAACATTAAAGTGGTAAGAAAAGTTGAGAAAGCAAGGAAAGGGTGGGAATAAGTTAACCATGAGAAGATGCCAACTGGTAGGGTCCATGGTCTTTCAAATCACCACCTTTTCAATTATTTAGTACATGACCATTACTGCTGTAGAAGAAATATTGTATTTGCTCACTCTGAAGCAATCACCTCGTTAGTTCCACATGGGAGTTGTCATGAACTAGCACAAACAGTGTGTACGGGTTCTGTTTCACCTTTCTCATAAAAACTTCAAACTTGGTTTGAATCTCATTGTCTAGACGAACAACATATTTCTCTGCTCTCTGATAGGCTGTCCCATTTTCCTCCAGACCCAAGTCTACAAGGACACCTGCCAAGAAGAAAAAAGAGTTTATCTTTTTTACACACATGTCTATGAGATTAAGTTCAGTACTGATATACTGGGTGCTAACCATATACAGAGATTTACAGAGCAGATAGTTTTCCTTTTCCATATTCCCTACAACAGTTTTGAAGAGGAAATATCAGGTTTCCTTTTCTTTAGAATACCGCACCCCACCTCCCATACTTCATACAAATGACAACAGGGACTGACCTGATACGTTAAGTAGAAGCTTGAATGTACGAGACCTCTGTCTAATTAAATTCTATTTATATGTGAAATATAAACATATTTATATGTGAATTTAATTATGTCTAGTTAAATTCTATTTATCTGCTAACAGCTACTATAGGCCACTTGGAAAAAATGAAGCTTTGGACTAGAGCTCTTGGCCAAATTGATATAATCGTGTAAATCTTCCTTACCCCAAATTTAGCGACAAAACACATATAAGAAAAAAGGAAAATAAAATCTGATATCCAAAGATACATCGCTAGATCGTGAGCTTTTTTAGGTAGTATTTTACTCATTTTATATAGTGACAATGTTGCACAGTACCTAGAGTATGGGATGCCCTCAACGATTATTGGATTATGTACCAAATTAATAGAATGAACTGAATTACTCAAGATAATTATATTGTCAAAATGTTAGAAACTGTAAAACTTGTACTGTATCATTATCTCTGTCTATAGTAAAATTATTTCTACATACAAACATTTAAAATAGTTCTAGGCACATGAAGCTGTTGTTGGATAATTAAAACACCAAATCCTCCTTTAAAATGAAGAGACAAAGTGGCAATTATGTGAGGTGAAGTGTGTGTTAACTAACCTTATTGTGGTGAACATTTCACAATACATACATGCATGAAAACATCACACTGTATACCTTAAACTTAGACAATGTTAATTATAGCTCAATAAAGCTGGAAAAAAAACACTGCCCCCAAACAAGGGTGCACAACACTCCTCTGCCCAAGACACTCAGCCCTCTGAGAGGAGAGCCTTGTCACTCAAGCCCATGACCCTCCAGGCAGAAGGAACCAGAAGACTGATTAGGGTTAGATATGTCACATTTGGGGGTTAGATATGGTCCTCCAAGGATATCTATTTAATATCCAATATCAGCCACATCTACCAGTTCCAACTGTGTGGAAAAAAATTTAAATTAAAAAAGATAAACAAGTTAAGTGAAGAGACTTTTATGAATTATGTTGACTTAGTTTTGTTTGTCTAGTTTTTCTCTTCATATAAAACCAGACTAATTAACAGCTATATGCAATTAGCATCTAGATGCCGTAATACTAATAGCTCTAAATGGTATAAAAGAAAAAAGGAGGGCTTCCCTGGTGGCACAGTGGTTGAGAGTCCGCCTGCCAATGCAGGGGACACGGGTTCGTGCCCCGGTCCGGGAAGATCCCACATGCCACGGAGCGGCTGGGCCCGTGAGCCATGGCTGCTGAGCCTGCGCTTCCGGAGCCTGTGCTCCGCAACGGGAGAGGCCACAACAGTGAGAGGCCCGCGTACCGCAAAAAAAAAAAAAAAAAGAAAAGAAAAGAAAATAGGAAAAATGTTTTACCGTATGAAAAATTCATCATACCAGAAAAGGTAAACAGAAAGGTAATTTTGCTTTCAAACTTTTTTCATCAGGAGCTTTTACTCAGAGATCGTTTTCAATTTCACCCACGTGTAGTCAAATGATGTTGTGAATATTTCCAAAAGCAATTAATCAAACATTTAATTTGGCAAGTAGCCTGATTGCTTATAAAATTTATTCAACATTCGATAGAGATTTACCGAACATCCATTATATATCAGGTACTATGTCAGGTATTGTGCTCAGCCTGGGGATACACAGGAGGGCAGGACAAACAAAGATCTTAATCTCATGGAGCTTATGATGGAGAAGATGGATATTTTTGACAAGTGTCATGATGAGAGACAAAGTCCTCTGGTGTAGAGGAGGTGAGCAGAGGCACAGAAAGAGGACCTACTTAATCTCTGGTGGTTTCTGTTTCCTTATTTGTAAAATAGGGAGAGTAGAACCAGTTGAAAATTAGTCTATATTTCCTAAGTTTATCCTTAGGAAATAAGCAGTGAGAGTTAGGAGGCTCTTAATATGATAAGACCATAAATAATTCACAAAGAGGAAAAATGTATCTTATGGATAATTGAGTTGATCACATTTCAAAACAAATGAAATGCCGACCAATTGTATGCCTTTGACAGGTCAAGTCCATACATGCCCTTAATGGAAAGACAAAGTTCCATGAATCTCAGAGGTCATTCTCTTAGACATAACATGGTAAATTAGTCTATGCTGCCAGCTGGCTCTGCAGTGGTATATCTCGGTGGGGGGGAGGCATATCAGAGATACTTGATTGTTTTATTTCTAACGGGGCATTTTTAGTATATGATCCTTACCTTTACATTTTGTTTTAGACTTGCTTTTAGTTTTAAGTTTTGTTTCTTTCCTGGTTATGAAAGTGATAGATACTCATCTTGGGAAAACTGGAAAGTATAGAGATATATTAAAAAAGAAAAAATCATCCAGGATTCTTTAACTCAAAATAAGCCACTGTGAACATTTTTGTGCATTCCTTCCTACTTTTTTAAAATGGATATTCTGCTACCTAGCTCACATTTTATAACTGTATATCCTGACTTTTTTTACCTATAACTGTAAAGTGAGAAACAAAACTCTCCACAACCAGTCTAATGATACAGTATTTATCCTTTCATAGAAGCTGGTGGTCTTACGCAGTGTATATTAAAATGTAAACAGAATATAATTTAATATTCCATTTTAATTCCTCTGTCCCTTCACAGCTTCTCCTTAGTAAATGTAAAACAAAAATGGATATGGTCTCTTCCTTCAGAGGGCCTCTTTCAAGAGGTGTTAATGGCATCATTACAAGCATTTTATTTCAACTCAATAAAAATATCTTATGCTCTTACTATATTTAGAAATAAATGGAACCACCAATTACTGAAAAAAAGAGAGAAAGAAACAAAACTATCACTATTTACTAATAATATGTCTTGGTAGAAAACATAAAATAATCCATCAATAAATCAATTAAATTAATAAGAATTTAGTTAAGTTGATGGATTCAAAATCAATTTATAAAAATTAGTTGTATTTCTATATACCAACAGCAAACAGTTAGGAAATGTATTTTAAAAAAACTATTTTACAATGACGTCAGAAAATATTATCTACGAATAAATCTTATAAAAGGTGTATAAGACCTTTATGGAGAAAATGATGAAACTATTAATGACATTAAAGAAGACTTAAATTAGAAGCATATTATAAACATATAGTTAAAATTTTAAATTGTTTAAAAATGTATATGGCAGAGCAAAGAACCAAGAATAGTCAAGACAGACCTGAAGTAGAAAAGGTGGGAGAGATCTGCCTTACCAGAGACTAAGAATTATACAGCTGTATTAACAAGACAGTGGTTTTGGCATGGAGCAAACCCTGGAAACACACCCACATGCATATAAAACGGAGATTTATGATAAAGCTTGCTATGTAGATCAGTGGTAAAGGATGGGCTCTTCAACAGTCAGCACTGAAGAACCAAGAAATTATATTGGATCTTACCTGATATGCAAAAAAAAAGAAAAAAAAAATTCAGGTGGATTAAAAACGTAAATGTAAAAGACAAAACTCTAAAAATTTTAGAAGACAATAAAGGATAATAACTGTGGCAACTCATAGAGGATTACTTAAACAGAAAAGGCCAAATGATAGATAAACTAAACTTAAGAAGGTCTATTCATCAAAGATATTATAAATAAAAAGACGAGCCTTCCAAATCTGTAACTAGTATTACTAAAAAGGATTAGTATTCAGAATACATAAATTACTCCTACAAATCCAAGAGAAAATGGGCAAAAAAAAAAACTTTAGCAGGCATTTCCTAGAAGAAACCCAAATGGCCAATAAATATCTGAAAAGATGTTCAGCCTCATTAGTAATAAGGGAAATAAAAACCATAATAAAATGGAATAATACCACATTAATACAAATTTTTTAAAACAAGATAACTGTAAGAAAGTAGTGGATGAAAGAAAATACTTATGTACCTCATTTCTGCAAAACAAATTCAAGAAGGATAAACCACAACCTAAAGAGATTGGTTACCAGTAGGGGGATGGGTGGGAAAGGGGTGTAAAGAAGGGAGAATGGGAATGAGTAGGTATGAGGAGGGGAAGATGCTTCTCTGAATATACCGTTTTGTATAGCTTTGACTCTTAGAACCATAGAACAAAGTTAATCAAGAATGGAGTAGGGGGTGGGGGGGCTTCCCTGGTGGCGCAGTGGTTAAGAATCCGCCTGCCAGTGCAGGGGACACGGGTTCGAGCCCTGGTCCGGGAAGATCCCACATGCCGCAGAGCCACTAAGCCTGTGCGCTACAACTACTGAGCCTGTGCTTTACAGCCCACGCTACTGAAGCCCGCGCGCCCAGAGACCATGCTCCGCAACAAGAGAAGCCACCGCAAGGAGAAGCCTGTGCACTGCAACGAAGAGTAGCCCAGGCTTGCCACAACTAGAGAAAGCCTGCGCGCAGCATTGAAGACCCAATGCAGCCAAAAATAAATTTTAAAAAAAATGAATGGAGTGGGGGGACTTCCCTGGTGGTCCAGCGGTTAAGACTCCGTACTCCCAATGCAGGGGGCCCGGGTTCGATCCCTGGTCAGGGAACTAGATCCCACATGCCGCAACAAAGATCCTGAGTGCCACAACTAAGACCCGGCGCAGACAAATAAATAAATAAATATTTAAAAAAGAAAAAAAAAAAGAATGGAGTGGGGCATGGGGGGTTGGGTGGGAGGAGAGGCAGGCAACATGGAATCCAAATGGTAACAAATGAAAACTAACATAACCACATTGATGGGGGGTGAGCATGAAAAGAGCAAACCTCAGTAAAACAAATCAGTTTTGGCTGGAAACCATAAGGCTAAAGACCAAAAGAATTGTATGGCAACACTTTAGCTGGCAATCTGTTTTCTCACAGGGGTGTGGGTTAGCAATTGTGTAACTTCTAGGGAAAAAAATCAAAGAAGTGAATATGTACATTACAGATAACAAGAATCAGGTTTCTGGGCTTCCCTGGTGGCGCAGTGGTTGAGAGTCCGCCTGCCGATGCAGGGGACGTGGGTTCGTGCCCCGGTCCGGGAAGATCCCACATGCCGCGGAGCGGCTGGGCCCGCAAGCCATGGCCGCTGAGCCTGCGCGTCCGGAGCCTGTGCTCCGCAACGGGAGAGACCACAACAGTGAGAGGCCCGCGTACCGTAAAAAAAAAAAAAAAAAAAAAAAAAAGAATCAGGTTTCTCCCTGTCAGAGAAAGAAGTTACAAATAGAGAAATGGGGAAGGACTAAAAGGAACCTTGCAGTGTTCACATGGAATTGGAGATAGCAGTTAAAGTCATGAAAAACAAGGTAAAATTGAAGACATGTCCCAGGTTGCAGGAGACTAAGAGGACAAAAGAACTGAATGCAACGTTTGATCCTGGATTGAATCCTGGAACAAAAAATGACATTAAGGGAAAACTAGTGAGGTCTTTAGTTGGTTAATAGTTTTGTTCCAGAATTGATTTCCTGTTTTGATCATGGCACTATGGTTATATAAATTCTCAACTTCAACCAAAGCTGGTGAAGGGTTTATGTGAACTCCCTATTTTTTAACAGCTTTATTAATATATAGCCCACATACATTTCACCCATATAAAATGTGCAATTCAATAGCTTTTAGTAAATTCACAGAGTTGTACAACAATCACTACAAGCAATTTTAGAACATTTTCGTGAAACCCCAGACCCTTTAACCATCATCCCTCAATTCCCCCCTCAGTCCCCCAGCTCTAGGCAATTACCAATATATTTTCTTTCTCTATAGGTCTCCTTGCTCTGGACATTTAATGTAAATGGAATCATAACAATATCTGATCTTGTGTGACTGGCTTCTTTCACTTGGAATACCGTATTCAAGTTTCATCCATGTTTTAGCATTCATCAATACTTCATTTCTTTTTATTGCTGAGTAATATTCCATTGTATAGTTTACTACATTTTATATGTCCATTCATTATGGACATGATAGACATTTGAACTGTTTCCACTTTTTGGTTATTATGAATAATGCTATTGTAAATTTTTGTGTACAGGTTTTTTGTGTGGACCTATATTTTCACTTCTCTCATTTCATATCTAGGAGTAGAATGGCTGGATCATATGGTAACTCTTTGTTTAACCATTTGAAGAACTGCTAGACTGTTTTCTAAAGTAGCTAAACCACTTACATTCCCACCAGCAGTGTATGAACTTCCAGTTTCTCTACATATTACTTGTTATTGTCTCTCTTTTTGCTTATAGCAATGCTCATGGGCATGACGTAGTATTCATTGTGTTTTTGATTTTCATTTCTCCAACTGCCTAATGGTGTTGAGCATCTTTTCACGTGCTCTTTGGTCATCTGTATATCTTCTTTGGATATGTGCCCATTCAGATCCTTTACCCATATCTTAATTAGGCTATTTGTCTTTTTATTATTGAGTTATAATAGGTCTTTAAATATTATAGATATGTCTCTTATCAGACATATGATTTGCAAATAATTTCTCCCATTCTGTGGGTTCTCTTTTCATTTTCTTGATGGTGTCCTATGAAGCACAAATGTTTTTAATTTTGATGGTGTCCAGTTTATCTATTTTTATTGTTGTTGTTGGTGGTGGTGCTCTTGGAATCGTATCTAAGAAATCGTTGCTTGATCCAAAGTCATGAAGATTTACACCTATGTTTTCTTCTAAGAATTTTATTGTTTTAGGTCTTACATTTAGGTCTTTGATCTGTTTTAAGTTACTTTTTGCTTGTGAGGTAAAGGTCCAACTTCATTCTTTCACATATGGATATCAAGTTGCCCCAGCACCATTTGTTGAAAAGATTACTTTCCCCATTGAATGGTCTTGGCACCCTGGTCAAAATTCAGTTGACCATAAATAGCAGGGTTTATTTCTAGACTCTCTCAATTCTATCCCATTGATTTATATGTCATCTTTATGCCAGTACCACAATGTCTAAATGCTGTACCTTTGTATTAAGTTTTAAAATGGGGCAGTGAGAGTCTTCCAACTTTGTTCTTCTTTTTAAATATTGTTTTGGGTATTCTGGGTCCCTTGAATTTCCACATGAATTTTAGGATCAGCTTGTTAATTTATGCAAAGAAGTCAGGTGGGCTTTTGATAGGGAATGCATTGAATCTGTAGATCAATTTGGGGAATATTGCCATCTTAAAAATATTAATGTCTTCCAATTCATGAATGTAGACTACCTTTACATTTATTTAGGTCTTTTTAAATTTCTTTCAACAATGTTTTTTAGTTTTCAGAGTATAAGTTTTACACTTCTTTCATCAAATATATGCCTAAGTATTTTATTCCTTTTGATGCTATTATAAATGGATTTTTTTAAGCCAGCATATTGTGATAATTTTCTTTTTTTTTTAACATCTTTATTGGAGAATGGAATTATTTTTAAATGTCATGTTTGGATCTCTTGTACTGTTTCTGTGACTTTTCTGAAGATATAAAATCATTTAAAAATTAAAAAAACTTAAAAATAAGTATGACCATATCAAACATTTGCAACTTAAACACATACATCGCTAGTGGGAATGTAAATATAACCAACCACCTTGGAAAAAAATTAGCATTATTTAGTAAGGTTGAAACTGTACATAACCTATGCCCCAACAATTCTTCTCTCAGAGAAACTCTTGTACATGTGTACCAGCACTGTCTGAAATAGTAAAAAACTAGAAACACCCTAAATGTCCATCAACAGGAGAGATGATTTTTTTTAAATGTGTGTTATATTCATTGAATAGAATACTAAAAAGCCGTAAAATTAGTGAATTACAGCTATATACAACAACAGGATTAATCATAGGAATGTAATATTGAGTATAAAAAGTAAATTACAGACAAATGCACTTACAAAAAGGTTTAAAGTACACAAAATTAAACAATATATTGTTTAGGAGTTATGCACTATGGCAAAACTATAAATAAAACAAGGGAATAATAAACACAAAATTCAGCATAATAGTTACCCTTGAAAGAAGACGAATGTTAGCATCAGGGAGGGGAACAAGAGTCTTCAGTAAGTTATTTTGATAGGTACACAGGTGTTCACTATATTGTGATTTTTAATACCTCATAAAATTTATAAATTTGATCTATTCAATATTTAAAATTTCTTAAATTTTCTTTCTACTTTGAATACTATAGAAAAGTTGAAAGACTAGTGCAATAAATACTTGTATACCCTTCAATTAGTTTCACCAATTGTTAATATTTTGGTACATTTGCTTTTTCTCTTTATTACTTTTTATTCATTGTCGTTATTATCGCTGAATAATTTAGAATATATAATATTCACCCTTATATACCTCAATATGTATTTCTTAAGAGCAAAGGCATTCTCTTACATAACTGAAATACCATTATTACATCCAAAGAATTGAACTAACATTGATATAATATTCTCTAGTACACAGCATACTTTTGGTTTTTTTAAACTAATTTTTATTGGAGTGTAGTTGATTTACAGTGTTAGTTTCTGCTGTACAGCAAAGTGAATCAGTTATACATATACATATATCCACTCTTTATTAGATTCTATTCCCATATAGGTCATTAAAGAGTACTGAGTAGCGTTCCCTGTGCTATGCAGTAGGTTGTTATTAGTTACCTATTTTACATATAGTAGTAGATATGATTTTCACGAATTGTCCCAGAGCTGTGTTTTTTACTTTTTATTTTTAGGTCTAAGATCCAATCAAGAATTAAGCATTGTACTTGCTTGCAGTGTCTCTTTATTCTGTATAATTAAAACAGCTCCCCTGTCTTTTTTCTTTTTTGGTCTTTTCATCGATATTTTAAAAATGCAGGCTAGTTGTTTTGTAGAATGTCACACAATCTGGATTTTTCTGATAGTGTCCTTGTGATTAGATTCAGGTTAAACATTTTTTGGCAATTATACTTCATAGGTGACATCATGTACTTCCCCTTGTTCATAATGTCAATCTGTCCCATAATGGGAGATGGCGAAGTTTGATTGCATGGACATGATACTGTCTACTGCCAGGTCTCTCCATTGTAAAGATGCCTTTTCCTCTTTGTAATTTTTAATATGTGGGATGACACTTTGAGACTGTGTGAATATTTGTTCCTGAATACATTTTACCCAATGGTTTCAGTACCCATTGATGATACTTGCCAGAATCAATAATTATATTGTAGGGCTTCCCTGGTGGCACAGTGGTTGAGAGTCTGCCTGCCGATGCAGGGGACACAGGTTCGTGCCCCGGTCCGGGAAGATCCCACGTGCCACGGAGCGGCTGGGCCTGTGAGCCATGGCCTCTGAGCCTGCGCGTCTGGAGCCTGTGTTCCGCAACGGGAGAGGCCACAACAGTGAGAGGCCCGCGTACCGCAAAAAATAAAAGAAAGAACACGTCTTTGTTCACTGAGCTTAATGCTCCACTACATCATCCTACTTACTATATTGGTAGTGCAAAACAGGGATTTCTTAATTCTGTTATTTTCTTATGTTGATTAGCTGGTACTCTTTTATAAAGGAGAGCTTGCGTCCCACTCCTCACTCCTGCCCCTTTTATTTTTTTTAGCATTACTGTGGACTCATGGGCTTTACAAAAATCCAGCAGGTTACAATCCACTGCCATCATTCCTTTAGATGCCCCAAATTACCAAGTTTGGACCGCAAAGTCTCCTTCAAGCAGGCTGCTGTGTCCTTTCGACATGCCTCCATTGATCTTTGAGTACTTTCGCACTTTCTGGAAACCAAGATTCCAGACTGTTCTTACCTCAGAGCTGGTATAATGGGGAATGGTATTTATAACCTAAGATCTAGATGCTAAATGTGCACACACACACACATTTGATACTAAAATATCATTTTATTTTATTTTTTTTGCGGTACGCGGGCCTCTCACTGTTGTGGCCTCTCCCGTTGCGGAGCACAGGCTCCGGACGCGCAGGCTCAGCGGCCATGGCTCACGGGCCCAGCCGCTCTGCGGCATGTGGGATCTTCCTGGACCGGGGCTCGAACCCCTGTCCCCTGCATCGGCAGGCGGACTCTCAACCACTGCGCCACCAGGGAAGCCCTAAAATATCATTTTATTTTAAAAGATTATTATGATGTGGACCATTTTTAAAGTCTTGAATTCCCCACAACACTGCTTCCGTTCCAAGTCTTGGTTTCCTGGCCGCAAGGCATGTGGGATATTAGCTCCTCGACCAGGGATCAAACCCGCACCCCCTGCAGTGGAAAGCTATGTCTTAACCACTGGACCACCAAGGAAGTCCCAAAATATCACTGCTTTTAAAACCTTTCAGTGGACGGAGCTAAGAGACATTTAGTATTTTTCAAGTTATAAGTTTATACTTCTATCTCCAATTTAAATCTAAAATGAATATTTCTCCTTTCATGTAAGAACACTGTTTTTCAACATTAAAATATTTACCCATTTTCTCTATACTGTGATATACACAAAATAGCTTAAAATTATCAGTACCACTTCCAACCACATACTGATTAAAATTCAAGATTCATTTGCAATTCTTTTTACCCTTAGGATATATCACACTGAGAATGTTCAATAAGAAAACCGTGTTTAAAACAATCCTTGAATTAATTCTTTTTGGTGTGTGGTTATGTTATCAATTTGATATGCAGTTAGGTTCATTTATTTTTGTTTGCATTTAATATTTTTCCCCATCATCTTAATTTAATTTAATTTTTTGACTATGTAACTCATTTATAAGGATCAAAAGTCAAAACTATATTAAAAGTTATACTCATTCAATCCCTATCTCTTCCACCCCATATAGGATAACTTTTTCATTAGTTTCTGGTTTTACCCTCATGTTTTGTTTTGTTTTCCAAAAATATACTTAGAGGTGTGACATCTGAAAATGGTCAGAAGTGCCGAGAAATGGCTGGTCTGAGAAAGGTCACTTTCTATATTCTCGATAATTTATTTATCACAGTTCTATAGGATTAAATAAATTTTATGTTCTAATAAATCATAAGCAAATCTCACATTTTTCCAACTCCACAATAAAAAATGGACATCAGCAGAGTCCAACTGGGATACTGATGGTAGCACCAAGAGATTCAGGGCCGTGTTTACCTCAATAATAAATCTTACTTTTTAACATGAATGGGAACTTAGGAGGCATCAGTAACTCTTCTTCTTTTAGGACATTTTGCAACTTATTGAGTCCTAGAACAGAGCCAGTGGTGGTTGGGAATCACCTAAAGTGTTTGGTGATTGGTTGGTGTTCCCTAAAGGTGATTGATCTGAACGTTGGGAGCTGCCTTAGGTGGTGCCGCAGTCATGGACGTCTTCCATGGAAATAACCAACTCCAAAGAAGAGGAACCTTCTTGGATGGACAAGGACTCCAAGCAACTAGACTGTAGCCACTTGTGCCCCCTTTGGCTTTACTGAAGGCTACGGGGCCAGATGTGTTTAAGCATTAGCCTGAACTCCCCTTTATGGGATTAGAGAAAAACAATATCATGTCCTCCAAGGCCATTCCTCACAAAACTTTAAAGGGGAAACAGCAATTTTTCAACCATCTAAGGGTCTTGAAGGGGAATACAACCAAGAACACAGGCACCAAGTCCACAATATCTTGTGAGCACTAGTGTCAAAGCTATAGAGGTGAAAAGTCTGAATGAGTGGCCAGAACCCATCACTAGAAGGAGCTAATCAGCCTGAGTATCAGGTTAAACTGATAATAATCAGGGAAATCTAAAATGTCCAGGTATCAGTAAAAATGACCCAGTGCTCATCTCAATGCCCCATGGTACTGCTTATTTATTTGGAGAGAACAATGTGGTCTGGCTTGAATGTTATTATCTCTTGATTTTTTTTTTTTTTTTTTTTTTGCGGTACGCGGGCCTCTCACTGTTGTGGCCTCTCCCGTTGCGGAGCACAGGCTCCGGATGCGCAGGCCCAGCGGCCATGGCTCACGGGCCCAGCCGCTCCACGGCATGTGGGATCTTCCCGGACCGGGGCACGAACCCGTGTCCCCTGCATTGGAAGGCGGACTCTCAACCACTGCGCCACCAGGGAAGCCCTCTCTTGATGTTTTTTAATAAATAATTTTATTTCTAAATTTTTCATTTCTAAGTTTTATTTCTTGTTCTTCCTGTCAAGAAGACATCCTAAAGAAAAATAAAACTATTCTTAGTTTTAGCTGTTCATCTTCCCTTGGGATCGAATTAATTTCTCTGAAGTTTTGGTATGCAAAAATATTCTAATGCTTAAAAGGAAATGAAAATCATATTTAATTTTTGGCTGATTTTATGGGTTTGTGATAACTGCTTTTACTGATATGTCTTCAGATCCCTATTACAAAAAAAGTAGAATATAAATAATAAATTGCTATTGTTTTTTAAAAAAGGAAATGAAAATCCAGAAAATATTAAATCATTAGAGCATGCTGAAGTTTTAAGTATTATAATAATGGACATTCCTTCACCCTGGCTGTCTCTTTCCAGCAAATAACCTGGGAGGAGGACAGGAGGAGGGTGGCAGGCAGGGAGGCCAAGCAAGGACTCGCTGCCGGTGGGTGGGAGACATGGATCGCGGCGAGCAAGGTCTACTGAGAACAGACCCAGTACCCGAGGAAGGAGAAGATGTTGCTGCCACTATCGGTGCCACTGAAACCCTATCAGAGGAGGAGCGAGAAGAGCTAAGAAGAGAACTTGCTAAGGTAGAAGAAGAAATCCAGACTCTGTCTCAAGTGTTAGCAGAAAAAGGAAAGCACCTAACAGAGATCAAGCGGAAACTTGGGATCAATTCACTACAGACACTAAAACAGAACATTGCCAAAGGGTGGCAAGATGTGACAGCCACGTCTGCGTACAAGAAGACCTCTGAAAACTTATCTCAGCCTGGACAAAAGGCTTCAGCTGCTTTTTCATCTGTTGGATCAGTCATCACCAAAAAGCTGGAAGATGTAAAAAACTCCCCAACTTTCAAATAATTTGAGGAAAGGGTTGAAAACTTAAAGTCTAAAGTAGGGGGAACCAAGCCTGCTGGTGGTGATTTTGGAGAATTCTTGAATTTGACTGCAAACCCTAGTTCCACCACCACGGAGCCTCTTCCAGAAGAGACACAGGAGAGCCTGTGAGATTCCACCTTTGTTCTGCTACTCGCTGCCAGATGCTGCAAGCGAGATCCAAGCACATCTTGTCAACATTCATTGCCATGAATTTCCACCAGATGTGCTTTTGTTGAACTTTACATATTCCTTTGACCAAATAGTTTGTGGGTTGAACAACGTAAAAATAGCTTAACCTCTATTCCTGGGAGACGCCCTTTCATGTGCATTTAAGGCCCTTTATTTAGGAAATATCATTATAAAAACACATATAGTACCTGGAGATCCTCACTAGAATGACCTAAGAAGCTGTGGGTTATCATAATTGCTTTCCTACTTTACAAAATTGCTCTGGATCTGGGATACCAGTTTGATCTTTGTCTTCTATACAATTTTCTTTTTTCCTCTTTGAATCTCTGTATATTTGATTCCTAAGATTGCTCTTTAAAATTTTCTGTATCCTGGTTATTAAAAGTTTTGGCAAAATGTTCTTTACCTCCAAGGGAAGAACTACCAGCTACAAAAAATATTTCGAAAAGATATTGTTTTGGTATAAGTTATCTTATATCTTGGGTGTTTGAAGACACCAGACTAAATATTTAATTGGTTATAGTTTTGTAAGTGACAATATGTACAAGTAATTCAAAATCCTAGGCGACTTGAGAGTGGAGCCCTCACATCCTTGTTTATCACCATCTGTGACAGTAACCATTTTAGTGTCATGGTTATTATGCGTCATGGTTATTATGCCACTTATAGCTACTTATTTTTCACCAGATTAAAATTTTAGTTTTGGAGTAAATTGTAAGTTAACGTTCTGAATCAAGCATATTATATTATCAATACGTTGAAATATGAACACTCTCCTCAAATGTTCAGTTCAAAAGCCTGAAAGTTTTTAGATCTAGGTAGCTGAAAAGTGCTAAAGTCAACCACATTAGGGGAAACATTGTTGTCTTCATTTAATTCATTTAGCAGCATTTACAGTAAGTAGCACACCAAGTTACATGACTAATATAACTTGAAAAAATTTTATATTAAGGGGTTGGTGATAACTCCTGAGGATTTAATGCATTAATAAAAATCAACTCATCATTTTCTACTTACTTGTTTTCAGTGTGTTAGAAATTACAAAATGATACTGTAGATATTGTCCCCTGCTTTAAAAACTGAGTGTCAGGGCTGAATGAACCAAAGCCTCTGGAAGTATCTACATGGAGGCCAAGGTACTCTATTAATGCTAATGGCTACTTACTATCTTTTCCTTATGCTGTGTATGGTTATGGCCTACAATGTTGTATTTGTTATTTATCAAGTTGTGATTGTTTTATTATTGTTTAAGCCAAATGTTAATTGCCAAGCTTGGAGTGACCTCAAGCATTTTTTAAAAGCATGACTAGATTTACTTCGGGATAAATGATTTTATCCAAATCTGAAAAGCTACAAGTGTTGATTGTTATAAAATATTGATAACATGCTGCCATTCTTGATTGCTGGAGCTTTTGTTAGCACTTCAGATGCAACTGAAACTATGCTCTATTACATGTGAAAAGCTTAATAAATTCTGTATATCAGTAAAAGAAAAATAAATATATAACCTGGGAATTGAAACGGCTGGTTAAAATTCCAGGTAATTGCTTTCGGTGCCCATTGCTCTGGTGGTCCCACTGTTTTCTGGTGGCCTGGCTGGCTCCCTTCTGTCCTCCCAGTGGGAAAGAATTCTCTAATTTGGGTTCGGTGAGACTTCGCTGTGTGGGTGTATATGACTATGCTGTTTGTTTGGGTCAAGGAGGAAAGCAGCACTAGATCTGCACAAGAAGAGCATTCTGAACACACAGATACGACTTCAGAGCCCTGTGTGACTGACAGATACACCTGTTACATACCCATCTTAAGGGCTTTACTCTTGGCCAAAGTAGGTTTGCGAAACATGGTTTTAATGGCTGAATTTGTTTTTGCCACAGGACTGCCACATCTTAAATATTAATTACTTCTATGTCTTCCACTTATTTATTTATTTATTTCAGCTGTGCCACACGGCTTGTGGGATCTTAGTTCCCCAAACAGGGATTGAACCCAGGCCACGGCAGTGAAGGCACCAAGTCCTAACCACTGGACCGCCAGGGAACTCCCTATGTCTTCCTCTTAAAATAGATTTTAACTTAAAATTCAACAGAACGTTACAAAACTTCAGTTCAACACATTTGTTAAGTGTCTCCTGTGCCATAGAGAAGACAGACCTATACCCTGAATATCTGCTTTCTAGCTGAAGAGAAAGATCATCAATAAACACACAGCCACTACGCAGTCTTGAGTGTCGGGCTGGAGCACCACAGGGTACAGAGTAGCACTGGAGCATGACTTGTAGAAGGAAGGCTGGGAAAGGATGTGTCTTGGAAGCCAAAGGCACTGCAGTGCTTAAAGGAAGGAATGGAGGGCACCTGTTGCTGTCAGGAGTCCAGGTAAGGACAGAAAAGGTCATTGGTGACATTGGTGAGAGTCCTAGAAGCGTGGCAGTGGGGAGTGGAGGCCAGTTTGCAGGGTGTTGAGTGACTGGGAGTTGAGGAAATGAAGATGACAACAGACAACTCCCTCAGTAAGTTTGTCACTTAAGTCGAGGAGGATAAACTGGAGGGTTAGGTAGGATTAACAGAGGCTTGCTTGTTTTGTCTCTGAGGGAGTGGGGCAGGTTAAAACTGATGGAATGAGCTCCAGGAGGGAAGGAAATGGAAGGTGACAATGAGAGAGGAGATCATCAGAGTGTGAGGTCCATGAGAATGAGGACAGCACGGCCTCCAGAGCAAGGTGGGAGAAGCAGGCTTACACAGAGCAGGGCAGCTCTTCACTGATCAGGAAGGAAGGGGGAATGATGGGTGTATATGCAGGCAGGTTTCCAGATTTGGAAGGAAGTTTTTATCTGAAGTTTTCTTCCTCTGGGGGTGGGGGAGGGGAGAAATAAGCGGCATGGTCCTTTGCTAAGAGACGGATGAAGTCAGAACTGTGAGTGAAACGGAGTCTGCAAGAGCCAGTCACCGTGGAGAGCGGGAGAGAGAGCCAACTAAAGAACCAGAAAGAATTTATGAGGCATCAATCGGAAAGGTTGATTTTTTTTCCCCACACAGTGTATGTTGCAAAGAAGTCCGTGGTCTGGTGTTGGGGTTGTTAGAATTTACAAGTCCAGGATCCAGGAGCGTCTGGGATATGACTAGGGGGCAGGCGCCTGATGAGCAGTAGAGGGAAAGGTGTTTGCGGATGAGAGCTTAATGCAGAGAAGCTAGGATTCGGTGGGGTCGTCCACTTGGAGGGGAGGTGGTGGCTGTGAGGCAGGTGCCAACGCTGTCTATAAACTAGGGGTGGGCACTGGGCAGCTACGACGTGGTTGGAAACTGACTTCACAGATGCTAACGTTAGGTACTTGTTCAGTTCTGTTTGTACAGAGGAATCTCTGGTGTTTCCCTACTCCACCTCAGGGCAGAGTGCTTTCCTAGTACTTTCTTCCCTGGGATCCCACTCCCTGCTGCCTTTCTCACTTCCTTTTTTCCGCTTACATTTTCTGCTGACTAACAAGGAGACATAAGGTTGATGAGACCAAGAAAATACATTTCAGAAAGTGAAATTGCCTTCTCTTCTCCTCCCCTCCTAATCTCTCCCACTGCCTTAAAACCTATCCACGTATCAGCAGACGAAACTGTCTCTCTGGTTCTTTTCTGATCAGGCATGTATTGAGGTGTCAAATTTACGTCATTCCCCTGAGCATGATAAAACCTCCTTGACTGGATACTCGTAGATCTGCTCCCATCTGCTGGGGGCTCCCACGGATACCATTTTAAAAGCAGGGAGGAGGAAAATATGGTGTCACTAATCCTTCCTGTTTTCATCCTACTCATGTGGAGTTGAAAGTGGCTTGCATTTTGATCGCATTTTGATAACCTAGTATTCTAATTTATAGAATTTGGAGCTTCTTGAATTAGAAGAACTATGCTACAACATCAGTCCGTAAAAAAAAATGACACTAAAACAAAAGAATTTCCTATGGTCTAAAAATTCCTTATGTTGCTTTTCCATTGGTCACTGCAGCATTTACAAGTCCATCTGGGGCAAACTTAAAAAGGCTTAACTCATTTCATTTCTTTTTTTTTACCTTCCAATTCTTTCTGTACTGTTTTCTTTTGTCTTCTTTTCCTCCCTGCCTCCCTTCCTTCGTTAGAAAGTAAGTTAAGGTACTAAATGCTTCGCCTTAGTGCTGAGTCTGCAACAACGTGATGGTTTCTATTTTCACCTTTCTCTTTCAGCCACACAAGGGCTGCCAAGGATGTGGCCTTTCTGCATGTCCTGGCTACTTCTCCCTGCCTGGTGCTTTTCCTGGCAGGCTGGCTGCTGAAATGCTTCCTTTAGGGAAAGGCAAATGGAACCAGAGAGCAAAGCACTTGGACACTGGTGTTCCCTCTGCCCATCCCTCCCCTTCCTCCCTCCAGCCCCAGCTCTCCCTTCGAACCCGAACCCGTAGTTGAGCCCCTACTGGTGCCAGGCCCAGGAGAGGCAGAAATGAGGCACCAGGCACACAGAGATGAGAGAACAGTCCTTGTCCCCAAAGCACTGCCCTCTGGACCTTAGGCAAATGTAGCTCTCCTTGATTCACATGGCAAAATATGAGGAAACTGAGTCAGATGACTTCTTGAGAATCCTCTGTGTTTTCATAGCAATGACTTTCAAGAGTTGTTTTAGTGGGGAATCTCTGCTCTGGACAATCTCTTTACACCTTAAAATGCTTCTGGTCCTTCAGGTTCTATCAACTGTGATGTGTTCCAAAAATACAAAGGTATTCAAATAAAAAAAGCAAATAAATTTTGGTGTTGTTATGATATGGAATATCATACACATTCATTACGAGTGATGCTTACAAAAGCTTAATGATGTGGAAAAACATGCCTACTATAATATCAGACATAGGCAGAGAAGAGAGCCTGGAACACTAGGTATTAAGTCATTTTAACAGTGATTATCCTTGAGTGGTGGGATTATAAGTGTTTAAAATTTCCTACTTTCTTTTATTTTTCAAAATAAAACAACAACTCTGGTTTTTTGTATAATAAAAATGAATACAGTTATTTAAAAATATATAGAAGTGATTGTTTCTGCAGCAAAAATTTTCAGTATGTATGCCAAGGCCAGATGTGAATAATTTTAAAAATATGCTTTGCCTTGAATTTTCTGAATCTCTGTAACACTGATTTTCTTGGATTCTAAGCTTATGTAACTAGTCAAATACCAGTCCTTTCTGAGGAATGATAATCTCAAAATACTCACTTTGGAAAAATCTGAGGGCGTTGAGAAGGGAAAAGGAAGGACCAATAGAGTTTCTCTATCTGTCAAAAATGCAGGGTTTTATTTAGGGTCTTGCATTGATTAAGAAAGGCGAAAATACAGGTCATCAAGAGGTTATTTGAGGAAAAGCCTCTGGGGAGAGTACAACCACTTGACCATGGATGATTTCACCCCTTGAAACAGGTGCTAAGATGACCTGGCTGGAGTATGACTGGGATATCAGATCACAAACTCAGGAAGGCCACAAATGCCCTTTGGTACAAGTAAAAAACCTACAAGAGAAGGTGCTCCCTCCACAGTAATAAAGTGGAAAATCCACAAGAAGTAGCAAAAATCTGGTTAATGCCTAGTGTGACGAAAACCCCTCCATTTCCCTCAATGGAGGGGGGCGGAAAGAAAATGATGAATGGCCAGTAGCTGAGGATGTCTAGAACTCACTCCAGTTTCTGGGACAGCTGTGAGAGAAGGCATTTGACCGTCTCTGGCTAATTCATCTATAAGTCAATATTTCTAACAGGCCATTTTGTAACTTGTCATTCAAAATTTTAGAGGCTAAAACACAGGTTGCACTGTTAACCAGGCGCTTGGGTCTCGACGAGGCATGGAAAGACTTTACATGTCTCAGTCACAGCCACTAAGAGGTGTTAAAGAGGGAAAAGCCTTTTGTTAGTCAGCTCATCTGGCCCATGGAACTTAGAACGAAAGATTTTTTGTACAGCTGTGCTAATCAAAGAGTGGTCCTCTGACCAGCTGCCCAGGTAGCCCCTGGGAGCTTGTTTGAAATGCAGAATCTGGAGCCCACCCAGACCTACTGAAGGGGAATCTGCAATTTAACAAGATCCCTAGTGATCTGCAGGCACCCTAAAGTTTAAGGAGCACTGAATGACAGGTGTGGAACATATAAACTGTATTTTAAGCTCTTCTGAAGTTTTCTGCTTCCTGTTTTCAAATATATTGAAAATAAATTTTTTTACTGTGGCAAAAAGATTTATCCTCCAGTTAAAATCTGTGTGTGTGTGTGTGTGTGTTTGTGTGTGTGTGTGTGTGTGTGTGTGTGTGTGTGTGTCTTCCCCCAGCTAAGGTACTCAGAAGCAACTTGACATTTATAATTTCTTTTTCAAACCTAGTTTACAAAGGCAGGCATTTTCAGCAGTCTCAATTTTCTAAATTCCTTATTGCTTCTTGTAATTCTAAGCAACTTTTATGTTTGAGAGGGATGTTATTTACCACAGACTTCTAAAATACTTGCTCCCTACCTTTTCACATTTTCTGGAAAAATTTTTTTTCCTCTCTACTTATTCTCTTAAGGAAATTAGGAGAAATTCTAACTTTGAATTTTTTTTAATGAGGTTTCTCATTGCTGACACAGGGCATGGCGCTCTGGTTTCTAGGCCGAAAAATCTGCTGGTAGTGTGCAAAAGGTACAAGAATCCTCCTATGAGAATGACTCACTGTGCCACAGAAGGACTTCAGGTGGCACAGACCCCGTCATCCCAGGCAGGGCTATCTTTGCCTTGAGGACATTTCTCTTCATACATGAGTGGCCAGTTTCTAATCCACTGATGACATCACAGACTTAATAGAATCAGGCCCCTAAAAATGTTTGGATTAAGCCAAAGAAAGAGACAGAGGGAATCTAAGGCTGGATCTAGGCAGGGCCCTCTTTGAAGGTTCCATCCTACCTGATTGTCGAATCCGTTGAAGAGTTTGCTGGACCAGAACCTCTGATCTTGGGACAATGACGATGAAGTCCACTTTGCTGAAGTGGCCGAGGTCCAGGCTCTGGCTGCCGCTGTCTGCTATGGCACACACCTGGGACAAGAGTTTTCTGGCAACTGTAAGCTGCGGTTGATAAATCTGGAAGGGTTCATTATCTAGATCTAAAATTTAAGAAAGTCATAAGGACACGATTAATTCACTTCTGTGATGGCCTCTATGAATCCATATAGGGACAAATAATACACATAGGGTAGAGTGATGCTCTATCACCAAGAATCCTCCCTTTCTATCCTCACTCTCTATTGACTTTCAATAGATTTGCCCACTTTCCCTGACAACTTGGCTGAAAGGATGTGCTCAAGAGTGAATGTAGTAGTTTTACAAATGTATTATTTTAATATAAATTGTCTCACAAGGCATGAACTCAGCACCCCTCCCCTGCCCAGAAATGGGGGGACAGACCACACTCTTGCAGCTGGAGCCAGGACTCATCTCTGGAAAGGGGAAGAGTTTCCTGGTTTCTTTAGGACTATCAGCACAGGTCAGGTGCCTGAGCCCAGACCCAGTTCAGAGCTAATGCCATAATCATAATCATGCTGAGTTCCTTTGAGCTTTTCTGGATGGCACTGCAGTAAACATTTCCTCTCCAGCAAGTCAGTTGTAACATGGCTTGAAATTCTCCTCCCCATGACACTAACTTCACCTTTCTTCCCACTTGACTCCACTTTGCCAGTGCTTGTGACCTAGCAGGTCTGGGTGACTGTGGTCAACTCCCATGCTGATGCCTGTACTATCTGAAGAGACCTGACCCATGACATGGCCAGCTGGCTGCTCAATAGGTGACGTATTAGAAAAACATTGCCCAGATACTCTAACCAAGACAGTAGCTTTTTATTACAAGTTATAATCAAGCGATCAATCTCTCTGACACATGCATGTATGCACACGCACACATAATGAGAGACAGGCTTAGTCAGCTAAACACCTGAGCAGAAACATTTAATGCTTCTTGAAAGGGCTGGTTTTCATCAGGAACACATGTGGAAGTCTGACTGGAACACGCAAGGGCCCAATTAACCTGTGCTAATGAATGTTTTCTAAAATCAAGCTGCAATACTTCCCAGGCAAAGACGGTAGTCATGGGACCCCAGCCACCATGGAACCCTGACAGCGAGTGGAGATTTATACAGGTGGGTCTCCCTACTGGCTGAGAGAACCTACTAGAAAAGCCCCAAACTGCAACCTTTAATAATAGCCCAAATAGTTTTTGATCCACAAAGATTACCAACCAAAATAAAAATCTGTCTTTCGATAGTCAGGCTGTTGTTTCTTTCATTTTGCGGGTTAGATGAACGGGGACTAACACAGGGGATGGCATAACTCTGTAGAATTGAACTTAACAAATTTTGACGTTGGAGGAAACCTAAAAATATCTTTAAGCAATGTTTCTTTTTTCTTTTTTTTTTTTAACCACCAAGATCTCTTATTTATTATTATTTTAAGCTTTTTTTTTTCTTTTTTTGGCCACATAGCGTGCGGGATCTTAATTCCCTGACCAGGGATTGAACCCAGGGCACCAGGGAATTCCCAAGCAATGTTTCTTAAACACGGAATCAAGGATATGTACGTGGGCATGTGAGAATTTCAAAATTTTAACTTTGTTCACATAACACATTTTAGATCATCTGGATGGTCACTTTATTGTCATGCAATGTCCAGAAGTCAAAAACTTTTGCCTTTGAATTCATTTTTATGCCTGAGCCGATGCCAAGCCATGCTACTTTTCCTGCTGTCAGCCTAATGCATAAAGGATGCATTCCCATCAAGTGGAAGCCAAAAGGCTGTCAGCATCTCTGCTTCGTATCCATCCTTCTCCTGTTCTCTGTTCTGTCCTTTCTTATATGGTCCCTATCAAACAGGGAACTGGGGAAGGATCTGAACCTAAAGGAATCTAATCTAGCGATTGAACTCCTCACCCCTGGTCCCACCGTCCCCCTTGGCATTCTGCAAGCTCTTTGTAGGTCAGATGATATGTCAGTGTTTCTGCTCCAGCTGCCAGGAAGGCCTCGCTAACCCTGAGATTATGTGTGTTTTACATATTGGAGAGTAGATGCAGGGAGCAGAGAGCCAGGAGCCCTGCACAGACTGTAGTCTAGATTCTTTCAAGTAGTTCTTTGAAGCCCTACATGAGCACCCACAGTGGTGAGCACAGCTGGTGGAGTTAAGGAGAGTACACCAAGGATCCCCGCTCCCCCAAGAAAACAAAAACAAAGAGAGGCACTGCTTAAAATAAAGTCTTTGGCTTTGATTTTAATTCTAGGAGAAATTTACTAAGAACAAAAGCATGGGGCCCAGGCCACAGGGTAAGGCATTTTTAACTTGAGCCAGATTTATCATGTAGATAATGAGGAAAGGCCTGTCATAGTCTGTGACTTGAAGACAAGACCTCACAACCCTCAGAACGACTTAGCTTCTATGTCTGTCCTGAGGACTAGTTTCCTCCTTTTGGCCTGTGGTGACATTACCCAGGTTCTGCGTGGGGATCATAGCAGCAGCCTCCTGAGGTGACACACATTCATTAAGGTCTCCATTGAAAGGGGTCACCACACTATCTCCTCTTCTCTGTTGCATTTTTTCTAGCAGCTTGTCTAGGTCATCACCTATGACAAAATAAAGTGGAGATAAGAAAGTCACAAGGAATGACATATTTGTATGTCTCCAAGTTGGGCAGCTACGCTGGGCTCCCATCGATATCTGTTGGTCATCCCACTTTCCACGTCGGAATTTACACTCAGCCACCCCTGTAGCAGGATCTCGGTAGCCAGAGCTACCCTTATTTGTATCGTGCTTACAGGTTCCATGCTCCCACATACTAAATCTCTCTCAGCCCCTATAATACTCAGAGCAGGCAGGACGGGGTCATTATATCTCCGTTTGACATATTAGAAAACTGAGATCTGGGGAGGCAGAGCGTTGCCCAAGGTCACACAACAAAGCAGTGGCTGAGCTGAGGCCTCACATCCTTGTGCCTGGACCTCTCTGCTGTGTCAGTAACAAAATGCTTAGAAGAAACCATTCCAAATGAGGGAAGATCAGCGGGCAAGCTTAACCTCCACACTCAGCTCACACTAAGATTTAAATTCAGAAAATCACGCAGCCAGGGGCCGGCAGTGTTGCTGAATCTGACTGCCACTCACCTAATGATGTGGTTTTGAAATGCGATGCCAGGAAACTGACCTTTCCTGTGATGAGCTCATAACTAATTTCTTTCAAAAACTCACTTGTGGTGAGCATGCTCTCTGCCAGAGCTCTGGACTGATGCTGACCTGCAGAACAGAGGGGGAGACAACATGCCAGTGAACAAATGTTCACCGGGAAGTGATTTAGAACAGCAAGAACTGGAAACACAACTAAAGTGTGTAGCTAGAGGGACTTGGCTAAGAAAAGTATGGCATATCAAAAGATGGGCGATTATACAGCATTTGAAATGACAGTTTCAAAATTTCATTTGAAAAGTTTATAATACAAAGTTAGGTATCAAGGGAAAAAAATAACATACCTTATGTTTGTAATGGTGAGAACATACCATGCATCTATTTAAAAGACTCGGGAGGAATGTGAAAAACCTTTAAAAAGTTGTGTCTGCATGGCTATTATGAATATCAGTCTTAAAAATATAAACTTATGTTGTTTTTTTACTAATGAAAATTAGAAAATGAATGTGTTACACTTTCTGATGAAGCTTTTTGAAAATATGTATCACAGAGAGATGGGCAGGTGGGTTTGGTCAAAGCAAGAGGGCTTGGCCCCTTTGCTAGGAAGCAGTGAGAGCCATTCACTGAGAGGAGAAAAGCAAAATTTGGTCCAAATGGCAACTCAGCAAAATTTGGTCCAAATGGCAACTCAGGATGGTGCCTGATAGAAAATCAGCACCAGAAACAAAAATCAATTTTGTAACATACCAACTTTCTGAACGTTTTCTTTAGGGTCAATGTTATAACATTAAATATCCTCTTAGTGAAGAGGTGAATATATGAGCTAAGTTCCTGGCAAATATGATTAACTGGCTTAAACCACCTGTGGCAATGGCTTTATCACATGCTGGAGTGGTAACATTTCCAAAACATCTTAAGGACAGAAGTTACATGAGACAAGGGTATCTGTTACTAGGGTGTGCTTTGAAATAATGCTCCCACAACCAGCTGACAGGGACAACAGCCAAACTAAGGGCTATAAAAATCTGATCTGAGGAGCAAAGGAAAAGTTAAAATTAGGAGGAAGAACCCAAGTTGGAGCCCTTGACCAGAGATTAATTACATGGATGCCTGAAACACCCCATTTAGTATTATACAAATGGACAGATGATGAATGAATGAAAAAATTACTCACCTAATACTACCACACAAAACTCATTTCCTCTGATTTTCGATGCACAAATTGTCACAACATAATCTGGTAGTTTTTGATAGTGTCTCATTTCACTGAGAGTCCTCAATGTCTCTGAAATGCCCTCTGCCAAGGAGTTCTGGGTCACAATCACATGAACCAAGTCTTGAGATACGCTGGCAATTAACCTAGCCAGCCAGGGGAGTTGTCCTGGTGACACAGGCGTGCACTGACCACCCATCTGCAGGGCTCTCTCTCTCAGAGTAAATTCCTGCATAGCTTTCAGCATAATTTGCTCAAATTCTTCCCTGAGAGGTATCTGATCAGGACCTAAATTGAAGAGAATTACAGCTAGAATTTTTTTTTTTAATCACAGCTAGAAAAGACGCACACACACACACACACACACACACACACATCAGAGTGCAGTCTATTCCAGCTGGCAAATAAGCTCTTTTTCCTCTAGTGGCCTCAAGTATACTGCCTCTACTAACCATTTTCCATTGCTAAATTACCTTCTCTCTTTTTTGTTTGCCTTGATACACGTTTATTTTTAAAATGCAGACTTCTATTCTTGATATCTTTAAAAGAAGATGTGCTCAGAGACAGTATCAATTCCATTGTATGCCTTGGGAGATGGTCACTGAAGGTGGTATTTTTGTTGACATATTAAACTTGGCGTTACAGAAATAGTTAATGACTAATGAAGCAAGAAGCTAACCTACTGGTATATAATCAGCTTCAGGCTTCACTCATTTCTCATTTTATTCATAGGTGCCTTAGAAAAACATTTTAATGTATTGCCTCTATACCTAATTTTGAGAATACTGTCCACGAGGAAAACTAAGTTTAATTATTTTTCACTCCCAATGTATATTTAGGCAGTTCCACGCTTTCCCCAGATAGAGAATGCTCTCATCACCTAGTTATTCCCCAGGGTTCTGGGTTAAGAATGGCATGTGGCCCTCTTCCCTGGCTGAGGTTATGGTTAAGCTTACATGGGTGATCTGTGGTCCCTGGAATTAGAGGTATTTTGTTTCTCTTTAGAAACTCAACCAGTCTTTTTTGTTGTTTTTTTTTTTTGGCGGAGCCGCGCAGCTTGTGGGATCTTACCTTCCCTACCAGGGATCGAATCCACACCCCCTGCATTGGAGGCACAGAGTCTTACTCACTGGGCCGCCAGGGAAGTCCCTCAACCAGTCTTTGAGACAAAATAAGCAAGTCAGTGTCTGGCATCCAAGTGACACAAATGAATTCCTACACTTAGTTTAAATTGAAACCGGCAAGACTGTTCACTCCTGCTACTCAAAGGCATTTCTTTTGCTGTGTGGACCTGAGATTTGAAACTCATCCTCCTGAAACAGATATAGACCCCCTCAGTGTCTGTGATCTGAGATCAAGCAATAGCTTCAGAATCCAAAGCCAAAATCCCCTTGCAAAGAATACAGGGATGAGGGACTGGACTTCTGTATGAGAACGAGGCACCTGAGTGAGTCAGAAACCTTTCCTTCCTCTAACAGGGGTTTAAGTGGCCTCCCTGGACCCTGCCCATATTCTCAGGGAAAGTAAAAAAAAATGCAAGTTTAGTAATGGATAGGGTAAGGAAAATTAAATAAAATATCATACATTTTTAAAATAAACAATTTTAATTGGAAAAAAACCCAGTTTTTTCCAGGATTGGTTGGAGCCAGAGGGAAGCAGGAAAGAGGGCAAGAAAATGGCAATACATGGAAAGAGGGCAAGAAAATGGCAATGCTTACATTGTGTTTATGTTTCTGTGCCTTCCCCAATCCCTTACTAGAGGATGCCTTATTATCACCTGGGAGCCACCAAAGCTTCTGATCTTCATTTAACTTTATCAAATTAGCACCACGGTTCGTGGCCACTGAGTACACACTTAGTAGTGAGCTCAAAGCGCAAGATCTGTACTGACTGCATGGAGAAGAAGGGAAGATGGTCATGTACTTAAAGCTTTCTTCCATCAGAACAAATGACAGCTCAGAAGCATGTGGCTGTGACTTCTCCAGTTCCCTCCTGCCTCTCATAGACAATCTGAGGAGGCTGGTTAATAGGTGTGTGCATAAGGCCCCCTCCAAACCACCATGGAGTAACATTTTCTGTTAGGCAGCATAATTAATTCCAAATACGAAGGCATTCTGGGAAAATAAAATATCAAACATGTTCATAGCGTTCTCGGTTGCCTTAAAACTCACTTTTACAGAGTTTTGACTGAATTACTGTTAGGAATTGAGAAATGGAGGAAAATGTATCAAAGTTTAAATGAGGTAAGAAACTTTTTAGAGTAAATTGCCCTGCTTCCAATCACCTCCCGTCATTTCTGCATCCTTAGCCTTTACAGCTAAATTACAGGAGCCTTTTCTCCACTTTTCACAAGCTTGATAATATATAGTAATTTTTTTTCTTCAGATGCTTATCTCCAGTAACTCAGTGTAGCCCAGGCATCAGGTCCGAAGGCTTTTCAGATACAGCCACCATAATAGGAAAAGACAAGGTTCCAATAGACTCAGAGTCCTCCAAGAATCTCTGGATTTGCTGATTTCATTATCTACTTCAAAAGATTTTCAGATTGTGAAATAACAGAGACTTTTTTTTAAAAGTGATTGTAGTGGAAAGGTCTGTTCTTTCTGAAAAATCTTGCTTTTCTTCTTCTCTGTTACCTTCAGATAACTGAGCCAGCCAAGTGTTACACCTGTCCTTTTAGAAGTTTGGATTTATTTTTTCAAATGTCAATTTATAATCTTTAGCATATGTGAAACTATTCTTGCTGCCTTCTTCAAAACTTCTGAAGGCAAAAAAATTAAGGACTCCAGAAGAGTTAAAGAGAGAGATGTTTCAATGTACAAAATTTAGATTAAGAAAAAGAAATATCTATTTATGTTGGACATTGAGAAACATAATTAATTGGTTGCAAGTAAAACCCTGGAGAGAACTGATCCTGCAGGGCAGAGAAGAGTTTTGTCTAATTGAATGGAGATTGTTCTATTTTTTAAGAAAAGAGCTTTTACTAATTTAAGGAAAGAGGTTTTGTTTTGACCATTTAGTTCCTTTAATTAACTTGGACTTTGACTATTTAAATTGGTATTGAGATTTTAAAAAATGCTATACTGATAGGCTTGGTTAACTAAAATAGCATTGCTTTATGTGGCCTTGTATAACTGATTCTGGATACATCTAGAAGCTAGTTTTTCATCTTGGAACACGGTTGAAAGTCAGTATGTATCAATTAAAATGATGACATCAAATGTCAGACCTGGGAGATTTTTATAATTTTACTACCTACTAATAAAAATGATTAGCAAGTCCTAGATTTATCATGAAAGTGGCTCATGAGATACCTGAAGCCTTGCAAGTTTCAAAAGCCTGTGTCAAAGCAGATCCCATGTCAAAGTAGATTCCATGTCAAAGCAGGCCTTTGGGCTCTCAGGGTACTAAGAGTTGCAGCCATGATTGCTAGCTGATGCTCCAAAGACTGAAGCTGAAGCTTGTGTGTGTGTGTGTGTGTGCGTGTTTAACATTGTTTGGCCCATGTTTTTTATTATTTAACACCAAAGTATTTAAAATCATTAAAAAAAAAGTCACAAGAGTGCAGATAAAATTTTTAATGTGTAATTTTACATCTTGACCATTTTCCTAAGTAAATCAGTGGTTTGAAGTCCTGGAGTAGGTATATAATTAGGCTGCATATTAGATGGCCTACTGCAGTTTGCAAAATAAAGGACATTGCAATGCAAATGCTGCGGAGCCACTAAAGTACTGTCAGGGCACCTGCATACACCCACTGTGGGGCTCAGGAGGAGATATCAAATAGAGGAAGTGAAGGGTTCATGACCTAGGTATCCCCTTACCCTAAAGCTCAGAAAACCTTCCAGGGAGGTCCAAGTTACTACCTCAATGAAAGGAAGCAGTTTGGGATTACATCAAAGGGATGGAGCTGGAGAAGAAAAAAATGGGTGTAGGGGCAGTGGATAAACAAGATAAAAAGGCTAAGTGGAAAATTGGAAAATAATTGTCTAACACAATGGCTACATTTGCATTCCAGATGGTAGCCGCACTTTCAGAAAGGTGGCTTGGCCTGACTCACAAGGGAGGTACCCACAGCCCTTGGACAGTCTGCCTACATCAACTACTTTGGAGACTTTAGGACCATTATGGCCCTGGACACCAGGTGGAGCAATTTATCTCTTCTAGGACCCAAAGAAGCAAAGCCAGCAGCAAGGGAGGCTAGATCTGAGGGAAATAGGGGGGAGAAAAAGAAATAGGAAAGGAGTAGGAAAGGAGTAGGAAAGAAATGGAGGAGAGGAAAGGGAAAAGCCATAGAGAATGGGGTTGAAGAAAAAGAATGTTAGACGTGAAAGAGGGTAAAGTAAGAGGTGGATAAATGTGAGAAAGTGGGTAAGAAAGGAAAAAAGTATGTTCCAAAAAAGAATAAAAATCGTCGCCATCAAATGATTATTGAAAATTGCTTACCCAGCCGCACGAGATACTGTATTGTCAGAAGAATCATGTTTTCCACACTCAGGAGCTGGCTGCCAGTCAAACCTAACTGTTCCAAATCTTTGTTTTCCAACTGTGGAATCTTGTAGCAATTCACCAGCAGAGGACTCACAACAATGTCACCAACATTTCCATAGAAATAGGGTAAAGTGCCATAGCCTGCCCCAATAGAAGCAGGTCAGTGAAGTTCAACATTTCTTTTTGAGGTCCAACCAGGTATATTTGCTCAACTAGGATCAACGATGCTTAACAAAGTTCCCTGCCCTCTGAGATGGCTACCAAACAAATCACTCAAATATATCAATCCCAGGGAATTCACGCGAATGCTCTAAATTCTACCCTTTCATTAAATTAGAAGAACAGGAAGCAAAATACTCTAATTATATTAATACTCAAACTATATTATATAAGAGACATGTTAATATTATATCTCTGACATAGAGGACTGATGAGAGTTTGCAGAAACATCTCTGTACCCTTTGTAAAACTGTAAGAATAAAATGTTTTCAGATAAAATTCCTGATCAAGTTTCTTTTCAGAAAAGAAGTCAGAAAACAAACAAACAGACAAGCTACAATAACATGTGTCACTTCTTGAGGTTTTCTTTTAAAACATTTAAGCTAAATTCATTGATCAACAGCAATATTCTTCCAGTTGCAGGGACTTGGAGGTTCTTACTCTTTTTGCTATCTTAGCCATTTTTGTTGTGTTCTCTTCCTAATTGTCAGTAAACAGCCTTAAATCATCTTAGAAGTAGATAGGAAACAAATGTGTTGAAAATACACCCTGTATTTGTGGTATGGTGAAGAGAACAGTCCCTTTGTGAGTCTTTCTAAAAGGCAGACACCAAAGGGTCCTCATGTTTTATGTATCTTTCCAAGGCTTAGTTGCACTGTGCATGCAATTCAAATGTTCAGTAAGAACTTCCTGACTATATGGAATTTAAACAACTGGGATTCCCCCTAGTGCCTATAGGTCCAGGAGCAGTGGATAGGGCAGTCTGATAAAGAACAGGGCTCAAAGCGAAACCATCCATGTCTGGCTCAAGCCAACTGCAAGAAACAGATAACACCTCACATAGACATACCATAAAGATCTAGTGGGCTTAAACACCCTATCTGTTTAGTCCCGAAGGTAAAGCCGGCAGTCTTCTTCTTCTGGCCTAGGCTAGCCCCCCGACGAGGGCACTCTTGATGGGGGTATGAAAGGCTCTAAATTAGTCATGGAATCTAGGGACCCCTACATTTCTACACCTCCACTTATAGAGGGCTTGGAAAGGCTCTCACTCCTAAATGCTTCCCCTTGGTTTAGATCTGCAGCTCTGGGGCCTCTTGGTTCTCCCAAGTGGGGCCTCTTTGCTGGCTCAGTTTGTTCCTTTTCTCTGCCGTTTGGCTCCCTTTGACTGAAATGAGCCGTCCCCAACCTTGTCTGCTCTCATCCACCCCTCAGTTCCCCAGCTGAAACATCACCTCTGAGATGATGGAGAGTTTGGCTGTGAACCTCTAGACTGCCCCACTAAACAGTGCTCCTTGTGGGCAAAAAGACTTTGCCTTATTCCCAACTTCTAGTCCCATGTTTAGGATATCATGAAGGAGCTGACCAATAAGTGCTTAAAGAATTAATAGATGGATCAATGAATACCTTCATGAACACATGAATAGACACGCAGTGAAATGGAGGATTGTTCCTAGATTCCAGCAGACACAGGCAACTTGGAATTCCTTTCCTTACCTATCAGGATTACTGGTCTAACTCCTGAGTTACTCAGCAGATTTTCAGGAACAATTACAGTTTCCCCTGCAGGAATGGGTCGAGGTTGTAAAATTCCAGTTAATGGGGTCTGTGGAACTGGGGCAGATAAAAGGGACTCTGGAAAAAAAGTTGTTTGACAAGAAGGATTAGCTAGGAAGGATAAATGAAATAGAGTTGAAATCAACACAGCGTTAATACTTTTAATATGCAAGTTTTATAAGTCTAATGGCTTTTTTATTAAAGTAATTTGTATTTATTGTATAAAATAAGTGACAAAAATATCAACCATTATCAAATCGTCTGGAGATAACTACTATTTAGCATTTTGGCAGTTTTTCCTTCTAGTTGTTTTTCCACATACAGTATTTTGGATTCTGTTTTGTATTTTATCTCCCCCCACCCTAGATTATCAAGGCATATCTACTCATTACAGAAAATGTGAAAAGTATAGAAAAGTGAGAATAAGGATAAATTCATCATTAATCAGTACTACCTAGAGGCAACCACAGTAACATACCGGCATAATTCTTTCTGTATTTATCATTTCTCTGTAGATTTTAGAATCATTTTTTAAACAAATGTAAATTTTTAAAGAACCCCGTCTATGTCTTAGCATTGGTATATTTACATTTGTCTGTGTTTCATACAGCAAGGTAGATGAGCATTTGAACATTTAATTGTAAGTACCAAATGGCCACAGCTTGGATATTATAAAGGAGAACCAGTTGGTTTTTCAGGATTCTAGTCACAGACTGAACCATCCAATTCAGAAATAATAAGTATAGGTCACATAACGAACCAGATCACAGGAGGATACATCAAATACCACTATTGGCAAAGCAAGTTCATTTATGCTCTATAATGGTGGATTGGTAGCATCATGCCCTACATAAAGAGTGGTTTATTGATACTATAGTGTAAAACAAAGACAGATGGTGAATCAAGATCTTTTGTGATGGCACATGTGCTTATAGGGATGGCAGATGTGATGCGGACAAAATATTAGCTGCTACAGTACTGGACACAAAAGTTAGTTAAGGAAATTTATTTTCAAGGGTTCATGGAAAGAACGAGAGTAGCAGATACCTTTGTTAATTTAAGGAAACTTAAAACCCATCTTCTGTTGAAATCTTACCAGTTCTTGAAAGAGGGCGAACTGCAGGAATAGGTACAACTAAACCAGATTGGGGGACAGGTGACCCAGGATACCATCCTCGGTGTCGTTTCTTTGGTGGTCCAGAAATGAACATGGTAGCTGAATACAAAAAGAAAGATGAGCCTTGTCCTTAGTCATGGAAGAAGGGAAAGAAGCCAAAGTAACATAGGACCTTTACTATGATTATACTCAGAAAGTCGAAGTCACTTTTCTAGAGGTAAAGATAAAGTTAGAAAAAGTCACACACTAACAGCACTAACAGCTGCAGGCTGTTTTACAATGTACCGTTTCACCCAGATTATTTCATCTGATTCTATCAACAACCCTGTGAAGTTGTAGGACAACTACGTTGTTATACCCATTCTGTAGATGGTGAAAGGAAGGCTCACATTTACCCAGAGTCACACACAGAGAGGAACTTTGAACCCTGCACTTTGGTCATCAAAGCCCATGGCTTTTCAAGACACTTCTTATATATTTGTTTCAATGTTATCTCCTAGGTAGGCCCACCCTTGTAGAATCACCGAGATATGTTCATCATAATTGTTCATACCAATCATAAATTTTCAAAACATTGTACGAGAAGCTAAGGAAAAACTGGGAGTGTGCTGCCAGATAATTAATCATTCCAAACTCTCTGGAGCACTTCTTCCATAATTAAGTGTTATTTCAAAACTCTAAGATGGGTATTGTACCTTGGTCTCCTGAGGCAAAGCTAGGTCTTGGTGACAAAGAGTAATTCCCTGGGCGGGCTGGAGTGGAGCTAGATGCACTGCTCTTTCCTCCATGGCTACTGTTTCCATTAGCAGCATCTGTGGTACACAAGAGGAGCCACTCAGAACAGAGTCTGGGCAGGACACTGCTTTCTGTGATGCTGCAACCATATGACAAACCTCACATAGGATTCAAAGAAATCCCACTGACGGAACAGCCCAGTTGTACAGATCCAACTACAACCAACAGAGTACTACTTTAACTAACATGAAATGTCACCCAAAATAATTTTCTAGGACCCCAAGAGATCTTTGAGAATTATTTTCAGTGAAGTCTTTGGAGATGGTGGGTAGAAAAGAAAACTTTTTTTTTTACCTTTTATCATGGAAATTTTCAAACATATATAAAAGCAGAGAGAATGGTATATGAACTATGTACCCATCACCCAGCTTCAACACTTACCAACATGTGGCCAATCCTGCTTTACATATATACTCCCTATCTTTCCCCCCCCACCCACAGACACACATATGGGCTCTGGATTATTTTGAAGCAAACTCATTTGTCATATCATTTCATCCATAAATACTTTTGTATGTGTTTCTGAAAGAAAAGGACTCTTAAAAAACATAACCATGATCTTTTTTATACTTAAAATTAACAATGATCAATAATTTCTTAATATCAAATATCCCATCAGTATTCAAATTTCTCCCAATCAGCTCAGAAATGGCTTTTTACATTTCTTGTTCAAACTGGGGTTCAAAAAATATCCACACACTGAATTTAGTTGCTATGTCCCTTAAACCTCTTTTAATCTATAGAATTCTTCTTCTTTTTCTTTCTAACAATTAATTTGCTGAAAACCTGGCAGAATTTCTCATTTCCTGTATTTTGCTGATTGGATATCCATGGTGTCATTTGATGTCTCCTCTAATTCCTAAACTAATCATTAGATATAGATGTTTGCTCAGATTCAAGTTTGATTTTTTTTTGGCAAGAGTATCTCATAAGTCCTATTGTATACTTCCATTAAGAGGCACATAATGACCAGTTTTCTCTTTTCCTGTGATGTAAAGATTCATCTGTGGGTTTAAGAGTTGTAAGCCTAATCTACAAAGTTGTTCATCAGCCTCTCATCTGATGGTTTTAGCAATCATGATGATTACTGCCAAGATCCATAATTTCATTAATTTTTCTTCTATGCTGTAAAAACTTGGACTCAGTTTGTTCCAGTCTGTAATCTAAACAGAAGGCAGATTCTGCAAGAATTGTTGGACCAGAGTAAGAACAAAAGTGGTCTGGATAAATTATGATACCTAACTGTTGGAAAGTTTCCAAGAATGATAGGTTCTCCTTCTCTTTATTTTTCTTCTACCTCTCTGATCATTTCTTTTTCTTAAACACTGAAATTGTCTACGGGTCTGCCTTTAGTTCATAGCTTGCCTTACCCTACATTTCTCCTTGGCTGACACTATTTATATGGTGATTTTAACCATATGCTGGTGGCTCAACTTTATACCATTAGTCCTGTTTTCCTCCTACGATAAATTAAATTACCGTTGAGTAGCGCCACTTGGATGCCTGACGGGTATTTCAAACTCATCATGTCCAAAATTGAACTCACAATCTCCTCCTGGGGAACCTGCTCCCCTTGCTGTATTCCCTATCTCAAGCAATGGTACTAACCATTAGCCCAGAAAGATGGACGTCAACTGAAACCCATTCTTCTGTTTTACGCTCCCATTAATCAGTAAAGTCTGCTCATTTTACATCCTGAGTAGCTTTCCAATCTGTCTCCTCCTCTCCAACCTATTTTCACCCTGGTCAAGGACCTCATCATTTCTCAACCAGACTATTGAACGACCTGCAACTTGTATTCCCAACGCTTTCTTTTTGCTGCCAAAATGATCTAGCTTAAGTTAAAATAAGACCATGTCACTCCCCTGTGCCATAAGTTATAGAGTGAAATCCATACTTCTTATCCTGACCTCCTATGACCTTTCCCTTTTCCGCCTCTTGCTCACCTCCTGCTACTCCCTGAGTTTTACATTGTATGTTTCTAACGAGTCCAAACTGCTGGAAGTTCCTGCACATGTCATGCTGCTTCTTTCCTTTCCTTTTCCTTTCAAGCTCTGCTCCTGCTTTTCCCTGAATTTGAAATGTCTTTCCCCTATTCCCTGACCAGGGTTTGAAACCACGCCCCCTGCATTGGAAGCGCGGCATCTTAACCACTGGACCACCAGGGAAGTCCCCAAGAACCCGTTCTCAATTACTCCCTAAAATGCTGGGCTAACCCCCCCTCCTCTGTGCTCCCCTAGGATATTATGTATTTATTGCAGTACACTGAAAATATCTTCTTTTAGGTTGATCTCCTCTGCAAGGTTACAAGTACATTAGAGGTCAGGGACTGAGCCTTATTTATCTTAGTATCTATCCCCAGTTCCTCAGTATAGCAGGTGTCCAAGAAATTTTTATTGAACAGAATCAACCTGCTTTGTCTCCCCTGTGTGCCAAATGTCATTCACTGACTCTTCTGGATGTAACACAGAAAACACAAAGCTTTGTATAAACGTGCGTTATAGTAGACAGCCCCACTTTTGCCTTCAACTGGCAAAGAAGGAGCTTCTGTTTTCTTCTACCAAATTGTCAATTAAATTTCACACAAGTTTTTTATGGACTAGGTATTTACCAAATAAATATAAGTGAGGAGGGCTTCCCTGGTGACACAGTGGTTAGGAATCTGCCTGTCAATGCAGGGGACACGGGTTGAGCCCTGGTCCGGGAAGATCCCACATGCCATGGAGCAAATAAGCTCGTGTGCTACAACTACTGAGCCCGCATGCCACAACTACTGAAGCCCGTGCGCCTAGAGCCCGTGCTCCGCAACAAGAGAAGCCACCGCAATGAGAAGCCTGTGCACCGCAACAAAGAGTAGCCCCCGCTCGCCACAACTAGAGAAAGCCTGTGCTCAGCAACAAAGACCCAACACAGCCAAAAATAAATTAAAAATAAATAAATTAAAAATATATATATAAGTGAGGAAAACATCACCTGCAGCAAAAGTCTTCCCTACAACCTGCAAAGATAAAGCCAGTGGCTTCACAACATTCTTATTCCAGGTCAGGTCCTGAGCTCCACTTAAATTGATTGCAGAATTAGCTGGACTGAGAACCGGCGAATCTTTAAAATGAAAGAGGTTGTTCAAATTAGAAACTATATATGCAGGAAGGAAGTTAATTCAACAAGAGTGAGCTGAGAGAGACTATAGTAGACTATAGAATTTCAGTTTTTCCCTTGATCTATTTTAAGAAAGTCCATTTCTCTGTACATAGGTTTTCTTTTCTTGTTTATGTATTTAACAAACACTCACCAGTGGGTACTACGTGCTAGGTGCTAGTTTTAAGTTTAAGCACTTTAAATATATCAATTCACCTAATTCCTATATGAACTCAATGAGGCTGGTACTATTACCTTAAATAATGGTAGCCATGTAACTTGGTCGTATGATGTGGCATCAAGGATATCATCATGTGCCATATTAAAACTGTCTCCACAGTCTCCCTTAAAGCCATATTTTAATGAGATATATTTATCTCTATCCAGATAAGTTTGTCATTTGAAAAGTGTCGTGTAAGCTAAGTCATTGCAATGTAGGGGAAAGAACTTTTCTCTGAAGAAAAGTTGCTTTAATATTTGGAATAAACTAGAATTTTTCCTTATGTAATACCAGAGACATCCAAAAGAAAATTCTTATTTGGCAGAAAAACCATATGCCATTTCAGAGGCAGGTTATGGGAGAGATAAAGACTCCAGGCAACTAGAATTTTCCGAAATGAATATAATAGACCCCAAATCCCTGACTCTACACCAGCAGAACAGCTTAATCAGGTAACACAGGAAAGTGTCAAAGGGACTGTTAAAACTCTGCGAGTTTGAAAAACTCTGAGAGTATCCTGTTCTAAAGCACAGGATACTGATGGTGCTACATTAGAAACTATCTAAAATATTAGTGCTCATGCCACAATGTGATTCCTGATACATCTGATCAGTGCTTATCATAAGAACTCAAAAGACTGAAATGGTTCCCTACTGGCTCAGAAGAGTTATGTGCCTCTCTGAGGGACTGACTTACATCAGGGAGTGATTTTAAGGTCTACAGGAAGAATAGAGGCCAGCAACTGCACATAAAATATTATAAAGTGACAGGAAACTGAAGACAACCTGAGTTTTTCAGGTATTAACAGAGAACCTTACAGGACAGGAATTCCAGGTAAATTTGACATGTCACTACACAGGTTGGTTATTACGTTTCAGGTCACAAATATGTTGTTTGGTGCAAGACTAGTAGCTTACTACACTAGTCTATACCTAGAATTTTAGCATATTTCTAACAGTTCAGGTGAGCATACAGGTGAAATCTGGTTAGCAAATTATAAAGGGTGGTAACCTTTTCAAGTCAATGAATTCAAATTAGCACAAACAAATATTTAAATAATAACAAAAGTGTACAAAATCAATGTACAGAAATAAATCTTCCTATATAAAAACAATGAACAACAGTTAGATAAAAGGCCTAGGAATAAGCTTAATAAGAAATGTACACAACTATATGAAGAAAAATTGATCATATTTCTTATATAATGTCTGAGATTTGTTGTAAAACATTGAGGGAGGGAGGGAGAGAGGCAGTAATACTGAAAATATGGCCATGTGTTCATAATTATTTAAGCTGGGTAATAGGTCCACAGTGATGGTCCGTGATATTATTCTCTCTATTTTTAACTTTTCATATTAAAGATTTTTAAAAATTAAAAATTTTTTCTGAAGACCTTGAAAATAGGCCTGTACAAACGTTAAGACAACCATGTTTCAGATCAGAAATATTCAATGTCAAAAAAATGCCAATCAATCTAAGTTAATTCATAAATTTAATATGATCCTAGGAAAATACCAACAGGTTTAGATATTATTAGAATTACTATTAGAATTATTAGTAAGTAAGCAAATTGTTTAAGTAAGCAAATTGATGTAATGTTGATATGAAAAAAATAAGCACACAAGAATAGCAAGAAACATTCTGAAAAATAAGAGAAATGACAAGAGGCTAACATGATGATATAAAGACTTATAAAGCCACAGTCTATAAAATACTGTGGTCCTAGTGCATTAGTAGACAAACAGAACAATGGAAGAAAAAAGATAGTAAGAAGCAGATGCAAATACACATAAGAATTTAGTATAAGATAAAGGTACCAGCCCAAAGCAGCAATGAAGATGAACCATTCAATAAACTGTGCTGTGGCAATTGGACATATAAGAAAAAAATTAAGTTGGATCTACAACTTACACCAAGTACCAAACAAAATCAAATGGACCAAAAGTAGAAACTTAAAAACTGAAGCTACAGAAATAATAGGAGAAAACATGGGAGAGTCAATTATCACCTTGAAATGGAAAAGGCCAAACTATTGTTCAAAATGCAAAAGCCATAAAAAATTTATATATTCAGCTACATAAAACTTTAAAAATTCTGTATGACAAAACACACTATATATGCAAACAGTAGCTAGAAGAGAGCTGGAGTGACCATACTAATACCAGAAAAAATAGACTTTAAGAAAATATTATTACTAGAGAAGAAAAAGGATATTTTATAATGATAAAAGTGTCAATCCACCAGGGAGACATAACAATTATAAAAATATAAACATATAAACAACAGAGCCCCAAATTCATGAAGCAAATCCTGACAAAACTGAAGAGAGAAATAGTCAATTTGATGATAACTGTTTGAGACTTCAGTACCCCACTTTCAATAATGGATAGAATAACTAGGGAGACAGTCAAGAAGGAAATAGAAGACTTAAGCAGCACTATAAACCAATTAGATGTAACTGATATCAACAGAACATTCCCTGAACAAAAGCAGAATATACATTCTTTTCTAGTGCACAGGAAACAGTCTCCAGGATAGACAATATGTTAGGTGATAAAACAAGCCTCAATAAACTTAAAAGAATTAAAATCATACAAAATACAATCTCTAACCTCAATGGAATCAAATGAGCGATCAATAACAAGGAAATTTGAGAAATTCACAAATTTGTGGCAATTAAACAATGCATTACTAAATAACCAATAGATCAAAGAAATCACAAGGGGAATTAGATATCACTTTAAGATAAATGAAAATGAAACCACGACAACTGAAAACTTATGAGATACTGTTTAAAAAGTGCTTAGAGGAATATTTATGGCTGCAAATGCCTATATTAAAAAGGGGGACTTCCCTGGCAGTCCAGTCAGTGGTTAGGACTCAGCACTTTCACTGCCATGGGTCCCTGTTCAATCCCTCGTTGGGGAACTAAGATCCCACAAGCTGTGCAGCATGGCCAAAAAAAAAGGAAGAAAGGGCAGAAGATCTAAATAGATATTTCTCCAAAATAGACATACAGATGGCCAAAAAGCACATGAAAAGATGCTCAATATCGCTAATTATTAGAGAAATGCAAATCAAAACTGCCAAGAGGTATCACCTCACACCAGTCAGAATGGCCATCATAAAAATGTCTACGAACAGTAAATGCTGGAGAGGGTGTGGAGAAAAGGGAACCCTCCCACACTGTTGGTGGGAATGTAAACTGGTACAGCCACTACGGAGAACAGTATGGAGTTTCCTTAAAAGACTAAAAATAGAGTTACCATATGATCCAGCAATCCCACTCCTGAACATATATCTGGGGAAAACCATAATTTGAAAAGATACATGTACCCAATATTCATTGCAGCACTATTTACAATAGCCAAGACATGGAAGCTACCTAAATGTCCATTGACAGATGAATGGATAAAGAAGATGTTGTACATATATACAATGGAATATTACTCAGCCATAAAAAAGAATGAAATAATGCCATATGCAGCAACATGGATGGACCTAGACATTATCATACTAAGTGAAGTAAGTCAGAGAAAAACAAATATCATATGATATCACTTGTATGTGGAATCTAAAACAATGATATAAATGAAATTATTTACAAAACAGAAACAGACTCACAGACTTAGAAAACAATTTATGGTTACCAAAGGGAAAGGTTCAGGGGGAGGGATAAATTAGGGGTTTGGGATTAACATATGCACACTACTAAATATAAAATAAATAATCAACAAGGACGTACTCTATAGCACAGGGAACTCTACTCAATATTCTGTAATAACTTAAATGGGAAAAGAATCTGAAAAAGAATAGATATGTGTATATGTATAACTGAATCACTTTGCTGTACATCTGAAACTACCACACATTGTAAATCAACTATACTCCAATATAAAATAAAAATTTTAAAAATAAATAAATGAAAAGGAAGAAAATCTCAAGTAAAAAGAAGTAAGAAAAGTAAACTAAACCCAAAATAAGTAGAAGAAAGGAAATAATAAAGACTAGAGCAGAAATGAATGAAGTAGGGAATAGAGAAACAATAGTGAAAACTGGCAAAACCAAAGTTTGTTCTTTGAGTAGATCAACAAAATTGACAACACTTTAGCCAGACTGACCAAGAAATAAAGAGAAAAGATGCAAATTACTAAAATCAAGAGTGAAAAAGAGGGCATTGCTAGCAAACTTACAGAAATAAAAAGAATTATAGACGAATACTATGAACAATTGTATGCCTTTGTTATGGACTGAATTGTGCCCCTGTCCCCACAAATCATATGTTGAAGCCCTAATCTCTAGTACCTTAGAATGTGACAGTATATAGAGTCCTTAAAGAAGTAATTAAGGTTAAATGAGGTCATAAAGGTAGAGTTCTAATCTAATATGACTGGTGTCCTTTAAAAAAGAGGAAGAAACAACAGGGATGTGCATGCACAGAGGAAAGGCCATGTGAGGATATAGCAAGAAGGCAGCTGGTTATCTACAAGCCAAGGAAAGAGGCCTCAGAAAAAAAAAACACCCTGCTGCACCTTGATCTTGGACTTGCAACTTTCAGAGCTGTGAGAAAAAAAATTTTTGTTGTTTAAGCCACTCAGTCTGTGCTATTTTGTTACGGCAGCCCTACTTAACTCATAAAGACATCAAATTAGATGACTCAGATAAAATGGACAAAAAGGAAATACTAAGGAATACACTATAAAACTACTAAAGCTAATACATGAATTAACCAAAGTTGCAGGATACAAGATCAATATACAAGTCAATTGTATTTCTATGTACTTGCAATGAACAACACAAAAATAAAATTAACATAAAAGTTCCATTTACAATAGCATCAGAAAAAATAACTACTTAGGAATAAATTTAGTAAGAGAAGTGTAAAACTTATACTTTGAAAACTATAAAACATTGTTAGAAGAAATTTTTAAAGACCTAAATAAATGGAAAGACATTCCATGCTCATGGATTGGAAGACTTAACATTGTTAATACAGCAATACTCCTCAAATTGTTCTACAGATTCAATAGATTCAGCAAGCCATACCAAAATTCAAGCTGGTTTCTTTGTAGAAATTGACAAGTTAATTCTAAAATTCATATGGAAATGCAAGAGGCCCAGAATAGCCAAAATCATCTCAAAAAAGAAAAGCAAAGCTAGAGGATTCATACTTACCCATTTCAGAACTTCATACAAAGCTACAATTATCAATCAGTGCAGCACTGGCATAATGAAAGATGTACAGATCATCGGAATAGCATTGAGAATCCAGAAATAAAACCTTACATTTAATGGGCAAATGTATTTTGAAATGAGTGAGTGCCAAGAAAATTCAATGTATTAAAAAATAGTCTTTTCAACAAATGTTATGGGAAAACTGGATATCGACATGCATAAGAATGAAGTTGGACCTCTTCCTCACACCATATATAGAGATTAACCAAAAATGGATTATAGATCTAAATGTAAGAGTTAAAACTATAACACTCTTAGAAGAAAACATAGCAGTAAATCTTCATGGCCTTGGATTAGGCAATGGTTTCTTAGATGTGACACCAAAAGTACAAGCAACAAAAGAAAAAAAAAATAGATGAATTGGACTTCATCATGATAAAAAAAAATTTGTGCTTCAAAGGACACCATCAAGAAAGAGACAACTCATATAGTGGGAGAAATATTTGTAACTCATATATCTGGTAAAGGACTTGTATCCAGAATGTATAAAGAACTCTTACAACTCAATAATAGAGAGACAAATAACCCAACTGAAAAATGGGCAAATGATTTGTAAGACACGTCTCCAAAGAAGATGTACAGATAGCCAATTAGCACATGAAAACATGCTCAACATCATTAGCCATTGGAGAAACACAAATCAAAACCACAATAAGATACTACTTTACACCCACTAGGATGGCTAAAACAAAACAAGACAGACAATAACAAGTGTTGACCAGGATATGGAGAAATTGGAACCCTCACACATTACTGGTAGGAATGTAAAATGGTGCAGCCACTGTGGAAAATAATTCCTCAAATGGATAGACACAGAGTTACCATATAACTCAGCAATTCCACTCCTAGCTATAAAATGAGAGGGAAGTGAAAACACATGCCCATAAAAAATCTGTACCCAAATGTTCATAGCAGCATTATTCATAATAGCCCCAAAGTAGAAACAACCTAAATGTCCATCAACAAATAAATGGAAAAATAAAATATGGTATGTCCATAAAATGGGATATTTCAGCAGCAAAAAGGAATGAAGTACTGATACATGCTACAACATGGAGGAACCTTGAAAACATTACGTCAAGTGAAAAAAGCCAGTCACAAAAGGCCATATGCTGTAAGCATGCAGTCAGAAAGCACCGTTAGGCATTAGGTAAGGTCAGAGTTAACTTTCCAAAATGTAAATCCTTTTCTGTTATTCCCTAATCTTTACCACCTTGCGCATGCTTCTATTCTTGAATTTATCCGGTATGGTGACATTGGCATATTCAGCATTTAACACTAGTGGTTTTGATTATTTGGGAGCAGCCCCAGTGTCCAAAATGCAATAGCCTGTGATCTTGCTCAGACATGAATCTGAACTGCAGGCTGTTGTGCAGAATCTGGTGCTTAGATAGTGAGTAGGCAACTGATTGCCCAGCATCTGTATCTCACCAAGGCCTGATTATCTCTACTAGTGAGTGACCTTTTAAGCACTGGAGGATTTGCAAACTTGGAAAATTCCTTGAGCAAGTCACAGCTCTATGCTCTATGTTGTAGGAGTTTGTAATTTCCTATTTTTGCCACTAGGTCATGAGCTCCTTGAGGGCATTCCCAGCTCCTGGCACAATGTCTGCCACATCATGGTTAAAGAAATAGAGTGGAAAAAGAGAAGCCAAAACGACTTCCTTATCTTCTTTATGAAATAGTGCAATAATTCTCTGTTAGTGCAAAATCACTGGGGAGCAAAAACTTTCTAAAAAAGGGAGCAATGTGGACCTCCCTGGTGTCGCAGTGGTTAAGAATCCGCCTGCCAATGCAGGGGACACGAATTCGAGCCCTGGTCCGGGAAGATCCTACATGCCGCAGAGTAACTAAGCCTGTGTACCACAATTACTGAGCCTGCGCTCTAGAGCCCACAAGCCACAACTACTGAGCCCACGTGCTGCAACTACTGAAGCCTGTGCGCCTAGAGCCTGTGCTCCACAACAAAGAGAAGCCACCAAAATGAGAAGCCCACGCACCGCAACGAAGAGTAGACGCCGCTTGCCGCAGCTAGAGAAAGCCCACTCTCAGCAACGAAGACCCAACACAGCTAAAAATAAAACAAAATAAATAATTTTTTTAAAAAAGGCAGCCATTTAAGTAGCAAGTTGAAAGAATCTGAATTCTGGTTTTTTCACTTAATAACTCTTTTTTAAAAAAGCCAAATATTAACCTTTTCTGAGATTCTGATTCATGATCTGCAAAATGGTCCTAAAACCTACCTCTCGGTAGCGATTAACATATTTAGCAAGTGCCTAGAACACAGTAGATATTCAATAAATATTTGTCTTGCTAAATCTCAAGTGTTTTCCAGATGCTTGAGAGCTTAAATCTTTACAAGCTCTCTTTTTGCCCTTGGCACCTGTATTAAACTTAGCCTACATAATTTGCTTCTTTCCTGAGTAAAGTACTCTAGACCTATTTTCACATTCAGACTACAATTAATGTTCTTCTAATAAGACACAATATTTCTATTAATGCATGCTGAGGCTGCATCATTTATTTGTCAGCCATATTTTACTTTTGACTCAAAAAGTAGTATTTAATTAAAACATGATAATTAAAACACAATTACCACTATAATTAATGTTAAGTCAGATATCTTCCTAACCTGTTCTTACACTATTCATTTTTTAAACAGCTTTATTGAGGCATAATTGACAATAAATTGCACATACTTAAGGTATGCAATCTGATAAGTTTTGACATGTATATACTTGTGAAACCATCACCACAGTCAAAATAGTGAACACATTCATCACCTCTAAATCTCCTTGTCATCCCTCTTTCCTGCGTTTCCCTTGCTGTAAACAATCACTGATCTGCTTTATTTATTCATTTGGCCATACGGCTTGTGGGATCTTAGTTCCCCAACCAGGGATTGAACACCGGATCCCAGCAGTGGAAGCGTAGAGTCCTAACCACTGGACTGCCAGGGAATTCCCTGAGCTGCTTTAGATTAGCTTGCATTTCCTAGAGTTTTATACAAATAGAATGATATTTTTTTCCTTTTGTCTGGCTTCATTTGAGTGAATTATTGCCTTAATCATTTTGAAATCCATCCATATTGTTATGAATATCAATAGCTCATTACTATTTATTGAGTTGTATATAACAATTTATTTATCTGTTCACCTGGATAAACATTCACCTGGATGGACATTTGGGTTGTTTCCAGTTTTTGGCTATTACAAATAACGCTGCTATGAACATTTGTGCACAAATGTTTGTTGCATATACTCCTTTTCTCTTGGGTAAATATCTAGGAATGGAATGGCTAGACTATCTGGTAGGTGTATGTTTAACTTTTTAAGAAACTGTCAAACTGTTTCCCAAAGTGGTTTTACTATTTTACATTCTCAGCAGTGTACAAGAGTTCCAATTCCTCCACACCCACACCAACATTTGGTATAGTCAGTCTTTTAATTTTAGCCATTCTAAGTATGTGGAAAATCCCATTGTTGTTTTAATTTGCATTTTCCCAATGACTAATGGTGTTAAGCATCTTTTCATGTGCTTAATTACCATCATATATCTTTTGTGCATTTTAAAAATTAGGTTATTTTCTTATCATTAAGTTTTCTTTTTTTTTTTTTGCTCCGGACGCGCAGGCTCAGCGGCCATGGCTCACGGGCCCAGCCGCTCCGCGGCACATGGGATCCTCCCAGATCGGGGCACGAACCCACGTCCCCTGCATTGGCAGGCGGACTCTCAACCACTGCACCACCAGGGAAGCCCCCCACCCTTTTTTTTCATGTTTTTAATGCTATTATAAATGGTAGTTATTTTAAAAATCTTAATTTCTGATAATGCATTGTTGATATATAGAAGTACAATTGATATTTGTATATTGATCTTGTATCCTGCAATGTTGCTAAACTCAGTTTAGCATTTTTTTTTTTCAGTTTAGCATTTTTGTAGATTTCATCGGATTTTCTCCATAGAAAATCTACTATGAATAAAGACAGTTTTACTTCTTCATTTCCAAATTGGATGTCTTTTTTTTTTCCTTGCCTGACTGCACTGGCTAGAACCTGCAGTACAATATTGAACAGAAGTAGTAAGAGCGGACATGCCTATCTTGTTCTGATCTTAGGGAGAGAGGATTTAGTCTTTTATCACTAAGTATGTTAGCTGTGGGGTTTTTTGCAGATGACCATGATCAGGTGGAGGGAGTTCCCTTCTTTTCCTAGTTTGTTAAGAGTCTTTATCAGGAATAAATATTGAATTTTGTCAAAGCTTTTTTCTGCATCTGTTGAGATAATAATATGGTTTTAGTTTAGTTTGTTAACATGGTAAATTACATTGATTGGTATTCAAATGTTAAACCAATCATGCATTCCTAGGATAAACTCTACTTGGTCATGATATATTATCCTTTTAACATATTGTTGGGTTCAATATGCTAAAATTTGCTTACTAAATTTTGTATTTATTTCATGAAGGATATTGGTTTGAACTTTTCTTATAATGTCTTTGATTTGGTATCAATGTAATGCTGTCTAGAATGAGTTAGGAAGTAGTCCATTCTCTTCAATTATTTGGAAGTTTGTGTAGAACTGGTATTATTTCTTCCTTAAAGGTGGAATCTATCAGTAAAGCCATCTGGGCCTAAAGGGTTGTTTTTTTTTAAGGTTTTTGTAGCTATTTTATTTATTTATTTTTTAACATCTTTATTGGAGTGTAATTGCTTTACAATTGTGTGTTAGTTTCTGCTTTATAACAAAGTGAATCAGCTATACATATACATATATCCCCATATCTCCTCCCTCTTGCATCTCCCTCCCACCTTCCCGATCCCACCCCTCTAGGTGGGCACAAAGCACAGAGCTGATCTCCCTGTGCTATGCGGCTGCTTCCCACCAACTATCTATTTTATATTTGGTAGTATATATAAATCCATGCCACTCTCTCACTTCGTCCCAGTTTACTCTTCCCCCTCCCCGTGTCCTCAAGTCCATTCTCTACATCTGTGTCTTTATTCCTGTCCTGCCCCTAGGTTCTTCAGAACCATTTTTTTATTTTTTAGATTCCATATATATGTGATAGCATATGGTATTTGTTTTTCTCTTTCTGACTTACTTCACTCTGTATGACAGACTCTAGGTCCATCCACCTCACTACAAATAACTCAATTTCCTTTCTTTTTATGGCTGAGTAATATTCCATTGTATATATGCACCACATCTTCTTTATCCATTCATCTGTTGATGGACACTTAGGTTACTTCCATGTCCTGGCTATTGTAAATAGAGCTGCAATGAACATTGTGGTACATGACTCTTTTTGAATTATGGTTTTCTCAGGGTATATGCCCAGTAGTGGGATTGCTGGGTCATATGGTAGTTCTATTTTTAGTATTTTAAGGAACCTCCATACTGTTCTCCATAGTGGCTGTAACAGTTTACATTCTCACCAACAGTGCAAGAGGGTTCCCTTTTCTCCACACCCTCTCCAGCATTTATTGTTTGTAGATTTTTTGATGATGGCCATTCTGACTGGTGTGATATGATACCTCATTGTACTTTTGATTTGCATTTCCCTAATGATTAATGATGTTGAGCATCCTTTCATGTGTTTGTTGGCAATCTGTATATCTTCTTTGGAGAAATGTCTATTTAGGTCTTCTGCCCATTTTAGAGGGTTTTTTTGTTTTGTTTTGTTTTTTTAGGAAAGATTTTAACCACATTTTCAATGTATTTAATAGATACTGGGCTATTCATGTGTATTTCTTCTCATGTAAGCTTTTATAATTTGTGTCTTTCAAGGAAATTGTTCATCTCATCTAAGTTGTCAAATTTATTGGTATAAAACTGTTCCTAACATTCCCTTATTATCCTTTTAATATCTTTCAAATCTACAGTGATGTCACCTCTCTCATTCCCGATATAGGTAATTTGTGTCTTCTCTTTCGTTTTCCTGTCTGGTTAGAGCTTTATCAATTTTACTGATTTTCTCAAAGAAGTAGTTTCTGGTTTTATCAATTTTTCCATTGTTTTTCTGTTTTCTGTTTCACCGATTGCCACTTTGACCTTTATTATTTCCTTTCTTCTCTTTACTTTGGTTTTAATTTTGTCTTATTTTTCCTAGTTTTTTAAAGTGGAAGCTAAGTTCATTGACTCAAGAGATTTCTTCTTCTCTAATACAAGTTTAGTGCTATAAATTCCCCTCTAAATACTGCTTTAGTGGCATCCCATAAATTCTGATATGTTCTTTTTTCATTTCCATTCCATTCAAAATATTGCTAATTTCCCTTTTGATCGATGGATTATTTACAAGTGTGTTATTTAGTTTTCAAATTTTAGAGATTTTTCAGAAATCTTTCTGTTACTGATTTCTAGTGAAATTTCACTTTGGGCAAAGAACATTCTTTGTACTATTTGAATACTTTCAAGTGTATTAAGACTTGTTTTATGGCCCATAACCATGATAACATAATTATTTCTGTTCCTCTGTATGTAAAATGTCTTTTTTCTCTGACTTGGTAAATGTTCTATGTGAACTTGAGGAGAATGTGTATCTTGCTGTTGATACGTGAAGTGTTCCATAGATGTCAATTGGGTCAAGTGGGTTGATACTGTTGTTCAGATAATCTATATCCTTATTGATTTTCTGTTTACCTGTTCTATCAATTGTTGAGAGAGAAGTACTGAAATACCTAGCTATAGCTGTGGATTTATGTATTTCTTAAAATAATTCTATCAGTTTTTTCTTCATGTATTTTGAAGCTCTGTTGTTAGGTGCATAAATGTTTAGGATTGCTCTGGCCTCTTGATTAATTGACCTCTTTATCATTATGAGGTTACCTCTTTAATCTTTGGTATTATTCTTTGTCCCCAAATCTATTTTGCCTGATACTAATATAGCCACTCAAGGTTTCTTTTGACTACTGTTAGCATGGTAGATTTAAAAAATACTTTTACATTTTACCTGTTTGTGTCTTTTTATTTTAATTGTATTTCATGTAAGCAGCATAGAGTCAGGTCTTACTTTTTTCCGATCTGATAATATTTGCCTTTGAGTGGGGGTGTGTTTTTTATTTAAAAAATTTATTATTATTACTTTCATTGGGCTGCACCACACGGCTTGCAGGATCTTAGTTCCCTGACGAGGGATCAAACCTGTGCCCTCAGCAGTGAAAGTGTGGAGTCCTAACCACTGGACTGCTGGGGAATTCTCTGAGTGGGGGTGTTTAGATCATTTACATTTAATGTGATTCTTTTTTTTTTTTTTTTTTGCGGTACGCGGGCCTCTCACTGCTGTGGCCTCTCCTGTTGCGGAGCACAGGCTCCAGACGTGCTGGCTCAACGGTCATGGCTCACAGGCCCAGCCGCTCCACGGCATGTGGGATCTTCCCAGACCAGGGTACGAACCCGTGTCCCCTGCATCGGCAGGCGGACTCTCAACCACTGCGCCACCAGGGAAGCCCTAATGTGATTCTTCATGTGGTTCTTTCATCTTGCTATTCATTTTCTAACTTGTTGCATCTATTTTTTGTCTCCCTTTTCCTCTTTTCAGCCTTCTTTTGGGTTAATTAAGTATTTTTATGATTCCATTTTATCTTCCTTGTAGCTCATTAACTATAACTCTTGGGTTTTTTAGTGGTTGATTTAGGGTTTATAGTATATATCTTAACTTATCACAGTCTAACCTCAAGTGGCATTATACAATTTCATATATATATAGTACAAGAATTTTACAATACATTCCATATCTCCCCTCCTGGCCTTTTGCTATCGTCATGCGTTTTACTTTTCCATACATTATAAACCTCATAATATATTATTATATTTGTATAAGTCAATTATCTTTTAAATAGATTTAAATAATAAGAAAAAAATGTATATATTTACCCAGGTAGTTACCTCTCTCAGTGGTTTTCAATCCTTTGTAAAGATTCAGACTTTCTTCTGTCTGGTATTATTGCCCATCTATATGAGTGACTTCCTTTAGCATTTTTTTATGGTGAGAATCTGCTGGTGGTGAATTCTTTCATATTTTGTATGTCTGAAAATATCTTTATTTTACCTTCATTTTTGAAAGATATTTTTGCTGAGTATGGAATTCTAAGTTGACAGTTCTTAGCTTTCAGTACTTTAAAGATGTTGCTCCTCTGTCTTATTTATATTGTTTCCCATTAGAATATAATGTCATGTTTATTTTAGTTCCTCTGTACATAACAGAAGAATTTTTCTCTTGCTGTTTTTAAGATTTTCTCTTTATTGTTGGCTTTAAGCAATTTTATTATGACATGCTTTGTTGTGGTTTTCTATATATTTCTGTGCTGGGGATTCATTGAACTCCTTGGATCTGTGGGTTTATAAGTTTCATCAAGTTTGGGAAGTTTCTGTCCTTTATTTCTTCAAATATTTTTTGTCTCCCCCACCCCCACTCTTCAGGCACTCCAGTTTCAGTAGAAAAAGCTGCTTGTAGTTGTTCCATAGCTCACTAATGCTCTTTTCAGTTTATTTTTTCTCTGTGTTTCACAGGGGACGGTTTCTATTACTATGTCTTCAAATTATTAATCTTTTCTTCCCTAGTGACTAATCTGTTGTTAATCATATCCAGTGTATTTTTCATTTCAAGCATCGTAGTTGTCACCTTGAGAAGTTCATTTTGGGTCTTTTTAATATTTTCAATGTTTACTTAATTTTTTGAAAATATGAGATATGTTTATAACTGTTTTGACATCCTTTTCTGCTAATTCTGACATCTGTATCAGTTCTGGGTTAGTTTGATTGATTAATGAGTCTCCTCAATATTAATTGTGTTTCCCTGCCTCTGCATGCCTAGTAATCTTTGACTGAATGTCAGGCATTGTTAATTTTATCTTGTAGGATGCTGGATATTCCTGTAAGTACTTTTTCTTCTTCTTCTAGTTTTATGGAGATATAATTGACATACAGCATTGTATATGTTTAAGGTGTAAAGCATAATATTTGACTTACATACATCATGAAATGACTACCACAAGAAGCTTAGTGAACCTCCATCATCTCATATACACACAAAATAAAAGAAAAAGAAAAAATCTTTTTCCTTGTGATGAGAACTCTTAGGATTTACTGTCTTAACAACTTTCATATATATAATACAGCAGTGTTAGTTATATTTATCGTGCTGTACATTACATCCTTAGTACTTATTTACCTTATAATTGGAAGTTTGCCTATAAATATTTTTGAGCTTTACTCTGGAATGCAGTTAAATTACTTGGAAACAATTTGATACCTTTTTTTCTTTTTTTTGCAGTTTTGAGGTAGTGCTCAGTCTAGGGCTAAGTATTCTCTATTACTGAGGTAAGACCCTCCTTAGTATTCCAACCAATGCCTGATAAATTGTGAGGTTTTCCTGTCTAGCTGGTGGGAACAGTCCCTGGCCCTGGCCCTGTGTGAATGTTCCCTCTCATCCTTTTGGATGGTACTTTTTACCAGCCCTGAGTAGTTTGCTCACATGCATACATCAACCAGTACTACGCTGAAAATTTCAGGGGACCTTCTGCACAGCTCGGGCTCTCTCTCTCTGTGCAGCTCTCTCCCTTCTGGCACTTGGTGCAATGAACTCTAGCTGCTTTGGTCTCCCTTCACTCTCAGTTTCTTCTACTCAACTTAGGGGACCTATTGGGCTCCACCACAGTTCCCCCTCCCAGCATCATGGTCTGGAAACTCTCCAAGCAGTAAGCTGGGAAAATGGTAAGACTCACATTTACTTGTTTCCCGTTGATCAGGAATCAATGTCATTTGTTGCCTGATGACAGGGTCTTAAAAATCGTTTTTCATGTAGTTTTGTCTTTTTTTTTTTTTTTCTGGTTGTTTCAGATGGGAGGGTAAATTAGTCCCTTTTTATTCATTTTGGCCAAAAGTGGATATTGAGTTGATCTCTATGGATTTTTCAACCCTAGTGCTCCTCTCTCCTCTTCACATTCCTCCTGCCTTGAAATTTGAGACACAGGAACATTTTACAGAATTCTAGGTAGAGATCAATATCACCTATGTATAACCCAGAAATTGCCTAATAAAATTGTCACTAGTGAGCAGAGAAAGTTCAAATTCTGCTTTTGTTACCTTCTAGCTGTAGTTTGGATGTGTCTATGTTAGGTACTGGTCCTTATTCCTACACAGCATTCCTATAAAGAATGCTGGAGATTGTGAAAAACAGGTCTTTTCTACTGACATATACATTTGGCTTAATCCTGAGAATTTTTAGTGCTTAACTATGAAAAATATGACATAAAGGAAAATTCAGAAATAGAAACAAACATGTTAAAAGCTCACTTCTCCCACAAACCATTGTTTATTCTCTAGTGTATGCCCTTCTATGTTTTATCCATGTTATATTTTTTACATGATATAACAAAAATACCCATAGAGTTTTAATATTACTTTTTTTACTTAACATGATTATTTCCTATGTGGTTGCACAGTATTTTTGACATCTTTGTCATGTGAGTATGCTATGATTTATTTGTTTCTATATTAAAAGATTGCTTTTCCTTTTATGCTAATATAAAGAATAACTGCAGTGAATATCTTGACTTTCTTTTAGGTTATTTTCTTGGCTAAGCCCTCTGAAGTGAAATTACTAGAGTAGAGGATATAAATATTTTAATGGTCTTGTTACATATTGCCAAATTGCTTTCTTAAAAGATCATATCACTGTTTACCTCCACCAGCCTGAGGTCTGAGATTGTTGGTCTTACCACATCCTTGCCAGCCCTGTATATTATCACTTAAAATAGAGTACTGTGGCCAATGCAACTGGTGAAAATGACTTTTCATTGTTATTACTTGCATTTTCTTCATTTCTGCAGAGTGCGCCATTCTTCCTTATACTTGCTAACGAGTTACATTTTCTCTTTTGTGGGCAACAGGAGTCTCACAAGCTCATTCACTGGCCCTGCCTCAGAGGAGTATGGTCACTGGCTTTCTTCCCTCTCCCCCACCCATGCATTCACTCATCAGATGCTTATTGAGCCTCTTCAGCAGGCCAGATAGTATGCTAGGCTCTGGGGATAGAATAGGGGAAGAAAGCAAAGATACAATCCCTACCCAAGGAATATACAGTGTAAAGGAAGAGCTTACATGTTCTCAGTATCTGGTTGGGAGTGGGAAAATCTGCCAGCCAAAGGGTTCCCAACACATTTGGAAAAAGGAGACTGTGCTTTGGTAAAGTAATAATTTGAATATTCATGAGGAACTAAGCTTAGAAAAACCTGCTAGAGGAACTTTTGATTATTCTGACCTCAGAAGTTTAGTGGCTAAAGGACAAATCAAAAACAGAAAGGGACAAACACAGTTACATTTTAGGGACAGTTAAATAATACATTCTAATGGAAACTGTTTTCTAAATGGCTGTCACCCTGGACAGAGGAATTGTAGTTGGGGGGCAAATGGAGACAAAATAGTAAGGCCTGGGTTGAATGTGGCACATCATGAAATATTCTGGACAAATAGAGGGCAGCATGAGAGCTCTAAACTCTTGGAAGGCAAAGGAGAGGAGGCCAAGACATTGTAGGGAAGGGAAAATATGAGTGCTTAGAGATTTCTATCAGGGTTGGCTCTGCCCCTTCCCTTCTTGGAGACGAAAGTCAGCTGTGGGGCTGCATGCTGCAGCTCTATCACCACAGCAACAACCCCACAGCAGATTCAATGCAGTGGGAAATAGAAAAACTCAAAAGGACTGAAACATTACTATTACACCATAGGATCCCTGGCCTATGATACCACTTGTTCTCAAAGTGTAACACTGCATACCATACACATATGTAGTTTGAAAGGGTAAATTTGCCCTTTTTCCCAATGAGATATATCAAAATACAGGTGAGTTCACAAAATATTTATGTATAGTTAAAAAATTAATTATAGGGACTTCCCTGGTGGCGCAGTGGTTAGGAATCCACCTGCCAATGCAGGGGACATGGGTTCGAGCTCTGATCCGGGAAGATCCCACATGCCGCGGAGCAACTAAGCCCACACACCACGACTACTAAGCCTGTGCTCTAGAGCCTGTGAGCCACAACTACTGAGGCTGCGTGCCACAACTACTGAAGCCCTTGCACCTAGAGCCCGTGCTCTGCAACAAGAGAAGCCACCGTAATGAGAAATGAGAAGCCCGCACACCACAACGAAGAGTAGCCCCCGCTCGCCACAACTTGAGAAAGCCCACGCGTAGCAGTGAAGACCCAACACAGCCCCAAATAAATAAATAAACAAATTAATTAATTAAAAAAATAATTATAAAGCAAATACCTATGGAAATAACCACTATCCAAGTCAAGGGATAAAAACAAAACAAAACACTGCCAGCAGCCAGTAGCCTCCTTTTTGTTTTTCCCCATCCCTTCTCCTACCGTCTCCCCAGAGGCAACCACTGTGCTATGTATGTATTCTTAAAATAATTTAGTTTTGCATATTTTTGAACATAACAGAAATATAATCATATTGGGTAGAGTCTTCTGTAAGTAGATTTTTGTTCAACATTTTGGAAGATTCCTCCATCAGGATGCATGTAGGTATTATTTGTTCATTCTCATTGCCAAACGGTATTTCATTATATAAATACATCATAACCTATCTATCTATTCTATTGTTGATGAACATTTGAGTTGTGTTCAGCTTGTCATTTGCAAAGAACACTACTCTGAAGAGTCTTGTACGTATCTCTTGATGCACAAGTGTTTCCTTAGGGAGTGGAATAGCTAGGTCATAGGATATGCACGTTTTCTACTTTTCTATGTATTGCTAATTACTTGCAAAGTGGTGCCATCAATTAACACTCCTATTGGCAGCATATGATGGTTTGTGTTGCTTGAAATCTTTGCCAACATCTACTGCTGTCACACTTCAAATCATTGCCAGTTTGGCATGTATATAATGGCATCTCACTGTATTTTTAATGTAATTTCCCTAATTACGAAAGTGGTTAATCATCTTTTCATGTATTTATTGGCCACTTGGATTTCCTCTTGCGTGAGGTACTTGAAGTCTTTGCTCATTTTTCTATTGATGTGTCTTTTCCTTACTGATTCATAGGCATTCTTTATATGTCCTTTGTACTAGTCCTTGGTTAGTTTTATGTATTACATATCTTCTCTCAATTTATAGCTTGATTTTTAACTCTACAGTACCTTCTAAAAACAGTGAAACGTCAGTTTTTTCCTTTGTGATCAGCACCTTTTGTCTCTACTTTTAAGATATCTACAATATCTAAGATATTCTACAATATCTTCTTAAAGCTTGACTGTTTTGCCTGTTGCATTTGGATCCTCCAGCTACCTGAAATTGATTTTTGTGTATAGAGTGAAATAGGGGTCCAGTTTTATTGTTCTTCCACATAGTATATCCAACTTCTGAGGACCATTTGTTGAAAGAAAAGGTTCTGCTGATGTTCAAGTCACTCTATACCCACATGTTACATGAATCTGTCTGGGGACTTTCTATTCTGTTCTGCTGCTCTGTGTCTATCCCTGTGCCAACTCCACTCTGTCTTTATTAGTAAAGCCTCATGAGCTTGATATATGATAGGGCAAGTCCTTTCATTGCTATTGTTCTTCCTTCTTTAATACACAAGCATTAGATGGTAAGGGGCTTACATTATTTTAAGCCTACAGTGGTTCATCCAGAGGAAAATCCCATTTCATGGACAATACATGGCTCCAATAACAGGGCCAACTTCTCCATTAGGCATAGAAGTCAGTGCCTTGGGTCCACAGTACTTCTAGGGGTTCATGAAAACGTTTTAATTTCTTTTAAAATCATAAGAAATGTTTTAATTTCTTTTTGTTGAACAAAGTATTGTAGCATATAGTATTAATATATTCATCTTTATACCAACACAGTCATAAAATACAATTTTAAATACTTTAGGCAAATGTGCCCAGGGCCTAAGAAAGTCATAAAGTCATATCAGGTCCTGCCTGATAGCATCTTCTTAAAAATTAGTCACACGGGCAGAGTTTAGGTGGCTCATCCCTGTCCTGCCCTACGGGCTAATTTTTCCTCCTAATGGTAGATGAGCATACCATCTTCATTTGGAAAAAGAGTACACACCAGTAAGTTAACAATCCCCCCAAATGCTAATTTAAAATGTAAATAAAAATGGAATTCAAATGATGTTTATTGGGAATTCCCTGGCAATCCAGTGGTTAGAACTCCATGCTTCCACTGCAGGGGGCCACAGGTTCAATCCTGGTTGGGGAACTAAGATCCCACATGCCGCGAGGTGCAGCCAAAAAAGAAAAAACATCAACAACAACAAAAAACACCATTTATTTCCAGGCATTTGCCAGGTACTAGGGGGTATAGGGATAAACAAAATGAACTTACAGTTTCTAGCATATAAGAGAATACAGATGGTTAACAAATTATTATAATTGGGAGAATGGCACACAAATAGAAGTATAGTAGCAAGGCTGAGCTAATTCTTAGTTGTAAAATAGGTATTGTTATTTTTAGTTGTACAAATGAGAAAACCAAGACATAGAACAATTGAGTGGCTCATCCCAAGCCTCAGCCAATATACATCAGGGGCAGTATTTGAATACCAAGACTCTGACTCCAAGTCCTGTGCAGTTTACCATCTGGTCTGAAACAGTGCTCATTCTGTAGTAGACACTCAATAAATTAGACTGGATTCAAATGAGGGAGAAAGGTTGCCACTCCAGAGGATTTTACCTTTCTCTTAGAGCAGCTTTTTAATCTTTCCTCCCCAACCCCCAGCTTTATTAAGGTATATTTTACTTATCATAGAATATACCCAATTCAAGTGCACAGTTCAATGATTTCTAGTAACTTGACCAAGTGGTGCAACCATCACCATGAATCAGCTTTAGAACATTTTTGTCCCCCAGCAAGAAACCTCATGCCCACTTTCAGTTAATTTTCATTCCTACCCCTTGCCCCAGGCAACCACTATTCTATTTCCTGTCTCTATAAATTTGCTTTTTCTGGACATTTCATTAAATGAAATCATATAATATGTGGTCTCTTCTGTCTAGTTTCTTTCACTTAGCATAATGTTTTTGTTTTGTTCTGTTTTTTGGCCATAGCTTGAGGCATGTGGGATCTTAGTTCCCCGATCAGGGATCAAACCCAAGCCCCCTGCGGTGGAATCTCGGAGTTTCAACCACTGGGCTGCCAGGGAATTCTCAGCATAAAGTTTTTGAAGTTCATTCATGGTGTAGCATGTGTCAATAGTTTGTTCCTTATTATTGCTGCATGGTATTCCATTGTATGGATACACAATTTTGTCTATCCATTCACGAGTAGATTGACATTTAGGTTGTTTCCAGTTTTCGACTGTAATGAATAATGCTGCTATATGAACATTTGTATATAAGTTTTTGTGAGGACACGTGCCTTTATTTCTCCTGGGGAGATAGAATTAATATCTTATTATGGTTTTGATTTGTATTTCCCTAACAGCTAATGATGTTGAGCATCTTTTCATGTGATTATTGGCCATTTGTGTATGTTCTCTGAAGAAATCTCTATTCCAAATCTTTTGCCCATGTTTTGATTGGATGGTCATCTTATGACTGAGTTGTAAGAGTTCTTTGTAAATTCTGGATACAAATCCTTTATTAAATATGTGTTTTGCAAGTATTTTTCTAGTCCATCATTGTCTTTTCATTTTCTTAATGTTGCTTTTTGAAGTGTAAAAGATTTGAATTTTGATGAGGTCAATGAAATTCACTGACAAAAAGACAGTCTGTTCAATAGATGGTGCTGGGACAATTGGATATCCACATGCAAAAAGATGAATTTAGATGCTCACCTCACACCACACACAAAAATTAACTCAACATGACTCACAGACTTTAATGCAAGAGATAAAACAATAAAACTTTTAGACAAAAAAACGTGGAAGAGAAACTTTCAAGATCTTGGGTTAGGCAAAGGTTTTTTTCATCTATTCCTTTTTTCTTTTTCCCCTTTTTTTTTTTGTCCATGCCACGCAGCTTCTGGGATCTTAGTTCCCCGACCAGGGATTGAACCTGGGCCCTCGGCAGTGAAAGTGCAGAGTCCCAACCACTGGACCACCAAGGAATTCCCATTTTTTCACCTGTTCTTGAATTCTTGTCCTTATTAAACACAATACATGTACGTGTATATGTCTGTATGTGGTATGTCTGTGTAATGTAGGTAGATAACTATGTAGCCACCTTCGGTCAAAATCATAAAATATTTTACCAGGATTGTTGGCTAAAATTTGAATGATCAATCACACAAATATGTTGAAGGAAAATATGCAAAATATAAGTGGCAAGCCAGCTAGAACAGAACATCCAGAGCTTGGCAGTTGGAATGTGAGACAAAGCTGTGCAAATAGTAAATTAATCCCCTCTTCAAATACTTGGCAACATGTGTACCTACATTTCAGGCTAAGAAATGTTGATTACAGGCAGTCACTGATTGTAGATTAAGAAGGGTACAATCTCCTACAGGAGGGTGAATCTATCTGCTAAGATGCTGCATACGCTAATGTTTGAAATGATATAATAGGCTAAGGTAAAATTCTTACAGTCTATTACTTTCAAAATACATAGGAAAATTATTACTGAAGATTCCATAATTTGTCAAGAAGAAAGTTTTAGACACAAAGCTTTACTTTTAAAGGCACTATCTTCTATTAAATTCTCTGGATTGCACCTAAAATTAATAGGTAATTTCATGGTCAAATTACCATTCTCACCCCAACAAGGGATACACAAGAATACTGGCATAGCACTTGGCCACTTGTGTCCACTGTGAGTCAGTCAGTGTCTTGCCTGTGTCCCTTCGTGGCAACTAAAGGAGGCTTTGCTAAGCCTGAATCTTGAATTCCTCTATTCAGAGCAATATTCATTTTCCAAATATATTTCTGCATAATCAAAACTGCTTATTAACATTTCATTACTTCTTACTAACATTTCAGTATCTTTTCATTTTTTTCAGGTACAACTGGTTATTTATATATATTCACCTGTCCCTCTTAGAAAAGGTAACATGTTTTATCATTCTTTTATCCCTTATATGAGTGGTTTTTAAGTCATTGGAGCCAGTAGTCAAGTACTGGAACCCTGCCTTACAGCCTCTGACAAGGGTCTGAGAACATAATAAACACTTGGTAAGCTTTTGTTGGAATGAAGTAAATATTCATCACTAATACTGTAATTTTTAAATTGCATTTCATTAGCCCCAAGTTCTAATGGCAGAAAATATACTACAGAATCAATCAAATTCTAGGAGAGACATCACTGTAATGAAAGCTAATCTTTCAATGCCAAGAGCCCAATACCAATTTTTTCTTTCTTCAATACCTAGTGACATGATGTTCTCTCATTTATTCTAAACGAGAATTTAGAAAATTCTCTTTCCTCTTAAATTACAGCCTCTATGTAAATCTCTTGAGCAGTTTAAAAGTTAGATTTCTAAAATCCAGGATGAAGTGGATTTAGCTGAGTACAGACACATAACAAGAAGTGCCCCAGATAAAGTTAGCTTTATTATCACTACAGTTGTTAACATAGTCTAATAATCACTTCCATCTTGAAAATAAGTGCAAACGATTTACCAGCTCATTAAAATTTGACATAAATTTGGAAGAGGATGCTAAGTAGTGAAATGAATAAAGACACCTTTTTTTCCAACTTGTTGTGTTTGAGTGGATACTGGCAAAGCACATATGCTATGAAGTTTGTGGGTAAAGTAGCACTTCTCAAAAAACAAGTGAACTGAAAAAAAAATTCACAAATTCTTTTAAAATACTTTTCTTCTTGCCTAAGATATAACCTAGACTGGTTCTGAGTAATTTTCTCAAATACTATCTGCAGTGATCTTTTCAGTTACAGCCCTCCAGGCTTTCAGCCACCTGGAAACATTAAGTCCCCCTGGAGTCTTATCCTGACCTGAGTTCAGGCCTCTATACTGGAGGAATTTTCAGAAGCTTTAGACTAGTAACTTATCTGCTCAGTATCAGGTCAGCCACTCTGCTGATCCAGCTCCGATACTGTAACCTAGTTTCAGGCACTAAAATTTTATCTGGTTATTTGTAACCAAGCTCCTATCTTGTACCACCTGAAACTAGGTCCTAGATTCTTCCGCTGTGATCCTTCGTCCTACTTTGGGACTTTACTTTGTATCCAAGTTGGTGTAATACTCCCTATACCGTTGAGCAAGCCTAGTTAGAGCCCTACTGTAGAATTCCAGTCTTCATGAATATGTCCCCAATACATGCCACCTGATGGCTACGATGCAGACTTCTCTCACATCTGTGTTTCTACTTATTGCCTCCTGTCAGACTCCTCTAGAAACAGGCCCTATGCTTGAACTAAATTCCCTACCAACTGTCAGTTCCTTTTTCCATGCCTTGCCTAGCATTGGCAGGGCTGTCGGGATTTTGGGTCCTGCTCCTCCACAGACTGATCCATCTCAATGCTGAGTTCTAATTCTAATAGCAACTCAATACCGCTATTGAAAAATAGGTCTGTTCAAACCAGCCAACAGTAAGTTTAAAATGCCTCATTAAATATACATCTGCCGCTTGAAAGTCCAAAAGAAAATACCCAATACCTGTCTGAATGAATCCTGATTTGTATCCATTAGTTGTGCCATTTTCTGGGGCCACGGTTGATAACACTGAAGAGTTTGGTTTAATAGAGTGGCAAATGGTAGAGGATTGTCGGCTTCTACATTCTAGAAAGGAGTAAGAATCACATTATGTAAGGAAAACAATATTCTGTTAAAACAGGTGAGGGAGACACAATCCATAAAATCTCTAAAATAAACTGCTGTTCCTCAAGTGGCAGCACGTTCTTCAACAGAGATCCCCCTTCCCCAACCTTGACTCCAATAGAATGTTCAAGCTGGTGAACACGATTCGTCTTCCTAGAGCCAAATGTCATGTTTGGAAGGCAAAGAAATAGTTACAAAGAACAATTAGACATTTGTTCCTCACAGACTAGTTCCCAGGAGAAAAATTACTCATAACCTATATAGTCATGTTAGTTTCATGGGTAATACTGAGGTTAAAATATCAATAATTTATAAAAACCAAATAAGCTTTCAAGCACCAGTTAACCTTCTGTCCAGGATTGATTTACGTGTAGAATAGTAATCTAGAGTCCTTCTAGGCTGCCTTCAACCCTCTCTACTCAACCTTAATTTACGTCCAGAAACAGAAGCAAAGAAAATATTATACACAGAGGAGAAAAATTAGAAATTCTTATTATTCTCAGTTCTTATTAGAGGAAATAGGTAGACAATATTCAAGGTACTTACTGATCATACAAAACTAAGCTTCATTTTAAATGAGCCAATATTACTTGAGGCTTTGGTGTAATATTTTAATAATACTTTGTACTGATTCAGGTAGATAGCAAATACTGTGACAACCTGTGTCACAGGTTTTCGGGGCTCTAACTTCCAACCAAATTATACTGTATGTTGTACTATAATAGTCTTTAAAGGTAGCATGTGAAAAAGAAACATAAATGGTTGTAAATGACAAAGTTAATTATAGTGGGTCCTTTAGAGAATTTCCAAGTTTATTGGATACATGCAAAAGTTAGAGGCAGTTTTCTATAATCTTCTATCTATGACGTTCCTTGAAGAGCTACTGTATTTTGACTGAAAAGGATATCTCCACGTTATGTATATTATATGCAAATATGTAGTTTGATAGGTATGTACATATATACAATTCCAATTCCAAAACAGAATGACTATAAATGTGAGGCTCCAGAAGCCACCCAGGATCATTGTGTCACAAACTATTTCACAAATGTTATTATTTACCAGAAAGGTGAATTGTCACTGAGCACTAAATAAGAACTTAAAAATATTTTATGCAACCAAAACAAAAGCTAAAAAAAGGCAGTTAAAAGGCAGGGAGGTGATACCTATCCTATTTTTACTCTTTTATTAGGGTTCATGACATCTAAAATAATTTTTCTAGAGGAAAAGTCTTTAGACTTTATCAGGATAAAGAGTTATCTATAATTTACCACGCTTACAATTTAGTGGTCACAGCACTGATCACAGTCCTGATGATCCCTGGCTCAGAACATGTAGCCATTTCCTAAGGAGTTATATAATCTCTCCTCAAATGCAACCAGGAGTCATTATGGTGAAGGATTCGGAAACAAATCTTCAGTTGTAATTTGGATTTACTATGCTATTTTTCATGGTCAGGCCAAAATCTTTCACAAACAGAAATATTAAAGACAATTATTCTATTGTCTTTAACAATATAATAATATTAATAATGGAGGGGAAATCTCAGCATCTAAGAACTGCTCAAAAGAATAAGAATTAGATGTCCCACTGCATTAAACAATGTACAGAACTTGTGGCAACTCCTATCAACCACAAGATGATGTGACATTTCAACTGGATTCATTTTCAAAAATAAGTTTAAGTTCTTCCTAACTGAAGAGAAACAAAACTTTGTCAACTTAATACTGCCTTTTCCCAGGTATGATGAAGAGAGCATTATTTATTCCAAAGTTTGCTTAGTTTTAATAGAAAAATGAAGACTCAAGAATTACCAAAGACCCTAAATAAAGTAGAAAGAGCATCTGACCAGGAAACTGACACTTTGAAGTCCTCTCTAAATGACAGAAGAGCTAGAAAGAGCCCATTTTCCCCCAAGAACTGTATTCCACACCCCTAAGTGACAAATACAAGGAGAAATACCCTTTCCCAAATTTCAATAGTTTCTGTTAAAAACAAAAAGGAGCAAGTCAAATAACCTGCCAGAGGGCTTTACATTTTTGGATTGTCTTCTGAACTTGGGATATTTATCTATTCCACACCTGGATTCTGAACCCTGTATGGGTCACTTGTCAATACTATCGTAACATCCACATTCCCTTCCCGTTCCCTCCCAGAAGTTGACGCTACCTTTCCAGCAGATAAGAGGTCCCTTCGACAGTACACCCTGGGAGCTTCTGACTAGGTAGTACTTTAAGTGCTTCTGCTTCTTTGGCTGGGTGGTGAGCTTCAAGTTTATGTGGTTGGAAAATTCCGTGAAATACCGAAATCCTCTTTCTCCACAGCCGATACAGTTTCCAGAAAACCCTAAAAGGAAGAAAAACAAAGTTACTGGTGGCCTTGTATGTTGTTACAATACTTTCACATGTAAAAAACACAGAAATATTCACTCTTTGGCTTGACAACTTCCTAATTTTGAGGAAATAATTCAAAGGAAAAAAAACATGTACAACAATTTAGCAGTTATTTTATAACAGTGAAAGACTGAAAATAATTTTTAAATGCTCTAAAAGGATAATGGTTAAGGAAATAGAATAGATAGTATCATATGATAGAATTTATATAGTTAACATAAAAAATTCTGGTCCTAGAGATATCTATTATTTCTTCCTTACATATTCCCTTTTTAACCTACTGGCTCTGGTTCTCCACCCGACCCACCATGTGGACTTAATTCCATAGGCACAATTGATTAGGCTGTGGATCAATATTTGACCCAATCTAGGACAGTCAGAGTCTCTCTCCTGGAATGCTGAAATAAATACAAAAAGAATCAGTCAGATGGTACTGGACCCTGGATATGTAAGGTTTTGTAAAACTGGAACCCAAGTCAGGGCTATGCCATCTAGGGTATGGGAGAGAGCAAACTGAGAATTGTGAAGAGGAAGCTGGTCTCCAGATAGGAGAGCACAAACAGACATGTATAAACTCAGGGCATTGTCAGCTGCCTAGTTTCTATGAGATCTAGGGAACACAAGTTCCCTAAGGGTCCCATTTCCTCTCTGTTCAACCCCTCTTTATTCAAACTAGCTCATTATTCCTTAGACTTAACATCCAAACAATTCTCACTCAGATTAATCAAACAAAATAAGACTTTCAGTGATCTTCTTGGAACAGAGGACATGGCAAGAAGAAGAAATGGAGAAGGCTGGGAGGATGAGAGGTCATGCTTTGCTTGATTGGAAATCAACTTTTCAATATACCTTATTACACAGAAGAAAAGTGGACAGTAAGAGAGTGAGTTCTTCCGGTTGTGAGTTATGAGGACATAACATATGTATGGCCATATTGGCAAATAAGGGCATTCCAAATTTCATAAACACAATATCTCTATATACAAATAACTAAATGAAAATAAATTCACTTATGGAATAATACACTCTTTTAAAACCACCAAACCAACCTGTTTTATAATTAACAAAGATACATAAGGAGAGTAGAGAAAGACCATGAGGATTAAAGACAAAATATCTCACAATGTCCCAATCTCAGGATGCTGACAATCAATTCAGAACATTTAGAAATGGGCATTCCAATTTATTATTATTTATTCAATAATTTTTTATTGAGCACCTACCTATATGCCAAGCATTTTGCTAAACACTGGAAAAACAGTGGTGAACAAGAGATAGTCCCAACTTCTGGTCAGTTACATAAAATTAGTAATTCTATATAATTAGCTTATTACCATCATTTTATAGAAATATAAACATCAATATAATTTCATAATTTATTTAAAACATATTCAGAGATGGATTGCATTTGAGAGCATTTGGTTATTCGTCTAATAACTTGGAGCTGTAAGCCAAAAAAAGGAAGATGTCAATAACTGCCTAGTTTACCAAATTTCTAAAGCCAACCATCCATCTAACCATTCATCCACCCATCCCCCCGTCCACGCATCCATGAATGCATGCATCCATCCACTAATCCATGCATCTATCCACCTGTCCATCCATCCACCCAACAAATATCTGTACTCTACTATGTGCTAGGCACTATTTCAGGTATCAGGTTTTCAGCACTGAACAAGGAAGACAAAACCACTGCCTCCACAGAACTTACTTTCTGATGTGATCATTATGCCTTGATAGAAAATTGGCTGACCTATGAGGCAGATGCAACATACCCAAAACACAATAAAACTAAGAACCTTCATCTGAAATAGAGACAGTGCCAAAAAATGAGGCTTATCTGGTAGGTCCAAGTAGTTCATCAAAGATTAATGTGAGAATTAGAATTAACAGATTACTGGGGTTAGATTTTATCTTTTATCTTTTCCTCTACCTGTTTTCTGAGGTGAAAAGCAAGACTTGAGTATGAAGAGGGAGAAAAGCAATGGATCTGGAAAATCTTCAAAGAAGAGAAACTTCACAGTAATGATGAGAATTAACAATATAAAAGAGTAAGAACTTTAGAGTCCATTTTTAAAACTCTGTATAGTTTCTGTATTAACTTTGGTTCAAGAGAGATTTTATCTGCTCAAAGTTCTTGCTGTCACTATCACAATAAATAATATCTCTTACAGCCAAATTACCTTTCTAGTTTTTCTAGCAATCAGGTCTTCGAATTGCATGGCAGATTTGGGGCATATGTGTGGCCAAGTGATCAATTTATTTTAAAATCAATTCCCCCACAGTCTTTGGAATCTGCGTAATTTATGTAAAAATTTAGACAAATTGATATTGGAGTCCACAGGGATTCTAGAATATTTTAAGCTTAAAAAATTTTCCCCCTATATCTTTTTAAATTTTTATTTGTTTTTATTTGTTTTTTTTTTTTGGCCACACCGTGCAGCTTGTCAGATCCCAACCAGGGATCGAACCCAGCCCCTCTTCGGTGAAAGCACCGAGTCCTAACCACTGGACCACCAGGGAATTCCCTCCACTGTATATTAATGCGTACTAAAATCAACATCATAAGTAAGAACTGTTAGATGAATATTAACTTTTTGACAATAGAGTAATGAACATATAAAAATCTCATTGTGCTTGTTCAAGAGAAAACTTTTACCATTTTACTGTACTACACTTTCACTTGGAGAAGTGGTTAATAAAAAATTATGAACGAAGTTCCATGTCTATAAGGGTATTTAATAAATATGACAGAATGGCAGAATAATTACCATTTAAAGAGCAAGTACTATATGCCAGGCCCTGTGCTATTGGGTACCTTATAAACATCATCTGTTTGATCTTTATAATCCTGCCAGGTGGGCATTATTGCCTCCTTTATATAGATGAGGAATCTGAGACTTCAAGAAGATAAGTAGCTTGCCCAAGTTCTTAAAGTGCTAACTAGAAAATCTGGGATTTAAACCCAGTTCCAATTCCAAAGCCCATGCTCTTTGGTTTCATATTCCCAATTACAAAGGATTATAAAATCTATTATTCTGGTGGTGTTTTCTGTGTGAGTCCCATGATGTATTCTAAGAGGATTCCTCTAGTCATGAAGAATCATTGAGCAAAAAGACATTATAAGAGATTTTTCTATGTCTTCAGTCAGAGCCACATATGAACTGTTCCATTCGATAAAACTTTGATGCTTTTAAAGTGCTTAAAAGAAGTTTCCCAAAGTTGTTCTACCAGAGCCAACTAGGTTCTTAGCTCTGTGATGCAAAAGACTATGTCTTATCATTAGTGTGCCCACATATCATAACCTAACGTGATTTTGGGAACAAATACTGTTGAATGAATGAATGAACAAACGAATCCTTGGATCTTCTTTGCTAATTTAGTCCAATGTATAAACTTTACCGTCAGGTGTCTATATTAAACTATCTGCTCAATTTCACTGAAAGAAAAAAAATGGCTATTTTAACAAATGAGAGCCTATGAAAATGAAAATTATCACTTCTTTTCCTATGAACCAAGAGAAGGCTTTGAACTGTAGTTTAAGGAACGTTTATTAACCATGTGCAGGATCACTTTTTGACTCAAGATATTGATCTATGTATTTCTAGACTTTCTGATGATGCTTTATAACTAGGAAGAATGCGTAAAGCTAAACAAACACACAGCTCACTGTAAATACAATTCTTGAATTCTTTGCCCTCTTCTTTCTTCTTCATTTTTATTGATATTCGTGCTGAGGACATGTATCTGATTCTATCTACAGGAACAAATTCTGAGAAACAAAAGCAACTCCAGAGAAACACAAGAGCAAAAAAAAGTAACAAACCTCACATGCCCTCTTCTTTCTTTCTTTTTCTTTCTTTCTTTCCTTCTTTCTTTCTTTCCTCCCTCCCTCCCTTCCTTTCTTTCTTTTTCTTTAGGCCACGCCAAATGGCAGGCATGCGGGATTTTAGTTCCCCAACCAGGGATCGAACCTGTGCCCCCTGCAGTGGAAGTGAAGAATCTTAACCACTGGGCTGCCAGGGAAGTCCTTACATGCCCTCTTATTTGCCTTTTTAATTATTAAAAGTTAATTTAAGGGGTTTGAATCAAGATAGCAGAGTAAGAGGATGTGGAGCTCACCTCCCCCATGAACACATCAAAAATACATCTACATGTGGAACAATTATCACTGAAAGCTAACTGGAAACTGGCAGGACTCCTGTACAACCAAGGCTGTAGTGATCAGGTCGAGACCTGTGCCCCTAGAAGAAGACTCAGAGAAAAATAGAGACTATGTGGGTGGACACCCACCCTGTGGAGTGAGTGGTCTGAGCCACAGGTTGAGTGCCCCAGTCCTGGGGTTTTACGTGGAGGAGACAATCCCACTTGGCTGGTTGGAGGGCCACTGAGACAAACAGCAGGGTTGAGGGAAGCCTAGACTACGCTCACGAGGAGTGTGCACGCTGGCTTGCCCCCAAGCAAGGTGGAGAGAGGTCTGCTCTAGCAGCTGCCGGGTTTCTCAACCTCCTTGCCAGGTACCCCAGTCCAAGCTGAGCGAAAGCTCTGGTGCTGCTCACTCCATGCCACAGTGTGGGATATAGAGGTGACCTGGTGCCACAGTGGCGTCTGAGTGGGTGGGTAGCAGCCATCACTTACTCAAGCAGCACGTCAGAAGCGTTCCAGATCTCTGACGCAGCTGTTCCACCATAGCCCATCCCCTGATACACACTGAGACTCCATGTGGGTCCCACTTGCACTGCAGAACCTGGGGGCAGTGATCGGCTGTGAGGGACAAAGGGGACTTGCCCCAGAGGCTGCATTTGAGTGGAGCTGCAGGTAACTACACAGGCAGTGCATCAGACCTCTGTCTGTGGCCGATATGAGCCAAGAGGCTGCACAGGCCCCACTTGCTTCAGCCCTCCACCCCTCTGGGGCAAGGGTCCCCACACAGGGAGAGGAAAAAACACACACTTACAGGGAAAAGAGCCAGCATGAGCCTGACCCTCAGGGCTTCTGCTCCAGCAACTTGGGGTCAGACTCTGCCCCCGATACAGTGGTGATGGCCACCAAGCAGAGGGGAAGCCCTGTCTCACACCCAACTTCAGCTCTAGCCACTCCATCTCCAGCCCCACCTCCTACCTATGTGACAGCTGCCAGCACACCCTGAGGAAGGATGTGACTTGCATTCACATCAAATCCAGCTCTCCCAGCAAAGGCATAGGCCACATGCAGTCTGTATAGGGATGCTCCCACATAAGGACACCCCTTCAAGACTGAAATAAGTAACTGTTTCACCTGAATTCATAGAGGCAGGGAAAGCTGAGCAAAACAAAAAGACAGAGGAACTACTCTCAATTGAAAGAGCAAGAGTAAACCCCTGAAAAAATAAACAACAAGACAGAAATAAACAATTTACCAGATAAAGAATTCAAAGCATTGGTAACAAAAATATTAACTGAATTAGGGAAAAGAATTGATGTACACAGTAAACACTTTAACAAGGAACTAGAAAATATAAAAAAGACCCAATCAGAAATAAAGAACTCAATAGCTGAAATAAAAAAGACACTAGAAAGAATGAATAGGAGACTAAGATACAGAAGAACGCATAAGTGATCTGGAAGATAGAGTAATGGAAATCACACAATCAGAACAGCAAAAAAGGAAAACAAATTTTAAAAAATGAAAACAATTTAAGAGATCTCTAGGGTATAATTAAGCATACCAACATTGTCATTATAGGGGTCCCAGAAGGAAAAGAGAGAAGGGGATCAAAAATGTATTTGAGTTAATTATGACAAAACTTCTCAAACCTGAAGATGGAAACAGATATCCAGCTTCAGGAAACACAGAGAGTCCAAAAAGCGATGAACCCAAACAGACCCACAGCAAGACATGTAATTAATATGACAAAAGTTAAAGATAGAGAATTCTAAAAGCATCAAGAGAAAAACAAAGAGTCATATACAAGGGAATCCCCATAAGGCTGTCAGATGATTTCTCTGTAGAAACTTCACAGGCCAGAAGGAAGTGGCATAATATATTCAAAGTGCTGAAAGGGAAAAACCTGCAACCTAGGATACCAGCGAGAATATCATTTGGAATAGAAGGAGAGATAAAGAACTGCTTAGACAAGCAAAAACTAAGAGTTTGTCAATACTGAACCTACACTAAAAGAAATGTTAAAGGGTTTTCTCAAGTAGAAAAGAAGTAAAAATCTATAGAAAATGGAAAATCCCACTAGGAAAGGCAAATATATAGTAAGAACTGAGGATCAACCACTTAAATAAGCCAATATAAATATTAAAAGACAAAAAATTGTAAAAGACAAAAAATTGTAAAAACTGTAACTACAATAAATGGTTAAGGGATAAACACATGAAGATGTAAAATATGACATTAAAAACACAAAATGTGTGGGAGGGGGGTAAAAAAAGTAGATCTTTTAGAATATGTTTGAATTTAAATGACGACCAGTTTAAAACAGTAGATATACTTACAGGTCAACATATATGAACCCAGTGGTAACCACAAATCAGAAACCTACTAGAGATACACAAAAACTGAAAAGAAAGGAACTACTGAAGAAAATCATCAAACCACAAGGGAAGAAACAAAAGGAAGAAGAAATGAACAGAGAAGAACTGTAAAAACAACCAGAAAACAAGTAATAAAATGGCCGTAAGTACATAACTATCAATAGTTACTTTAAATGTCAATGGACTAAATGCTCCAGTCAAAAGACACAGGGTAAAAAAATAATAATAACAAGAGCCAAACTTATAGTAATAGAGAGTAGAATGGTGGTTACCAGAGGCTAGGATTGGGGGGGAAAGGGCAGATTAAAAAAATAAGGAAAAATGGTGGTTGTCAGGGGTTAGAGGGAGGGGGTAATAGGGAGTTAGTGTTTAATGGGTACAGAGTTTCAGTTTTGCAGGATGGAAAGAGTTCTGTGGTTGGATGGTGGTGATGCTTGCACAGCAAGATGAATGTACTTAATACCACTGAACTGTACACTTAAAATGGTTAAGGCGGTACCTTTTATGTTATGTGTATTTTACCACAGTAAAAAATTGGACACACAGAAAAGACATAGGGTGACTGACTGGATTAAAAAATAAGACCTTTTTATATGCTGCTTACAAGAGACTCATTTCAGAGCTAAAGACATACACAGAATTTAAGTGAGGGGATGAAAAAAGATATTTCAGCAAACAAAACTGACAAGCAAGCAGGGGTAGTAATACTTACATCAGACAAAATAGCCTTTAATACAAAGGCTATAACACACAAAAGACAAAGAAGGGCATAATATAATAAAAGGATCAATACAAGAGGAGGATATTACACTATTTAACATATAAGCACCCAATACAGGAGCACCTAAATATATTAAGAAAATACTAACAGACATAAAAGGAGAAATCAACAATAACACAGTAATAGTAAGGGACTTTAACACCCCACTTACATCAATGGACAGACCATCCAGATGGAAAATCAATAAGGCAACACAACAGACCAACTGGACTTAGTAGATATCTACAGGACATTACATCCAAAAACAGCACAGTACAAATTCTTTTCAAGTGCACATGGAATGTGCTCCAGCAAAGATCATGTGTTAGGCCACAAAACAAGTCTCAACTAATTTAAGAGGACAGAAATTATATCAAGCATTTTTTTCCAAGCACAACAGTATAAAACTAGAAATCAATTAGAGAGAAAAATGGGAAAAGAACAAACACATAGAGACTAAACAACATGCTACTAAAAACCAATGGGTCAATGAAGAAATCAAGAGGAAATCAGAAAATACCTCAAGACAAATGAAAGTGGAAACACAGCACTCTAAAATCTATGGGATGCAGCAAAAGCAGTTCTAATAGAGAAGTTTATGGCAATACAGGCCTTCCTCAAGAAACAAGAAACATGTGAAATAAACAACCTAACCTACCATCAAAAGGAATTAGAACAAACAAAGCCCAAAATCAGCACAAGGAAGGAAATAATAAGGATCAGAAAGAAAGAAATAATACAGAGATTTAAAAAAACAATAGAAAAGATCAATGAAATCCAGGAGCTGTTTTTTTTGAAAGATAAGCAAAATTGATAAACCATTAGCCAGGCTCACCAAGAAGAAAAGAGGATACAAATAAGCAAAATAAGAAATGAAAAAGGAGAAATAACAACTGATACCACAGAGATACAAAAAAGCCATAAGAGAATACTACAAATAGTTATACACCAACAAACTGCACAACCTAGAAGAAATGGACAAATTTCTAAAAACATACAATCTGCCAAGACTGAATCAAGAAGAAACAGACGATTTGAACAGACTGATCACTAGCAGTGAAATTGAATTTGTAATAAGAAAACTACCAGCAAACAAAAGTCCAGGACTGGGCAGCTTCACATGGGAATTCTACCAAACATATAAAGAAGAGCTAATACCTATCCTTCTCAAACTATTCCGAAAATTGAAAAGGATGGAATACTCCCCAAATTCATTCTATGAGGCCGCCATTACCCTGATGCCAAAACCAGACAAGACATTATAAAAAGAGAAAATTACAGGCCAATATCTTTGATTAATACAGATGCAAATATCCTGAACGAAATATTAGCAAACTGAATCCAACAATCTATAAAAAGGATCATACACCATGATCAAGTTGGATTTATTCCAGGGATGAAAGGATGGTTCAATATTTGCAAATCAATCAATATGATACACCACATTAACAAAAGGAAGGATACAAATCACATGTTCATCTCAGTAGATGCAGAAAAAGCAACTGACAAAATTCAACATCCATTCATGATAAAAACTCTCATCAAAATGGGTACAGAAGGAACATATCTCAACATAATAAAGGCCATTTATGACAAATCCACAGCTAACATCATACTCAAAGGTGAAAAGCTGAAAGCCTTTCCTCTAAATTCAGGAACAAGACAAAGATGCCCACTCTTGCCACTTCTAGTATTGAAAAACCTAGCCAGAGCAATCAGATAAAACAAAGAAATAAATTCAAATTGGAAGGGAAGAAGTCAAACTGCCACTATTTACAGATGACATGATACTTTTTATAGAAAAACCAGAAGTCTCTACCCCAAAACTATTAGAACTAATAAATTCAGCAAAGTTGCAGGATACAGATTAACATACAGAAATGTGCTGGTTTTCTATACACCAATAATGAATTATCAGAAAGAGAGAGTGAAAAGTAATCTAATTTAAGATCACATCAAAAAGAATAAAATACCTGGGAATAAGCTCAACCAAAGAAATGAAAAACCTATACTCTGAAAACTATAAAACACTGACGAATGAAACTGAAGATGATACAAAGAAATGGAAAGATATCCCATGCTCTTGGATTGGAAGAACTAATATTGTTTAAATGGCCATACTACTGAAAGCGATCTACAGATTTAATGCAATCTCTATCAAAATACCCATGACATTTTTCACAGAATTAGAATAAATAATCCTAAAATTCATATGAGACCACAAAAGACCCTGAGTTGCCAAAACAATCTTGAGAAAAAAGAACAAAGCTGGAAGTATCACCCTCACAGACTTCAGACTCTACAACAAAGCTACAGTAATCAAAACAGCATGGTACTGGCACATAGACACATAGATCAATGGAACAGAATAGAGAGCCCACATCTAGGTTAATTAATCTATGACAAAGGAAGCAAGAATATGCAATGGAGAAAAGACAGTCTCTTCAATAAGAGGTGCTGGGAAAACTGGACAGCTACATGTAAAACAATGAGATTAGAACATTTCCTCACACCATGTATAAAACTAAAATCAAAATGGATTAAAGACCTAAATGTAAGACCTACAATCTAAAACTCCTAGAAGAGAATGTAGGCAGAACACTCTGACATAAATTGTAGCAATATTTTTTTTGGATCTGTCTCTTAAGGAAAAAGAAATAAAAGCAAAAATAAACAAATGGGACAAATGGGACCTAATTAAACTTAAAAACGTTTGCACAGCAAAGGAAACCATAAACAAAATGAAAAGACAAACTATGGGATGGGAGAAAATATTTGCAAATGATATTACCAAAAGGGGTTACTATCCAAAATACATAAACAGCTCGTAAAACTCAGTATCAAAAAAACAAAATACCCAATCAAAAAATGGGCAGAAGACCTGAATAGACATTTTTGCAAAGAAGACATACAGATGGCTAATAGGCACATGAAGAGATGCTCAACACTGATGATTATTACAGAAACGCAAATCAAGACAACAATGATATAATCTCACACCTGTCAGAATGGCTATCATCAAAAAGTCTACAAATAACAAATGTTGGTGAGGATGTGGAGAAAAGGAAACCCTTGTACACTGTTGGTGAGAATGTAAATTGGTGCAGCCACTATGGAAAAGGGTAATGTGAGTTCCTCAAAAAACTAAAAATAGAACTACTACACGATCTATTAATTCCTGTACTGGGTATATAGCCAAAGAAAATGAAAGCACTAATTTGAAAAGATACATGCACCCCAATGTTCATGGCAACATTATTTACAATAGCCAAGATATGGAAGCAATCTAAGTATCCATCAACAGAAAAATGGATAACAAAGATGTGATACACACACACACACACACACACACACACACACACACAATGGAATATTAACCAGCCACAAAAAAGAATGAAATTCTGCCATCTGTTGGAATGTGCATGACCCTAGAGGGTATTATGCTTAGTGAAATAAGTCAGACAGAGAAAAACAAATACTGTATGATATCACTTACATATGGAATTCAAAAAATAATACAAATGAATGTATATAGCAAAACAGAAACAGATTCACAGATATAGAAAACAAACTAGTAGTTACCAGTGGATAAAGGGAAGGGGGGGATGATAGGGGTCAGGGGTTAAGAGATACAAACTATTAGTATAAAATAGATAAGCAACATGAATATATATTTCAGCACAGGGAATTATAGCCATTATCTTGTAATAACTTTTAATGGAGTATAATCTGTAAGAATATTGAATCACTATGCTGTACATTTGAAACTAATATAATATCGTAAATGAATTATGCTTCAATTTAAAAAAGAATAATTAAAAAGTAAACCCACTCTTTGTTATTTCCCATGATGTAGGAAAGCTATGTTGTGAAAAAAGTCCAAAGTAATACTAGAAAGTAAAACAATTCTGACATAAAGTTAAAACATTTTACATCATAGGTATATTCCTAGTTATCTTGATTGAACTAATGCTAAATATAAAATGAGAATCACATCAATCAAGTGTAGTTAGAAATAATGGGTGGTAGAGAAAAACTACCACTGACTTACAAAGTGGATAATCCACAGTTGAATAATTGAGAGTTGATTTGATATCAGATCCAGATCAATGACTCTATGGAGAGTGAATCCTACTTTATTTCACAAAATATTTATTTTTGATAAATTGTATGGTGTTCTTTAATGCTAGTTTAAAAAAGTCTCTTCATTAAGGTGAATGTTTTGAGAGTTAATAAAAAAGTGAAAGCTAATTTTTAAGAAGTTACTAAATGAAAAAGTGCTTCTTACTTAAACTAATATGTAATCCCCAGCTAATTCTGTGATTTTAAAAATTCTGTGATAATTTAAAATAAACTTGTATTTTAATTCCTTTATCTCAGAAGGAATTTTATAGGTATGAAATACTCACCTAAAAGTGCATTTTTTCCATGATCATCTGGTAGAAATCGCTTGTCTACAGCACACACTAGGATGTGTTCAGGAAGATTGGGAGACTTGGCCCCCACCAGGAGGAATCCTGCTGGGATGTCGATTTGTTCCATACACAGAGATACCAAACGCAAATCCTTTCCTGCTTGACAAAAACCTAAAAACCAGTAAAAAAGGACACAGTGGAATGTTTAGAGAGTTTATAACTCCTCATCACCCATTTGGAGAGTTGATTACCTGTGGGAATCACTATTAAGGACTAAATTTAAAGTCCACGTACTCCAACCAAAGACACATCTATCATATGTGCTCCTCTGAGCAGAGCTAAAAAGACACTAAAAGGAGGTATTTCCAACTGTTTTAGCCAACACTGATGACTTTATATTTTCTGATCCACAAGTAAGCAAATGATAAATACACAGCAAACTCTGAAAAACATATGGAATTTTTATGTGCACATAATATAGTATTTTTACTTTCAATGCAAATTCACTTCTCTAAATGGAGACAATCATAGAACGCAGATGTTCTGCATTTCATATAGGAAGAGACTGAAGATCGGAGTTTGGTGAATCATAAATGAATGGATCAGAACTAGAACTCAGAACTGTTTAGGTTACTTGCACTAGGTAAGACATGACAAAACCTTACATATCAATTTACATTCCCACCAACACTGCAAGAGGGTTCCCTTTTCTCCACACCCTCTCCAGCATTTATTGTTTGTAGATTTTTTGATGATGGCCAGTTTAAAAAAAAAAAAAACAACCTTACATAACCACTTTGTAACCATAATGTATTACATTAATTCATTAGTTCATCATTTATTAAAAATGATTTGCAACAGATGCTGTCCTAGGCCTGGGGATAGAGCTGAACAAAGTATACCTTCCTCTAAGAACTCACTTGTAGTCAATTAGAAGAATGTATAAGGAACTGATAATTACAAAACAATATTACAGAGGACAGCTATGTTCTGCTACAAAGCACCAATCTCCACATCTTCTGGGAAATGATTCCCACCACTCTAGTTATGTGATTTCCCTGGACAGCTGTGATATTCCAGATTGAGCTGGAGCTGGCACCCAGTCCAAGATGGGCCACTGGAATATCCCACCTTTCTGGTCATAGCTGATCAGTCCAGGTGTGGGTACCCGACATAAACCAGGACAATGGAGGATGGACACCTAACTCTCACACACAAACCTGAGGAGACCACCATCATTATTACCCAATACAAAGTGCGCCAGAACCATGCTAGGTTCTCCCAGCATCAATTCATATTATGATGTTAACCAAATGCCAAGAAACAGTTGGATGCCATCAGTTAGTATATGAGAAATAAAAAGAAAACAACATCCAAACATTGTATGAAGCTATGGTGCATCGGAATCTGCGGTATGGTCTGGATAATTAAACCTCAAAAGCAGACACAATGAATTATAAAAAGCAAGAAATCAAAGACTAGAATGATAAAGACACTGGGCTTCAACCATTTCAAGCTTGTAGATCCCCTTTTAACATTAAAAAATTCAAATATAACTTCTAGTGTTCACAAATTGAGAAAAATAATATCAAAATGTTATTGTGAACTCTTTAACAATTTAAATGAATCTGTATTTTATTATTCACAATATCATCTATATTTATTTGGACAATAGTCATTTATACATGAGTCATATTATTTATTCAGTTTACAAACATATTTTGGAGCCTATAGATACATAGAACCCTTAAAAAATCTGCTGTCCCCACCCCCATTAAGGGACAAAACTCACAGGTTTGAAAGTTGGGAGATGATGATGATGATGATGATGATGATACTAGTGGAAGTTAAAATTTATGGAGTGCTTAACATAAGACAGGTACAGTGCTAAACACTGCAGAGATTTTCTCATTTAATTCTGTCAACAACTCTAGCTAGTTATCACTATCTCTTTTTCATATATGGAGAAAATGAGGCTCAGAAAGGTGAGAGTATTTGTCCAAGGTTACAAAATGAGTCCCACAATGTCCAGTGATGTAAGACATGGAAAGTTTGCTATATAAGAACAGGTAAAAAGCTTATTATTCAACTTGGCCAAAAAAAGCACTTAAGAATAGTTATAATCCAGAGCTAAAACCTGGAGGGGTGAACACAGACTTTTTCATGAAATTCTGAAATACTAAATCTAGGGGCATTTTAAAGTCTTAAAAGGAGCATTAATTTTTTTTAATCAAAGGAGTTATTAATTTGTGTAGAGACAGTAAACCTAGAAACATATCTCCCCTAGGAGGTAGCACCTTTATTATGACTTTCTCCAAAAGGCAAAACATAAAATACCCTCCCAAATGGTGTAGAAAATTCAATGATGAGAGGTTTATGATTACCTATTGATGGAAACAGGATGCTTGAGGAGCTTTCTCTGTCACTAAGTAGTAGTACTACAACCTTTCTAAACTTTCAGTCATTCCATAATAGAAAGAATAGACAAGTTTGTACCAATCTGTACCAATTTGCAAATTATTACAAGCTTTTTAGAACATCAGAGCTATATGGAACCTCAAGGTCATCTGATAACAGGATTTTCCAACAAGTAGTTATCAAAATCCCAGAGATTCATAAAGGTATTCCATGATACTTGGGAACTATAAGTGAAACTAAAATAGATAACATTACCAATTTCTGAAAACTAATAAATAATTATTCTAATATCCTACTTTCACTTTATTATTATTATTTTTAATATATTTATTTATTTATTTTTGGCTGCATTGGGTCTTAGTTGCTGTGTGTGGGCTTTCTCTAGTTTTGTCGAGTGGGGATTACTCTTTGTTGCAGTGCGCAGGCTTCTCATTACGGTGGCTTCTCTTGTTGTGGAGCACGGGTTCTAGGGCACACGGGCTTCAGTAGTTGTGGTTCGCGGGCTCTAGAGCACAGGCTCAGTAGTTGTGGTGCACAGGCTTAGTTGCTCCGCGGCATGCGGGATCTTCCTGGACCAGGGCTCAAACCTGTGTCCCCTGCATTGGCAGGTGGATTGTAACCATTGCACCACCAGGGAAGTCCCTAATATCCACTTTTAAAACAGAATGTTCTAAGTGCTTTCCATGCTACACATGTAGGGGTAGTGGAAATCAGCTGAACGAACTCAGGACTCATTCAGCTGAACCCCATATCAATGTGTGGTTTTGATTATTACACATTTTAAAATTGATTTTATTATCAGTCACATGTATTGATGTGTTGCTTAATTTATATACCCATAATGGGCTGTTGGCTAATAATGGGAAGCTTAGGGAACACGGATTTGATGGACACAGTCATTTTATAAATGTACCTAACATGCTCTCTGCTAGATATGAAAGTTAGATTCAATCCTAAACCCCACTCATCAAATTATAAAGTTATATAAAATGCGGCTTCCCTGGTGGTGCAGTGGTTGAGAGTCCACCTGCCGATGCAGGGGACATGGGTTCGTGCCCCGGTCTGGGAAGATCCCACATGCCGCAGAGCGGCTGGGCCCGTGAGCCATTGCTGCTGAGCCTGCGCATCCTCCGCAACGGGAGAGGCCACAACAGTGAGAGGCCCGCGTACCGCAAAAAAAAAAAAATTATATAAAATGCACCACTATGTTTCTGGGGCACCAAAAAAAAAAAGCAATGATAAGGTAAAATTTTAGTGATTATAATCCAATTTGGCTTTTCATGTAAGAGGGAAAAGGCTACCTCTTTCAGCAGCATGTTATTTGTAGAGAAATTCTGCAAACAAAAGCCTGAAACGTTTTCATCACGTAGAGCAAAAATTATAAAAATAAATTAGTATATCCTTTTAATCCTAAAACATACAAACCCCCAAATTTGGGTATTAAAAGTAGATTTTGACTCTTTTTTTGATGCTGGGAAATATTCAAATACACTTGGCTCCCCTTCTCCACCCCCACAAAAGTATAACATTTTAATTTTGAATTTGTCAACAAAACATGCTTTTCCTTACACAACGAATTTAAAGTAAATTAAACAGCAATGACTGAATGATAAAATGTAGGCAATATTTTCTCATGCATGAATAATATCAGAGTATATATATTTTTTCAGAGTATATTAATATACTAATCTAAAATAAATATTTTCTACTTAAAATTTATTCTTTATCACATGCCATATAGTGACAGAATTAGTTTTTAAATTCCTAAGGGGTTCAAAAGACTATGTATTACTATAAGAGAGATTTGTAAGTCAAAGATTGGGTAACACTAATCTATCCCAATCTCTTTAGTATGTAAATGAGGAAGCTAGGGCCCATAAAGGTTAAGAAAACAGCCCAAGGTCAAATACCCAGCAACCCACCAAGTTGGGACCCAGGTCTCTTGACTCCAGGTTACAGCCTCCTTCGTCCTTGTTAACATCCGCTCTGACTCACAGAATGCTTCACCTTCCCTGGTCTGATGTAGGACCCTCTCCTATAGCTTCTTCCTTGCCTATCCTTGCTGAGACTCATCACTCAACTTTCCAGGCTGAATCCTGGCGGGTACTTGACACAGTAGCTCCTGCCAGCCATGGGCTATGTCAGCATCCACCTCTCTCACACCTGCTGATGAATCCTTAAAATTCATGGTTTTGCAAGTCACAAAGGTGTCCCTTGATTAGAGAGTGACATTTCTGATGAGCTTTCTCAAATCAATACATTGTAGCCAAAGGGAGATTAAGGGGGCAAAGTACAATTTCAGTTTTGGGCTAAACAGGGATAGAGTAGAGAAGACACAGTGTGGAAAATATCTGAAGAAAGCAGGATTTTCTCTGGAAGAAAGATGATTTCAGAGTGATTTCTGTGGTATAATGAAAACTACACAGTCCACTCAAATTAAGAAGCACAAAGGGGCTTCCCTGGTGGCGCAGTGGTTGAGAGTCCGCCTGCCGATGCAGGGGACACGGGTCCGTGCCCCGGTCCGGGAAGGTCCCACATGCCGCGGAGCGGCTGGGCCCGTGAGCCATGGCCGCTGAGCCTGCGCGTCCGGAAGCCTGTGCTCCGCAACGGGAAAGGCCACAACAGTGAGAGGCCCGCGTACCACCAAAAAAAAAAAAAAGAAGCAGCACAAATAGCTTTCAGTGCTACAGCATTTGAAGGGTTTCCCATTTATGATATGAGGACACCTAGAGGTGAAAAGTAATAATTATTAATGACGATTCTAGGAGAAGAATGTTTTTCTCATAGAAGGAGGAAGCAAACCTCCTCTTAAATTTTTTTTTCAGAAAGTGCTTGTGACAATGAAAAGAGAAAATGTCCTATTTTATCCTAAAAAGAAAACCGTAATCATGGGAGCATATAAAAGGGGCACAGGAACCAACTGAAATTGCTACCAATGGCCAAAACTGGAAAAATTGGAGCAAAAAAAAAAATGAAGTAGTAGTGGATTATAACCCAAAACATAAAATAAATATTCATAAGTGTATAATGATATAAATAAATGACTGTATAAATTAATAAATGAGGGAGAAGAGACAAATTTCCATGCAGTAGAATTCCAAATAATGTATTAGATACTCTGCCCTCGAGAATGTGGAGCATAACTCCGTATTCCTTAAGTGTGGGCTGAGTGCAGTGACTTTCTTCCACAGTATGGTAATGGGGGCGGGGCGGGGCGGGGGGTGGGGGGGAGAGTGGAGATAACACTATCTCAGCCAGGTGATCAAGGTCAACATCAATAGTCATAAATCATGTTGATAGTAGTACCCTTGATATAGTATGATGAAAATGGCACTTTACCTCTGTGATCTTCCTCCCCCAAACCCATAACCCCAGTCTAATCAGGAGAAAAACATCAGACAAACTCCTACAGAAGGTCTGCTAGAATATACCTGACCTATAATCCTGAAAACTGTCAGGGTCAGCCAAAACAAGGGAAGTCTGAGAAACTGTCACAGCCAAGAGGAGCCTAAGGAGACATAACAATTAAATCTAATGTAGTATCCTAGATGGGATTCTGGAACAGAAAGAGGACATTAGGTAGAAACTAAAGAACACAAATAAACTATGGACTTTCATTATTACTAAAATTACTAGTAATGTGACATGCTAACAATAGGGCAAACTGTGGGGATATATAGAAACTCTGTACTATTTTAGCAATTTTTCTGTAAATCTAAATCTGTTCTTAAAGTCTAACAAAGAACACACTTGTGGTTGTCAAGGAACGGGGAGGGATGGATTGGGAGTATGGGGTTAGCAGATGCAAATTATACGCAGAATGGATAAACAACAAGGTCCTACTGTATAGCACAGGGAACTGTACTCAGTATCTTGTGATAAACCATAATGGAAAAGAATATATATGTGTGTGTGTGTGTGTATATATATATGTATAACTGAATCACTTTGCTGTACAGCAGAAATTAACACATCATTATAAATCAACTACACTTAATTTTTTTTAAAAGTCCATTTTTAAAATGTCCTGTTTTATCTTCTTGCCTTCCAGTTAATCACCAGCAGAAGCCACACAGGTGATTTAATTAAGAGGAAACAGAATAGGTGAGAAAGAAAAGGCAAGCCTGAGTCCAGGAACAGGGTCACGAAGAAATCAATCCAAGGCCAGAAATGGTTGCAAAGTCAAGGAAAAGTTCCTGAGTTCACTTTGTAGTTAGAGAATATGCTCACAAGGGTCTGGACTGTTTCCTCCAAACCTTCATTCTTGTGATTCAGATCAGCTAATTATATACAAAATATATCATCAGGGATCCCCAGTTAAGAAAAAATATATATTATGCAAAGAGCAATATTTAATTTAGTTTTTAAAAAAGATTGAAAATAAGCTCTGTGTGTGTCTAAAGAAGTAGCTAAAGAATCTATGAAATGTGATTATATTTCAAGACCTATAGGATCCAAATATCTGGTGTAGCAGGTAGTTCAATTTCCCCACTATTAGAAATATGTCAGAAAATTAATATAATAAATATTAAATCTCAATTAAAACCTAAGATAAAATAAGAAGTAACCTTATTACTCCCCTCTAGGGTAATTTTAAATTATATCTGAACTAATCCTGAAAGAAAGATAGGATCTTTCTTTTAGAGGCTACTGGAGGACCTGGGGAAAAGTACCCTAAGTGTGGGGGGGGGTGTAAGCCTATTTACTGTAATCAAGGAAAGAAAAGTACATTATGGGGCACACAAATAATTTATTTGACAAACTTGCCCCTACTCTCAAACGCATCTTCTGGGAGTAATACTGACATGCTGCCTTAAAAGCAAGACTCTTGCAGCAAGTGATTTTAATTTTAAAGGTGAGCCATAGTACAGAGCCCTTCTTTGTAAACCTCATCTGCATTTCCTTAATAGCCAAGGTTTTCACTTCACAGAACCAGATTTTGCATTCTCCAATTATCTCCAGTTTGAAGGTTACAGAGTAATCTAAATGGGGGAGGGGAAAGTTTACTGAAACAGCTGTAAACACAAACTAATCAAAGCAGTATTTGGAGGCCTAAAATCTGGCGGCCCTTTACCCCTTTAGACGATCAACTGCCTCCCAGCAGGGTAGGAACCTACCAATAATTTACATAAGAAATTAGCAACCAGATTTTACATCTGAATGGCACCCCCAGAAGCCCATGGGGTGTTAAGTATCTGCTTATCTAAATTGCCTCTAAAAATAGCTTTACCTTCCTTTAAGTCTTAGGAGTCTTAGGTAAATAGAGGATTTCCCATGAAGAGGAGGTGGTATGCTGAAACAAATCCAGGCACTGTATTGCTCTATTTCACTGTCATTTTCATAAGGAAAATTTCAGGGCTGTTCTGCCTTTGAGGGAGAGGACTCTTAGAACTACCTTAGAATGAGCCAAGCTGGAAGAGCTATGGGCAAACTATAAACTATCAAATTATGAACTAATTAGAAATCAGGCTGGGATGGCCAGAAAACAGCACCGTATGCCACTAAATGGAGGTAAGTGAGTATAATTTAAGTTGTTACATCACCAAAACCATGAAATACTGAAAACATTTTACGTAGGATTTTCTTTTTAAAAGTGTGGTTAAAGCCTTGGTAGAAGAGGAGGTTGAAGATAAATAAAGTGGGATTATCAAAATATGTTCATTTTAATCTTCTAGAGATAACAGTATACTGGATGAATTTTCAAAATATATGGAAAAGGTAAATATTAAAACACCTGATATCTCTGTAATTGTTTTGAGAGTGGAACAGAAAGACGTAGAAAGAGAGATCACTAAAATAAAGTTTCTGAAAGAGTCACATTCTTGCAGGAAGCACCTGGAGCATTGAAAAAGTCCTGAGCTAGGTCTAGGCTTGCCTCTGCCACATACCATCTCAGAGAAGTCATTCAATTGCTGTGAATCTCAGTCTCTTCATCTACAAGATGGGGTGATAATGCTTGTCTTTCTTAATAGACACCTGCTATGAAATCACAGGCAATAATGTGAGTGAAAGCATAATCATTCCTCATTCCTTTCTGTAATTACTGGTTCCCAGCCTTGAGCACCCCATGCAATGATTGGAAACTAGCCAGACAATATTAGAGGAATTGGAAAAAAAAAAAAAAGGCAACCCACCATCTGTAGTGCAAGACCCTTCGGGGGCAGGTTTTTGTGAATAGGGAATTGGTGGGCTATTAGAATCAGACATTTCTTCATCATCTTCGTCATCTTCCATTTCATTTACTGTTAGATTGTTAGAAAAATCCAGGCTTCCATTTTGAGTGTAGCGGTGTACCAAATCTTTATCCAGATCCTCCACCTTGGGTTTTACATCTGGGTAAGCAAATAAATCATAGCTAACTTAATAAAAATGCTTGTGGGAAAATAACCAAAAGAAAAATTCATAGTTCTGAAAAATATCTGAGGACAGGGAGACTGGCATTGGCTAACATTTAACCCATTTATTTCAGATACCCCCCAGATTTGGAGATCCCACTTCTATTAAAAGGAGTCTAGAAATGTGTGGGATTGAGAAACTTACCTGCAGATGAGAAAGGATGCTGGTCAGGGTCCAAGTAAAGCTGGGAAAAAATTGGTCGTGGTACCACACTACTACATCTGAGAGAGGCTTCTATGGAGTTGTGGAGAGCTTCTTCAAATCGAGCAGATTTCAGTTGCCCAGCATATGAATTCCCCATGGTCTACACTACCTCCCAAGGAAAAAGAGAAAGGAGAAAATTGATACAATTAGAGGGCCATATGTCTGCAAAGTACACAGATAGCTGATATAAACTATACCCATATATCCTAAGATTGGAACTATATGAACTTTACCTATATTTCTTGAGACACCTTATCAATTTATCTATTACATCACTTTTGCTTCTTGTCTTTAGAATCCAAAGGGGCTTTCAAAAAGCCCCTTTAAGGGATCTTGTATCTGAGGATCAAACCATAATAAGTGCTTTAAGTGAAGGTTCTCCAACTAGTAAATCAAGATTGACCTGTCAGTCGTGAAGCCCAGCATGGTGACAATGGGGCCACACCTTCTTAAACTGGTGGGCTGCCAAAACCCCATAGGAACACTATCAGTGGTTTCAGAGTAAATATCAAATTACTTCTCTCTCTACTAAGATCTTATTATCCTAGGAGGGAAAAAGAGTCTTCTCTGGAAAAAAAATAATAAAAGCTTTATGATAATACATTTGACAAATTCCTGAAAGCAAGATTTGAGCCTTTTAAAATTCAAAGAACTTGTTCGTGTATTATTAGTATTTATTTAAAAAACAATGTTATTTCTTTTGCTTAGTTTGAATCACAGTCTTATTTGGGACCCTTTAGGAAAGTACAGAACAAGAAGTTTTGAAGCAATCGCCTTTACTTCTCATCACTAGTTACAAAAACTTCCATATATATCAATAACTAAATTTATTGGGTGCTAAATGTTGGCTATGCTAACGATTGGTCTGAGGTCCCCAAGACCCTTTCTGGGTTCCATGAGGTCAAAACTCTTTTCAAACTATTATTAGGATATCATTTGCCTTTTTCATTCTCATTCTTTCATACGTTTACCGTGGAATTTTCCAGAGGCTATATGATGTGTGATATTGCAACAGATTGAATGCAGAAGCAGACAGACTACTCTTTTCACTAACTTTTTTTGGGGAAATACAGTTATTTTTCATGTTATTTATGTTGCTATATAATGGGCTTATTGTTAATTTTTTAAATTAATAAATACTTTGAAATTTTCTTAATTCTAGTAAATATAATATACATAAACAAAACTCAATCATTTTTAGGAGTATAAAGCGGTTATGAGATGAAAAGTCTGAGAACTATTGGGCTAGACAGTATACCAAGCACTTCCCAAAAATTACTTTATTTAATCCTCAGTATTCTGAAGTAGGTATGACCTCTTCCCACTTCATAAATGAAAAAACTGAGGCTTGGAGAAGCCAAGTGACTTGCCCACTACCACCCCACTGGTAAAGGTCAGAACCAGGACTCAATATCTAGATGACAAATCTTGCACTCCTAGAGGATGGGCTTAACTTGGGTAAATCCCATTTCAAGAAATGCAATTTTGAGAATATCTTAGCTCCACTTTCCCCATCAAGGAGAGGGGTAGATATTAAATTTCATCTGTATCTCCAACTCTGACTGACTCCCTGGAGGACTATTTGAGAGGACCCTGAGCATGCATCAGGCTCAGCAAGTAAAGGGAGCCAAGATCCAGTGGTGATGACCCATGAGCAGAGAAGGGGTGATGCATACCACACCTCAACCCGCCTCTCAGGTTTCCTAGATCACACAAAGGAGCTCCATAGGAGATTTTGGTGGCCCTGAACTGCTTCTATATATAGCAAAGGAGGCTTCTTACATGATTTCTGGTAGCAGTGAATAGTATACAGAGATTCCCATCAGAGGGTCTCAGTTTATCAAAGCTTTGTTGGAGATTCCTATGATTTGGAGGAAAAGCTGTAATCATATTTTGACAACCTTTCTCAAAGTAGGTAATAAGAAACCAAATGCCATGGATTTAAATTACTAGGTTCCTCTTCACAAGAAAAAACCATTTTGTAACTATGTGAGGTGATGGATGTTAACTAAACTAATTGTAGTAATAATTTTGTAATATATACACATATCAGTTATGTTGTACGCCTAAAACTAATACACGTTATATATAAGTTACATATCAGTAAAACTGGAAAAAATAAATTACTAGGTTCTTACAATAAGTACATACACAAAAGTATACATATAATACCCAATTCAAAGTTGTAAGTGGCAGAAAATCAACAAAGCCCGTCAAATGAAATTTTCCTGAAATACCAAGTTTTTGCCCAAGCTTCTAAAACCCCACCAGTACAACTATAAACATTTAATTTTTCTAAAGCAATTTATTTTTCAACAGAACCACACATCATCAAAACAGGGTGCGGGTTGGAAGAGAAATATGCTGTGTCACTAGTTTATGCATCTAAGTCAAAATCGAATAGCCATTTTACCTTTCTTCCTTGTTGAAGGGAGCAAAATACCAGGAACTAGCACAGTCAACCATGGGATTTTTTATTTGTGGAGAACAATGGAATAACTTCAAAGGTGGACCTTTAGCCTTTCTCCAGAGCACCAAATGCCTAGAAATCTTGCCTCTTCTTAATCTATTACCTGCTCAACAAATTATCTTCCTTTCATCATTGAAAACCTACATTCTCCAAGAGATCTTTTTAGTTGAATAAAGAAGTGCCCAATTATACATAGAAGATTGCATGATCTCAATCCCTTCAATTTAAGCATAGTTTAAGGAGTAATATGACATATATCAAATGAATATTGTGCTGATTAAAATATTAAAGTAACATAAACATGGGCGATCCAGTTTCACCACCGTAAAACATACACATAATCCTACAAGAGCATAATCCTGAGCAATACTCAGACGAGTATTGCTCAGACTTCCAACAGGAAGTACCCATGGAACAGCCTTGGGAGAGTAAAAAGAAGGGGCTGACTATTCCAGATGAAAACATAACTGGGCAGTTTTAAAAATGATAACGATAAGGTGAAGAATGACAGAACTGACCCCAAACTTTTTTGGTGCTGAGTATGGAGTTCTTCACTGACAGTTCAATGCTACCCAAAGATGGGCAGAGTTCAAAGGAAAAAGCTTTTTTAGTGCAGTGTATTCTTAATATCATATGCTGTAATATTTAGGGTCACTGAAATCATTGGCCTTATCCACCTAGATTACCAGCCTTCCTTTCCTCTGACTCTCAAACAGCCCCCAGGGCCTGCAATGACATAGCATCCTACTAAGAGTCAGCGTGAATAAATCTAACTTCAGGTCAGAAAATGGAGAAATACTTTTTAGAATCAGTTGTTAAATGAAATACAAAAAGAACAGATTTGTGAATTCTGTACATATGCAGATATTTTATGCCTCTGGCTGACATTAAGTTTGTGAGACTGCACTGTATTGCTTTTCCATGTTTTCTTTTATTACTGTGAAATTACACAGGGAAAACTATATTAAATGTTTTGTTATAGTACTACAGACCTCTGAGATGCAAATAGGCACTGTTGGGGTATTGAGGAAATCTCTAAGAAAGGGATGGTACCCAATATGGGCTCTTTCTGCACCACTAATTAATTGCTCAAACTACAAGTGGAATCAAGTACAAGCCACCATGACAGTGTGGTTTCGTGCCTCTCTGCTCTAGCCTTTTTCTCTTCTCTGCAGAAAGACAGACAAAAGAAGGGCGGAGTAGAACAGGCAGCTTCTATCACTGGTGGCTTTAGGAATAGGGACTGGAGCTGTAAGGAAAAGAGTAGCTTTGGAAACAGGTGCCTGCTAACGCCCCCATCACCTCTCCTCAACTCTTTTTCTGCTGAAAATGGAAAGGAGAAGCAATACACACTGCAAGAAGCTACAACTTGATCAGTAATGTTTTTATTCCCTTTTTGTCAGTGGTTTCATGGTTAATAATTACTGTATTATTAATGCAGTAACTACTTTTATAGTAGTTATTAAGTACACAGGAAACAAGGAGAAAATTTTCCTTTAACCTAACTCTCCAAAGGCTTTTTTAAAGCATCAGATCAGATTTCAGAAGATATACATATATATATTCTGATTTTTCAAATGTTCAGTTATATGTGAAGCACATATCACAGTGGTAGGCACCTAGCAGGCAGATGATATAGCTGCTGCTATCATTATTATTCTTACTAGTGATGGTTATAGTGGTATGGTAGTAGCAGTAATTGTCATCATTGTTATTGTCAAGAAATGTGAAAGGAAACATTCTTTGTTGAACCATTATAATAATAGTAACATGGAGAACTTACTAACTGCCAGGAAAATACTGTTACTGCCCCCATTTTTAGGAGAACCGAGGCCTAGAGAAGTTAAGGAACTTGCCCAAGGTCATACTATGAGAAAAGGCCAAGAGACAGGAGTGGACTCTAATCAGTTTGTCTACAGCAACAGCTGTCTTAGGCTATCTAATCATGTATGCCATTCAGTTGTTAAAACACCTACAATAATGACCCAACTGGGAAATGGATACTCCATAAAGTACTCCTAAATTGGCAAGCCAAGCCAAGCCAAAATAAATAAATAAATTAATTAAAATCAAGGAAGAAGATTTTTGTTTGCTGATTTGTCCTTGTCTACATATATCATGGCTGCAAGACAAGGCTGAAAAGGGAGTTTGAACGTAGGATATGGGATGAATAGACACAAAACCAAGCAACTATTTAAAAAATTGAAACAAAATAAAAACACCACCTCTCTCTTCAATTAAAAAAACCCAAACCTCACTTTAAATGTTAGATGAAAGGTAAAAATGAACAAAGAGTAAATTACTTCACAAAGAATAACTAAATTGCCCCTCAGTATCTTCAGGGATTTGGTTATAGGACCCTGGTGGGTGCCAAAATCGGCAGATGCTCGAGTCCCAAACATTAAAAGGATAGTAGAGTCGGCCCTCCGAATAGGCAGGTTGACTGAATCTGTGGATGCAGAACCCTTGGATACAGAGGGCTGGCTGTGTGCACATACAGGAGAGGAAGCACAGGCCTGCCCCTAGACTCCAAAGCATTTGGCATCATGTCCCCTGACTTTGGGAATTCTCTTGCTGATACCCGTTTTTCCCCATTGTTTTCAACTTTAGAAGATGCAGTCATGTTTCATTAATTCATTATGTGGCAAATCTAGAAATCAAAAACATTCTTATCAACTCCCTAAAGTATTAGGCACGTTTACATAACTCTTCCTATCTTCCTCCAATCTTTCCCCTTTCTAAAAGAAATTTAATTTTTCTAGTGAAGACAAGAGAAAGTTTCCTAAAGAATGATAAAAAGAAATGAATTTGAGACTGTATCTTCCTTGTCTTTCTTCTCGCATCCGTGTAAAAAGAAGTAGTAGATTTCAGATATTGCCCAATCTATTACTGTTAAAAAGTTAACAGAATTTAATTTCAATTTCCCTCATTCATCCATGGTAGGACACAATTTAAGTAGGTAGAAGTCACAAGAAAAAGACTACAATATTGATAATATGATATGAATTTACTAGAAATTTCATAAATACATTTCTTCTTGTAAAGATAATATCAATGCAAGCAGAAAAACATCTAGAAGTACATAAAATAAACTGTTAATATTTATCTATTGGGGTGGAGTTGTTTTTAAATGATCTTTCTATTTCCTTATTGGTATCTTCCAAGTTTTAAAGTAGTGAACAATACTATAACAATAAATGAAAAGGAAAATATCATATAGCAACTGAGTTAATCCCAACTCTATGACTATCCCTGAACAACTAGTTTTAAAAATAGACTTATTACTCAAAAAGACAGTAAGAACAATGGAATTTGCAATGTGCACACCCCCACCCTCTTCCTGGTACTTTAGGATTCCAGGGGAAATAAAATTCATCCCAGTGTTTAGACCAAGAAACTCCCATTAAGAGTTGGCATTTCTACTACTACCTTCTAGCATAAGACTCCAAAGCATTTTTTGCCAGTTATGATACACTTGTACTGACCCAACCATCTCCCTCAACAAGTTCTTTTGACCAAGTAAAAATATTTTCAAGGTACTGCACTTGGGCTATTAATGAAGGTTGACTTTTAATACCAACTCTCTGGAGAAGGTAAGCATTAATTTTTTTAAAAGTAGTTTTTAAAAGGTTTCATCACAGTTAGTGACTAGTAAGAACAAGACGAACTCTGATTTTTTTTTTTTAAATCATGTACAGTTGGCCTTTGGTAGCAGCGGGTTTCTGCACCTAACCATGAAATCAGTCCTCAGCTGGTTAAATCCGAGGATGCAGAAGCTGGCAGATGCGGAGGACCAACTATTCTAGCCATTTTAAATAAGGGACTTGAGCATCCGTGGATTTTGGTGGATTTGGTGGATTCTGGAACAAATGCCCTGTCGATACCGAGGGAGGGCTGTAGGGTGTAAAAGAAAAAGAACTGAATCTAAGACACTAGGGTTGCCTGGTTTTAATAGCAAATTAGGTTATGGAGCAGGTAGATGGGAATATATAGTTTTTAGAAGGTTTCAAATTTGTAGTTCCAAGCTTTGTCTACTGAAAAGTCCCAGAAGCAATGACAATTCAATAAACAATAAGCACTTCCTAGTACTCTGTGGTTTCCTACTAGCATACTCACTGAAAAGAATCAAGTCTCCCTGAAGGCTCCAATTCCAGGTCTGGGGCAGGAAATACCACATTTGGAACTACACATTATGTGGTTGGTTGAATCTGTGGTTACCAAGGACTGACTATGGGACTTGAGCATCTGTGGATTTTGGTATCTGCGGCAGGTCATGGAACCGACCCCCCCCAGTGGATACTGTGGGACAACTGTACACACTATGATCCTTGAACATCTTGTGCCAGAAAGCAAAGGAGCTATCAGAGACTAATTGGTCATGTCAAAAGACAGGAATCAACATGAAGGGTTCCCACGGGCAAAAGATGAGAGAAATTGAACATAAAAGAGAATAAATGCAATGGACTGAAGCACATTTAAAATATAAAAATGTGCAAATTAATTTTGCCTCTCAAGTAGAAAAAGAGAACTCCTCTTGGGAAAAAAAAAACCCAAACAAAGCACCTGATTTCATGCTACTAAAAGGAAAAGGAAAGAGTGAAACATTTATCCTGCTCATCCTATACTCTGAAGAATCCAAACAGCCCTGGTTCTTGAGAGTTTTTATTCTTTTGATGAAGAATTCCAATTAATAAATGTAGAAAGAATGACAGAATTTTAAAATGATCACTTCGCAGCCCTTAATGCAAAATTCATTTAGGCAATGAGAATAAGTGAAACCATTAGATAAAAGGTTGATGCGGAGGGGTCTGTCACCTCCTGAACCACTGATCAAGTTTAGTATCACTAAAAGTGAGGCAATGAGACACCGTGTGCCTCCCCATGGGAGACAATATGAAGCACACACACTACCTAGGACGTATTCCTGCCAAAGGGTGTAAGGAATGTAGTCAAACTCTAGAGCTAACTTCCATTTATAGGATGGAGGACCAAGTTAAATGAAACCAAGTGGAAACAAGCAGATTCAGAAAGAGGGACAGGTAGACAGAGCAACTGATCCAGTTTCTGCAAGGAGACAAGGTTATCTAGTTTGTAGGTGATGGAACTAGAATTCAAATTTAGACTCAAAAGCCCATGTTTTTATTTCCCCCCACTAAACCAAGCTATTTGAAATAGAAAAAAAGGTGAGAGTGAAAATGGTACATTCTGTTTGTGTGTGTGTATGTGTGTGTAGTTGTCTTCGGTTTGATTTTTTTTTTAAGGCACGATTTATTGACTGTGCCAGGCATAGTACTAAATAGACAACTTCGTATAACTTGTCAGTGGTTTGTTATCTTTTTCTCTATAGATGTTGTCACCCACTTTCCAAAGTTTAACAATCATCCACCCAGGCAGGCAGCATTTATAGAAATCCCACTATTGAAGTGGTTAAGCACACAGGCTCTGGAGTCACATGACCTTAAGTCAAATCCTGCACCTACTACCCTGCATGATATTGGGCAAGTTACTTAATCTCTCATCTGTAAAATGGGGTGGTACAATCAACATCATAGGTTTTTGTGAGAATACATGAGAAGTTATACACATATAATATTTTTAGAATAGTGCCTGGCACAAAATAAATGTGCAGAAAATGTTAGAAGTAATATGTGGGTTTTTTTTAAGCTTGTGCTACATCGAGGATACTAAGAAAAGTTGAGGCACCTCCTTGTATGTGTTGGGCACAGCAGTAGATTTGGTGGCATTGTTCTGGGAACAAATGACCAGCAATGTAAAAATTCCAAAAGCTGGTATTTGGTGGTATATACAATTCACTTATTAAGAAATTTTACAATCATACATACAAATCGTTATTGTCCCTTATAGCTATCAGATTCTTTGACTTCATATAAAAAAGTTACTTGTTATAGGCATTACTGCTTACATGTCCTTTCTCTGTCAAAAATATTCACTGATGAGAGTGATAATGTGTAACTACTAGAGCAAGAAATCAAACATGGCTCTTTCAAGTTCTCAAAGAGTTTATAATTCAAAATTAAAAACAAGCGTTTATTCACAGTTCTCTCTTTTGTGCTTTTTGCATTTTATTTATCCATTTAAATTGATATTTGTTGCTCTTAATTAAAATTAGTTGGGTCTAGTATTTGTCTGACTCCCCCATTAAATTGCAATCACCTGGGGGAAAATATTGTGTTTACAGCTGGAGTTGAGTTTTAAAAAAAAGAATACATTGAGCTTTTTTGTGTCTTACCCAATTATACATTAAACAGGTTTGAAGAGATACTATCTCTTCCCAAGCACATTCCAAAAAAAGCACAAAATTAATGATGCATTCAAAACAAAAGTGTTCTATTTCATTTTTATTCATCCTACTTGCTGAAAATCTTTAGAAAATGCAAACAGATTAAAACACAAAGTTTCCAACCTTTTTTAATAGTTCTGTACATTTAAATCTGGGTGACTTTCTTTTGACAGTTTCTGAAGCCAGAAGTATTTTAAGTACTGAAATAAAAACCTAGCCCTAGTAACTTTATTCTAAAATTAACTGTTTTTACCAATATACTTACAGATATGCAATACGTCTTAAATTGCCATAGAAATAATTACTGTCATATATGAACTAATTTCATAATGATTATGTAAAATCTGTCAAAATTAAAAGATAAAGGACAATGCTCTTTTTCCTTTGTGACAAGGAGTTACGTGTTACTACTGGAAATTTTACTTTCTTCCTTGAAATACCAGAAATTCTTCTGTAAAATAAACACATCTCATCAAGACTCTCTGGAACTAGTATAATTACCAGAGGCAATCGCTGTGTTAGATCAAAGAAGCAAAACAATAATAGGCAACGTGTGACCTCTACCATGTCACCAGAGACCAATTTTTCAACAGGGAGAAGAGTCAATAATCCAGAACAGAAAACATTAAATAACCAGAAATGCTTCCAAAGTGTGGCTTACCACATCCATCAAGGCTGCCACACTCAGAGAGTTAGGAGTCTCTATGGTTTCCGAGAGAACAAACTTCTGGGGATTTATCACAACAATCATTAAAATCTGCATAAAGCACCAGAGGCAAAAACCAATTTCCCAAATGCAGAGTAGAATTTCAAAAGATACTACAATGATTTTCCAAATTTCATAGGACGCTTTAACAAGTATAAGGGGAAGAACACAGATGATTAAATATTTTGCATGTAACATTCACCTAATTTTTCTCATTTACCTATCCCCACTTAATTTTCCTAAGAAATTGTTTGGAAATCAGGCTATGAACATTAACCAGATAAATATAATTAATAAGAACACATTAAAGACTTCTGCAGGTTTTTTGTTTTGTTTTCGTAATAATAAAACAAAACAGGGGCTTTGGTCTCCTTTGTAATATATGTAGTTGACTAATAAGAATTATAAGGGTGCAAAGAGGGGTAAAGAAATTCCCACTCTCAGTAATTACAGTCAAATAGAAATACATTTAAAATTGACTTTTAAAAAGCACCACGAATAAAACTGTGCCTTGGAATCAGCAAAATCTGACTGATTTTCTTAACTGCTACTGCTGTCTTCTTTCAAAATCAGATGTGAGTTAGGAACTGAACACACGTATCTGAATTATTTAACCTGCAAATACTCATTCAGCTGGTAATTCAGATAGTAAAAGAGGGGCTTAGCTTAAAAGGAAAAGCACTGGAAATTCAAAGCAACTGTGAACATTCTGGTCTTATAGGGATGTGTTACTCCTGCTGCCTTCAGCTTTCCACTTGGTCATCTGCTCCTGACTTTCCATCTTCTTATCTTATTAACATTGCTAATTGTATTTGTCAGTTTTGCCACAATTTCAGTGCTACTTAAACAGCTGTGGGTTTTCTTTAGGCAATTATCAGTCACTACACTTAGGTTTCTAAATTAGTTGTTGAAAGGCACTTTAATCTTGAAAAAATAGACACAGAGCACACTGCACCGTTAAGCCTTACATGTATGTACATGTGGCTTTAAAATGAATAATTATTTAAAAGGATTTAAAAAAATCACACACACAAGTAATTCAAACTTATTGTAAAGTTATACATTAGCAAGAAAATGCTTAACAAAGCCTATTTTATACTACTCATCATTTTATCTTTTCCTCTTTACTACACGTATTGTAATACACACATTCTATGTCTAGGTACATGTATATAGTATATAAACTGGGCTATAAAAATACTGCCAAATTCCTCTACCTTTTACTACCTATCTGCCAGGTGGCAACACCCTTCGAAAGTCTCCACAATCATATAAGTGGTATCTTGAAGTCACGGGCTGCATGGCAAAGAGTTCTTACCACATGCAGATTGCTCCACTTTCTCCATTTCCTTTCAAAGAGAAAATTATTTATTCTATTTGTTTTTCTTATTCTCTATTCTTGACTCTGACATTGTTTTTCTTCTTACTACTACAAAATGCACAAGAAACACAGTCAGGGAGAAACCCAAGTTTTAAAGTTATTCATCAACTGATACCCATTTCTATGAAATACAACTAAATTAAAAAACAAAACTTCTGTAATCCAAAAATAAATGGCACATGAAGTGCCATGTATTCCCTTTGTATGTTAAAATAAAGTCAAAGAACTTTTTAGAGTTAAGTTTTGGAGTTTTTAAAGGTTTATAATATCCTGCTTTGGGGTCAGTCAACAGCTTGTTAGAATAATTTTAAAATTAATGTAAGCTCATTCCTTACCCACCTCCCCTCCCCACCCCCAGACATGCCACTTTCTGCTCCAAGGAAAGAAAAAGGTGGTATTTCAACAGTGTAAAATTCTTCACTGAGAGACAAACATTAAAATGATAAACATTTTGGAAAGCAAAGTACACTTCAAACCCTAACTGTTCTTTCAGACCTATATTGACTCTTATAGTAGTTGCCAACATTTGGTAAGGATTATCCTTCCATTAGACAAAAGCAAGCATTCCTTAGATAAATCAGGAGTTTTTGCCATGAGACTCATAAAACCTTTTCACAACACAGATTTTCAAGAGAATCCTTTAAGGTTTTAGGAGGCTGCTCCTTTTACTCAGTAACAAAATACACCCCATGGTGTCTCACTGACCCCACTCAGCTGTCCTTTGACCTCTTCAATTGTTGAAGCCTAACTCCAGGGCCCGCAGAATTTGCCTCCCATATCAAAAAGGCAATGTTGCTTCCTCCTAGCACCTGGTGTAACAAAACGCAACAGTTCTCCCTCTCTCTGTCTCCTCTGCTCCTTCTCAGACCATTTTCCAGATGTTCCAGGCCCAAATGTTAAGCCATTACTAGGTTTCAGGATCTGCGTGGTCACCATGAAGGAACAAACAGGGACCCGGCTAAAGTGGCAATGACCCTCTTGTTCTTTTTGGCCTCAAAAGGATACGATGGGTCATAAAAGAGGAAAAGATCTTTGGCCTCTTTTGGAAATGCCAGGCTATTGAAGCACGTTTTAACTTCCAAAAGGAGGGAGCCAGTCTTGGGTTATGCCCTGAACAGACAAGAGTTACCTAAACAGTATCCCTAAATTCTCAATTCTAAGCACACTTTTGATTTTCTTTGACATAGGAGGGAAAAAAGGACAGTATCACCTTTTTTTCTTTTCTAAATTAAAAGGCTTCCAAAAATAGAAAAAGAAAACTTTTATAAAATTTTTAAAACATACATCTCAGGATACTATTATATGATAAAAAGTTTAAATATATGTGGTCACTAGATATGGTTTGGGTTTTTCTGCAGAGGCCAATAATCTAGATGTGTCTCTTGTTAGACAACTTGAAAGATAAAACCACAATCAACAAAGAAGAATCGAGAACTGAACTCTTATTGTCTTAATTTAGGTATACAGGAAATATAACACAGAGGCTGTTGTAAGAAAAAAAACCTTGGAGCTGAGAAAGTGTTTTGTTTTGGGTGTTTTTTTTGTTTTTGTTTTTGTTTTTTGGTGGAGAGGATGGGGGAGGGGAGAGGAAAGCAGGGAGGAGAGGAAACAGAAGGAGAGGAGCTCTTAGAAATATCTGCTTCATCAGTTTAAGTACCAAAGACAGTAGCTTTATCTAAATTCTAAATATATTCCAAAAAATATTTGATCTTAAAAAATTTGGAAGGGGGCATATTATAATTGTACAATACCTTGGTTTATTTATTAACATTTTTGAATCACGTTCATGATTAAGTTGGGCTGTCAACACTTCAGGGAGCCTGTTGCCTAGATTTTACTTGTTTAAAGCTTTTTTGTACCTGCAAAAACATAAAAAATAATATATACGTAAAGACATGAGTTAATTTCCAAATGCATTATATTCCATAATACGGTAATTTAAATATTTACAATTCTACAAAAATTCCAATTAGAAATGGATTATCAAACTCTTACACAACTCCACATGTCATAAATGGCAAATATAGATATTCCTCCTTCTTTATATACTCAAAAAGAATTTCTTTTCTGAAGAGTTCCCCCTACTAAATATAAGTTGAATAAATCTGTTAAGTCTGCATTTTGGACAGGTGTTACCATAATGCTTAAAGCCCAGAGACTATTTTTATTTTCAGAAATGAAATTAGTGAAAGGTAATTTCCTTACCCTAAGGAGTTTGAGTTTTATAATCTCTGGTGCTTGACCAAAATTTACCTTCCCAAAGAAGTATCAAAAATTTAAAACATAACTATATTGATTAAAATTATTTTTCTACTTTTTGAAATGAACGCTTTAATAATTTCCAAGGAAGAAAGCCTGCAAGAATAAAAAGAGCTACAGTTTCCTACCCTTTTGAGTAGTGTATTCTTAGAAGAAATTAAATAATTATAATTACATATAACTGGTTGAAAATTACAGTGTGCATATTATTCTCTCTGCTAGATTATAGTCAATATAAACTATTGCATGGAAAAAATAGAAAATACAGTCATAAGGCATCAAGTGAAATAAAAACTATTTGTCATTGTTTTTTACATAACTTAGAAGTGTTTCTATTTTGTTACTGTGTCTAAAAAGAAAAGAGGATTTTCTTAAGAATGTTCTAATTTCAAAATGCATATTTATGGCACTAAAACATTTAAAGTAATATTAACGTATATTTCTAAAAAAAAAGCTTTCATTTTATTCTCCTTTTATGCCAACTTGAAAGAGAGAAAAGAACCATTTTAGATTCTGAAATAAAAATATCTTACCTCTCTTACTGTCAGAAGAACGTCTTCAGGCAAAAGAACAATTAAAAATGCAAGTCGCAGATTTTCAAGCTCATGTATTTTGCACCCACCCACCCACAAATAGACATCTTCTTGTAAGTCAGGAGTCTTGCTCCCTCCATCCGAACCCAAGATTACCCCATATGGTCAGCAAGGTCAAACTGCATTACTGCCAATGAAACTATATGACTCCACAAGGACCTTAATGATTTTAAAAAAAGGTCAGTAATCCAATTCCAATTGCTTCAGAGTCTAAAATTGCTAATTTTTGGCCACGTGCTGCACACTTCACCTGCTAGTAATGACATTTTTGTATTTTCTTCTAATTACACTCAAAGCTAAGACCTTTGGCCCCGGGCCACAGACCCCTACTCAGGCTGCACACATTCTCTTAAACGACCTGATCCTTTGTTGTCACTCTTACTCTTTCATCTATTATTTACACCCGTAGAGAAGGAAGATACTCCACCATTTGTATAGCTTAGAGCTTCTAATCATCTTAATTTCTTTGCCTTTCAACCTATGGTCTTTTTCATAGACGAACGCCAAAAAGTTTGACAAAATCATTTTTTTCAACCGCATACACACACCACCTTCCCCTGTCTTACTCCCCGGCCAACCTCCTTCCTGTTCCTTCTCTACCACAGAAAGGACTTTGTATCAGCTGGGATTCACAAATTTTGACGTTCACCAACAAAATGAATTTCTAAATATAATACAAAATCTCCGCCTTGCTCTCACAGATCGATAACGATTGTATTTCTCTCATCAAAGAGCCTATTAAATTAAGTGGAAGTTTACTTAAAATTACTTAATGTCTGCCCCCCAGCCTCCCTAAGGCATAAGCATAGAATTTTCAGAATTCCACTGCAAAAATATCAAAGAAACTTCAGTAAACAGTAAGGATGTTAGTTATGTAGCTGAAACTTTTCAAACATTTTATTATCTACAGATGCTCAAATGCTTACAAGAAAAGAAAATAAAAGAAAAGAGGAAGGAAAGCATAACAAAAAAATACATATAAAGAATATTTATCTGTAATATATTACAGATAAAAGAATTTGTAAATCTTTACCACATTTTAAAAGACTAGTTCTCCAAATAGTAAAATCCTTACATAAAACATTCTATATCTTTGTAATTTCCCAACACTTTTCCCACACCTTTTTTTAAAAAAAAATGTCCAGACACATTTTGAAAATCCAAAGCACAGAATTGTTTACCATGATGCAGATGTCCCCTTCAGATCACAGCAGCCACCCCAAGACTCTGATTTCCAAGATGTTTATAAAAGGACATATGATCCATCTTTGCTCTCTCTTCCTCTATTGCTCAGCTTACTCTTGATTTCTAACAGTATTTCCTTGTTGTCTGTCCTCTCTGCAGACCCTGAAACCCCTTGTCTTTTCTTATTTTCACCATTTGCTTCAACCAGCAGTTCACTGGAGACCCATCCATCTTGTAATGCCTAAAGTGACAGATGCTCTCAGGAACCACCACACTGCTGAGTGAACAAAAGATAACATCACCTCTAGGAACTCCAGAGAGAAATACAACTGTAACCTTAAGACAGGGGCTGACCTGACAGACATTGGACCATAAACCTCTTCTAAGCAAAAAAGAAAACAATTGCCACACACACAAAAAAATCTGACACAATCAAAGGCAGAAAAGAGTGATTATTTGTGGATTGCCTTTTCACTCTGCAGCTCACTTTTCCCCCCTCAATGCTTTTATATTGGGGCAATTCACTTGCCAAGAGGCAAGAGAAGGTCTTGGGGAAAAAAGCCTTCCTCAAGTATCTTCTTTCATTCAACAATATTCAAAGTGAAATTCATTTACATGTGTGTTTCAGTAAATTTAAGGCTTATGATACAGCATCCTTAAGGCTGACCCATCTCGTTTGCATAAAGCAATATCTAGACTCAGAAATGCTGGCTCAGTTCTGCCGCTGTGAAAGGCATATGCATACTTTGCAAATTAAAAACACGTTAGAAATTAAAAAGCAATACATAACACAATGTCAACAATATGTGTAGCTCATAAAAGAAGCTCATCATTCATTCATCAGACAACCTCCAACTTGGGTTAAAGAGACGGTTAACAAGAGGATTCTGGGAAGGACTACAGCTCTCTTTTTTAACAAAGAAAAGGTCATATTAACATCTCCCAGCAACAAACTAATGACATGGATGCTGTAGATGCAGGGGACTCTGCTTGATGTCATCTAGGTTTTTTTGGGTTTTGGTTTTCGTTTTTTTAAGTATCTTACTTAAAATCTTCATGCAGCTAAAGACAAATTTAAACTCTAACATTTAAATTTAATTTTAAATTAACTCTAACATTTAAATACAGTGAAGGGAAATTTTAGAAGAACAGAAAAACAACAACTGATTTGGCGGGCAATTAAGAACATTGTGATCAATGGCAATTATGAGGATTAACAACCCGTTTTTATAACAGATATCAAGGAACACAGAACTCTGCTGCAGCTAAATTCATCATCATTTTCAAACAGGGTAAATGATACAAATATCTTTGTTAAATCTAAAATAAAGAGTCAAGTGCTCAAGAAAAGTTCTGTCAACCTTATTTCTAAGAAGAAATGTCAGCATTTACAATGGCATTTCTTTAGTACAAATATTTTAATTTTTCTTTAAAATTTTTGCACAAAAAAACCTTTAAGTTACACTTATTTTTCTTTGGAGTCACTAATGACTCTTCTCATCCCTATTTTACTAAAAAAAATATAAAATTTAAAAGATACTTTATTTTATCTCTTGCATTTGGATTATTTGTTGGGTAAAAGAAAAATTTTCAACTTGATAAATCAACATATCTTTTTCTTAAACATTGTTTTATGTTTCCTTTATTTCCTCAAACTCTTCAGTGTATCTGCACAAATAAGATAATACAAATATTTCACAATCTCAGAATTTTCTGATTTTTATTTTAATACTGGCAAAACATAATGCATATAAAATAATTAAATGAATATATACAATTAGGTAACTCAATGGGGAAAAGATTAAGTAATTACAGACTGCTTATCAATATATAAAGGACTTGTTCTAATATGGACTTGATCTTTAACCAGACAACTTTGTTTAATACATATTGACCTTAGGTAATCCCCCCAAAACTGCTGGTCCAAAAGCACCACATCGTTCAACACTATCAAACTTTGGCATTAATATCAAGAGAGAGACGTGACCTTGAAATGACAGTTCCATTGCAGAAACTCAAAAAAAGACCCAATTAAAAGATCTACTTTAAACACAATAGGATCAATATTGCATGCAGGAAAAGTACACCCCTGTGGAAAGTTCTTATTGTTTGACTGATCAAAAACAAAACAAAACTTTTCTTTTTTCAGGGACTCCTCCAGATCACAGTCAGTGCCAGAAATCCACACAGGAAAAAAATCCATCAAAATGAAACCCTAAAAGGGTTTACCCTTCACCATCCTATTTGCACTTCAAAACCCTGTAAGGCCTTCAGTTAAAGCCCAGGGCTGAACCATTTCAATAATAAGAGAGGTGGCCAGCAGTAATTTATCTCCCATTTGGCCTCTGGACAGAGCTGTAATGTCTAGGAAGCTTCCCTTCCCTGACTCGAACCCTCCCCCAAGTCTCAACCTTCATTTGTGCAGCTTTGGATCTGCAATACCTTATAAACAACTTATATGCCCCTTCCAATCAGATGCAAGAACAGTTTGTAACTCAAGATTTGAGTACATTTTCTTGGCAATGCTTTCACAAAATGGAATGCTGCTGAGGTAATCAGAGCATTGAAAATACCAGGTTAAATTTCAGGTTCTCTTTGTTGTAATAAGTTGGAGAAGAAAGAAACTTCCTTAACTTCAGACTTTTTCTTCTCACACATGTTGATTGTTGTCAGAACTTCTTCAACTTTTTCCAATTTATACCTTGATATCCTTTACATTTTGGGCTACATCAGCCAACTTCCTGCAGTGATGTTCATGTAAATTTAAATCCTTGCATTGTAAAATATCTTAACAAATCCAAAAAAGTGGAGATTTCACAGGTCACAGACTCCTGGGTCAAAAAGACCTTAAAAACGTATCAGACCACTATGACTCAACTGATTTATTCTACATTTGTTATCAAATTTGAACAGTAACTGTCATCACACGCACTCACCCAATTTTCCTCTAGTAAGATAAACACCAAACAATGTCAACAGCTATTTAAATTGAAATATAGGTCCCAGAAGTTATCATATGGGAAACAGTGAAGTTATTCCTTAAAAATGGAGAACATTTTGTCACTAGGCATGAATTTTCTATTTTAAAATTATGTTCATATGCTTACTAGTATACAAAGAAGATGAAAAATATATGCACCCTTTCCCCTACCTGTTCATTGTTTTCTGTTTTCATTTCAATGACAGGAGTTTGTTTTTCTAATTGATTCTGATAAATTCCATCTGAATGCCACATTAACAACTTGCCCTAAATGATTCCACTATAGTGATTCTGGTTTTATAAGATGAAAACTTTCAAGTTATTTCATCAACTTTATAAATTTAGAGACTCCACAGGCAAATATAAAAGCATTTCATTTAAACCTAATATCAGTTAAGAGAAGTTTAAAAGAATAAAATTAAATATATGACTGATAGTTAAAAATACAAGAAACAGATTTTTGTTAATTAAAAGAAAAGAATTATTTATATTTTGGTGATATTTATCAATAAAAAATATTTTCTTCCATTAAAAAGGTACAACTAACTATCCTTACATCTTGTTAGCAAATATTTTTCATTTTCAGAGCTCCAAATACCACAAATTCTAAAAAAACCAACTCTCACAGCCAATGACTTTACTGCATGCTACCAGGTCAATGAATCTCAGATTTGTGCATGAGATAACATAAAAATTCAAACTGCATATATAAACCAAGAAAAATAGATAACTGAAAAAACCTACGGGACATGAATTTTTATATAACTGAAACAAACTTTGTCACTAATAATAATATTCAGGAAAACAAATTTCTTAACCTACCACATGACATTAAAAAAGAAAGCTTTCCTCAGAGAGTCAACAAGAGTAATTGATCCACCACAGAGGAAATATTCAATCTTCATTAAATATTTATTCAGTGCAATAGGTTGTTAAGTCTATTTAGACCTCAAAGAAGAAATAGTTCCTGTCTGGTAGGAATCGGGTCTTGGGAGAATTGAATGGAGATGAGAGGCAGTTCCACAAGTCATGACACTATATTTCAAAATGACAACGCTAAAAACTGGAGGTGTGCTACAAAATGTATGCTACTACTTTGAAATCTGACACAGGGACTTCCCTGGTGGCACAGTGGTTAAGAATCTGTCTGCCAATGCAGGGGACATGGGTTCAAGCCCTGGTCCGGGAAGATCCCACATGCCGCAGAGCAACTAAACCCCTGCACCACAACTACTGAGCCTGCGCTCTAGAGCCCGCAAGCCACAGCTACTGAGCCCGTGTGGCACAACTACTGAAACCCGTGCACCTAGAGCCTGTGCTCCACAACAAGAGAAGCCACCGCAGTGAGAAGCCCGAGCACCGCAACAAAGAGTAGCCCCCGCTTGCCGCAACTAGAGAAAGTCCACGAAGCAACAAAGACCCAATACAGCCAAAAATAAATAAATAAGTAAATTTATTTAAAAAAAGAAATCTGATACAAAGAAACTGATACTTTAAGGGAGTATTAATTTTAACAAGTTTCGACTGGGTAAGTGAGCAACTTGATTTCCTATTCATGTAGCACAATAAGATTTGGATGTCCAAGATCTGCGGTTCCCAACCTTCCCACCATAGCCATGTCACCTGTCTTCTCTGGGCCTGTTTCCATATCCATAAAATGAAGGATAAAAGTAATACATTTCCAGATCAAAAACACTATGGTTGTAATGGGGGAAGGGAAAAGATCCCATTCACAATGGCAACAACAAAAAGAACACTCAGGACTCATCTTAATGACGGACCTGTGATAACATTTTTTAAATTGCCAAAGTTGATTTGGGTGATTTAGTGAAAATTTACGCACAGAGAAATATGCTGAGTAGAGAAGCCTAATTGTAAAATTACTTGTTTCTCAAACAAAATAATAAACAACACAATTCCAATCAAAATAACAGTAGAATTTGGGGAGAACATTATGAAAACACCCATAAATTCATAAGGAAGATTATCAAAGAAAAGATGGGAAAAACATCTTTTCAAAAAAGGTTATAAGGGGAGGCAAGTCAAAATAAATGTTAAATTATAACATAAGAGCTTTTGGCCATTAAATCCATGCCATTAAATCCAGTGAATATTTTTCGGTTCTCATCTAACATTCCTTCTGAGTATATTTCTTGAAATTTCCTTTCCTTCCACTGGATTTCACCTTACAACTTTCTGGCTTTCTTCCTTTCCTATGCTGCTTTTCAATTTCCTTTGCACTCCCATATTACACTACCCAGCAATGAAATGTTGGCATTCCACTGAGTCTAGTCTGTGGTAGCCATCTTCCAAGATGGGCCCAATGATTCCCACCTCTTGTGTAATCCACTCCCACATCAAATCAGGGCTGACTTATGTGATCAGTAAAATATGGAACAAGTGACAATGTGTGATTTCCAAGGTCATAAAAGACATTGCAGTTTCTGCCTTGACCTCCTCGATCACTTGCTCTAAGACGGGGCAACCACTGTGTTGTAAGGACACCCAAGCAGCTCTCATAGGTCCTCATAGGTAGGAACTGAGGCCTCCTGCCAACAACCAGGACCAACTTCCCCAGTTGCTCTCCTTGCCTCCTCTCTGGCACACTCCAATCACTTCTCTGCATCACAATGCAAATATAATCATGTCAACTCTTTGCTAAAGACTTTTGAAGTTTTATACTGCTGAGGATAAAAATCAATATTGGAAATGTCCCTGCCTATCTCTCCAGCCTTATCTTGCACTGTTCTCTTCCTAAAGGCGGTTCTCCAGCAACACTGACCAACCTTTAGACACTTATGTTCCTGCTGCCTGTGATACCACCCATCCTTTTACTTTTGCCTACTTAAATCACCTCATCCTTTAGATCCCAACTGAAGCACTGCTTCCGTAATCTCCTCAGCCCTTTGCTGAAAGCTCTCATAGAAACTTATTCATCTCCTGCTTAACTTTTAATTCACTTTTGAGCTATATAATTTGATGATCAATTGTTTTAATGTTTGCCTTTCTTCCTAAATTCTAAGCTACATTGAAAGTAGGGACAATGTTTTTGGAGTTTTGCCTATTACTGAAATCACAGCACCTATTGTGGTGTCCTCCTACATAGCAGGCACGCAAAAATATTGTTTGAATAATTTAATAACTTAAAATACAGGGCCGGCACATGAATGAGAAGCTCATTGGTGACAGTCCAAAAAAACCTTATTATCTATAAGGATTATTATATGATAATTGAGCATTATAAAACAATAAAGGGAAGAAGGAATTGTTCATTTAATTATACTGAAGTAATGATCAACAATTTATAAAGTAACAGCTAACAAACAACTTAGAGTAGACACTAAAAATAAATACCAGACAGACAAAAGGTTAAATTTAAATATCTATACCTAAATACATTTATATGCCTACCCACATAAGACCAAATAAAAACTAAGAGGAAACAGAATTAAATATTTTTCACACTGATATTTATCATGTACCAAGATTTATTATGGTATCATAGTGAGAATTTAGCTTTCTAAGCCTGGAAATCACAAAGGGTAAGATTGACAGATTTGACTAGTGAACATATCAAACTTCCATATATTTAACATCTAAAACAAAAAGAAAAACTTTTCTAGCTAATGAAAAGAGTTAATGTCTACTATGTATATAATAAAGTAGAACATTAATATCCCCACTCCTGGGCACAACTTACTATTCCATCTATAGGGAAAGAGTTAAGCACATTATAGTAACAGCAACAACCACTACCATTTACTGAGTACCTACCATGTACCCCATGTACATTGTCTCATTTAACCTCACAAATCCATCCATAAATGGAATTCTATAAAGCTATAAGAAGTATATTTCTGACATAGAACTATGTTCATAATATATGAAATGGAAAATATAAAACAGTAGGTTCCCATTTCTTTTTTTTTTTTTTTTCTTTTTGTGGTACGCAGGCCTCTCACTATTGTGGCCTCTCCCGTTGCGGAGCACAGGCTCCGGACGCGCAGGCTCAGCGGCCATGGCTCACGGGCCCAGCCGCTCCGCGGCATGTGGGATCTTCCCGGACCGGGGCACGAACCCGTGTCCCCTGTATCGGCAGACGGACTCTCAACCACTGCGCCACCAGGGAAGCCCGGTTCCCATTTCTATGAGGAAAGAAATACATAAGTAACCTATTAAGATAAAGAGCTAACAATATAAATCCAAACAATGTGATGTAAATTTAAGACAACCCTCAGAATGGGAGAAAATATTTGCAAACGAAGCAACTGACAAAGGATTAATCTCCAAAATATACAAGCAGCTCATGCAGCTCAATGTCAAAAAAACAAACAACCCAATCCAAAAATGGGCAGAAGATCTAAATAGACATTTCTCCAAAGAAGACACAGGGAGGGGGAAGGGTAAGCTGGGACGAAGTAAGAGAGTAGCATTGACATATATACACTAGCTATGTGTATTACATAGCTAGTGGGAAGCAGCTGCATAGCACAGGGAGATCAGCTCAGTGCTTTGTGACCACCTAGAGGGGTGGGATAGGGAGGGTGGGAGGGAGACGCAAGAGGTAGGGGATATGGGGATATATGTATACATATAGCTGATTCACTTTGCTATACAGCAGAAACTAACATAACATTGTAAAGCAATTATACTCCAATAAAGATGTTAAAAAACCCACAAATTTATGTAAAATATATAAATACTGGGTGATGTGTTTATAGAATGTAATTTTTTTCTTCATGCTTATATTTTCCAATTTTCTATAAGAAGTGATTTCAAATTTTATGCATGCTGCAACTTAACTAAGCTCTGTTTTCTTTTATTATTATCAACATCATCACCATTACTATCTTCATTGACTTTGAACATTTGATATTTGCAAAATATTGACTTTCTTATTTGACAAGTAATACCTTTCCACATTATAGGTTTATTGTAGGCAAATGGACAGTGACAAAAACAGTTTTATGAATGTACACATAGTAAAGACCTACAAATAAATACAGCTTGTCCTAATACCCCATAAGATATCATTTTTACTATCATAAGCCAGTGAATTTGTTAAATTTGCTTGCTTATGTGGAACTTTGAAAAAATTTTCCATGACAATATAGGAAATAGTCCAAAACTGAAAACCCCTAAGATGAAAGACAAAGTTCACAGGAAAAAGTGTCAACTGGGTTTTTTTTTCCCCAGTACAGATGTTTTTAGACTTTCTCCATCCATATCCCAAATTCCCACTCCTAAGCCTTCCTCTACTTCCTATAAATGTTCTACCTTTCTTTAGTCCATACTTGAAAAACATGGGATCTAATCAGTTGTTAATTATTGTCTTTGCTGGTGACTCTTACATCTAAATCATTGGCCATAAAGTCTTTTCTTCTGAGTTGCTGCTCTCCCCTCAACCTCAGTATGACCATTCATTATGTCTAAAATTAATGTCTAAAACAAAACTCATTAAAGTGAAAGCTATTCCTATTTTCCAATTTCATTGTTTTCATTTATTCACCTAGAAAGTACTGGGAACTGTGCTAGAAAGGATGATAAAGGCAGTCCCTAATCTCAAAGAGATCCCAATTTAAAGTGAAGACATCTGTACATGCATAAATGTTTAGTAGCAGTAAGAACAAAGTACTATGAAAGCACAGAGAATGTAGCAATTCTGTTTAGAGAAATGAAGAAAACATCAGAGAAGAGATAAGATATGAGTGTCTTTAAAGGATAAAGTAGGAATTTGCCAAATAGAATTGGGAGGACCTCCCAGAGCAATATAACAGAATGTCAAAGGCATGGTATATTTTTAAAATATGGAAAAGTTCATTGTTGGAGGGCACTGTGGCAAGAGAAGAAAATTTTAAAAGTAGGTTGGGGCCAGCCTACAAGGGACCTTATACGCCAAGTTAGGAATTTGAATTTAATCCCAGACGCAGGAGAAAGCCAATGGAAGTTTTCAAAAAAGGAATTAACATAATCGGATTTTTTTTTAAATAGAAGGTAACCCTGGTGATAGTGCGAAAGTTGGATTAGAGATCAGGAAAGTTGGATTGGAGACCAGATAAAAGGTTCTGCAAGAGTCTAGGAAGTGGTGATGGAGACTGCCCACAATCAGGACAGAAGGAACAGAGAGGAGGGGCCCTTTCAGTAGGCAGTTAGAAATTCGGGACTCAGGAGTGGGGACTGAACAGACAGATCCTGGAGACAGACAGCTACCATACAGATAACTGAAAGCAGTACTGGTGAGATTTCCTAGGGGCTGCGGCTGTTGAGAAAGCATGTGGAGTAAGAAGTTCAATGAGGGAAGCCCAAGAAACATCGTCATTTCACTGTCAAGCAAAGGCAGAGGAAAACCCAGCAAAGCAGGTGGAGAAGGAGCAGTAGGAAGGAAACCAGGAACCAACGGGGTTGTGAAAGCCAAGGGACAAAAGGGTTTGGAGAAATGGGAGGTGGTCAACAGTTTCAACAGGTAAGAGAAGTCAAATAGGATCAAGAATGAAAATGTGCCATGGCGTATAGCAATAACTCTTCCAAGAAGTATGGTGAACTAGGATGGAAATAAGTTGGCAGCTGTAGGAAAGGTAAAATGGCAGGGGAGAGTAATTAGAAGGAGGGATGCTTGTAGGAGGAGATTCTTCCCTCAAAGAAAAGGGAGAGGTGACAGTACCGAAGAGAGGAGATGATTAGTGGAATAAGGTCCTAAAAGGGATAGAGAAGGGAGAGAGGAACAGCATGGAAGCCACCCATACATGGCAGAACCACAAGACAGGAGCCTGGGTCCCTGATGACAGCAGAGATGCTTTATCAGCCTTAGACAATTACCTCCAAACTTTATGTGGGAAAGAAATAAACCTCTAACTTGCTGTTTAGTGTATCCTGTCATTTGCAGACAAAGGTAATCCTAACTGATATAGGAGAGAAGGGTGTTGAAAAAAAAAGCAAGCACCTCTCAAAAGCATGAAATAGCACAGTATATACAGAAGACAAGACCAATCTGGCATTACTAGACTACCAAGTGGGGGAGAAGGAGGGGGAGGAAAGGAAGCCATGTTTTTAATCACTTGACCATGTTATCCTTCATGCAATTACATACAATGTATTGAAGGCCCAGGTGTGAGGAGTTGAGACTGGATACTGTAGATAAAAAATAGCCACACAAAAGGGCGTTAAGCAAAGGACTGATATGTTCCACGTTTCGGCTTTGAATAGATTCCTCGAGTTTCAGACTGGAAGGGGATCGTGAGAAGGCAAAACAGCATGCTGTGAGAGTGTTGAGAAACCTCTACTATAGTTATGGGGAGAGATTATGATGCCTGCATGGGTGCAGTGATGGTAGGGTTAATACTTAGGAATTAAACACTTAGGAATTAAATAATTCCTAAGGAATTATTAGGAAATACTTAGGAATTAAATCATTAGGAATTGGTGACTAATGACATGGGCAAGCAAATCAGGATGAAGCTTAGGTCTCTACCTTGCCTTGTTTTTCTCCATCGCCACCGTTAGTGCTTCAGTTCAGGCATGCCACGACCTCATGTATTCACTTAACAAATATTTATTTAGTGCCTTTTACATGTCATGTCCTGCAGATACAATGGTGAACAAGCTAGAAATGGTCTTTGTCCTTGTAGATCTTAGTTAGGGATACCAGTGCTGAAAGCTTCGCAAGTGCTGTCTCATTTCATCCTCAGAACACCCTAAGTAAGATATTAGTATTATGATTGTCTGCATTTTTCAGGTGAGGTAACCCAGTCTTATAAAGTTTAATCATTTGCTCAAGATCACATGGCTGGGCTTCCCTGGTGGCGCAGTGTTTGAGAGTCCACCTGCCGATGCAGGGGACACGTGTTCGTGCCCCGGTCCGGGAAGATCCCACATGCCGCAGAGCGGCTGGGCCCGTGAGCCATGGCCGCTGAGCCTGTGCATCCAGAGCCTGTGCTCCGCAACGGGAGAGGCCACAACAGTGAGAGGCACGCATACTGCAAAAAAAATAATGATAATGAAAAAATATATATCACATGGCTAGCCGATAAGTGGTGGTGTCAGGAATCAGACCCAGATCCATCTTACTTCAAAGCCATGTTTTTAATCACTTGACTAGGTTATTTCTCATGCAATTACATACAATGTATTAAATAGTATGACAAGCAATACAATGGTTTGGATCATTGCAGCCTCCTAACTAGGACACTCTTAAAGCCTTGGCATGTTCTGGCCAAAATAGTTTTTCTAAAATGCAAATTGGGGAGGATGATGGTGTCTTCTCTGATTAAGGGCATTCTGAGGAAGAAGATGAGGTTTTGAATGGAAGGTGATGCACTCAGGTCTTAGAAATATTGATTTTGAGATGGCTGTGAAATATCCAAATGGAGGTATCCAGCAGTAATTTGATAGATGAATCTGAAGTTTAGGAATCAGGTTGGAGACAAAGCACTTGGCATCACTAGTTCTTAGAGGTCAGCTGAAGTCAAGGCAATTACTGGGACTCTTTAGGGGCTCCTAGAAGTGAGAGGAGCAGCCTGCTGAGAAAAGGGCAGTTGGGTAGAGGCTAGAAGAGAATGGAGTAGATTTGAAATAATTACTTAAGAAAAAGGAGACAAACTCAGTCTAGGATAGTCAAAGGTATAATTAAGTTGTATTTAGTATTAGGGAAAACAAATTTATAGGGATATCAATCTGAGCAGTGGGAGGATTTTCTACCATAGCAATCACTAACTCAAGAATAGGAAAACTTGCCAAAATTTCATTATTTTACTAGTTTCTTTCTTTTCTCCCAGGGTGAGTTCCTGAATTGACTTGCTAATGAACACTTGACCTGTCAGGTTCTATTTAAGTCCATCTCCCCTTTGGACTTTGAAATTTTCAAAAAGTCCTTGGAGACTTGGAAAACCTTTTTTAAAAATCGTTTTTATTCCTAGCAACTTGCAAAGCATTGTGTGTATACTTGTTTTATCTCCAGGTTGGACTATAAGGTCTCTAAGGGCAGGAACTGTCTCACGCACAGTATGTCCTCATTAAACGTTTGTGAGATTGGAAAGACTTTAATCTGTAAACCTCAATGTAGACACTAACCAACTGTCTATTACTATCAAGCAGTGATTTTTAAGTTTTCAGACTTGGAATAAACAGTCTCTCCCTTCAAACTTTCATTCTCTGTTTTTCATCAAGAGGTAATTAGGATGCCCCACCCTAGTACATACCATTTTGTCTTTGGAGTTTGGATGGGCCCTGCTAGCAGCTCTTTAGGCTCTGTGACCATGGATGAGTTACTAAGCATTTCTTGGCTTCCTGAATCCTTGTTAGTAAAACTCAAGAGACTGGACCTGATGATTGCTGATGTCCCTTCTCATTCTAAAATCCAGAGATTCCATGACCCCTGGAAGACCTTTAAACCACACCTGAGAACCAATGCCTTATAAAATGCAGTTAAAACACGGGCTCCATGTTTTACCATTGGAAAATGGGCAAATAAATCTCTCTCCCTATAAAACTGGGTTATAATCTACAATGCATATTACTTCTAAAATGAAGACACTGACACTTTATTTTTAATTATTGATTTGAACACTGGTTAAAACATTTTATCAGATGCACATTTGTGTTTCAATGTAGGTTTACCCAAAAATCAAATAAAAGGGCATTTTGGTAATAAAAAGAGAAGAAAGCTGGAAAAATATGAAACATCATCTTGGATCTCATGTGCACTTTGGTAACACTTTCCTTTCTTTCTTTTTTTTTTTTTTCAGATGAGAAATCAAAGAGTGTGACTCAAGATTATAGAAGTACTAAATGGCAAGGCTGGCACTAGAAACCAAGGCTCCTAATCATATACTTTTTTTTTTTAAACAACCAAATTGGTCAAAAATCCCTGAAAGACAAAAACAGATGAAGCTGAAATGCCAGTTGGTTGAGTTTAAACAGAGGCCCCACTTTGTTCTTTCCAGGTTTGATAATAAACAATTCTAGTGATTAGCATGAAGGGCTAGCAGATGAAACATTCTGACTCCTAAAAAATAATTTGTATTTTTGCACCACAGTTAGTAAATCAATTGTAAAAATTAAAGTAAACGGAAAACAAGGAGAATTAGCAAACCCAGAACACAATTTTCCTTCACTCTTTTGGAAGACAGATTGAAAAAAACAAAACAAAATCCCCATGGCTCCCTTCATTAGCAGCCAGGGTGGTGAGTCCCTTTGTAAATCCCACATATAAAGGCTCAGGGCTACCTGCAGAGCCTAGGAGTACCAATCACATTAGTGAAGACACCAGATGACCAAAGGAAGCCGTGAGGGTCTGGGAAAGCTAGTAAACAAAAGGCAGCATTCCAAATGAATGCCATTGCTAGAGCCTGCATTGTAAAATGCCTGGATTTAAGAACCCTAAAGCAGATTAGCTTAAGACAACAAAAGATTCAAGTAAGATACAAAGAACTCATTTTGACACATTAAGAAATTGTCTTCATTAGATCATCAGGTACTTAAGAGTAATTATTAAAAAAAAAATAATTCCACTTAAATTGCGTTTGAGGCAGTGAGGCCTAGAAGAACAGGGTTCAAAAAATGTTCTTGAATACGTGTTCCTGACCAAAATTCATGAACCAGACACATGGGCCTTTTCCCTTTTACTCTTCCTGACATTGTAAAGGGCTATAATGACTTTAAAATTTGTTGTACACATCATTTCCATTTTACCACTCTACCTAGGAGTGCTACTTTAAATACCAACTAGAAAAGCTCAAATCTCTCCAACTGTAAGTGACTTTTCTTCCACATCGTTAACTCAGTTACAAAGAAAATACGTAACAGTTTTGGGGTATGAACGGTCAATAAGAAAATAAGCAAAATATTAGGCCATGGTACAATTTCCTGAATATTTTTCATCACTTTACATGCTTGTTTCGCTTTTGTTGCAAAGTTTAAACTCAGATGCAATTTAGATAATTAAATGTGAAAATGTGGAAGGAAAACTTGCTTGTGGAGAAGACTGAGATTTGCTGGTACTTGTTTCCTTATTGGACAGGGGGGCAATTAAGAAATTATGTTAAATATATTTAATAACTTCCACTATTGTTTGCTATTTTATTCACTAAAGAATCCATATTACTAAGACTAATAACACTGATGTAAAATAGAAACAATTACTTATTGAAAGTCCTGTAAAAGGACATGGCCACATATGTGTAAGATTAGACAAAATGGCCTTCCACTCAACATTTTCAGGTGTTCAGACCATCAATCAGTCTGAAATTGTACAAACGTATTTAGAGACCCCCTTTATCAGTAGCAGATAAGCAGATGGGCAAAAGTGGTTCTGATAATTTAAACAGTCCTAAAATCCTACAGCCAAAATTGAGATATAATAATGATAACTTTTCCCTGTAAATTTTATTTTTTGAAAATTAACTTCTCATCGTCGGTTTTATTTGATTATAATAATCAACCCCTCACCAAAACCAAAAACAGCTCAGCTCCCACTTTCCCACTTTCCCTTTGAGAGGTGCTCCCAGTGTTTTGTCAGACCCTAATAGGGTCATAAGCAAAGCTGCACAGACACAGAAGCAAACAGTTTACACCTAACGGGCTGGTATCACCTGAGGCTTTTAGGCCAGGTGAAAACTTTTGAGTTCATTTGTGTTCAAGTGGAAAAAACATTGGAAAAGGTCCATGAGTCTGAATTCCGAAAAGCTTTTTGGCTTCCCCACTCTTCTAGGTTTAAACGTTATGTAATCATCATAATAAAATTATAGTAAGGTTTAAAATTCTTATAATATTTATACAAATAAATAATCAGCCAACCACCCTTATTTGACAGAGGAAAAAAGAAGTAGGGAGATAAAGGGACTTGTGGTTGAGCCACATTGCAAGTTGGTTGTAGTAGGTGAGGGCCCTGTCAAGTCAGTGACAGTGTATTTTCTCAGATGGCTCCTTATTTGCTGACTGCATACATGGAGAGTCTCCTTCATATTCTCATCTACGCCTTCCCTCTCTCCTTGATACTCAGGAGGCAGGACCAAGAAGGCCTGACCTGTGCTGCTCCTAAAGCAATAAAGAGAGGCAATGTGGTGAGTGATAAATCTGATTCAAATCATGCTCTGCTATAATACTTTGCAATCATGTGGCTTGAGGCTAGTTATCTGCAAAATGGGAATAATATCTCCTACTTCATAGGGTTAAAACAGAGAAGATAATATATGCAAAGCACCTGGCATATATCAGGCATATAATAAATGTTAATACCCTTCCTTATATAAATCCCTAACCATAGGAAGAATAATGCTTCAGAGTTCTTTCATGCATCTCTGTATGATCTGTATGATCACCACATTCATAAAGAGCCAAATTTATGGATGTCCTCAAATGCATGTCCTCTGACTCCAGAACTAATGTTTTTTTCTATTGTGCTGCTACGTGAGGGGTTGGGCTGGTGGAGACCACATTACATTCCTTTATCATCAGCTCCTGTGGGTGGGATAAGGAGCATGGGCTGAACTGAGAGAGATCTTGGAAGCAAGCAAAGGAAGTAAAAAAAATACAATCCAACAAACCCGTGCCACTTAGGGTAGTTGCCAGAGGGATATACTGCCCTTGAACTTCATCAATAAAGTATCTTTTATTGGTTAAAAAAAGGCAATGAGAACAAAAGTAAAACCCAATTGTAATGTCCTAGGTTCCAGATCTTTATAAGAACATGATTATTTTAGGTTGGCCAAAGAAAAGCTCATGAAAATAACAGACCTTGCCTAAAATCTTGTCTAGGTCTCAGGTTGAGAAAGATTTCCTAATTGTCATTAGATATAACCAACAACTAAATTAACCAAAAATTTCTAAACAACACCTCAGAACTACACAGGGAACATGGATACACTTTGCTTCATTTAATCCTCACAGTAACATTCTAAGATACATACTATATTCATTAAATACAGACTCCGAAAGATTGAGTAATTTGTTTGAGAAAATTTGCAGCCCAGAGATTCAAACCTACAACCTTTAAACCCTATATGTCATGCTCTTCAAGCTAAGTCACACTGTGTTCTCTATAGCAACACAAGAGAATATATGAAATGGCCCAAACTGTTATCAAAATTGTTAATTAAAACTCAAGAGAGAACTAACAAATTTTAGCTGGTTAAACATGAGCTTACTTACACAAACTGTGAAAATCCCTATTTAGAGAATTCTGAGGTTAGAATGACATCCATAAGGAATTGCTTTAGATTTTAAACCAATTTTAAAAGTTATTCCTGCTTTACTACAGAAGTCAGACTAAAAAAAAAAGGGGGGGATTCCTACCTCACTCTTATGTGACTACACAATTAAGTACATTTTGACTCTACTAGTTGCATTTTTTTAAACATCAAATTTTCTAATAAGATACATTTAAAACAACCCAGAATGACAATTTTTCATCAAGGAATATGACCTTCACTCTCCCTTATAACATTTCATTCTATTACCTACCCTGAGAAAATCTTTGTTGAGAGGTAATACATATGGAACTTCCTAATGGACTCGAGGAATGTGGAGCAATGGCCTAGTTGGAAGGCAAAGTGCTCTTTATTTTTTGATATAAAGTAAAGAAACTATGGGGAATCCTAGGAAGAAAAAGCATGGAGAAAAGGGATCACAGCTATGGATAGAGGCAACCAAGAGCCAAGTGAGGTGGAATGAATCAGTCCTGCTGACCTGGGGGCCCAGAGAGGCTCTGAAGGTCATTCTGCAGGTCAGATGGTGATGGTGGTATAAAGTGCTGAATGAGAAATCAAGAGGCACAGTGAGGAAGAACAGAATGGATGTTCCCTTTTGTTTCAGCAGCTGCTGCAGCATGGGCTATACTTGACCCGAATGTAACAAAATAGAAAACCTAGTTGGATTGACTACTGATTTTCCTGATGAAACCAGTGTGGCCACTGAGACACCCTTTAAGCTCAGAATCCTTTAGATGAGTTTCTCACAAAGTCTAGTTCAAGGACTACAACAGAATCACCTGAAGAACATGTTTACTCTGTGCATTCCTTATCTTCTCCCTCAGAGATTTACAAGTCACTGGTTCTAGGGAAGGACAAAGGAATCTGAATTTGAACACCCCAGAAAGCACTGCCAGATTTAGCAAATAGGCAACCCTAACCCCACATGATTCGATGACATTAGAGTTTGAAAACCACTTATTTGAGTAAGAAAAGAGATCAGAAGTGTGTACGCCTGTTAAACAGGATGCTTACTTGTAACAGTTAGCCGAATACACTGAAAAGAAAATTTAAAACTTTGCTGCCTGATCTTAGACTGCTTTGTGCTTCAACCTCCTCCTTTGGAAAATGGAAACAAACTAGTGATGGTGCCTGCTAAGCCCCCTGCCATTCTATGGTTATGCTCAGAGGAGGTACCTGAGGGCAGAAGAGAGTTAGAAAAGGCCATTTTGCCAGGACAACAAAAATTCGCCCCAGGGATAATCATCAGGTCCACCCGGCCCACCATTTCTTGGATGCCGGTGGCATTTGACCTTTACCATTTCCGCTCAGGCTGGTCCTAGCAGGGAACAAGAGCATTAAAAATAAAAATTATAAACACTGTTTATCCACTAGGTTTTTAACTATAATACCTAAAAAAAAAAAAAAATCAATCAATTGTAACACTGAAAACAAATAAAAGAATCCCAACAACGTCCTGGGAAGTATTGTTCTCATAAAACTTCATAAACATCATTGGGATAAAATATTATGCTTAGGATCCAAAGGAAAAAACTCAACTCCTCTAGGTTTTGCATTCCACTTTTCCTTCCAAAATAGCTTCTAAGCAAACTTTAGGTAATGACTGGATTCTGCATTAGATGAAGGGTATATTTCTAAAGAACATTGTGGAATGTTCAACTATGAAATAAGAGGCATCAAGTCTGTGGCATTCTGAGGTAAAGGAGGCTGCAAATGATACTCCCATTTCATGGAAAAGTTAAACAGAAAAATTGCAATATTATTAAATACCAATTATTAAAGTCTTTCATTAGAGAAAGAAAGCCAGAAAGAAGGGGAATCCTCAGAAAGTGGTCCAGGAGCATAGGAGGGTGGAGGTGGGAATAAAAAGACATACTGGGGAGTCTGCAAAGATAAATCTTGACCACCCACAGTATCCTGGTGGTTAGTAAATGCCAGTGTGCCTCAGAAATCATGGTACTGCTGCCTGTGACATCTTGCTCGCCACAGTTGGTGTATGCCATGAAGGGAAACAAATGGAAAAATCAGTCACATTAAGTTGAGCTCATGCACACAAATAAGTATAATCTGACTCAATGTAAGGGGTACCCAGCAGAATTTGTTTGCTTACTTGAGCTTTCTGGCCGTTATCACTGTCCTAAGGTCCTGTCAGTTTACTACTAACAGGTATGTGGGAGCTTGGGTCGAACGTCATCTGATGTCATTCCCAGTGCTGAGGGCTTTATTTTGTTTGTTTCTATATAATGATGTTCTTGGACTGTGAGAGCAGCCAGGGTCTTTCCTTATTATAGTGACACAAGTCACTTTACAGAAGGAAGGAAGACACCTGATTCACACAACCAGGCATGACAAAGGGAGCATGTGAACTTTCAACAGAAGAGGAAGCTTTCTACCAGATGTGAAGAAGTTAAGTTTATTTTTCCATTTAGCTTGTTTATTTAAGTAAGAAGGAAGGAGACAGTGCCTGCTTCCCATTCCAAACTGCTCATGGAATGACTTCTCTATTTTTTTCTTAATAAATGAACGAAGTTGGCTTATTGCAGTTGCCAGAGGGATCTGGAAAGAAGCCAAGTCACTAATGATTACACTTCATCTATAGCTAGTTTAACCTTTGAAACCTGCCAATCTACAGAGAAGATCAAGAGGGGGGGTCAAGGCAGCCTTGCTCATCTAGATTCTCTGTTTAGATGGAAAACGATTTATTAACGAAATTATTTTAGGAAATGCAAAGCACATTTTAGAGACTTTATTCAAGGTCTCACAAGAGTCACTTGAACATCTAACAGCTGAGAAACTCTCAAGTCTTAGTCTATTATATTATCCCTTTTAATCATTGTGTACGAGAAGCAGAGTGATAGAGCTTTTACATTTAAAACAAAATATCCAGAGAAAAACATCTTTTGTCCTTGATTCATCTATCTTTTCACAGTAATTTGGTCTGGCACATCATTTGTTTCTAAACTGAAGGTCTTCTTGGTATACATGCAAAGACACACGCTATCTTTTTCACCAATTGTTGAAACATTCCTCTTAATGCTGAAGTATGATATGCTACTAATAAATAATATAAAATATGCCACAAAACAATCATTAGTATTTCAATCATGTATTCATTATCAAAAAGGCCAGGCTACAAAATATTAAGTGACCTTCCCTTATTATCTGTTTACATATCCATTTTTTTAAAAAGCTGACCTCCTCTCCTTCCCCCATAGTATCCCCTCATCCCACTTCTGGCAGGAAAAAAAAAGAACATCATCACTAAGATTAATGGAGCATCAGTAAAGTATTTTAGGTACAAATGACCCACTTTTATGTACTGCCAGAACAACTCAGCAAGGGTTTAGGAAGGAGAAAACCTGAAGTTCTTTTCCATTGAATTTATGCAGCTGGTGGTGCTGAATTGATTGTTCTCCTTTAATGGCAAGGGTCAGAAAGACAGAGAGAAACATAACTGGCTATATTTTATTAATTAGTAAACTGTTTTTTTTTTCTCAAATGTTCTATGTCATTGAGATGAATTATCTCCAGCTTTAATTAAAGCCCTCTCAAAGGTTAACTCATCCTGCTAAAAGAGAGGGCAAGAGTGGCATAACAGAAAGATTTTTCTTTCAGAAAGACAAAACACAAAATATTCTCTTTATAAAGGAAGGAGAAAAGGTATTCCATCTACTCCCCAGATTTCTATTTCTTAGAATTGTTTCTTAAACATATGTATTCAAGAAAATCATCACTTTGGTTTATCAGCTTCAAAAACTCAAACTGAAAATAGATTGGTAATACATCAAATTTTAGATCCTGCCTGAAAGTCAAGAATCCCAAATTTTGAACTGAAATCTATTCATCTAAGCATGACTATCAAGTGTGAATTAAAATAAAACTCACTTAGTCTTGGCTATGAGCTCTCACAAAGATCTGAATCTGGTCCTACACTTACTACAGTTACTACAAAACTTACAATTACTAACATCAGCTAATATTTAATGCTCAGTTTGAAGATGTTCTTTGCCATGCAATCTAGTAGTTGATTTTTATTTAAAACCATGGTGTAGCTACCATTTTACAGCATTAGTGTTGGGGTACCAGGAAAGGTAGGGAAGAAGTATCTACAGTGAGATGGTCACTGCAGATCTATTCTTAAGGCTGGGATATAAAAGCCTGCCACTGGTGATACACATTCACAGAGCCTCTAAAACAATACTTTATACACAGTATCAATACTTGATACAATTAGTAAGTAAACACATGCATATGTGCATGTGTATGCCTGTGTATACTTGTGGGTACGTGCATGTGTGTGTACACAGTAATGCCTCCTTCCAGACATCAGACTTCTGGGAATCCTCAACCACTTAGCCTAGAACCAGTCACGTAACCGGAAATAAGAGAAAAATAAAAATTTACAGCAATGTAATGAAAGGAATGTAACTGGTTTGTATTGTAGGTACAGGCGACCCTCAGGTATAAAGTCAAAGAGCAGTTTACCAGCCACATGATGCACAGATTCCAAGGAGAAGTAATAATTTATCTGAAGGGAAGAGACTCCATATCTATTAAAAGCAGACAGTAAAAATAAAAATATGGCTGCTCAGGCCATTTAGTGTAGAGGCAAACAACCCTACACTAAATACTTCAACAGTCACTGAGGACATCATTGTATTTCAGTGCAGCACAACTGTAAGTCTTTATAATCAGGACCCTGAGTAAGTTAATGTGCATTATTTAAAAGACAGAGTATTAAGTAATTATTTTAAGGAAGATCTTTCACTGAAACAATTTTTTTTAAGTTTAAAGGCTTCAGTTATCTGGAAAATAAAGTTATCTGAAACAATTTTACTACTGTAATATTTTATGCAATGTATTTTGTCTCTAACTTTCAAAGGTTTTTCTGAATACTGATTTGTCAGGCTCAGAGAGGTTTCAAGGAAGGTAAATATCTTAAAAAGTATCACTATTTACAAGCAGGTTAAATTATAAAATAAGGAGTTGATTTTTTTAAGGATACATTTTCAGATTATAGAATTATTTGCCCCGTTAAAAACTGTGTTTATTAATCTGTTATACAAGTTTTACATTGTACTGCAGGGTCTCTTCTTCTACATTACTATAACAAGATGCCATTCCTAGCTTGTAATAAGTTATCACTTGTACTATTATTATGTTATTTTAAAATCTGACACACAAACTCTGGTATTAAGGCCTCTGAAGAGATTTTCATGAGCAACAGGAGGAGGAGTTGCTTAAAGCAGAAATTCCTGATTCATTAATTACTTGTTGAGTATCACAATGTCATGGATGTAATCCAACGGTCCTGGAGGATGCTTAGAAGGCAACAGAATAAGAAGATTTCAGAGTAGCTGAAATCTTTAACTCTCTTTCTTTGAAAATCTTCTGTCACAAGTCAGAAGGATAATGTCTCTTTTCACCCAATGAGAAAGCTGTTCTCACACGAGCATAATTAATCTTCTGACACCATAACAAAGAAATTCCTTAAAAGGATTTCTCCGATTTCCTCTCAAGACAGAAGATTGTCTTTATCCATCATCTGTTCTTCCTGATCCCTTCTTTTTGAATATCCACATCAGCAGAATTGTCCATCAGAAAGGACAGCAGGAGGGAAATCTCTGCATGATTGATAGGGCCCCAATGCTCCACAGGCCTATTTAAGTGTGAGCATCTATTGTTGCAAACTTACTTTACAGCAGTTAAACAAATATAATAGTCACCAATTCAACCATTGTGCAGCTTAGACTTGACTAAAACTAGTTAGTGAAGTTTACTAACGACAAGGCACTGATTTTGAAGCCAGATAAAACTTTGCAGTTAGCCTGATGCCTACTTACAAAAGAGAAAACTCTCAAAGTTATGCAACAGCATACATATATTAGAAAGTGTTATATACTATACTGTATGTAGATGGACATTCCCATTAAAAAACAAGAAAACTCTGATGCTTCTTATCCTAACAGTCACTCAGTACTTCTTACCTACATCATGGTTATCTGGAAAGAACTCCCCCCAAACTGCCTGTGTCATCATCCAAGAAAATCAAGTGTGGCAAAGAAAAAAGTACTACAGAAAACATCCTTAAATTTTTTTTTCAGACTCATCCCAGTAAAGTTTTTTCAAAGAGAGATGTAGGTATGTCTATGTGTTCTTACTCCCATCTGTGAAAGAAAACCAAAGGCCATTTGAGGCTCCTTGTGAGTACCTGCTGCTTCCTTGAGTAGAACTAAGGAACCAAAGTACCATGGGTCAGTTCCAAGTAGAGGAGCAAGGCATCCTGGGCAAAGGCCCTACCAAGGACAATGCAAGCCTGGCTCCACTTACAAAGCGACCTATGTGAAGTGGAAACAGATCTAGAAATCTCACTAAGCTGTAAGAGGACACCCAATATCAGCAGCAGAGGTTACGGCATGCTCTGTGTTCTTTATAGATGCTGCCAAGAAAGGCCACTTAAGCCCAGACACCGGGACACACTGACACCATGTGTTCTGTTTGCACCACAGTGACCTTGACTACTCAGTCCTGGACGCACCCTGTGAAAATATTTGTTTATCCTTCCAATCCCCAAACAGTGAGGCCAGCCCATAGGCCAGGGACTCAGCTCATTGGTGCTCCCCTGGGCATGGTTAGAAGGACAGGCTGCCACCGCCTGACCCACCATGAGGCTTCTTCTCCAGCTGACCTGCCTCATCCAGCGAAGGACAGCAACTGACAGGTGGCCCAAAGCCAGGACCCACGTGTTCTGCAAAGAGCGGCTTAGTTTCGGTTTTTCTTAAATTATAGGGTTATGTTCAGGACTGGTTATCCTTTTGAAGATCTAGGAAAAAAGAGCTCTATCCAGGATAAAGACCTAGGAAAATCCTTGTGGATAAAGACTCTAAACAACTGGAATATAGAATATAGCCCAGAGTCTGAACGTAGAGAAGCTGGAAGTGAACAGAGAATGAGCTGGTAGTAAAAGTCACCCAGGAGAGAGGGCCAGATCGGAAAGGCAGGCAAGCAGCCCAGAGGGGACTCTGTAACGTTCCCTCACCAGCCGAGGACCCACAAATCTCTCAAGGGCTCACATCACCAACAGCTAGCTCCACTTTGTTGGTCAGTAGTTCTTTGGTGAACAACTTGTCTTTGCAACAAGATTGTGTGTGTTGGAGCGGAGGTTGGGGGGCAGGGAGGGTAGCCAAGAATCAATCCCCATCATTTTTGTTTGCCAATTATATATTGTACAGAATCTTGTCAAGATCAAGAAACACTAACTGGTTAGAATGGAACTTGAGTAATAGGCCATTAGTGGTGCCCAAGGCCAGGTGTGTAGGATGCAGGACCGGGACAGGCAAATCTTCCCATACACTCTGGGTGAAAAAGCAATGAGGTCCTTGAGTTTAAGTCCAAGTTCAAGACAGAGAAAACAAACTAGTGGTTACCAAAGGGTCGAGGGAAGGCACGGGGAAAATCAGGGGTAGAGGATTAACAGATACAAACTACTATGCATAAAATAAATAAGAAACAAGGATATAGTGTATAGCACAGGGAATTTTAGCCATTATCTTGTAATAACTTTTAATGCAGTATAATCTCTAAGATACTGAATCACTATGTTGTACAACTGAAACTAATATAATATTATAAATCAACTATACTTCAATTTTAAAAAGTCCAAGTTCAATAGGAATATCCTTTTTCCTATAATGAACCTTGGAGTTAAATCCTTGATAAGAAAACCTACCAGTGTATATGGGAAATCTCTGTGCCTTCCTCTTAATTTTCCCATGAACCTAAAACTGCTCTAAAAAAATAAAGTCTTAAAAAAAAAAGCCCCAAACAAAATAAAACCCACCAGTGTTCACAAAAACTAAAGGGAAAACAAACATTTCATTCTTTTGCCCTTCAGAGATATCTTTGTAAGATGAGGATCAGGTGTAATGTGGTCCATTACAAATATTTAAGACTAATCATGTTCACAGAACTGCCTTTAGATTAAGACAGGCATTGACTGGATCCGAGCTCTCCCACTTCCAAGAGTGCACACGATTCAGTCTCTCTTAGCCTTCAGTTACCTCATCTGTAAAGTAGGAATAATAATGGTGTCTATACCTTACAGGGTGTTGTTGTGAGGATTAAATGTAAAATCTGATGCTTGGCAAACACTCAATACAAAACAATGGATTATTTGACATTCTCTGTTGCACTTTTTCTCCCCTCATTCACACAACTCTCTAGGTGGGAACACCCAGCTCTACTTCTGGGAGTTTATCTTCACACATACACACACACACACACACACACACACACACACACACACACACACACACACACACACACACGGGCGCGCACGCGCGATATAGTAACCTTTAGTGCTAAGGAAGGAGCAGACCCAACAGATTGAGCTAAATGGACACTTTGGAGCTGTTGAGAGAAAGGAATGAGGAAATTAGGCAGAACAAGCAAAGAACAGAGCAGGCCAGGGTGACATGGGGGCCAGCAACAATTTCTCAGGATTCTTTTTTTTTTTTTAAGAATCAATTTTATTTACTTATTTACTTTTGGTTGTGTTGGGTCTTCGTTGCTGCACACAGGCTTTCTCTAGTTGAGTCCAGCAGGGGTTACTCTTTGTTGCGGTGCACAGGCTTCTCATTGTGGTGGCTTTTCTTGTTGCGGAGCACAGGTTCTAGGCGCACAGGCTTCAGTAGTTTGTGGCGCACAGGCTCAGTTGCTCCGTGGCATGTGGGATCTTCCCATACCAGGGGTTGAACCCATGTCCCCTGCATTGGCAGGCGGATTCTTTAACCACTGCGCCACCAGGGAAGTCCCAATTTCTCAGGATTCTGAACTACTGCAGGCCTGTGTGAGCCTCATTCTGCTTTATCCAGCTCAGCTTCACCACCTGGTTTCCTGGTTATCTTGGCACTGTTTTCAGATTGGGGTCTTACTGAGATACACAAAGCACATTCTGTACTTGTTTTTATTTCCACTCAATTCAATGAATACTTATTTTGTTCCTGTAGTTGCCAAGCATCGTGACAGATGCCGAGGATACACCTGGGAATAAAACAGTACCATCCTGCAGTTCACAGCTCAGGGTGACTGACGTGACAATTACATACAGTATTAGAGAGAACATGCATAGTTTTCGAGAAGCCTGGAGTGAGGGTGGAGGCGGCACGTGGTTAGGATTTCAAAGATGAGCAGGAGTTTGCATGACAGAGAAGGGGGGGTTTCACATAAAGGAACTGTGGGGTGAAAGAAGTAGATGTCACATCGTATGTGTGTCCGAGTCGTGGAGCGCATGAAGGCAAAATGCCAAGAAGTTAGGCTAGAGAGGGAAGCTAGGCCAAGAAAGGCAATTAGGCTTGTAAAGAAAAAACATTTAACAGATACAGGGCGTCCTTAAAGATTGTAGGCAAAAGAGTGACACGGTCAAATTTGTTTTTCAAAACGATAATTCATGGAACCAAATGGAAGACATTAGAATGGGAACAGGAAGAGGAACAGTCAAAAAGTAGAGAGCTTGGTAGGATTAGAATGGTCTGGCAGGAGACAGTTAAGGGCTAACAAGGAGAGTGGAGGTGAGATGTCATTTATTCAAGACTTATGTAGGATGCTGAATTGATCGGGTTCAGTGCCTTACTGGACACAGAACGTGAGGAGGGGAGAAGCCCTGGATAACTGGGAAGTTTCTAATTTGAGCACTGGGGTAAATATCATGCCATTAATTTGGAGGGGTGGTAAAGGAAGAGTTGCCCTGTTTCTGTGTGTGTCAATTTGTAGAATAACATGCCTGAAGGCTTTTTATTTTTCTTATTTAATATCACACTGCAGATTAATTTATTGATTAGTTTTTGTTTTTGTGTTTTTATGGGTTTAATGTGAATTGTTTAATTTTTAAAATTGTATATATTTGAAACATAACATTGTGTAAATATAAGGTGTACAATATGTTAATTTGATACCTTTATAGACTGTCATATGATTGCCTGAAGGCTTTTTTTTTGCCCTATGTCACTAACACCTGGACTCCCCAGGAGAGCATTTAAGAATAGATTGAAACTTGAGGAAAATAACATTTCTCAATTTGTCATTAATAAGGTATTCCTTTACTTCTACATCCTTTCCAAGGGAATCCTATGACACCCACTATTAATTCTAAGTTTAACAGTTGCCCCAGAAATTCAAAGTTTCATGGTTTATTTTATAAAATGAATGGCTCAATGGGTTTTGTGGCTAGACAAGTCTGTTAGGATGAGACAACTAGGCGAAAAAAGAAAAAAAGAAGAGCAGACATCTGCCAAAAGGCTATACATGCCAAATGGGAAATGAGAGGACGTTTGGAGAAAGAGGAAGAAGGAACAACAGGCCAGTTGATACCTTCATTTTACTGCTAGGGAAGTTTCTAAACTCTGATCATTGCTTAATGATCAGTTTCAGACATTAGAGGTCCAGGCCAAACATGGGTACTTTTCAGAAGGTAGCAGCAGGCTTAGTCTCACATTATAGTTTTATGAGCTACATCAGATTAAAAGATGATTTGTATTAACAATTAACTAAGGTGTTACAAATGTAAACAAAATGAATGACATTTTAATGAAAAGCACTTTGGTTTATTCACTACACTACATGATTACCCAGCACATTCATTTTGATAAAAAGAATACAAAATTACTACTGAGAGTGGGGAAGGATTGTGGACCAGATGTTTGGAGCTCCAGCATTCAGATATCTTGGACCATGAGGTGTCTTTAGGAATGGAAGGCATAGTCGTAGAGCAAGAGATGGAAAGAGACTGGGACCATCTCAGGCCTAGATGATCTCCCCTGGGAGTTCCTAAAAAGTGAGAGAGAAATAAATTCTATTTTATTTAAGCCACTATTTCTTAGCTCTTTGTTGCTCATTGTCAAACCTAATTCCAGCAGAAACAACACCTTTTAACATTCTTCCTATATTATCTTAGGGGCTTTTTTTTTGTTTTGGTTTAGTTTTTGTGTATGTGTGTATAATTTCTCTCACAAAAAAGTAGGTATTATATTGTACACACAGCTCTTTTAAAAATCAATTTATGATGTTACACTAAAAAATAATCTATGACGATCTGTGAAGATTATCATAGAATTCTACCATATGAATGTACCATCATTTATATAACCATTTCTCTGTTTCAGGACATTTAGTAAGTAGTTTTACTTATCAGTGGACTCTCTCAATTTCTTAAGTTTATTGAGGACCAAAAATTATATGGCTATATCTTCACCATAAGCCAGCACAATAAATATTCTCTGCCATATAGTGTTGAGCTGTGTGGCCATCATTTCACTCAATTCAATTTCTGTCTAAGTTAGATTCAAGCACACAAGAGAGGTACAGAGAGAAATGTGGCAGATATTTAGCCACTAAAGATGAAGAACAGCACATACTGCTGCCAATCTATATAAACTTATGATAATATTTTATCAAAAAGTTTCAGACTAGAAGGTTCACCCCCACAAAAACATTTTCTTTATAAGCTCCTTTATGACAGCTTCCCTAGCCTAACTGGGCAGAAATAGATAAAACTTAGACAGAACTTGTCTACTAAGTAGATGACATTAGGAAGCTCAAAAACTATAAAATTATGTCTAAACTTGACATAAAGATCAATAAGACAAACCCTTACCAATATTTTTATTCAAAATCATTCTCAAATCCCAGTGAGTGTCCTAAGAGTGATGAAAAGTTAGTCTTGTGTATTAAGTCATCAGAATCTACAACTCTATCATGATGTAGTGACAAGTGCTATTGAGAACTGTAACCCTAGGAGCCCTGAGGAGTCCTCATATGCACCAACTAGCTTCTGTCAGGTACGGTCTCCTTCTAGAGCAGGAACGTGGGCTAATTCCCCTTCCACACATTTTCAGTAGTAAGAGTTAAAACAAAAATTTTCTTCTGGTTGATTTTTATACAAAAATTGCCAGTTACCTGGCACAAAAACAGAAATATAGATCAATGGAACAGGATAGAAAGCCCAGAGATGAACCCATGCACATATGGTCACTTTATTTTTGATAAAGGAGGCAAGACTATACAAGGAAGAAAAGACAGCCTCTTCAATAAGTGGTGCTGGGTAAACTGGACAGCTACCTGTAAAAGAGTGAAATTAGAACACTCCCTAACACCATACACAAAAATAGACTCAAAATGGATTAAAGACCTAAATGTAAGGCCAGACACTATAAAACTCTTAGAAGAAAACATAGGCAGAACACTCCATGACATAAATCACAGCAAGATCCTTTTTGACGCACCTCCTAGAGAAATGGAAATAAAAACAAAAATAAACGAATGGGACCTAATGAAACTTCAAAGCTTTTGCACAGCAAAGGAGAACATAAACAAGATGAAAAGACAACCCTCAGAACGGGAGAAAATATTTGCAAACGAAGCAACTGACAAAGGACTAATCTCCAAAATTTACAAGCAGCTCGTGCAGCTCCATATCAAAAAAACAAACAACCCAATCCAAAAATGGGCAGAAGACCTAAACAGACATTTCTCCAAAGAACGTATACAGACTGCCAACAAACACATGAAAGGATGCTCCACATCACTAATCATTAGAGAAATGCAAATCAAAACTACAATGAGGTATCACCTCACACCAGTCAGAATGGCCATCATCAAAAACTCTACGAACAATAAATGCTGCAGAGGGTGTGGAGAAAAGGGAACCCTCTTGAACTGTTGATGGGAATATAAATTGACACAGCCACTACGGAGAACAGTATGGAGGTTCCTCAAAAAACTAAAAATAGAACCACAGTATGTCCCAGCAATCCCACTACTGGGCATATACCCTGTGAAAACCATAATTCAAAAAGAGTCATGTACCACAATGTTCATTGCAGCTCTATTTACAATAGCCAGGACATGGAAGCAACCTAAGTGTCCATCAACAGTTGAATGGATAAAGAAGATGTGGCACAGATATACAATGGAATATTACTCAGCCATAAAAAAAACAAAATTGAGTTATTTGCAGTGAGGTGGATGGACCTAGAGTCTGTCATACAGAGTGAAGTAAGTCAGAAAGAGAAAAACAAATACCGTATGCTAAAGCATATATATGGAATCTAAAAAAAAAAGGAAAAAAAGGAAAAGCAAAGGTTCTGAAGAACCTAGGGGCAGGACGGGAATAAAGACGCAGACGTAGGGAATGGACTTGAGGACACGGGGAGAGGGAAGGGTAAGCTGGGACGAAGTGAGAGAGTGGCATGGACATATACACACTACCAAATGTAAAATAGATAGCTAGTGGGAAGCAGCCGCATAGCGCAGGGAGATCAACTCGGTGCTTTGTGACCACCTACAGGGGTGGGATAGGGAGGGTGGGAGGGAGACGCAAGAGGGAGGGGATATGGGGATATATGTATATGTATAGCTGATTCACTTTGTTATACAGCAGAAACTAACACAACATTGTAAAGCAATTATACTCCAATAAAGATGTTTAAAAAAAATTGCCAGTTACCTAATATTTCCAGTTACCTGTTATTTTAGCATATGAATAATACCTTTCCTATTTAATCAAAATTTAACTCTCCCCTAGTACACCATGGAAATAGGGATGCATCTGCACTCAACCTCTCACAAACCAAGTTCTCTAATGCAGCTTTTACTCTTGTCCAGAATAACAGGATAGTATAGTGCTTCTTCAGTTAGGTTCAGTAAACATGAACTGAACATCTGTGTGCTGAGTGCAGTCATTTCATTAATCAGTGTTTGTAAGAAGCATTAAGTACGTACATATCCAAATTTTCCAACAATTCAAATACAGTAACAACTTCTCTCTCTAGGGGTCACTGACCCAGAATTATCAACTACTGGAAACACAGTCCAGTGTCTAAAAGTAAGCAAACAAGTATACAAACAGACACAACAGACAGCACAAAGTTCACATTCTGAAAGTATTTGCACTTCACTCAAGGGGAGCCACTCAGGCACTCACCCAAATTCGTTTCCTCTCATTTTAGGCACAGTTGGAGGAAGTTTGCTTATATGATTCCTAGCTTTTGACAGACTGAAAGGAATGAGATGCCAGGGGCCAGGACAATGACAGTAAAACAAAACAAAACAAAAGTGAAGCTTTAAATCTGACACTGACAATGAAGACAGAAAAATAATTTTCAAAAGGAGACAAGGAGAACTTAGAATACACAACAATCTGGAGACACTTAGATTAGAAGTACATGGTTCTGTCTATAGTTTGGCCCAAAACTAAGATGTTGAAAATAGTCAAAATAATTAATAAAGTTACACTTATTAAGCAATTAATAATCTATAATAACCTTTTGAAAGAGGTGTATAAGATTGTTACTTTTAGGGGCTTCCCTGGTGGCGCAGTGGTTAAGAATCCGCCTGCCAATGCAGGGGACACGGTTCGAGCCTTGGTCTGGAAAGATCCCTCATGCCGCGGAACAACTAAGCCCGGGCGCCACAACTATTGAGCCTGTGCTCTAGAACCCGCAAGCCACAACTACTGGAGCCTGCGCGCCTAGAGCCCGTGCTCTGCAACAAGAGAAGCCACTTCAATGAGAAGCCTGTGCACTGCAATGAAGAGTGGCCCCCACTCACTGCAACTAGAGAAAGCCCGTGCTCAGCAACGAAGACCCAACGCAGCCCAAAATAAACAACTAAAATAAATAAATTTATTTTAAAAATTGATACTTTTAAAAATCTAAGCATCTCAGAGAATAAGTTCTAAAGGTCCTTTACAACAAAAAAATTCTATACAGTCATGATTCTCTGGGAAAATCAGGAACTCTTTATTTCCCAATGATGTGGGTTATACACTTCTCTTAAAATTAAAAGAAAAAATACGATTTTAGTAGGAAACGTACACTCACAGTAATATATAGAGAAACAATGAAAAGTAACTTTTCTTCCATTTAATACCTCTCCCTAGGGACAACCACTATTATCAGTTTCTTATTTATTCTTCTGAGGGAAGATGGAATATAACTGTAATATAAATACACACATGTACATATATCATATATATATAATGTATGTATTGACACACATGGTAGCATACTACAAACACTCTTGTTGGACATCTTTACATATCAGAATATAAAGTGCTTCCATATCCTTTTTTCTGGTTGAATAGTATTCCATGATTGATTTAACCAGTTCACTAGTTAGTATCCAATCTTTGGCTATTACCAAGAATGCTGCAATGATTAATTGTATACACAACCATTTCAAACATGTACCTCAGTAGGATAAATTCCTACAAGTGGAATTTCTGTGTATATGCACTTAAATTTTTGATAGATATTGCCAGATTGCTCTTCACAGAAATTATATTAATTTCCACCAACAATGAATGAGAGACCCTGTTATGGTCACCATACCTTTACCCACAGAATCATAACTTTTAGAACTCTGATTATTCAATTGGAAATTGAACTGAAAAAAGTGTTATTTCATTGGAAATTGAAATGAAAAAACAAACTGGAAAAACAATAGCTCACTGCAGTTTTAATTTGTATTCCTCTTATTATGAGTGAGGTTAAGCATTCTCTCAAGTTTAAGAACAATTTAAGCTCCTTTCTATGAAATGTGTGTTCATATTCTTTACCCATTTTTCCACTTTTTGTTGGCTGATGTAGAAACACTCTTCACAAATTAAGGGAACTAGCCATTTTGTCTGTCACATGAGTTACAAATACTTTGCCAGTTTATCATTTGTCTTCTGACTTTCAGCTATATTGTTATACAATTTTTATTTCTATACAGTTGAATTTATCAGTCTTTTATTTTCAAACTTGAAAAGTTTCTCCTAACTTAGGTTAAGGGAAAAATTCCCATGTTTACTCCTATAATTTTTATACTTATATATTTAGTTCATTTGTAATTTATTATGGTATAAGATATAGAACATGGATAATTTTCTTTTCCAATTGCATGCAATTAACTTAAGCCCATCTACTGAATAATGCAACTTTCTCACCCTGATTTGAAAGGTCTTCTTTATTATATCCTAAGTTCCAGTGTGTATTTGGGTCTCTTATAATGACTTCAATGTTATATTTGTCATAACTTCATATATAAGTTTTAATATCTGAGATTGTCCTCCACACCACTACTGGTTTTTTTTTATATAAATTTATTTATTTTATTTATTTATTTTCGGCTGCGTTGGGTCTTCATTGCTGTGCGTGGGCTTTCTCTAGTTGTGGCGAGCAGGGGCTACTCTTCGTTGTGGTGCACGGGCTTCTCATTGTGGTGGCTTCTCTCTTTGTGGAGCACGGTCTCTAGGTGCGCGGGCTTCAGTAGTTGTGGCACGCAGGCTTAGTAGTTGTGGCTCACGGGCTCTAGAGCACAGGCTCAATAGTTGTGGCACACAGGCTTAGTTACTCCGCGGCATGTGGGATCTTCCCGGACCAGGGATTGAACCCGTGTCCCCTGCATTGGCAGGTAGATTCTCAACCACTGCGCCACCTGGGAAGGCCACCACTACTGTTCTTACTCAAAACGTTTTTTGAATTTCTTGTTTCATTTTACATGTGAACTTTAGGATCAGTTTTCTGGTTCAAAAAAGATCACTTTGTAATTTTTATTGAGATTTCATAAATTTATATATTAATTTAGGGAAATTTTATATTTTACCATTTTGGAACTTCTTATCCAAGAACATGATTAGCCTTCCTTTGTGGACCTAAGTAGCATTTCAAAATTTTCTTCAACTAGATCAGGGTTTCTCAGCCTCAGCGCTATTGACGCTGGACATTCAAAAATGTCTCTGGATATTGCCAGATGTCCCGTGGGCTGGAGGGGGTGGGGAGCGGGCAAAATTGGCTAGTTTGAGAACTACTGATCTAGATCAAGCATACTTCTCTTTAAGTTTAGTACCAAGTATTTTTGTTTTTTCCTTTTCTTGCTAATCTGAATGATATCTTTTCTTCTGGTATGTCATCTAGTTAGTTGCTTGCATATACAAATAAACACTACTTATTTCCACTTTTAAATTATATATCCAGCCACTTTCTGAATTCCTGTTGTATCTAATACCTTTTCAGTTGATTCTCATAAGCTTATGAGGTAATCACATCATCTGAAAAATGATAGTTTCACCTCCTCTTTTTCTATTTTAAAAATATTTTTCCCTTTTTCTTTTCCAGCCGCATTATCTAGAGGTCCACAATGATGATAAATCAAGTTCATAATAGTGAACATCTTTATTCTGAATGCTTCTAATATTTCCCCATTAAGCATGGTGCTGGTTTGGAGTCAGACACATAGTACTATATAACATGCAAAGGAATAGTGTATCATGCAATTGAAGTATCCATCTCCTATTATTTTTTTAGGAGTATTCAAGGGCCTCTGTCGAATTTACAAATTGCCTTTTCAACATCTGTGGAGAAAATTATGTGCTATTTCTCTGATGTGGAAATTTTTATTTTTATTTTTATTATTTATTTATTTATCTAACATCTTTATTGGAGTATAATTGCTTTACAATGTTGTGTTAATTTCTGCTGTATAACGAAGTAAATCAGCTATACGTATACATATATCCCCATATCCCCTACCTCTTGTGTCTCCCTCCTACCCTCCCTATCCCACCCCTTTGTAGCGCAGCTATAAAGACACAACGTGGCCAAAAATAAATTAATTAATTTTAAAAAAATTTCAGTTACATCTGAACTATTTGGAAAGCTTTTTTTTTTTTTTTTTTTGAGGTACGCTGGCCTCTCACTGTTGTGGCCTCTCCCGTTGGCGGATCACAGGCTCTGGACGCGCAGGCTCAGCGGCCATGGCTCACGGGCCCAGCCACTCCGCAGCATGTGGGATCTTCCCGGACCGGGGCACAAACCCGTGTCCCCTGCATCGGCAGGTGGACTCTCAACCACTGCGCCACCAGGGAAGCCCTGAAAAGCTTTAAAATTATTTTTTATGATACTATCATGTCAGTGGTATCAAAAACCAACAAAGATAGCACAAAATGGATAACTACAGATAATTCAAAAGCATTCTAGAAGAATGAGATAATATTACCAAGTGGGGCTTATTCTAGGGATTCTAGAATTGTTCAAAAATTTTTCTAATAGACATTTCTCCGAAGAAGATATACAGATTGCCAACAAACACACGAAAGGATGCTCAACATCACTAATCATTAGAGAAATAAAAATCAAAACTGCAATTAGGTATCACCTCATACCGGTCAGAATGGCCATCATCAAAAAATCTACAAACAATAAATGCTGGAGAGGGTGTAGAGAAAAGGGAACCCTCTTGCACTGTTGGTGGGAATGTAAATTGATACAGCCACTATGGAGAACAGTATGGAGGTTCCTTAAAAAACTAAAAATAGAACTACCATACAACCCAGCAATCCCACTACTGGGCATATACCCTGAGAAAACCATAATTCAAAAAGAGTCATGTACCACAATGTTCACTGCAGCTTTATTTACAATAGCCAGAACGTGGAAGCAACTTAAGTTTCCATTGACAGATGAATAGATAAAGGGCACATATATACAATGGAATATTACTCAGCCATAGAAAGAAACAAAATTGAGTTATTTGTAGTGAGGTGGATGGACCTAGAATCTGTCATACAGAGTGAAGTAAGTCAGAAAGAGAAAAACAAATACCGTATGCTAACGCATATATATGGAATCTAAAAAGAAAAAGAAAAAAAGGGGAAAAAAAGGTTCTGAAGAACCTAGAGGCAGGACAGGAATAAAGACGCAGACATAGAGAATGGACTTGAGGACATGGGGAGGAGGAAGGATAAGCTGGGACGAAGTGAGAGAGTGGCATGGACATATACACACTACCAAACGTAAAACAGATAGCTAGTGGGAAGCAGCCACACAGCACAGGGAGATCAGCTCAGTGCTTTTTGACCACTGTGCCACCAGGGAAGTCCCTGAAATTTTTATTTTTTAGAAATTTGATAGAACTGTCCCATGAAAACATCTGGGATTTGTGCTCTTTTGAAGAGCTCTTCAACACTTTTTTCTATTTTATTTATTGTGATTGGTGAGTTTACAAACTCTCTGTCTTCTGAGATCAGTTTTGATAATTATATTTGCCTATAAAGTTGTCTCTTCCACTCACATTCTAAAATTTATTTGTATAGTTGATCAACATTATCTTTTGCGGAACACAGGCTCCGGACGCACAGGATCAGTGGCCATGGCTCACGGGTCCAGCCGCTCCGCGGCATGTGGGAATCTTCCCGGACCGGGGCACGAACCCGTATCCCCCTCATCAGCAGGCGGACTCTTAGCCACCGCGCCACCAGGGAAGCCCAACATTATCTTTTAGGATTATTTTAACCACTCTTTTTTGTGTGTGATTGTTTCCTTATTAGCATTTACTTTGTGATTTATATTTTCTTCCTCTTTTTGTATTAAAATTTTTATCACAAATTTTATTCCCCCTACCCCCGCCAAAGATCAAGTTCTTGCATTACTTTATTATTGCTGCCTTTTGTTGTTTTCTAATTTATTTATTTCTGCTTCTGCCTTTATTATGCTTTGATATGCTTTCCTTGTGTTTATTTTGTTGTTGTTCTAACTTTAGTTGGTTGTTCAATTCACTTATTTTCATTCTATTTTGTTAACTAATTTATGCATTCTAGATAATAAATGTTTCTGTGAAAGCTGCTTTAACTGCATCTAGGGCTGTCCTGCATAGCAGTTAAGAATCCAAGCACTGGAGCTAGACTACGTCGATGCAACTCCTATCTACTTCATTTACCAGTGGTAAAATTAGGAAGCAAGTCACTATTCCTTGCTGTGGCTCTATTTTCTCATCTATAAAATGTGGATAATAATAGTTCCTTTACTGAATAGTTATTATGAGGATTAAATGGGTCAATAGTTAAATTAAATGGGTCAATAGCAATGCCTGACACATAGTAGGGGTGTTAAAAATAGCTCTTGAATGAATTAATTACATGATGGATAGGTTTAATCTCAACTTTAAATCATCTTTTATATTATGCTTTCTATTTTTCTTGTTTCTTTTAAAAATCATCTTTTACAATGTGAGATGTGTTTGCTTTCTGTATGTATGTATGTTTTTTTCTGGTAATTTTGAAGTATTTTTGTGTTTGCTTATTTATAACTTTATAGATTACATTTAATCTCTATTTCCTTATACATTGTCTGTTGACTCCATACTGTAATGAAAAGTTTAGTACATTTCTACTCTTTTCTTCCACTCTTTACTCTTCCATCTGGTTTTATTATAATATTTTTTTCTGAGTTTTTACCCTCATAGTTTAAATTACACTTATACCTCTATTCTTGATTTAAATCATATCTTTTGACCATTGGCTATAAAAGATGAGGAAATCAGCGTTCTTCAATTGTCTGCAACATTCCTTCCCCGTTTCCCCTGAATATTTTTTTTAATATATCGGTTAGGTTTTAAAATTTTATTTCTCTTTCCAGATATTTTAAAGTCTTATTTCCAGAGTTAAATGGGTTCAATATACTCCTTCAGTTGATCCTGTGACAGTTTATTCAATAGTCACAAAAGACTCATGGGAGCTATATTCCTGAGTTCTAACATGTTTAAAAATGTTCATCTATTACCTTTAAAGGTTAAATGATAGTTTGCCTGAGTATGAAATTTGGGGGTAGGAAGACACAAATTTCCTGGCCGATCTATAATATGTCACCTATCTTTTAGAATTGAATACTGCTGTACAGAAGTCTCAGGCTGGCCTAATTTTCCCCTTTCCAGATGAGTTGATCCTTTTGCCTTTATCTTTGAAATTCATTCAGTTCATTAGGATATGTCTTTATGCTGATTATTGTGCTTTAATTTTTTAAAAGCTGGGAAATAACATTTTCAATCTGTTGATCAAAGATTTCTTTAGATTCTGATAAGGTTTCTTAACTTATATCTTTAAATATTATTTTTCACCATTTAAAAAAAATCTTCTTTAGGGACCATAGTTATACAGTTCCGTATTAGAGTTGGCAGATGTGGAGGACGTTGGTGTGAGATTTGGGAGGTGGAAGTGAGGAAATAGCCACTACCTGAGTCCAGAATACTTCTAGATTTTTAGGGTCCCCCCCATCAATATCTTTTACAGAACTTTCACTACATCTATTTCAACAGGAATTATTTTTGGCAACTCCCCTTTACCAAGTCTGCCCAAATTGCTTAACATAGTTTTCACAGAAACAATAACTGTCTTCGTTTTTTTTAATCTATATTTCATTGGTTCTCTAATGTCTAACTAAAATGTGCATTTATAGTAACAACTGGCAAGTACATGTTTGGGAACAAACAAATAACTCCTGGAAGGAGAAATGCATGGGCTACCGGATAACAGTCATGATTATTCAGCTATTGGTGTGCTACCCATGGATATCTGGTAAGCACATTTTACACGTGTGATGGAGAACCCTGGTTACTCCTATGCAATTAAAAGAGTTATCACTATCATCTGAATCTGTCACATCCCATGAATCGTTTTTGGAATAAATCTGTCATGTTTACTTATCATTTACTTCCTCTCTATGAAAACAGAAAATAGAATATGCACAAAAAAGTATATGAGTTTCATAATCATTAGACTTACATTATTTTGAGTTTTCTAAATTTTAGGTATTGGAAGGTAGAGGCCGATTATGACTGCATTTTTACCAATAGATGTGGCCTTGTTAAGGTCACACTAGTTCTTTGGAAGAATCTTGATCAGATTCTTATAAGAGGTGTGTAATTAAAAGAACGTAGAAAGGATAAGGTAGAACTTTTAAGGTCATTTTTCTGTCTATATTTGGGGAGAAAAAAAGCAAAAAACCATCCAAGACACCCTAAGGATTGTGGAGTCTTCATCTGAATTTAAGAATTAGTCCACTATTACTTACTTTCAGTCTTAACCTTCCTTCTTTTGCTGCGGCCTGATCAAACGATAAATCTAAAGATTCTCTAAACATTGTTGAATACTTACTACATACCAAGTTCTGAAATGGCTATTTTCACAGGTACCATCTCATTTAATGCTCACACCAATCCTGGAGGACATGATTTATTCCACTTTTCTATATGAGGAAACAGATCAGCAGGCTTGGGGACTTAACCAAGGTTACTCTGATACCAAGTGAAAAGCTCAATGGCTTTTCACTTCAGAGCTGGAAAGAATATGAGTAGGAGAGCGTACTTCTTAGCTCTGCGAAATACAATTGCTTAACTTATACTTGTTTCACAACTACAAAATTATTGTATAACGAGTTTGCAATTATTTTTTTAAACATTATATAACTTGGGATAGGGGGATTTTAAAAATGTACTAGGAAAAGGGTCCTATCTCAATAAACTGTCTAGTTGCCAAGAAATGGTAATAACAAGACAAATTTTTAAAAGTCATAGTAATAAGTGACATAACTATAACTTTGTATTTCCATTCTCTCTTTTCAGCAACTTAAAACAATTTCTGTAGACATTGCCTACTATCTTTCACAAGACCCCAATAGCAAGAGGTGGTTGTTACTGCCAGTTAACATGGGAGAAAGCAAGCTCAGAAAGTCCCAAGAACATAAAAGTATGTGGCTAAGGCAGGAATAATCATCTCTGTGCCTGGTGTTCTGTCCATTAATACTGGCTACATCTCTTCAGCCACCATCAAAATGAGTCACTACCATTTGGCAGAGACAAAAAGATATGGGAGACAAATTTCAGCTGTAATCTTAAGAGTATTCTAAACATAATATTGCACCTTTTCTTATTTTCTGTAATTTGAGTCAGACTTCTCTCTTAGACTATGACTGGAACAAAAGGAAATTGCTCATGTCCCAGTTTTGCTGAAGCCTTCAATAACACAAATGTTAAAGCTGGAGGATTTGCTTCTTGCTTGTCACAAATACATGCTTCCCTGGCTTACTGCAATAAGCAGGCTGTAGCTAGGAACTTACTCTGCAGTAAAATTAATAGCTACATTCTACACCCAGCCTCTCAGTGAATTTTGAAGAGATGGGTCTGGATAGAAAAGGATGTGCCTTTCTATCCAGTTAACAAAGACACCCAAGATGATGGAAACTCCAGTCATAGTCTCTGGGGAGTTCTGGGTTTAAATTTTTTGGTTTAAGTTATCTTAACATCTATGCATAAACATCAAAATAAATTATGAAACTCTCACCAGACCCAGAAAAAATGAATTGCCAACAGCCCCCGCCACCTCCAAACATGTTTATCTTAGTTTCACTCTTTGTACTTAGATTTTGTTGGGATACTGTTCTCTAGCTGATCATTCTATGCTTTATGTGTTCTCTTTCCCATTAATTTGCAAACATCCCAAGAGAAGAGCACTTCTATCTTTGTTCTGCTCCTAGCTCACAAGTCATAGAAAAGGGGAGAGGCTGGTACAGATAGCAAAGTAATACTGATGGCCCACTGCACACCAAGTCCTCTTCATATGCTATTACTTTGAGTCCCCACAAACATCTTATGATTCAGCTATTATTATCCCCATTTTACGAAAAAGGAACTTGAGGTTCAGAGGAGATGAAAGATTTCTCCAGTGTTACAGAGGTAATAAACAGTTAGGATAAGATCCAAACCAAGATCTCCGCCCTCTCTTCCCACTGTCCCACACTGCCTTCCTCTACACATTTTTAAGAGGTCCTTCATGGTAAGACTTTCATCATAGAAAGACAATGAATGCTATTTTAAAGATAAAAAGGAGAAGAAAAATAACTTTTTCCAGCCTCCTGAGAACTATGATAAAGAAAACCAGTTATTGTACAACTATGCTGCACCTATTAACACTCTTGTCAAAATTTCAGAGTGTTTTATGTTATTTTTCTCCTGGTTATCAACACAACAGCATGCTCACTGTAGGAAATAACAGATGATCCCTGACTTACGATGGTTCCACTTATGATTTTTTGACTTTACAGTGGTGAAAAAGGGATACTCATGTGGTAGAAACCATACTTTGAATTTTGATCTTTTCCCAGGCTAGCGGTAACCCCAGGATGCTCTCTTGGGATGCTGGGCAGCGGCAGTGAGTGTAGCTCCCGTCGGCCACGTGATCACGAGGGTAAACCCTGATGTGCTTACAACAATTCTGCACCCAGACAACCATTCCGTTTTTTCACTTTCAGTATTCAATAAATTACAGGAGATAGTCAAAGTAGGAGGGTGAAACATAGTCTGGTAGCTTGATTTATAGCTTTTAAATATTTAGACGTGTTACGTGAGCCTCCATTTTTCCTCCTGCCCTAGGCTCCAAACATGTTGTGGCAAATATATTTTTTCATGGGCGTATATCATGATACACCTAATCCTTCTCCTAATGTAGAACATTTAAGTGGTTCTTAAATTTTTATTTTAAATGACATATATTAAACATCTGTGTATATATATATATTTGCCTTCATTACTGATTGCTTCTTATGATACACTCTGAGAAGAAAAATTACTGGGTCAAAGGGTATAAACTCTTACTATCCAATATCTTAAACTAATGGTCAGATTAATGGGAGACCTCACTGAATGCAAACCCTACCTCTCTCTCTACCCTCTACCTACATACCAATTCCGCTGACTTCCATTAATGGTTACAGAGACTATGCCTATTTTTAAAGACTTTTATACCTGGTCATTTTGTTTCAAGATAGGATGCTGACTCGCAAAGTATCTTTTTTTAATTGAAGAATAATTGGCAAATAATATATTACTTTCAGATGTACAACAGAATGAGTTAATATTTGTACATATTGTGGAACGATCACCACAATAAGTCTAGTTAACATCCACAAAATATCTTTGATATTCTTTCAAAGTCCATTAAATTTCAATCCTTTATATCAGGAATGGGCAAACCACGGCCCTTGGGCCAAATCCAGACTGCACCCATTTTTGTAAATAAAGTATCAGTGGAGCACAGCCTTGTGCATTCATTTCCATGTTGTGTACATCTGCTTTCACACTACAATGGCAGAGCTGAGTCACTGCAACAGAGACCATATATGGCTGGCCTACAACACCTAAAATATTTCTGAGTCTTTAGAGAAAAAGTTTGCCGACCCCTGATCTCAGAATACAAACCGTGAAACAGGGAATTAGAGAATACTGAGTAGTAGTAAATCTACAAGAGTTTCTTCCCCGTTTCACAAATCAGGTGCTCTGGCCTGAGCAGGCATGGCACTTTTGTTTTGGTGTTCCTGCTAACATCTTGATCAAGCTGCTGCTATTTCCTCTGCTTCACAAACATTTATCAAGTACCTACTATGTGTCAATCAGACTTTGTACCAGGTGCTGAGGGCTCATGGAAGAATAATTCACCATTTTGGGGCTGCAAGGAGACGACTGGTTTTCCAAGTGCATGTGTCCAAGCTTTCATAAAGCCAACAGGATCATTCCAATCTTCCTAGACCATCTCCTATCACCTTGGAGGTTCTAAGAATGAGTTGTGTAAAGAGCAAGTGTTATAAAGAAACTGTGGCCGAGAGCAGAAGCACCTTTACTGTAGCAACTTGGAGTCTGAACTGCAATAATTAAGCCACCTTGGTGAAAAATCACTGATAGCAGACACAGGAAGAGCAGGCAAACAGGCAAAACAAACAACTCCTGTATACCAAGTAATTCCTCCTGCATAAATTCCTTTGATGTTTCTGCCTTAGCCAGTCAGGGAGAAGAATTGCCCACTTTTTGATATCAGGATGAGCAAGAGATTGATAAACTGTTATTCTGTTTTACTTAAAAAATTAAAATTCCTATTTATAAGAAAGAGCCCATACATGTGTAGTGAGGAAAGAGAAATAAAAGAAGCCAGCACTATTGTTTTGCTCTCCATAAAGATGGGGGCAATAACAGAGTAATTTAGCTTTGGGAAAAGACAAAAACCTGAGCCAAGTATTTCAGAAGAGTCTAAGAAATGTGGTTTGGATCCAAGTTTGAGGGACGTATTTTTTGAGTTTTATTGAAAAAATAAAAGGGAGAAATTATTTACAACCCAGATACTTTCTCACTTTTTGTTGGCACAATTAATTTGTCATAAAATTATATGAGAAAACTACAAACCAAAAGCAAATGTCTTGAGGGACTTCCCTGGTGGTCCAGTGGTTAGTATTCCGCGCTTCCACTGCAGGGGGCACAGGTTTGATCCCTGGTCGGGGAACTAAGATCCTACAAGCCAAGTGGTGTGGCCAAAAAAATAGCCAATGTCTTGAATGCTCTGTTGTCTTGGATCATCACTGGTACAGCTATCCTATATCACTGGGGTAAAAGAGAGAAGAGTCTGTGTCTGTAGACTTGCTCTCCTCCTCTGCCTCTTATTAGCTGGCCAACCTTGTGTAACTTTCCTCACTTCTCAGAGCCCCGTCCTCTGCAAAATTTTGATAATAACACTTACCTTGCTGGGTTCTCTCAAGGACTAAGTAAAGTAACATGAGTCAGCTCATAACACAGTTACAGGCATTTATTTGCTAAATAAAATATATTTCTGTTGTAGTCATCATAATTTACAATATATGTTAAAGCCCCCAAACCAGACTTCACAGAGTTCATGAGGTAGGCACTTGCCTCCGTGGTTTGCCTTGGCAATTACCTGCCTGGCTCCCATTTTTCTTTTTCAGTCACTAAAATTCTACTAACAGAGATGTCTTCCTTTGGCTATTGAAATCTTTTCTGCCATTGAGAGTGGTCAGCAAAAATGTGTATGCCTCCTCATGCTTGACATCCTGACATGTTATCAGCTGAGCCATCTCTGGGGATTAGGTGGTATCTAGCTGAACATAATGTCTTCAGGATAAAGTTCCCTCGTTAAGCAGCATATGTGCCTGGAGAAGGGCAAGAAATATTTAGCAGGCAGGTGGGTGGGTGTCACTTTGGGCATAATTTATCATTTTGCCAAGGATTTATCTCCAATGGCTTATTTGTGGAAATATGCTCATTTGCGAAGAGGAATACCTATCTGCAAAAGGAGAGACCAGTCTTCTGGGTTCATGGCAATTCAGAACCATTAGAATGACTTGTTCTGACCTACTTAGAATAAACAAAGCTCCATGCAACTATTAACTATTTGCATTGCCCAACTCTTATAAAAACACAGTCCTCAGAATATCTCCAAAGTCTCTGCCAAGGCCTTTGTTTTGTTTATTTTGCTCTTGTGAGAGAAGTCAGAGATAACTAATACTTGCATTACCAATTGGCTTCTGTAAAGTGTCTTGATTATTACATTCTTTTTCAAGTGCTTCAAATGTCCCTTCTAACTAGTCTTTGCCTGGCCAAGAAAATCAATTATTCTCCTTCTGTCCCTCACCAAGTATTAGAGCAGTTTGTCTCAACTTCCTCCTCCTCCATCACTCCCCCCTCACTCCTTGTAAATGTTACTTATATATTCACAGCTTTATGGATTTTGCTTTCTCAAAGTTTACCCATTCAGGCCCTCTACTCACCAAACCCAAAGGCCTCATGTCCATCTTCATCCTCTACAACAATGGGTCTCTAATAAGATGTGTGCTATGCAAGACAATACTTGGGGTGCAGAAAGAAAAAAAAATTAACTTTTATTTTATTTTTTTTTTGCGGTACGCGGGCCTCTCACTGTTGTGGCCTCTCCCATTGCGGAGCACAGGCTCCGGACGCGCAGGCTCAGTGGCCATGGCTCACGGGCCTAGCCGCTCCGCGGCATGTGGGATCTTCCCAGACCGGGGCATGAACCCGTGTCCCCTGCATCGGCAGGCGGACTCTCAACCACTGTGCCACCAGGGAAGCCCCTTAACTTTTATTAGCATTTAAAATTTTAACCTTAAAATTTTGACTTTGTATATTTTTTTTACAGAGACCCCTGGGAGCATCTGAGATCCTTTCAGGGCATCTGCAAGGTCAAAACTGTGTTCACAATAACACTAAAATGGAATTTAACTTTTTTACTCAATCTCTCATGAGTATAAAGTGGAGTTTTCCAGAAGCTACATGACATGGGATATTGCAACAGATTGAATGAGGAAGCGGATATGAGAACCCAGTTGTTTCTATTAAGCCAGATATTAAAAGGATTTGTAAAAATGTAAAACATTGATGTTCTTGTCACTAAATTTTGTCCTGTTTTAGAAAAGTTGTTTTTCATAAAAGTGTTATTTATATTAACATGTAATGCATTGTTATTGCTATATTTAAGTGAAATAAATATTTTAAAATCTTAGTTTTAAATATCAATACGGTAAATATCAATAGATATATTGATACAATGATGTGTTGGAGCTGGCTTCTACCAGTTTGCAAGAGAGCTAGTCATAGCTAGAAACAGTCCATGGTGAGAGTTTATACCACAGAAATCGGCAAATGCCACAAATCAAAGCTTTTGTTTTGAAGAACTGGTTTACCAGCACACCACTGGATATAACTCACTTAAAAATTCTTTGGGATTATTAGTAATTTTTAAGAATGTAAAGAGTTCCTAAGACCAAAAAAGTTGGGAACCTCTGCTCCACAGCATCAACACTGTTAATAGCTACATTCTTGATACTCTTTCCATACACCCACCTCCCTCTTCACACTGGGCACAGCACAGAATCCCCTTCTGCTCACCTCATCCTTATTCTTCACTCCTCCCATTTCCCCTCTAACCTGACAGAGCACCAGTCATTCTCCTAAATTAGTCTCTGAAGCGTCTCTCTGCTAAAATATATTGCTTCTCAAAGTGCAACAAAATCACTTGGGGGTGCTCATTAAAAATGAATATTTTTAGGACAATTGTATTGACCCAAACCCACTGAAACGCAAGTCTCTGGAGAGGGTAGTCAACTTTTTAATATCCAGGGGTGATTCTTAGGATGACCCTAAGTTTGAGAAGCCTCTAGTCCTCTCTCTAGTCGTCTCTTTGGGGATCTCACCCATTTCCATATTCTAAACAACTCTTCTTTGTTTTCTAGCCTCAGCCACTCTCTTAAGCTCCAGACATACATCTTGAAATGCTCCGATGACATCTCCATAAATTGTTTTGCCACCACTTCAAGTTCAATATGCGGTATACATAACTCCTCAACTTCCCAAACAAATCTGCCACTCTTCTGTTGCCTTTCCTTAGTCAATGACACCACAGTTATCTCAACTACTTAGATCTGGACTATTGAAATGATGGTTACCTGTTACTTCTTCTCCACTGCTCCCACATTTAACTAGGTTCCCAGGCCTATACATTCCATCTCCGAAACATCACTTGCTTCTCTCCCTTCCATTTCCAACCTAGTCTTGGCCTTCTTAATTCTGCCCCAGGTGATTAAATCACCTTTCTCTTTTGTCAAGAAGTTCAAATTCTCAGTGATTTGAAAACCAACACCTTTTAGTGCCCCTATGGCTTATAATGCCATCTGTTGTCAGGTAAATACTGTAAAACAGTCTTGGAAAGTTCTTTTGGAGATTGCTGTGTGGTCATTCATCATTCACTCTATCACTGGGTATAGGTGCATAGCTGCTTCCAGCACAGAAAAACTGACCTCAAGATGGACAGAAGCAGGGCTTTGGTATGGGACAGAGCCTGAGATTCTGCTGCTAGGCAGGCAGAGCAGAAATACTGAGGAGTCATCCCAAAGGGTTATAATGCCAATACTACACATGCACTTGGGGGAAGGACAGACTGGAGTTAACAAGAGAAGGCTGAGTAACAGTGGGAGAAAAAATTACACGTAAGGCCAGTGAGAAGGGAAAAATGTTGAGAAGAAGAGCAGACAAAGTGTGCTGGATACCTCCTGTTCATCCCTTTGATCCCACCTGTCCCCATCTCCACCCTGCTCTGTGCTGGGAGGCTGACCTGCATGCACCACATCCACTGAGGTTACCTGTGCTCTGGCTTCTGGTTGGGGTTGGCCTAGGGGAGCCCTGGAGGGAGGGAGAGTATAAGGAAGGGGGAGAGGGAAGTCAGTATCTTCCTACGAACCTAGGCACCTCGGGCCTAGGGTGGTAAGCACACCCTGCGGTTACCAGTCTTGGGGTCCTTACTGCCCCTTGCGCTGCTCTACCTCCTGCCTACACCTTCGTAAACAGTCACTCTATGAATCCCTCAAACCATTCCAATTTGAGTATACCATGTGTTTCCTGCTGCACCCTGATCGATATATGTGGGTACAGAAAAAAATTCAGTGAAACTAAATAGAGAGCAGGAGGAGGAGGAGAAGAGTTGATAACTAATTTTCTTCCAAGAAACATGCTTTTCACCTGTCTTGGCCACATTCTTCCTCCAGCCCCCTTCCCATCTTAAGTTACCTTCTTCTCCTTCCATGTTTTTCTTATCCACCTTCCTCATTACTTTATCCATCATCATCTCTTCTTTCCATATCCAATCCTTGTAATTCACTAACTTAAGCTTCTTCTTCCTCCTGGACAGTTTATCCAACTCCTTGTCCATTCTGAAATAAATATGGGGCTTCATCTGTCAACACAAGGCACCACATGGCTTTCTGGGCCCTGCTTCACAGAAACTTCCTGATGATGGGGTCCCTCCAAACCTTCTGTCTTCTCCACAGGAAACCAGCACTGACTTCAGTCTCATGGCTTCTTTAAAGACACCCTCCTTTTCAGATTCCTCTAAATATCCTCTAAGGTACCAACCTTTTCTGTCCATCATTTTTGTAAGCCAAGGTATTTGGACAGGGGACCCACGGTCTAGACTTGCACTGTCTAGTATGGTAGCATCTAGCTATAGCGTGGCAATTAAAGTTAAAATTAAAAATTCAGTTCCACAGTTGCATTAGCCACGTTTCAAATTGCTCAATAGCCACATATAGTAATAACAACTATATTGAATATTTCCATCATCACAGAGGGTTCTATTGGACAGATTAGGGTCTAGATTAGGGTTTCTCAGCCTTAGAAATATTGACACTTGGGGCTGGATAAGTCTCTGTTGAGGGGCTGGGAGGGGCCGTCCTGTGCACTGTAGGATGTTTAGCAGCATCCCTATCCTGTACCACCAACGCCAGTAGCATTCTTCCAGTTGTGACAACCAAAAATGTCTCCAAATGTTCCCAGACTCTGGTTTAGATGAAACCATTCAATTATAGATTGTGTTTTGCTCACCCACAGAGAAGGGCAAGATAAGTCAAAGAAAAAAATACGTTAAGATATACTTGGAGCAGGAGTTGAGATATACCTGGAGCAGGAGATAGAGTAAGGAAAGGAGACCAGAGAGTAGAAGATTTCCACAAAACTCTTGTGCAGTTTATTACAACTTTTTAGTAACAAGTCCTAGTCCTTCAATAAAGTGCAGTGAATTTTCTTTGGCTGCTCCCATGACACTTGGAACACTCAAACAGGGTCATCATAAGGTACAGTGCCCCCACCCCACACCCTGAAAATATCAGGGAGAGTTTTGGCTGACGTGTAGATTGATGATGTCTCCCATTGGGAGCATGAAGTGCAGGGCGGCCAAAAATCATCGCATAATGATGTTAAAGATAACCAGGAAGCCTTACTAACTGGACAGGGTCACTCACACACATTCCTCCCCCCAACACAGGAAGGGAGTGTCACATCCTCCCTGACCTGCCCAATTCTGTGGCTTCTGACTTTTACAGCTCTTCAGGGCTAGCAGGCATTGAGAGTGATGTAGGGAAAAGTTACCACAGCCTGGGGTTCTACTGGCTACAACTCAACTATGCAAAACAGGTTTCCCAAAAGGTGGCCACCCATCCTAAGGGATGTCCTACAGTGAAGACAGTTTTAAAGACAATTGCCCACATTTATTTAACCATGGGCCCCTTCTTCTGAAATAACACCTATTGAATATGTTTTACCCAATGCTAACATAAAGAAAAGAAGACCTGTATTCAACCTGAAATCTTCCATCTGCCCAGAAGGGTTTCCTTGACACTCTTAAAAGATTTCCGTCTAGCAAGATGAAGGCACAAAAGAGGTCCTGTTATGGGCTCAGGAAATGGTCACGCTTGAGAATCACAGAGGTCACTGTATGGAACCAGGAGTTAGGAACTAAGAACAGAACAGGCCAGGATCAGGCATCAGGCACAACTAGATAGGTTGGTGATTTTCTGCTTTCTTATCAAGCCCTCAAGGCGGGAGACCACTGAAGATTAATAAGGTCTATAGCCCCTGGGCTGTAGGGACACAGAAGTCAGGCTGACACCTGCCCACTCAGTCCAGGGCCACAAAGAGCAGTGACAGAGGTTCAGGAACTGGGCATTACAGAGGTTTAGAGAACTAGTGGGATAACTCAACAAAACAAAATAAATTACAGGGTGAAAGTCTCCTGCAGGCTCAAGCAAGGCACTGTGTGGTGCTAATACTCTAAAGATGAATAAAGCAAAGCCTATGCCTTCCATGTGCTCACAATCAGCCCCTATGGACCAATGCTGATGGTGGTGGTGATACTCTTAACCTATTGTTTAATCCTGGCAAATGTGTGAGGCTGGGATGGAGGGACTGCCCGGTCCAGGATCATGAATTATAATTATCTGAACACTAGAATGTTCTGTAAATACACAGTTAAAATAAAGATATAAGAGGGCAGGGACTAAATAGTGCTCACCTGTGTTTTTGCCTCCATATACCATGTCTGGTTTACAGAAGCCATTCAATAAACATTGACTGAATATTTAATGAAGTAATAAAGGTAAGGCTTGTCTATCTCACATGATAGATTCCCCCAGAAGGCAGTGGCTTTTTCTTTTATTTTGTGTGCGCTCCATAGATGATTCAGGTGATAGGTATACAGTAGATACCAAGAATAGTTGATAGTATCCAAAATACAAGAAATGATAACATTTGCATCAGACAGGATCCCAACAGGAAACAGACGGAACATTTAAATTAGGATAGTTTGCGGAGACTAATTTGAAAGGGACTATTTGCAAACTTGGGGACACAGTATTGGGGATACTGTTGAAATTCAGGATTGTAACAGCAACACTGTTACCAATCCTGGAGGAAAGAGATTAGAGGAAGGATTGATTACAAGAACCAGAAAGGAGAAAGTCTTAGAGTGAAGAACCATGACCTTAGGTCGAGGGCCACAGGCAGCCCAAGGCAACCCCACAAGGAGGGAGCTCAGAGGATAATTAGCCTGACCTCGCTCTCCCTGCCTGGATCTCCTATGGGGACTCTGCCGTTGGCGGAAGGCAGGGGGGGCACAGGACCCCTTGTGTAGTCCTTACAGGCAGGCTCCCGGGTACAGGGAGGGAGAGAAGAGAAGGGTAGAGAGCAGAACAGGAGGAGCAAAAGGAAGATTTCCTTAACAATAGGTGATTGCTATCCCTGAACTGGTGGTGTCTGGAAATGTTTAAGATGCCAATTCATGGGACTTCCCTGGTGGTGCAGTGGTTAAGAATCCGCCTGCCGATGCAGGGGACATGGGTTCGATCCCTGGTCTGGGAAGATCCCACATGCTGCGGAGCAACTAAGCACGTGCGCCACAACTTCTGAGCCCATGCACTGCAACTACTGAAGCCTGTGTGCTCTAGGGCCCGTGTGCCGCAACTACTGAGGCTGCGTGCCACAACTACTGAAGCCCGCGGACCTAAAGCCCGGGCTCCACAACAAGAGAAGCCACGGCAGTGAGAAGCCCGCGCACCGCAGCAAAGAGTAGCCCCCGCTCAGCGCAACTAAAGAAAGCCCACGTGCAGCAACAAAGACCCAACGCAGCCAGAAAAAAAAAAAAAGATGCCAATTCATGATCAATTTTTCCATGATGTAATGAGAAAGAATCACTTTAAAACTCTTATTCTGTATTGATGGTCAATAACTGAGTGTTAGGAGTACCACTCTAATTTAAAAATGGGATTTCATCCAGGCCAAAAATCAAATCCCAATCAACAGGAAAGTTAAGTTCAAATAACAGAGAAATTATGAACCTTAATTTTGCCACACCTGAAGGTCAGCCAAAAATACACTGACTCTGGACTCCTGGTTAGAGGTGAAGGTGTGGTACTTCCCATCAGGAAAACTGATCAAAGGATAATATATTGCTGCATATAACTAAAGCTTCTATTGTTAGAGAATATAGCAGAACTCAGTATTTGGGGGTTTCTCAATGGAACAGGGGGAAGGAAAGGTGCCCAAACCTCCTAAGGAAAAATTACTACCATGCATTAGAACACAGACAGTTGAGGACTGGGAAATTCATGAAGAAAGTCAATGAGAAAAACTCTCTTACCTTGAAGGCTGCTACTTTTCCAAAGCGAGTGGAGAGGAAAACATTATCCATCAAATGACAAAAAATAACACAATGGAATACTGGAAAGAAGAGGCTAAGAAGAATTCTGATGTGGTCTCAGCAATAAAAGAAACAAAACCAAAACATCTTTATCATATTTTAACTTTGGTGAGTATATGGCCTGCAGCCTTTTGACATTTATTAGCAAACCACAGCAAGGGAAAGAAAAAGATCCTTCAGTTTTCTCCTCTCTTCTGCCTTAATCATAGGCATACAGCCAACGTATTATACTTGATTTGCAAAGATTTACAGTCACAAAATAAATATGTAAGTGTTCATTATCTACATGTTCATTAATTCCTGGAAAATCATAATACATTCAGAATCTTTACAGTTAAATTAATTGCTACTTCCCATACTCAGTCTGGAATTTGATGTTTTCTTTCTCAAGAGAGACATATGCATGGCTACTGCCTGTTCAGTGCAAGCTGTACTCATCATAATGAGTACTTATCAAAATTTCAGACTCATCTGCAAGGAGTACACTTTGTTCCGTTGTTCAAGCATATAACACGCACAGCAAGTTGCAAATACAAGATATGCACAACTGATAAATGATGACTAGTTTATATGCACAGATACTGCAAGAGGAAAAGCCAACTGACTATAACTGGCAATCTCATTTGCCTTGCCACAAATTAATAGAATAACCAGAAGAGAAAGGTCTCTTCCTTTGCCTTTGGACCATTTAATTATCATGAACATTTGGCAGGAGTATTCTAACTAAGATACAGTCTATACTCACTTTTATGGATTCAGTAGTTTATATTCTTCATGGAATTAAATATTCTTTTTTTTTTAAAACATCTTTATTGGAGTATAATTGCTTTACAACGGTGTGTTAGTTGCTGCTTTACAACAAAGTGAATCAGCTATACATATACATACATCTCCATATTTCCTCCCTCTTGCATCTCACTCCCACACCCACATCCCACCCCTCTAGGTGGTCACACAGCACCGAGCTGATCTCCCCGTGCTATGTGGCTGCTTGCCAATAGCTATTTATTTTACATTTGGTAGTGTATATATGTCCATGCCACTCACTCACTTTGTCCCAGCTTACCCTTCCCCCTCCCCGTGTCCTCAAGTCCATTCTCTATGTATGCGTCATTATTCCTATCCTGCCCCTAGGTTCTTCAGAACCACTTTTTTGGGGGGGGATTCCATATATATGTGTTAGCATACGGTCTTTGTCTTTCTCTTTCTGACTTACTTCACTCTGTATGACAGTCTCTAGGTCCAACCACCTCACTACAAATAACTCAATTTCGCTTCTTTTTATGGCGGAGTAATATTCCATTGTATATATCTGCCATATCTTCTTTATCCATTCATCTGTAGATGGACACATAGGTTGCTTCCATGTCCTGGTTATTGTAAACAGAGCTGCAATGAACATTGTGGTACATGACTCTTTTTGAATTATGGTCTTCTCAGGGTATATGCCCAGTAGTGGGATTGCTGGGTCATACGGTAGTTCTATTTTTAGTTTTTTAATGAACCTCCATACTGTTCTCCATAGTGGCTGTATCAATTTACATTCCCACCAACAGTGCAAGAGGGTTCCCTTTTCTCCACACCCTCTCCAGCATTTATTGTTTGTAGATTTTTGATGATGGCCATTCTGACTGGTGTGAGGTGATACCTCATTGTAGTTTTGATTTGCATTTCTCTAATGATCAGTGATGTTGAGCATCCTTTCATGTGTTTGTTGGCAATCTGTATACCTTCTTTGGAGAAACGTCTCTTTAGGCCTTCTACCCATTTTTGCATTGGGTTGTTTGTTTTTCTGATATTCAGCTCATGAGCTGCTTGTAAATTTTGGAGATTAATCCTTTGTCAGTTGCTTCATTTGTAAATATTTTCTCCCATTCTGAGGGTTGTCTTTTCATCCTGTCTCTGGTTTCCTTTGCTGTGCAAAAGCTTTTAAGTTTCATTAGGTCCCATTTGTTTATTTTGTTTTTATTTCCATTTCTCTAGGAGGTGCATCAGAAAGGATCTTGCTGGGCTTCCCTGGTGGAGCAGTGGTTGAGAGTCCGCCTGCCTATGCAGGGGACACGGGTTCGTGCCCCGGTCCGGGAGGATCCCACGTGCCGTGGAACGGCTGGGCCCGTGAGCCATGGCCGCTGAGCCTGCGCGTCCGGAGCCTGTGCTCCGCAACGGGAGAGGCCACAATAGTGAGAGGCCCGCGTACCGAAAAAAAAAAAAAAAAGGATCTTCTGTGATTTATGTCATAGAGTGTTCTGCCTATGTTTGCCTCTAAGAGTTTTATACTGTCTGGCTTTATATTTAGGTCTTTAATCCATTTTGAGTTTATTTTTGTGTATGGTGTTAGGGAGTGTTCTAATTTCATTCTTTTTCATGTAGCTGTCCACTTTTCCCAGCACCACTTATTGAAGAGGCTGTCTTTTCCCCATTGTATATTCTTGCCTCCTTTATCAAAGATAAGGTGACCATATGTGCGTGGGTTTATCTCTGGGCTTTCTATCCTGTTCTGGTGATCTATATTTCTGTTTTTCTGCCAGTACCATAATGTCTTGATTACTGTAGCTTTGTAGTATAGTCTGAAGTCTGGGAGCCTGATTCCTCCAGCTCCGTTTTTCTTTCTCAAGATTGCTTTGGTTATTCGGGGTCTTTTGTATTTCCACACAAATTGTGACATTTTTTGTTCTAGTTCTGTGAAAAATGCCATTGGTAGTTTGATACGGATTACACTGAATCTGTAGATTGCTTTGGGTAGTATAGTCATTTTCACAATGTTGATTGTTCCAATCAAAGAACATGGTATATCTCTCCATCTGTTGGTATCATCTTTAATTTCTTTCAGCAGTGTCTTATAGTTTTCTGCATACAGGTCTTTTGTTTCCTTAGGTAGGTTTATTCCTAGGTATTTTATTCTTTGTGTTGCAATGGTAAATAGGAGTGTTTCCTTAATTTCTCTTTTAGATTTTTCATCCTGAGTGTAAAGGAATGCAAGAGATTTCTGTGCATTAATTTTGTATCCTGCTACTTTACCAGATTCATTGATTAGCTCTTGTAGTTTTTGGGTAGCATCCTTAGGATTCTCTATGTATAGTATCATGTCATTTGCAAACAGTGAGAGCTTTACTTCTTCTTTTCCGACTTGGACTCCTTTTATTTCTTTTTCTTCTCTGATTGCTGTGGCTAAAACTTCCAAAACTATGTTGAATAATAGTGGTGAGAGTGGGCAACCTTGTCTTGTTCCTGATCTTAGTGGAAATGGTTTCAGTTTTTCACCATTGAGAATGATATTGGCTGTGGGTTTGTCATATATGGCCTTTATTATGTTCAGGTAAGTTCCCTCTATGCCTACTTTCTGGAGGGTTTTTATCATAAATAGGTGTTGAATTTTGTCGAAAGCTTTTTCTCCATCTATTGAGATGATCATATGGTTTTTATCCTTCAGTTTGTTAATATGGTGTATCACATTGATTGATTTGCATATACTGAAGAATCCTCGCATCCCTGGGATAAACCCCACTTGATCATGCTGTATGATCCTTTTAATGTGCTGTTGGATTCTGTTTGCTAGTAGTTTGTTGAGGATTTTTGCATCTATGTTCATCAGTGATAACGGCCTGTAGTTTTCTTTCTTTGTGACATCTTTGTCTGGTTTTGCTATCAGGGTGATGGTGACCTCATAGAATGAACTGGGGAGTGTTCCTCCCTCTTCTATATTTTGGAAGAGTTTGAGAAGGATAGGTGTTAGCTCTTCTCTAACTGTTTGATAGAATTCGCCTGTGAAGGCATCTGGTCCTGGGCTTTTGTTTGTTGAAAGATTTTAATCACAGTTTCAATTTCAGTGCTTGTGATTGGTCTGTTTATATTTTCTATTTCTTCCTGGTTCAGTCTCGGAAGGTTGTGCTTTTCTAAGAATTTGTCCATTTCTTCCAGGTTGCCGATTTTATTGGCAGAGTTGCTTGTAGTAATCTCATGATCCTTTGTATTTCTGCAGTGTCAATTGTTACTTCTCCTTTTTCATTTCTAATTCTATTGACTTGAGTCTTCTCCCCTTTTTCCTTGATGAGTCTGGCTAATGGTTTATCAATTTTGTTTATCTTCTCAAAGAAACAGCTTTTAGTTTTATTGATCTTTGCTACTGTTTCCTTCCTTTCTTTTTTATTTATTTCTGATCAGATCTTTATAATTTCTTTCTTCTGCTAACTTTGGGGGTTTTTGTACTTCTTTCTCTAATTGCTTTAGGTGTAAGGTTAGGTTGTTTATTTGAGATGTTTTCTGTTTCTTGAGGTAGGACTGTATTGCTATAAACTTTCCCCTTTGAACTACTTTTGCTGCATCCCATAGGTTTTGCATCATCGTGTTTTCATTGTCATTTGTTTCTAGGTATTTTTTGATTTCCTCTTTGATTTCTTGGTTATTTAGTAGTGTATTTTTTAGCCTCTTTTTGTGTGTATTTGTTACAGATTTTTTCCTGTAATTGATATCTAGTCTCATAGTGTTATGGTCGGAAAAGATACTTGATACGATTTACTTTTCTTAGATTTACCAAGGCTTGATTTGTGACCCAAGGTATGATCTATCCTGAAGAATGTTCCATGAGCACTTGAGAAAAATGTGTATTCTGTTATTTTTGGATGGAATGCCCTATAAATATCAATTAAGTCCATCTCATTTCATGTCATTTAAAGCTTGTGTTTCCTTGTGGATGATCTGTCCATTGGTGAAAGTGGGGTGTTAAAATCCCCTACTATGATTGTGTTACTGTCGATTTCCCCTTTTATGAATGTTAGTATTTGCCTTAACTATTGAGGTGCTTCTATGTTGGGTGCATAAATATTTACAGTTGTTATATCTTCTTCTTAGACTGATCCCTTGATCATTATGTAGTGTCCTTCGTTGTCTCTTGTGATAGTCTTTATTTTAAAGTCTATTTTGTCTGATATGAGAATTGCTATTCCAGCTTTCTTTTGATTTCCATTTGCATGGAATATGTTTTTCCATCCCCTCACTTTCAGTCTGTATGTGTCCTAGGTCTGAAGTGGGTCTCTTGTAGACAGCATATATACGGGTCTTGTTTTTGTATCCATTCAGCCAGTCTATGACTTTTGGTTGGAGCATTTAATCCATTTACATTTAAGGTAATTATTGATATATATGTTCCTATTACCATTTTCTTAATTGTTTTGGGTTTGTTATTGTAGGTCTTTTCCTTCTCTTGTGTTTCCTACCTAGAGAAGTTCCTTTAGCATTTATTGTAAAGCTGGTTTGGTGGTGCTGAATTCTCTTAGCTTTTGCTTCTCTGTAAAGGTTTTAATTTCTCTGTTGAATCTGAATGAGATCCTTGCTGGGTAGAGTAATCTTTGTTGTAGGTTTTTCCCTTTCATCACTTTAAATATGTCCTGCCACTCCCTTCTGGCTTGCCGAGTTTCTGCTGAAGATCAGCTGTTAACTTTATGGGGATTCCCTTGTATGTTATTTGTTGTTTTTCCCTTTCTGCTTTTAATAATTTTTCTTTGTATTTAATTTTTGATAATTTGATTAATATGTGTCTTGGTGTGCTTCTCCTTGGATTTATCCTGTATGGGACTCTCTGTGCTTCCTGGACTTGATTAACTATTTCCTTTCCCATATTAGGGAAGTTTTCAACTATAATCTCTTCAAATATTTTCTCAGTCCCTTTCTTTTTCTCTTCTTCTGGGACCCCTATAATTTGAATGTTGGTGCATTTAACCTTGTCCCAGAGGTCTCTGAGACTGTCCTCAATTCTTTACATTCTTTTTTCTTTATTCTGCTCTGCAGTAGTTATTTCCACTATTTTATCTTCCAGGTCACTTATGTGTTCTTCTGCCTCAGTTATCCTGCTATTGATTCCTTCTAGAGTATTTTAAATTTCATTTATTGTGTTGTTCATCATTGATTGCTCTTGAGTTCTTCTAGGTCCTTGTTAAACGTTTCTTGTATTTTCTCCATTCTATTTCCAAGATCTTGGAACATCTTTACTATCATTACTCTAAATTCTTTTTCAGTTAGACTGCCTATTTCCTCTTCATTTGTTTGGTCTGGTGGGTTTTTACGTTGCTCCTTCATCTGCTGTGTGTTTCTCTGTCTTCTCATTTTTCTTAACTTACTGTGTTTGGGGTCTCCTTTTTGCAGGCTTCAGGTTTGTAGTTCCCATTGTTTTTGGTGTCTGTCCCCAGTGGCTAAGGTTGGTTCAGTGGGTTGTGTAGGCTTCCTGGTGGAGGGGACTGGTGCCTGTGTTCTGGTGGATGAGGCTGGATCTTGTCTTTCTGGTGGGCAGGACTGCGTCCAGTGGTGTATTTTGGAGTGTCTGTGACCTTATTATGATTTTAGGCTGCCTCTCTGCTAATGGGTGGGGTTGTGTTCCTGTCTTGCTAGTTGTTTGGCCTAGGGTGTCCAGAACTGTAGCTTTCTGGTCGTTGAGTGGAGCTGGGTCTTAGCATTGAGATGGAGATCTCTGGGAGAGCTTTCACCATTTGATATTACATGCAGCTGGGAAGCCTCTGGTGGACCAATGTGCTGAACTCAGCTCTCCCACCTCAGAGGCACAGGCCTGACACCTGGCCGGAGCACCAAGACCCTGTCAGCCACACGGCTCAGAGCCATGTCCTCCAACTTTGATGTGCCACAAAAGCCCTGGAGATGCTGTGAAGGAAGATTCTGGTTTGGTCTCTTGGACGGGGGCTGAGTCGCTGCATTTTTAACAAGCACCCATGTTACCCATGCTGCCAGCCCAGGACCACACTCTGAGAAGGGAGACCTAAATATTCTTATTCACTAATTCAACCACAATTATTAATTAAGCACCTACTGCCCATACCAAACAGTGTTGCAGATACTGGAGATATATCAGCAAAGAAGATAGGCAAGGTCCCTGCCCTCATCGAGCTTACATTCTAGGGGAGATGATGAATTATAATAAATAGGTAAAGAAGTAAATAAGAACTTTAGATAGTGACCTTTCTTCTAAGAATAAAATAAAATAGGTAATGGGATGAAGAGAAACAAGGGAGGGAGAATTTAGGTGAAATATTCAGGGAAGGCCACTCTGAGGAACTGACAGGTAAGGAGTTGATAGGTAAGTCTTGAACAATGGGAATAAGTCAGCTGTGTGGATCTATGGGGAAAGAGCATTGCAGATGAGGAAGAGCTAAGGTATAAGCCCTGAGGTGGGGATGAGCTGGGGAGACTTGAGTAAGAAGGTCAGTAAGTGAGAGGGAAATGACAGGAGATAAGACAGCACCAGTAGCCAGATACCAGACCATGAAGTGCCTTATAGGGCAAGGAATCTGGATTTTGTTCCAGGAGTGATGGGAGGTTGCCATAGGGTTTTGGGACAGAGCGGGTATGATCTCTGTTAAAAGGATAACTCTGGCTCTGAATGGAGAAGAGATTGTAAGAGGGAGAAGGCCACTGCAGTCATTCAAGAGAAGATGGTGGTTGGAACTATGGTGGGAAAATGGACAGACTGAGGACCTATTCTGGAGACAAACCTGCTGGCAGATTGAATGGGGATAGGCTCAGGGAGAGAAAAACATTAAAAAAATAACCCCTAGGGCTTCCCTGGTGGCGCAGTGGTTGAGAGTCCGCCTGCTGATGCAGGGGACACAGGTTCGTGCCCCGGTCCGGGAGGATCCCACATGCCGCAGAGCGGCTGGGCCCGTGGGCCATGGCCGCTGAACCTGCACGTCCAGAGCCTGTGCTCTGCAACGGGAGAGGCAGCAACAGTGAGAGGCCCGCGTACCGAAAATGATAATAATAATAAAATAACCCCTAGGTTTTTGACCTAAGCAACTAGGTATTGTCATTAACTGAAAGGGGGAAGAAAAGGAGAAAAGCAGGTATGAAGTAGGTGGAGTGGCTATGCAGGGCATTCAAGAGTTGCATTTTACACGTATTATATTTGAGATACCTATTAGATATACAAATGGAGGTATAAAGCAGACAGTTGCACGTATGTATCTGGAGTTCTGGAGAAAGGTCAGACATACTTTTTTTCATCTAAATGAAAAATATTATTAGAAAAATAAACTCAGGAGCTGTGGGGACTGCATGTTTAAATTTACGCTGGAGGCAACTGTACCTCAAATATTGAAGTGCTGAAAAAACACAGGACAGTGTGAAGTAGTAACTACAAAACCCAAACCTGAAATATCACTTTTGATTTGTCTGCTTGATGTTCCTACCAGCTTAGCTCTAGTATTCCTCCATCAAAAGATATATGACTGACAACACCTTGTAGCAGAGAATTACCACAATCAGGAAAACGATAATATGGGCTTAGCTAATGAAGGTTTGAAATACTGTACTGATTCAGAAGCAGATGTGCTGATTTGCTAGCTCAAGCCTGAACACAACAGTCCCTCACTGACAATACCTAGGAGGAGGCAACCTCAGGAAAGATCTGTCAGTGCTGCTACTTCAAAAGAAGAGAAAATTCTATGAGGGGCAACTGACTAAAAGGTGTTAATAATGCCTTTTTGGGGGGGCGTTGTAGATCAATAGAATTTCATAGAGATATAAACACCTTCTGACTGGTTGTTCCTCAACACAGTCTCAGCTCCTGCTTGATTGGCTTTCTTACTCAACTACACATTCATCCATTCATCTTACTCAGTAGATGATTCATCATGGATTCAGAAAGGGAGAAAAGGAAGGCAAAAAGCATTTCAGCTCTTATAAGTAGAACTCTTAAAGTCCCAATAAGTATTATCTTATAAATTATACAATAAAACAGGTTCAAATAAGAAGGCAATGTGTTGAATTTAATAGACATGCAAATATCGAGAATTTTTACTTGGGCTGATTTCTTTACAGTGAGGTCTAACCCCACAAAACCCCTTTGTAAGATCAATAGGGCAGGAAGTGGCAAAGTCATAATCAGTGACCTTAGATCTTTTTGAAGTGCAAAGAAGCAGAGTAACAGCCTACAGGATAAAACTAACATCACACCTTTGAATCAGTAAGTGAAGAGAGAAGATCATTAACAGCTAACCTATTCTTTAGTGAGACTTGCAAAACCAATTAGAAAGTCTCTGAAAAATGTTATATTTATGTTTAATAGTTTAGTCCTTCTAAGAATTCCTCCCCACACCCATACATTTCAGAATTAAAAAAAAAAAAAACCCTCCCAAAGTATAGTAATTTTCCTTTTGGGAACTTCTTTTTCTACTTTTAGTGCAAATCTGAGAGATTATTTGGTGGTTTCTGTGCAAGTCTAATAAATGACAGTAACGGCACCCAGGAGGTAAGAATACAGGGTATATACACTTCAAGTTTTACCTTAAACGTGCCATGTGAAGATCTAGACTTTAAGAACATGCTGCATTCAAAAGGCTTGGCAACATAGATTGAAAGTGATCATTAAGACCCTCTGAATACGGAATCCCCCCTCCTTCCAAAAAGTATATTACTGCAGTTCAATCCTGAGACATCCTTTGGGCAGTGTGTTATGTTTCTCCAATCTTCCAACTCCCGCCCCCTCAAAAAATCTTGTGCATCTTAGATCTTAGTCTGCTTTTCCTTAGTTTCAACATATTTATACACCCATAGAGAGGACAGGGGGAAAAAAGAGAAGGAAAAAGAAGAGAGAAGGAAGAAAGCAAAAGGCCATCAATGTTCACTTTAACATGGCAGAGTTAAGAAGTGGTAAATGCTGTCAAAAGCACATGGTCTAACAGGGCTTCCATGCTCTCAGCCCTTCTTCTCAAAGTTTCCTCCTCTTCTGTCTCCCTTCCTCTGTTTTCCTCCCTTTAGCAACCTCCTCCCACCCCAGTCTCTATGCCACCAATGGACACCGTGCAGAAGCTGGCCGAAAACCAAATGATGGATATGTTTCAACAGTCGTAATAAATTAGTGTAAATAATATAATAAATAATAAATAAATAATAAATTAGCATATTAGAATTAGCCAGTTTAAAGAATTGGTTTGAGCCAAGCTAAGTATTCCAAATAAGTGATTCCTCATTCAACAAATTTGGGGAAAAAAAAAAACAAAACATGTTTTGTTATTTCCAATCAGACCTCACAACCAGGAATAAAAGTCTGATAGGATTTATCTGACATGTAATCAAATCATGTCCCCTAGCTATTTCTAGTCTTTTAATAGGAAAAATGACCACAGGAGACCTAAATAATATTTCAGTTCCACCATTTCTAGGCTTTCTCCCAAAATTTCACCAATGTTTGGGGTTCTAGAGCATGAAAAGAATGCAGGCACCTCAAATGCTTCTAATTCATGGGCCTAAAGTTCACTGGAAACAAGCTATACATGGATACTGTTTGCTAAAAGGAGTAGTTGGGCTGGGGGGGGGGCGCAGGGGAGGGGGAAGGAGGTGGATCTGCTAGGAACTAAGATGTTCTGAGTCAAAAGACAGCCTCTGGGAGGGAGTTTCTGCACACAGGCTTCCCTCCCGGGATACTAGCAACCAAGGATGCGCTTCCTCCTGTTAAGTTCTACAAAGCAAACAAAACTTGTCATCCTCACTCCAACAATGCACATAGATAAGGGAGGCCAAAATTCCTTTAAGAACCAATGAAATAAATGGCAAATTATCTCAATTACACTAAATGATTCTACGACAATCTGCAAGAACATTTACATGTTCTTTTCTGAATAGCAGTTCTGCCAGATATCAAACACTTTCCAAATGCCAGCAACATGAAGGGTATCACACATACTGAATTAAACACAGGCTCTACATTCCAAACACAGAGACAACACAGGAAAGGCTCAAACTTCCTTTAGGCATATGCTAGGCATGGCTGGATCTTGGGTAACCCTTACAGTGCCGGAAAGGCCTCCCTGAAATTAAGCTGGGGAATAATTCTCTAAGAGTGAGAGTCTAATTGTAGGGTAGTGTGACTTTATTCAGATAGGCAGCCTTTTTCCTTCCTACTCAGAAATATTGTGTGTGTTCGGGAGGGTAGGGAATAGGGAGTATTTCAAGGTAATATTTCAAGAAAAGATGATGAGAAAGGGGAGAAAATGGCATAAAGCAAGAACATAGCAGTGAAAGAAGTTTTCCATACTAGTTTTATATAATGCCTGGCATGTAGGTGGACATTTGAGTTAAAAGTTATTCCACTCTTCCTACTTATTTGGGGCTGATTTTATAGAACAAAACAACGTAACTACATCAAAGCATCAGCAAAGATAAAATCTAGGGACTTTTCAAAACCCAGAGCATGTTTGGAGAGGGGGTGGGGAAGGGGAAGAGGCAACAGAAGTTAGAGGAGGATAAAATAGTTACAAAACTGGCTTTTGAACAAAAGTAAATAGGAGCATAAAACACTTATGAGTGTTTTCATTCATATTATTTCTTCCTAAATCAATGAAAACATCGCCTTATGATAGATTTACACCACAGTGAAACTCTTGACAACTTCAAAATCAACTCCATGTTTGGGTTCCATTCTTTCAGGTGATGAATAGTGGGAAATCAGTGAAGGAATGTCACTTGAAGTCAGTCATTTATCATGAACCAAAATGGCTAAGTGCCCCATAAACTGCAATGATCCATTTCCTATTAGCATCACACAACAGAAGGCAGCCTCATCTGCATTAACAAGTCTTATGACCTCCGCAGGCAGAGAGGCTAATGTTAGGAAATAGGTTATTTTTGTTCTGTTATAAATGTTCATTATTATACCATAAAAATTTTTTTAAGGATTAAAAACTAGTGATTGATTTATTAAGGAATTTATTAAGGTTTTTCCCATCTTAGGCATTTTTATTATATTTTTACAAATTTAATCCTGGTAAAGTAGTTTCACTCTTTTTGGTCAAGCTCTACCTGGCTTTCTGTATGTAATACATGCTTCTTTCACCATAATGTCAAATAACAGGACAGACTACAATTAAAAAAATTCCCTGCTCCCCACAAAATTTAGGTGACACTGACAATTTTTCAATGTCCCAAGTTTCAAAATATATATCCCTTTTAAATTTGGGCAAATACTAGGTTTCCTAATTCCAAGAAAAGGTATGAAAATAGCATGTCATGATTTGAAACTAAGTAAAACTGTTAAAGCAGTTAAGTTCAATACTTTCCCATAAAACAGTATAACAGTTTAAACGTGTTAGTGGGTCACATCCATATGACTAGTGACACTCTTGCCTACAAACATGGTCAGGAGTTACCTTCCTCAAACAAATGGTATCACTTCCAAACAGAAAGAAAAAAGAAAAACAAACCCAAATGGCAAGATGAGAAAAGCAACTAAGGAAAATGGGTACCATATAAAAAGATTAGGAAAATAGGACTATTTACTAAGATACTATACATCTATAATTTTTTAAAACATCCTCCTTTGAAATGAATCACACACACAAAAAGGATTTTATCTGAAGGTACCATTTTGGCTTAATTTTTAACTGCAGAATATAGTTTAAAATGCCCTATGTATTTTTACTGTATCTTTGAAGATTCTTCAGCCTTCCCTCCACTCCTTCATTTTTTTTCCCTCCACTCCTTCATTTTTTTCCCTCAAAAGAAACATTAACAAACTTGGAAAACAAAAAAGTATACGGCAAACTATTTTTAATCATTTACACTCAATTATGACCACCCCAAGAACAATTTCATAAAGTCACAAATTCCCAGGGGGACAAAGAGGAATTAGACATGGTCCATGTCCTCAAGGTGCTTATAGTCTATTGAGGGATATAGGATACATTCATAAATAAGAAAAAAATTTAAAAAAACCCTAAGTGCATTATTATAAAATAAGTATTGAATATATTAAATATATCATAGAACTTTTCAAATATCAGGACAAAAAAAATACTTGTTGACCCATTAAAGAGAATTTTAGGAAATAAGAGAGAAAAAGAGAGAGAACAAACTATGACCTGGGGTGACGGGAAGAATTCATGGAAGGGGACAACTTAAGATTGGTGTCTAAGAATGAGCAATTTAGCGTACTGATAATTTCAACATTTTTTTTCCAAACAAAATAATCTCCTGGAACATACAGGTTCCCATGTAAGTGTTGTTCCAACTAGAATGTATCATTCTGAGTCTCCACATCAGCCACCTTTCATACTTGGACTTTTAACCTCTCCATTTCCTGAAATTCTCCCTTGCTGCCCATTCACCAAATGATGACCATCATTGTTATCCCTTCTCCTTTGAAATCACTAATAACCCTCAAGTCAGATGATCCCACCCACCAAGAACTAGAGGATACTGCAGAGTCAGGGCTGAATATTTATCACCTTATTTTTGCCAAGTAGACTTTAATCATCAGAAACTTTCCTGACTCTTTGAGAGAATGCCATACAAGGATAAACTAAAATAAAAGAAGTTATAAGGTGTCTCCAAAAAGGTACAAAGATATCTGTTGTAGTTCCTTCCAAGCTTTGCCCTGGAGATTTGGGGACAGGTATTTACATGTTATTCAGATTCCTAAGCATGACCATGCTCTTAACTCTTGGCCTCTCTCACCTTGTGTGGGAATTATTACAACTGCCCTCTACCATGTCTCCTATACCCTACAATACCCCCCACCCAGTGCATTCTCTATGCTTCTGTCAGGAAAATCTTTCGAGACCACAGCATGGTACACATAACACCCTTTGATAAAAAAATCTTCAGGGGATCTCCACTACTGATAGAGTGCAGTCCAGTTCTTTAGCGGGTACTGCCCTGCCTTTTATCCCCTCAAGGCACCCAGAGAAAATGCAAGAATATTTATGGAGCCCATATAGATAACCAGAGACTTCTTGCAACAAGAAGTACAAGCATCCCTAATGGCTTGAGGGCAAAGCAGTATCACTGCCCACCTGTAATTCATTCCTAGCCCAGCACAAGGGCTGGGAAAATCTGGTTAGGTAATCTGCCCTCTTCAACCATATCTCTCATTTTTTCTCTAGAGCAAGGCTTCTCAAACTTTACTGTGCATACTGGCCACTTGGGATCTTGTAAAAATGAAAATTCTGATTCGCTAGGTCTGGGATGAGACTTGAAATTCAGCATTTCTAACAAGTTTCCAGGTGGGGCCGGCTCTCCTGGTCCGAGGACTGCACTCTAAGTAAGGAGACTATGGCAATGGTCCTCAACCGAGGCTGTACCTGAAAATCACCTGTGAAGCTTAAAAAAGCCAGCTGCCCAGGCTACGACTCAGACCAACCAGAATCTTTAGAATTGTTTTTAAAGCTCCGCAGGTGACTTTAATGTGCTGTCAAAGTTGTATTTTCTACTTCAGCCAAACAAACCATCCCCTCATTATTCCCCCTTCCCTGTACCTCTGCCCCTTCTCTGCTCAGGTAAGTCCTGCCCTCCTTGTAGGACCTGTTGCTAGTCCTCCCTCTAGGAAGATGTCTCCAACCCTGGATAATATCTGCCGGACCTTCTGAGACCCTCTATACTGCCTGTCCCGTCCTTATCCTCTGTCCTGCATCAGCAGTGGAGTGTGTGCTGATCCAAACAGGTGCTGTTTATTACCCATCTTCACACTCTCAGGACCTGGCAGGTACAAATGTTAGATGTACCTTGCTATGACTTTGAGATGCACTTTTCGGGAAATTCAGCAAATAACAGCAAATGAGTTCTTTCGCGTCTGAAGAGAAAAACACAAAACAAAAAAGTCCTCATAGAGCACAAGTGCTTTCTCAGCCAGGAAGGGATATTTTCAGGACTTGACCGTGTCTGCCAGACAGGTGCAGAGATCTCTCAGTTAAGTTCCTCTTCGTTAAGGATAGCAGAACTTCTAACCAGTCACTAAGATTAGCTCTCAGAAAAGGGCAAAAAGGAAGAAAGAAGCCAGAGCCCAGGGTCATGACCTTTAGGGTAAGATGTGGAGAGGCTCAAATAACAAGCCATTCCCCCCACGGAGAAGCAAGAATTCTCTGGGCATGATGGTCACGGGAGCCCATTCAAATTTGGGAATGAATGCACTGGGTTCTCCAATTTAACAGACTAATTCCCTAACCACTCCATTTTTGGATATAAAAGGCTCCTAGTGCCACAAATATATAGAAAAAGACAGGAATTGTCAATATAGGTATTTTCAAAACCTGAGTTCATGAAATGCTTAGTTAATGGAGTAGACTATCTCATATCAGTCTCTTGGCCACAAAATATTTTCAATATGAAATCAGAAAATTAAAACAAAAACAGGCGGACTTCTAGTGGTGAGAGTGAGTCACAGAAGACAGACCAAGGGAAATCCATCACAATTCCAAACTGAGAAAAATTTAAATTGAGAGATTGAGGGTCACTGATAAAGATATTGATCTCTGAAGTAAAATAGGCCTGGATTCAAATCCTGACTCTGTCCACTCTGTGTCCTCAGGCAAATTCCTTTGCCTTTCTAGGCCTCTGTTTTCTCTCTGTGAAATGGGGATCCTAAGGGCAACTCATGCATCTATTTTAAATGATAAATGTGGCCATTTCTCCAACAATGTATACCACACAATAAGTGCTTAAAATTTTAAATTTGTTTTTAATCTGTTCAATTAGGCCTTTCCCACAAGAGCCATGTCACATAGTGGTAATATTACAAGTGACCTACACTTAGACCCTACCAAGCCACACACATTTTCCTGAACTTGCAGACATATTTTTAATGCCTCAATGCTTCTGCACACTATGGCTTTGGCCTGGAGTGACCCTCTCAACTTCCTCCCCTCCTCCTCTGCCAAAATAATAATAATTATTACTACTATTATTATTTATTACTACTATTATTATTTTGTTTTGGAGTCTCACTTCCATATAAGCTCCTCTCCTCTGGGTGTTTTCCCTGTCACCTCCACCATCAGAGGCTGTCTCCTGTGCTCCTAGAACATATCAGAGGGACCTGTATTGGAGTACACTTCACACTGAATTGTGAGCACCTGTGTTTCTTTCTCTTCTTTGTGAGTTTCTAGAGCCATGCTGTCCAACATGGTCACCACTAGCCTCATGTGCCACTATTAACATTTAAATTAATTAAACATAAATTAAAATTAAAATTCAGTTCCTCAGTCTCATGAGCCACATTTCAAGTGTTCAAGAGACACATGTGGCTATGAATACTGTCTTGGGCCATTATCACAGAATATTCTGTTGAACAGCACTGTTCAACCCCTTAGGCAGGGATCATGTCTTTTTTACTCCTAGTGTCTAGCACTTACTATAGTGAGTTTGTAAAAGAATGACAATATCGACAAATACAGGTATGTCTATACATACTCTTTTGGCTGAATGAGAAAGGATTAATTATTCATTTATGTTTAAGCCTACAAGAGAAAATGTATATAAAATACCTAGCATAAGGCCACCACAAGGCAGGCAATGAATAAAGGGTGCTTAATCATATGAACGAGTTGGTTGAGAAGTCGAATTCCTTGCTTTCTGATATAATTCGTAAAGGTATTCTGCCAGAAGACCATTAAGATTTTATTTTAAGGGAAGTCTCTACAATGGTTGAATGGTCAGTCTTATTTGGTAGTTTGGTTGTATCTTACTTGCCTAATCTTGCCAAGTCTACTTGCTCCTTAATCTCAGCACCAGAGTATATCCCTCCTCACGAGAGTGTGAAAGTCAGCTCTGTGATGTCTCCAACAGACTCAGACCAGGCAAGCAGCATGGCCAACAGAAAACATTTCTCCCGAGGCCAGATCAGGCTGCAAGACAACTCCTGTGAATCCTGCTTTCTTCCCTATGATTTCCTCAGCCTCTCTCTGTCCCTTGCCCACCCTGAACAAAGATTGCTGAGATAGCCAGTTACTAAACTGCCCCTGCTTCATGATACCACCCAGTCCAGTGTTGGTCATCTCTTCCCTTGTCCCTTCTAAAATCATTCAGCCAAGTCCAAACCCTACAAAAAGACCTGTATCTTGCTGGGTGTCCCACAGTCCCCCGCTGTGCTCTCTCCTCTGCTGCGTCAAGTTAATAAATTTTAACTATGATTACGGTAGCTTTCCCGTGGTCTTTCCCCTGTGACCAAACTTCAGGACCTATCCTATAACAGCATTCATTCCATGCCATATAATTTTCCAAGCACAAAGTGACAGAATGTCTTTTGCTCATTGATTTTCTGGTCAAGAACCATGTTTCTGAATTCAGCCATAAAAAGAACTGAAGCACTGATACATGCTCCAACATGGATGAACCTTGAAAGCATTATGCTCAGGGAAAGAAGCCAGACACAAAAGGCAACTGTATGTATATGAAGTGTCCAGAATAGGCAAACTCAGAGAGAGAAAATATTAGTGGTTCCCAGAGGCCAGTGGGAGGCAGAAATGGGAGTGACTGCTAATGAGGATGGATTTTCTTTTTAGGGTGATGAAAATGTTCTGGAATTATATAGTAGTAATGGTTGCATAACCTTGTGGATATACTAAAACCACTGAACTCTACACTTTGAAACAGTGAATTTTATGGTATGTGAATTATATCTCAATTTTAAAAAGAACTGTTTCTGCCTTTGACTGGGAGTACAGTTTTCTGTCCAAGTGACAGAACCATCAAGGAAAAACAGCGTGTTAAAGCAAGCTCATCAAACTATTTTGGATGGAGTTACTAATTGATCCCAGTAGCACCTAACAAGGTTTCTCAAGTAAATCATTCTATCCTGTCTTTATTCATGCTCATGCCTAGTTTGTTTCCTTCTCATTTGTTGATTCCACCTATTTCTCTAAAGCCCATCAGTTCTGTCTTTGGAAATTTTACAATAAAACTGCCCCAGCAGGGCTTCCCTGGTGGTGCAGTGGTTTAGAATCCGCCTGCCAATGCAGGGGACACGGGTTCAAGCCCTGGTCCAGGAAGATCCCACATGCTGCGAAGCAACTAAGCGGCCCTTGTGCCACAACTACTGAGCCGGCATTCTAGAGCCCTCGTGCCACAACTACTGAAGGCCGCGCACCTAGAGCCCCTGCTGTGCAACAAGAGAAGCCACCGCAGTGAGAAGCCCCGCGCCGCAACGAAGAGTAGCCCCCGCTCACCGCAACTAGAGAAAGCCCGCGCACAGCAACGAAGACACAACGCAGCCAAAAAAATAAAGTTAAAAAAAAAAAAAACTACCACAGCAGATAAAACTCTTCAAATGTTGTTCTATAGTTAAAACCAATGCACAGATATCACTTTTCTGGCCCTCTTGTCTCCAACCTTACCCAAAGTACACATCCCAAGATGGTGTTGGGCACAGAAGAGTTAAACAGGGATGCCCCAGAGCTGCTGGTATTGGAGCAGGTCTAAGGATGCCAGACAGGACATATTCAGGTTCTATGCAATGCAAGATCTACTTTCAACTGGAATTACAAATAGGAAGTGGCACTTCCCTCAGAAATAGCTTAAAACACCCCATCTACTGCCATGCCACACAAACAACATTCATCTCACAGAGAAAAAAGGCATCTAATCAAGAGACCACTGAAAACAAAGAGGTGCAGAATGGCAGCACCATAAACTGATGATGTGGAAAACCAGCACTAGGCAAAGCATATTCACAGGAAGGACAGCCTTGTACAAAAATCTAGTGGAAATGGTACTTGAGCCTGCTCTGGAGCAAGTATCAATATATTAGTAAAACACAAGGACTTTTCTGTGGTTTGTAATTAAGGTTCTCAAGGGGCAGGCATCCCCATACGAAAGTTGGCGATATAGGACACAAACAGAGCTCAACCCAGATCACGGCAGAGAATGGTCCCTGGCTACGCGGTAAGAGCTATCACCAGCTTCCCAGAGAGGAAGAAACTGAAAACGCATTAAAACATTTACAGTTCATACTATAGAATATTCAGAGTCAACTATGTAGAGCAGTGATTCTTACTTCACAAGTGTGGCTTCTGTTATTCTTCATAAATCTTTCAGCCTTTTGGTGTCATTACATAGAGATAGATACCTGTACACATGGGTGTGCTGGTGGTTTCAGGGCCCCTAGAAATTCCACAATCCACCCCTCAAGCCCCAAAGTAGTCTCTACTTAATTTATCCTCTTTCTTTAAGGTTTGAGTCCCCAGTGAAGTGCTTGAATTTAGCCCTACAAGGAAAGCCCAGGCGACCAGTTACCTACTTCACAGTTAAGTCCAAGATTGGCTGATTGCCAATTTCAGCATGTTGTTTAATACAAAGCCATCCTGTTCACAATATCTTCAGGAAACATGGGTCCCTCTCTTCTTCCCTCCTTTAGCAGTATAAAAGAATAAAAATATGGGCTTTCTCTGACCCTGTACTCATTCACCCAACACACACTGAGTACCAGGTACTACACCAGGTGTCGGGAACACAAAAGAGAAAAAGCACTTACTCCGTAATGGTGAAACACGCATGTGCCCAACAGGAAATGCCCCAGGTGTCCCTAACTCGGGGTGACAGTGAGTCAGAGAAGGCTTCACCGCAGAGGTAACACTGGAACTGACTTGAGCCAGGCTTTCCTCAGGCAAACGCATCTGAGAGAGCAGGGGCAGGGAGTGCATTCCAGGCCAGCCAAGGGGACAGTGTGTGCAAAGTCACTGAGATGTGAGAATGCTTTGGGTTTCAGAAGCAAAGGAGCAAGTCTCAGTGCAGCTTGGGCACAGCCTGGGCAGGTGGGAGAGGAGATGAAACAGCCCGATTACGATCTGTGATCACCTGGCTGAAGAATATGGCAGAATATTGGCCTTGGAATCATTTTTAATGACATCAGTGGAATGATACAGAAAACTCCTTTAGAGAATGAATTGCTTGCCTGGAAAAACATCCTACAGTAGGACAAATATTGCTCATTGTAAAGCACTTTGAAAAAGGGAAATCTCTATCTAAACGACAGCTAATAATGTTACTTGTACAGGTCTGCTAAATGTTACACACCTTGAACCTACAATAAAGTTTCACCATAAACTTGAGATGTTCTACTTTAAATGAGCTGAGTTTTGGGGTTTTTTTTGGGAAAGTAACATCCAAATCATGATTTAGAAAGAGAAATGGAACCATCTGCCCGGTAGTTAGGAATTAGATAAGCATTTATATAAAACGTAATTTTGGGGACCTCCCTTGTGACACAGTGGTTAAGAATCCACCTGCCAATGCAGGGGACACGGGTTCGATCCCTGGTCGGGGAAGATCTCACATGCCGCAGAGCAACTAAGCCTGTGCACCACAACTACTGAGCCTGGGCTCTAGAGCCCACAAGCCACAACTACTGAGCCCGCGCACCACAACTACTGAAGCCTGCGCGCCTAGAGCCCGTGCTTTGCAACAAGAGAAGCCCGCAATGAGAAGCCTGTGCACCGCAACGAAGAGTAGCCCCCCGCTCGCCACAACTAGAGAAAGCCCGCGCACAGCAACGAAGACCCAACGCAGCCAAAATTAAATAAATGAATTTGTTTTTTTAATGTAATTTTTTTAAAAAGTAACATTTTTTACATTCAAGTATTGTGATATCAAGATAAAACAAACTTAGTGGTTTAAATACCAAAAGATGAATCATCCATTTCATACAAAATACAAGCAACTTATCTGAAAAATAAAGGCTAAAAAACCTTATCCTTGGAATATGGTAAGACCATTAGAATTCACTGTAGCCTCCTCACTCTCTTTTTTGGCTACATCTGGAAGGTAATTAAAATGATCCATTTGGGAGTTGAATGAAGAAGTAGAACAGGAAACCAGGTGCTCATTCTATTATATTTTCCAACACTCCAAGGCCAAAGTCCACTTTACCTTTTCCATTTCCCAGAAGCCAGGTAGCAGCACAGCATTTGTCAGCAACCATGAAGACAGAGCAGTAAGTCACTACTAAGCTCCTATAACACATCCAGCTCAGTCAATATAGCTAGTGAGCTGTTGCTTATGAATAAAGTAGCTCTGATGGAGCCCTTTTTTGCATTTTCTGCAAACACTATGCATTGTCAGCAGGAAAACCTCCTTGCCTTCATAATTCTGGAGGCAATTAGCAGCAACCAAGAATGCAGCCTGTTGCTATGGTAATGGCATACCACCATCACTTATCACCCATGGACAAATATATACGATTCTGATTTAACTGCTTAGATAAAGCAGAAAATAACCCAGGTTATCACAGTGACTGTACTTTTCTCGTCCAGATAAACACAGACTGTTCCCCTTCCTACGCAAAATCAAGGGCAAGACTGAGTGCAAAGTAAACTTGAATCAACCGGCACAAGATAATTATTTAAGTCAGTGTCAGCAAAATGGTAGTTTACATTCTATCCAAATAGGTACATATGTTAAGGACAAGACTAAAAAGCATATTTTACTGAAGCTCCCCTCTGGTGAATCTTCACCATTGTACCTCAGGGAACCAAAAAGAAAGAGAGATGGCTGTTAGCAGTTTCCTTTCAGTAAATCAGAGTCCCCTCAATGGGCTGGGTAGCTCAATCTCTAACTGATGGGTATGATGTGCAGTCTTCATCTTCTCGTCCTCAGCCCTAGGAGGGTGAACAAGAAAGAGAAAGAAAGCATGGTGGCCTTAAAAAATTCACGCCAGTTGTTTCAATTCCTCACTCAAGAAGAAGTCACCATAGGCTAAGTCTACACAGAACAGTTATGGTGACCCACACGCTCAGTGATAAAAGGAGTAATTTCTAAAACCAAAGCAAGCCCCTTAAATCAGGGGCTACCCCATACTCCCTGCCAGGCATGGACTTGGGAATGGAAGGAAGAAGTCTGGGAAGAAAGGTTCCCACATCCATTGTCCCCAGAAAGAAGGAAGAATAACAAGAGAGGTGCGAGTGAGTGTCTTCTATTTGAAAAGTATGTCTCTCTTCTGGTGTATCTCAGACTTGCTGTTCTGCTACCACATGGCCCCTCAACATCCTCATTACACCAGTCTTGAGACACACACTGTGTATGGCTATGTAAATGTGTTTTAATTAAAGGGCCTGGTTGCCATGACTATCAGTGCTGTTAACGTAACTTTCCTCATTTCAAAATGGGGACAGTAACGTCTGCCTCGCATGGGTTGCTATACAGAATAACTTATATCACTTTATAAACTGTAAAGGATTGCCTCATATGTTATTTCTGAGTATAATAATGGCTTAATTTCATCATTACCTTATTGGCATTATACTTTATCAACCTCCCAAAGTATATACTACAAAGTTAAATAAAAAATTTCTGTATCCCCCTGCTATTTTTCACTATTAAAAAGAACTACATGGGATTTATTCTTGTCCATTTACATAAGTACTATAATATTTAGTGGCCAAAAAAGCAGCCTCTTAATTACTATCCAAAGTTCTATTTTACAATGTAATTTCCTCTGCTAAAGTCAAGACAGGTAGAATGTCATCCAGAGAGTACCAGAAAAGTAGAGGAGAGCTGTTTTTCTTAAATATAACTCCCCACGTTTCTTTGGAGTTTCAGAAGTACAGGTTATATAAAAGATATTTTTACCTCAGCTCTCAAAAATCTACTAGGTGTATGCTCAGAGACAAACTATGAAAACAATAATATTTAATTAATATGAAATGAAGCATTTTTATTTGCTGTTGAAAAGTAAGAAACAACCCCGTTGGCATTTTTCAAAGCTGAGCTCACCACCATTCATTAATATGCAATACTGACTGGTCAGCTCAGAGGCGTGGTACTTGGTCCCAAAGCAGCCATCTGTCTGCAACCCTGCAGCGGCACAAACGCTTTCACTGGAGAAATGAGGGACTGTAGAACTTTGCTCCACAGACAGGCACACACCCATTCCCCCCAAGTGGAAAAAAAAGACTTTTTCTGGATAGACTTTTTGTTTATCTGGGTAAAAAAAAATCCTCATGGACTATTTTCAGCTAACACAACCCAAAATGTCTTATGCACAACAAACAAAAAACAAAGCAACAACAACAAAGGCAATAATATTACACTAACATAATAAGTTAAAATAATTTTTTATTTATTATATGCAGATACATTTAAATTGATTTTGATATTCTTTTTCTCTTACCACAAGGCTGTTAAAACCTATTATAGACTCTTCCTCCACTTCATTAGATTTTTTTTTTAACATCTTTATTGGAGTATAATTGCTTTACAATGGTGTGCTAGTTTTTTCTTTATAACAAAGTGAATCAGCTATACATATACATATATCCCTACACTTCATTAGATTAACACCTCTACCAAATGAAAAGATGGTAACTTTAACTCTCATGCTTGGTATAGAAATATATTCAATGGCAGTGTTTCTCTAGTTAAAGGTGGGAGTGAGTCCAAAGGTACCTGGCTGTTACAGGGAACAAACATATGGGGTCTTGTTTTATTTAAATTTTTATTGGAGTATAGTTGCTTAAAAATGTTGTGTTCATTTCTACTGTACAGCAAAGTGAATCAGTTATACATATACATATACCCACTCTTTTTTAGATTTTTCCATTTAGGTCACCACAGATCATTGAGTAGGGTTCCCTGTGCTAAACAGTAGGTTCTCATTAGTTATCTATTTTATACATAATAGTCTATATATTAAATTAAAATTTATTTTTAGTAACATGTAAGAAAAATAGATAATTTCAATTAAGCACAGATGACAGGGTTGAATCTGAATGTATGATAATAAACAATTACAAATATTAGGGTCATGTATTAGGGAATACGTATTTCAAATAGCAATGAACACTGCAGTCCATTTTAACAAAAGACTTCCTCGCCTCCCCTAGGAGTTACTTTTACTGAATGCCAATAGTGTGGTGGAGTGTACAGCTCTTTAGAACAATGTGTACAAGTTCTTGTTCTAAGTTCTGGTGTGGGAAAAAATAGCATGTGTGACAAAGTACACACTCTATTTCTTAAACAAACAAATAAAAAACTCATACCCCAAAACAGTTTCACAAAATTAATCTTTAGAGGGTAAGCTCATTTGGAAAGCCATGGCACCAACTGGACTTAACACAGCCTAGATGAAATACTTCATCCTACACAGTGGAGAGACTACAGAACTACATGATTAGAATTAGATTTATAAAATGCCACTTAAAAATTGGAATTGAGGGGCTTCCCTGGTGGCGCAGTGGTTGGGAGTCGGCCTGCCGATGCAGGGGACGCGGGTTCGTGCCCCGGTCCGGGAGGATCCCACGTGCCGCGGAGCGGCTGGGCCCGTGAGCCATGGCCGATGAGCCTGTGCGTCCGGAGCCTGTGCTCCGCAACGGGAGGGGCCACAGCAGTGAGAGGCCCGCGTACAGCAAAAAAAAAAAAAAAAAAAAACACAAAAAAAATTGGAATTGAGAATCTCTGGCCTAGTGTTATCATCCACCCTAGGTTCAATCAGCTTCGTAGGGTTAATTTGCTCCAGCCATGACTATAACCTTAGGAACTGCCTCTTGCTAAACCATTTCATCTCTTCTTTTCAAGGCCAAATCTCTAAAAATTTATACAAAAAACAGCTGAAGTGCTGAAGAGAATGGCAAATGGGCTATCTGGTATCCAAGGACAGTGATAATCCTCAAGTCCATGGCTCAAAAAATGTTAAGCAAGGTTTGCCAAAACCTCTATATTTAGACACTCACTTAAGAACCTAAGAAATCTGGGTTCTGGGTTACACACTCCAACCAACTGACAATCACTCCATTCATCTGAAGTGACCTTGGGGCAAGTTACTCAACCTTTTTTAGAGCCTGTTTCCTCATCTGAAAAATGAGGTTAATAGAACTACCACACAGGATTGTTGTAAAGATGAAACGAGATAGCCTATGTAAAGAGCTTAGTACTATATTTAGTACATGATAGGTAGTCAGTAAATATTTCTGCTACTGTTCCGTCTTCACTTCTGCAGCCTCAGAATTGACCAGGTACTTATTACTCGTCTTTTGCTTAAACTCTCACGACTTAGTTCTTCAAAGTCCCGCTGTGTTTCATTTTACCCCTAAAATCAATCTTAAACATGAAAATCATTTCCAAAGGTACCATTTCAATTACATCACAGACTCGCCCTTCCTGCTCAAATCTTTTCAGCCTACAGAATGAAGAATAAGCTCAATTTTCAGCCTGGTCTCACCTCAAAACACAAGCACCTTTTCTTACCCCTGAGCATTCATTCTAGTCAAACAGATCTAATCAATTCCATCGACAGTTGGATCCAAGTCCATGTGTGGGCACATCAGGACAGACCACCCTCTAAACCAGTGCTACTCAAAGTGTGGTCCAGCAATTTGACTAAGTAATTTTAGTCTGTTGGATCTAACATTTTTTAAATGGAGGTTATATTTTGTATGTCTTTTTAAATTTCTTTCTTTTCTAGTTATTTATGCTTGTCATATTTTACAAAATTCTTAGTCTACCTGAACTGAAAAGAAATAAGCTGGTGCTTTACCACACACAGTTTGAGAAGCACTGCTTTAATGTACTATCCTGCTCAATTAAATGCTATCTTCCTAGGACCCTAAAGCAAAGCTAGTCTCCTTTACCCAATATTGTGGGTTCCAGGTAATCTGACCACTGAAGGCAACAGTAAGCTCTAAAGAACCCACTATACCTCAGGAGCAAACATAGTCGTCTACTATATACCTGTGTTAGTTGTTTTGCCCACTGGAACCTTGCTACAAGACAACTTACTATGGCATGGAATTTACTATAGGGTTAATCCATTTTGGCCCCTTCTAGCCAGTCTCTAAGTTTTTTTCACTCCTTCAATGAGATGTTTCAGTTAGAAAAATATTTAAATAACTCCTCCCACTGCATGAACCCTGAGGACAACACTATGAGGAAGGTCTAGTTGGTTTGTTCTTTTATCAGTAGTGTAGCTTCATCAACATCATCCTCTTACCTGTAAGAGGACTTTTACCAGTGCATTTTACATGAATATAAACCCCAACCCCCATACGCAGAGCCAGGTACAGAAAGCCTCTATTGGAGATTTTTTTTTTTTTTTTTTTTTTTTTTTTGCGGTACGCGGGCCTCTCACTGCTGTGGCCTCTCCCGTTGCGGAACACAGGCTCCGGACGCGCAGGCTCATCGGCCATGGCTCACGGGCCCAGCCGCTCCACGGCACGTGGGATCCTCCCAGACCGGGGCACGAACCCATGTCCCCTGCATCGGCAGGCGGACTCTCAACCACTGCACCACCAGGGAAGCCCTCTATTGGAGATTTTTGATGATCAGGTGCACAAAAATGGCCACCTATTTAAGCGGATGTCTGGCTAAGTGCCTTCTATCTTGAGTCAGAAATTTAATTTAACAAACATATTTTTTAACATCTTTATTGGAGTATAATTGCTTTACAATGGTGTGTTAGTTTCTGCTGTATAAAAAAGTAAATCAGCTATACATATAAATATATCCCCACATCTCCTCCCTCTCGCATCTCCCTCCAACCCTCCCTATCCCACCCCTCCAGCTGGACACAAAGCACTGAGCTGATCTCCCTGTGCTATGCAGCTGCTTCTCACTAGCTATGTATTTTACATTTGGTAGTGTATATATGTCCATGCCACTCTCTCACTTCATCCCAGCTTACCCTTCCCCCTCCCTGTGTTCATTCCTGTCCTGCTCCTAGGTTCTTCAGAACCTTTTTATTTATTTATTTATTTGTTTTTAGATTCCATATATATGTGTTAGCGTATGGTATTTGTTTTTCTCTTTCTGACTCACTTCACTCTGTATGACAGTCTCTGGGTCCATCCACCTCACTACAAATAACTCAATTTCATTTCTTTTTATGGGTGAGTAATATTCCATTGTATATATGTGCCATATCTTCTTTAACCATTCATCTGTTGATGGACACTTAGGTTGCTTCCATGTCCTGGCTATTGTAAATAGAGCTGCAATGAACATTGTGGTACATGACTCTTTTTGAATTATGGTCTTCTCAGGGTATATGCCCAGTAGTGGGATTGCTGGGTAATACGGTAGTTCTATTTTTAGTTTTTTAAGGAACCTCCATACTGTTCTCCATAGTGGCTGTATCAATCTACACTCCCACCAGCAGTGCAAGAGGGTTCCCTTTTCTCCACACCCTCTCCAGCATTTGTTGTTTGTAGATTTTTTGATGATGGCCATTCTGACTGGTGTGAGGTGATACCTCATTGTAGTTTTGATTTGCATTTCTCTAATGATTAGTGATGTTGAGCATCCTTTTGTGTGTTTGTTGGCAGTCTGTATACCTTCTTTGGAGAAATGTCTGTTTAGGTCTTCTGCCCATTTTTGGATTGGGTTGTTTGTTTTTTTGATATTACAAGCTGCTTGTAAATTTTGGAGATTAGTCCTTTGTCAGTTGCTTCATTTGCAAATATTGTCTCCCATTCTGAGGGTTGTCTTTTCATCCTGTTTATGGTTTCCTTTGCTATGCAAAAGCTTTTAAGTTTCACTAGGTCCCATTTGTTTATTTTTTATTTGTTTATTTTATTTTATTTTTTGCGGTACGCGGGCCTCTCACTGTTGTGGCCTCTCCCGTTGCAGAGCACAGGCTCAGTGGCCATGGCACACGGGCCTAGCCGCTCCACAGCACGTGGGATCTTTCTGGACCGGGGCACAAACCCGTGTCCCCTGCATCGGCAGGCATACTCTCAACCACCGTGCCACCAGGGAAGCCCCCATTTGTTTATTTTTGTTTTTATTTCCATTCCTCTAGGAGGTGGGTCAAAAAGGATCTTGCTGTGATTTATGTCATAGACTGTTCTGCCTATGTTTGCCTCTAAGAGTTTTACACTGTCTGGCTTTACATTTAGGTCTTTAATCCATTTTGAGTTTACTTTTGTGTATGGTGTTAGGGAGTGTTCTAATTTCATTCTTTTTCATGTAGCTGTCCACTTTTCCCAGCACCACTTATTGAAGAGGCTGTCTTTTCTCCATTGTATATTCTTGCCTCCTTTATCAAAGATAAGGTGACCATATGTGCGTGGGTTTATCTCTGGGCTTTCTATCCTGTTCCATTGATCTATATTTCTGTTTTTGTGCCAGTACCATACTGTCTTGATTACTGTAGCTTTGTAGTATAGTCTGAAGTCCGGGAGCCTGATTCCTCCAGCTGCGTTTTTCTTTCTCAAGATTGCTTTGGCTATTCAGGGTCTTTTGTGTTTCCATACAAATTGTGAAAATTTTTGTTCTAGTTCTGTGAAAAATGCCATTGGTAGTTTGATAAGGATTGCATTGAATCTGTAGATTGCTTGAGGTAGTATAGTCGTTTTCACAATGTTGATTCTTCCAATCCAAGAACATGGTATATCTCTCCATCTGTTGGTATCATCTTTAATTTCTTTCATCAGTGTCTTATAGTTTTCTGCATACAGGTCTTTTGTCTCCTTAGGTAGGTTTATTCCTAGGTATTTTATTCTTTTTGTTACAATGGAAAACGGGAGTGTTTCCTTAATTTCTCTTTCAGATTTTTCATCATTAGTGTAAAAGAATGCAAGAGATTTTTGTGCATTAATTTTGTATCCTGCAACTTTACCAAATTCATTGATTAGCTCTAGTAGTTTTCTGGTAGCATCTTTAGGATTCTCTATGTATAGTATCATGTTATCTGCAAACAGTGTATTCCTTTTATTTCTTTTTCTTCTCTGATTGCCGTGGCTAGGACTTCCAAAACTATGTTGAATAATAGTGGTGAGAGTGGGCAACCTTGTCTTGTTCCTGATCTTAGTGGAAATGGTTTCAGTTTTTCACCATTGAAAACAATGCTGGCTGTGGGTTTGTCATATATGGCCTTTATTATGTTGAGGTAACTTCCCTCTATGCCTACTTTCTGGAGGGTTTTTATCATAAATGGGTGTTGAACATTGTCAAAAGCTTTTTCTGCATCTATTGAGATGATCATATGGTTTTTATACTTCAGTCTCTTAATATGGTTTATCACATTGATTGATTTGTGTATATTGAAGAATCCTTGCATCCCTGGGATAAACCCCACTTGATCATGCTGTATGATCCTTTAAATGTGCTGTTGGATTCTGTTTGCTAGTAGTTTGTTGAGGATTTTTGCATCTATGTTCATCAGTGATATTGGCCTGTAGTTTTCTTTTTTGTGGATCTTTGTCTGGTTTTGGTATCAGGGTGGTGGTGGCCTCGTAGAATGAGTTTGGGAGTGTTCCTCCCTCTGCTATATTTTGGAAGAGTTTGAGAAGGATAGGTGTTAGTTCTCCTCTAAATGTTTGATAGAATTCGCCTGTGAAGGCATCTGGTCCTGGGCTTTTGTTTGTTGAAAGATTTTAATCACAGTTTCAATTTCAGTGCTTGTGATTGGTCTGTTTATATTTTCTATTTCTTCCTGGTTCAGTCTCGGAAGGTTGTGCTTTTCTAAGAATTTGTCCATTTCTTCCAGGTTGCCGATTTTATTGGCAGAGTTTATCAATTTTGTTTATCTTGTCAAAGAACCAATATTTAGTGTTATTGATCTTTGCTATCATTTCCTTCATTTCTTTTTCATTTATTTCTGATCTGATCTCTATGATTTCTTTCCTTCTGCTAACTTTGGGATTTTTTTGTTCTTCTTTCTCTAACTGCTTTAGGTGTAAGGTTAGGTTTTTTATTTGAGATGTTTCTTGTTTCTTGAGGTAGTACTGTATTGCTATAAACTTCCCTCTTAAAACTGCTTATGCTGCATCTCATAGGTTTTGGGTCATGTTTTCATTGTCATTTGTTTCTAGGTATTTTTTGATTTCCTCTTTGATTATTTCAGTGATCTCTTGGTTATTTAATAGTGTACTGTTTAGCCTCCATGTGTTTGCATTTTTTACAGATTCTTTTCCCTGTAATTGATATCTAGTTTCATAGTGTTAACAAAGATATTTAAACACCCAGTATGTCCAAAGAATTATACGAGGAGCTGAGGCTATACCAAGATTAACAGTGTGCAGACTCATAGAGCTTACAACCTAGTTGGGGAATAATGTAAGTACACAAATAACTGTCATACAAAGTGACATCTAGTTGGTGTTGTGAGAGATTTATAAACCTCTGTTTATACAGAAGTTCAAAGAAGATCATCTCACATCTAGCTCGGAGGGTCTGGATAGGTTTTATGGAATAGGGTGCATTTGAAAGAAACCTAAGAGGATGAATAAGGCATCAACAGCTAATAGGATGAGGTGGAGAATGAAGAAATGAGCATGAGATTAGTTTTACACACACACACACTCGTTAGGTTATTGCCCATAAACATCCTCCTCAAAGTCTGTGGGTACTGTATCAAAAACTATTATATCATTTGTAAAAGCTGTAAACTGTTAAGGAAATCCATTCTCTCATTACTGGATTATATTGTATTTTACGATTGTTAACTCAAAAAGTGAATATAATAAATCAAATTTCCAATGTTAGGAAAAGGAGAGTTGCTCAAAGAAATGTTCAGTTTACATTTATAATATTAACAAGGTTCTTTAGTTATAAAATATTAACATCAGCATCTTTAAGTGCAGAAGCCCAGAGCAACATTCTAGCATGAAAGGTGACAAGCCAGAAGACAACCTGTATCACTTAGGAATTCTCAGACACTTGAGGAGGGGGATGGACTGAGGAACAGACCTAGTTGGGTATGAAAGGAAGGAGACTCTTCCTGCAAGCTGGAGAGCATGTGACATTCAGATCACAATAAAATAAACACAGGTGATATCTACCTGACACTTCATCTCAGCAGACTCCCAGGTTCTCCTTATATGTTAGCTCCTGGCTGGCTGTAAATCATGAGTGTCCAGTCTACCAAGACCAGGAAACTGAATTTCTTACGGATCAAAAATATATATTCCAACAGTTGTTTCTTTACTCTCCACTTCCCTGGAGCCTAGAAATGATATTTTTTCCCATTAAAGTCTTCTTAATGGAAAATATCCTTTTTGCTACATTTCATAAATATTCCTTACTTTCCTTGTTTTAACCTATCAAGTATCTGTCAATGTAGTTGGAAGAACATGGGCTTTTGAGAATCAGATAGATGCAGGTTTTCCCAGATGCAGGTTTTCTATATGGAAAGATGCCTTCGAGTATAATTGTTATAATTATGAATAACATTTATTGAGTGCTTGCTGGGCACTTCACATGGATTCTCTCATTTAAGCTTCACAACATCTTTGGACATAAAAACACTTATTAACCCATTTTACATAAGAGGAAACTGAGGCAGAGAAAAACACACTAAATTGCTATCATTTATATGAATGCTAACATTTATATGAATTTTATATGAACTTTTCTCCTTTTCTCTCAGCACTAAGGGCAATGATAACCATGTTGACTTGGAGAAGAATAAAAAAGGCAGGTTCCTAAGATGCCATTTTGGTGCCCAAAGCAACCACACAAAACAAGGCCTGAGATCTACAAATTCAGTGCAGTCCCTATCAAAATTCCAACTAACTTTTTAGCAGAAATTGACACGCTTATCCTAAAATTCACACAGAAATTCAAGGGACCAAAAATTGCCAAAACAATCTTCCAAAAGAACAAAGTTGAAGGACTCACGCTTCCAATTTCAGAACTACAGTAATCCAAAAATTACAGTAATCAAGACTGTGTGCTACTGGCATAAAAATAGACATACAGATCAATGGAGTACAACTGAGGGTTAAGGAAAAAACTTTATCTTTATGGTCAATTGATTTTTGATAAGGGTGCCTAGTTAATTCAATCAAGAGAGAAGAATCTTTTCAACAAATGGTGCTAAAACAACTAGATATCCACATACAAAGAATGAAGTTGGACCCCAACCTTATACTATACACAAAAATTAACTCAAAATGGATCACAGACCTAAATGTAAGAGCTGAAACTATAAAACTCTTAGAGGAAAACACTGGTGTAAATCTCTGACACTTGGTTTAGGCAGTGGTTTCTTAGTCATGACACCAAAAGCACAAGTGACAAAATAAAAAACAGATAAACTAGACATTATCAAAATTAGAAATTTTTATGCTTCAAAGGACACCACCAAGAAAATGAATGCTACAGCATGGGTGAAGCTTGAAAACAAAATGAAAATATGAAGTGTCTAGAATAGGCCAATCTGTAGTGATAGGAAGTAGATTAGTGACAGCCTAGGGCTGGGGGATTTGGGAGGAAATGCGGGTAACTGCTAATGAGTAAGTGTTTCTTTTTTGGGGGTGATAAGTTTTCTAAAATTGATTGTGGTGATGGTTGCACAACTCTGTGGATATACTAAAAACCATTGGATTATACATGTGAATGAGTGAATTTTATGACATGTGAATTATATCTCAATAGAGCTGTTTAAAAATAACAGGTCCTGGGGCTTCCCTGGTGGCGCAGCGGTTGAGAGTCCGCCTGCTGATGCAGGGGACACAGGTTTGTGCCCCGGTCCGGGAAGACCCCACATGCCGCGGAGCGGCTAGGCCTGTGAGCCATGGCCGCTGAGCCTGTGCTCCGCAACGGGAGAGGCCACAACAGTGAGAGGCCCGTGTACCACAAAAAAAAGAAACAGGTCCTTGAATCAACTAGAGGGTGAAAGGCTGATGGGCACCACACACAAAGGGAAAGGAAATGGAGGGCTCCCTGCCCCTCATATTGGGTTTTCCTGGCCACTCAGGGACTGAAGAAGGTAGAGAAAGAGAAGTAGCTGCCAAGGAGGGAGCTAATTTTACAATTTGGACAATCTTTAAAAGTTACACTTTAAAGTGTTAGTGACAAGGTCCCAGTTGTCATGCCCTGGTTATAGCACGGAGGGAAGTGCAGTGAAAGTTGCAGACAGCATGCGTTGTTTCTCAGGAACCAACTTGACTTTGGGCTTCCTGAGACCCTACCATCTAACTCATCCATTGAGCACAGTGTCCTAAAGACAGTGAATTCAGCCTGCAGGTGGCTGTTCATTTCAGAACAAAACCCTCAGCCTCTCTCCCTCCAGGGACCTGAGTATCTGCTTATGTAAAGGGTGAGGTATATTTCGTGGATGCTGAGAACTCCTGGAGCCTGCTCCAGAATGCCCAGTCTCTGTCTCACTTGGCCAAGTGGTAATCCATTAATGCTAATTTTAAAAAAATTTTAACTGAGTTTTTGGTTTAAAAGAAGGCTTCTCAGCACGTATTCAGTAAAGCACAGCTACAAACCAGTGATGAGATATCCCAATACAGACAGAAATCTGAGGCTGCCCAAACTAAGATGGGTACCGTACCCCTCCATTTGTAAAATTTAAGTAGAGTAAAAGCACTGTGAGGTTGCTTCTGCCTTTCTGCAAAAGAAGACAATATCTAGCGTTCTTTTTTCATAGAATTCCCGCTTTTCTTCACTTCTTCAAATCAATATATCTGACTTTAAAAGTATGTTCAGAGCTTCCCTGGTGGTGCAGTGGTTAAGAATCCGCCTGCCAATGCAGGGGACACGGGTTCGAGCCCTAATCCGGAAAGATACCACATGCTGCAGAGCAACTAAGCCCATTCGCCATGACTACTGAGCCCATGTGCCACAACGACTGAAGCCCGTGCACCTAGAGCCCGTGCTCCACAACAAGAGAAGCCACCTAAATGAGAGGCCTGCACACTGCAACAAAGAGTAGCCCCCGCTGGCTGCAACTAAAAAGAAAGCCCGCGTGCAGCAACGAAGACCCAACGCAGACAAAAATAAATAAATAAATTTATTTTAAAAGAAAGTATGCTCAGCAAAACGTCAGAAGCCATAACACAGAACAAGTTAAAAGGTAATAGTAATAAATGATAGGTTCCCCATATACATAATCTTCTAAAATAAACCGAAAGGGAATTATATATGTAAAAGCCAATTTGTTTTTCCCTGAAGTTATTTATGTTTACTTAAGTTCAAGAGCAGTAGAGCCTTTCTAGGAATTATCCTAAGTAAATAATTTTAAAAAGGAAAAGCTATATGCATAAATTTATGCATTATATAATTATTTTTAACAATATAAATTTTGAAACAGCTGAAATGTTCTAACATAAGGATATGGTAATTAGTGTATGACACATGTACTCTATGGAGTATTTTGTAATTGTCAACAATTATGTAGCACATGGGAAAACGGTTAGGATGCTGTTTTATAATCACTGCACTAAACTGTATGTAATAATTACAACTGTGCATCAATATATAAGTGTATAACTAGAATGGAAAAAGGTAAAAATATATTACAAAAGTGGGATTTTACATGTTATTGTTTGCAGGATGAAGCAAGAAGAGCTGGGAGAAGTGCAATTTGTTAATTATGCACATAAAATTTCTATTTTGTAGGTCTAAATTTGTTGACGTGAAAAGTGTTCATGTTCAAATTTTTAAGTGAACAAGGATATATATGGTATGATAAAACCATGTATTGTTTTGTTTGCTGGCCAGTAGGGAATTTTTAAAGCAAATTTATTGTTATAATTTATATACCATAATATATACCCATCAATGATTTCTTTTTGAGATTTTTTTTTTGATGTGGACCATTTTTAAAGTCTTTACTGAATTTGTTAAAATATTGCTTCTGTTTTTTGTTTTTTTTGGCTGTGAGGCATGTGTGATCTTAGCTCCCTGACCAGGGATCGAACCCGCACCCCCTGCATTGGAAGGTAAAGTCTTAACCACTGGACTGCCAGGGAACTCCCACCCATATAAATTTTAGTAAATTTATAAAGTGATACAATGAACACCACTATCCAATTTTAGGACATCTCCATCACCCCCAAAACTTTCCTCATGCCTGTTTCCAGCCAATCCCCACTCCCAACCCCACTGATCTGCTTTCTATCTCTATAGACATAATTTATATTTTTGATACAAACAAAATATTAATAAAAATAAATCACATGTTTATGTATTCATACAGGAAAGTCAGAATGGACATGCACCAAAATTTTATGCAGTGGTCCATTTATAGATAATGTTAATTAAACATTTAAAAAATATTTTTTTTCTTAAGTTTTAAACCAATTTACATCTATTGCCTATAGAGAAGGGTATTGGTTTTGCTTTCCTTTCAAAAAAGGATATATGAGAATTTCACATAAATATGGCAGATTATGCAAATGTATTTACTTTCATTTCCTATCAAAACTTACCTAAAAGCATAGCCAAGGATTTTTAAAGGCATGAAATCATAAGGACAAAAGAGAACAGAAGCAAAAGAAATAGTAACAAAAAATTTAAACTGGAAAGCGGATAGATAAGCAGATGACCTCGCAGAATTGAGAAAATTGAGTCCCATGTCAAGTTTTAGAAACAACCAGTTTACACAGTAAACCGCATACCTCCCCCAAAGGCACTGAAAGGTTAGGTTCCAGGTATGAGGATAAAGGTGAGGCTAGAAACAGGAGGATTAACTGAAATTCTCTTTTAAGAATCAGATAAGGCCCCAGAGCCCTTCCCCAGGTCCAAGCAGGTAACTCTATCTCCTGCATCTGCAGAAAGCTGGACAGGCACAGTTGCAGGGGGTGGCGGCAGGGGAGCAGTACCATTCTGCAAATACGGGGATTAGGTGAACATTTTATATACTAAAAGCTGAGGCCACCCACCGCCAGACCTCTTCTCCAACTCAGCTTCCAAAAAGGTGGTATCCAGTCCTACACCATCAAGCGAGAAGGTCAGAAGATTTTTCTCCAGAGAATCTAACTAGTCCAAGAGGAAAGTCTTAACATACCAACAGTGAGCATTTCTTAGTGAAATGGCCCACAGGTGGCAGGCCTCACCATGGGATCAGAGCTTCTTATCAGCTTTATGGGGCATTGCTCTTAAGTAAGACCAGACAACCAGGATCACCAGACAACTGAGGAATATCTCAGACATAGAAGATAGTGACCAAAACAAACAAATGAAAAGCAATCTAGAGAAAACAGAGACTCTATAGGGAGAAAAAGGTATTTAAACATTTGTTTCATTAATATATTCAGAGACAGAAGAGACCACATGTCTAAAACAATAAAAGGTAGATATAAAAACATACTTTACACAATGAGTTGAAAACTTATGTCCATAAAAAAACCTGCACACAGATGTTTATGGCAGCTGTATTCATAACTGTCAAAACTAGAAGCAACCAAGATGTTCTTCAAAAGGTGACTAGGTAAACTGTGGTACATCCTTATAGTGGAGTATTATTCAATGATAAAAGGAAACAAGCTATCGAGCTATAAAAAACATGGAGGAAATATAAACGCATATTGTTAAGCTAAAGAAGACAGTTTAAAAAGGCTACCTACTGTATGATTCCAACTATGTTAACATTCTGGAAAAGGCAAAGCTACAGAGACAGTATAAAGATCAGTGGTTGCCAGGGGCTTATGGGGAGGAAGGATGAACAGGTGGAGCACAGAGTTTTAGGGCAGTGAAGCTCTTCTGTACAACACAGTAATGGTAGATACATGACATTAAACATTTGTTAAAACCCACAGATGTGTACAACACAAAGAGTGAATCCTAATATAAACTATGAACTTCAGTTCATAATAGAGTATCAATATTCATTCATCAATAACATTCATTCATCAAAGATACTACACTAAGGACTTCCCTGGTTGCGCAGTGGTTAAGAATCCGCCTGCCAATGCAGAGGACACGGGTTCCATCCCTGGTCAGGGAAGATCCCACATGCCGTGTAGCAACAGGGCCCATGTGCCACAACTGCTGAGCCTGCTTTCTAGAGCCTGCGAGCCATAACTACTGAGCCTGTGTGCCACAACTACTGAAGCCCATGCGCCTAGAGCCCGTGCTCCGCAACAAGAGAAGCCACCACAATGCCCATGCACCACAATGAAGAGTAGCCCCTGCTCGATGCAACTAGAGAAAGCCCGAGCACAGCAACAAAGACCCAACACAACCAAAAATAAATAAATAAATAGATAGATAAATAAATAATTACAATAAAACCCAAATATACTACACTAATGCAAGATGTTAATAATAGGGAAAACTATGGGGAGGGGGTAGCGGGGGGATATCTGGGAGCCCTTTATACTTTCTGCTCCATTTTTCTGTAAACCTAAAACTTCTCTAGAAAACAAAGTTTATAAACTAAAACAAGACAAAACAACTAATAAGGTACTCATTTTAAAACACTTGCTAAATTAGCAGTGAAATTGGTACTCTTACACTTCAGGGGGAACTATTAATTGCAAGAATCCTTTGGAAAATCATTATGCTATTGTGTCTCTAAAAGTATAACTTTCAACGGATCAATTTTACTTTTAGAAATCGACCATAAGAAAAAAAGTACAAAGTATGGTGGGGAAAGTACCAAGTAAAAAAGTGGATCTCATCTAAATTACCCAGTGGGAAAATGGTTAAATAAATTATGGTACATTGTTAGATGGTATTAGGCAACGATAAAAATTATAATTATAATTATTTAGTAACGTCACAAAAAATTTTTCATGAGAGGAATACTAATTTTAAAAGCAAGATACAAAATTATATACGCAATTATAATTATAAAAAAATTTCTGCAAAATGCTGTGTGAAGTTGGTAGGATTAGAGAATTCCATTTTTCTCTATCTCCCAAACTCTCTAAAATGTTATATTTGATTTAAACAAAGAAGGGGTTTGAAGTGAGGAGACAAATTGCATTGTTGGTATTACTTTAATGTAATACTGGATTTAGTGATGTCTTTTTTAAAATAAATTTATTTTTATTTATTTTTGGCTGCGTTGGGTCTTCGTTGCTGCGCGCGGGCTTTCTCTAGTTGCGGCGAGCAGGAGCCACTCTTCGTTGTGGTGTGCGGGCTTCTCATTGTGGTGGCCTCTCTTGTTGCGGAGCACGGGCTCTAGGTGCGCAGGCTTCAGTAGTTGTGGCACACGGGCTCTAGAGCACAGGTTCAGCAGCCATGGCGCACAGGCCTAGTTGCTCCGCGGCATGTGGAATCTTCCCAGACCAGAGCTCGAACCCGTGTCCCCTGCATTGGCAGGCGGATTCTTTAACCACTGAGCCACCAGGGAAGCCCCTAGTGTGTCTTAATGATACTTTTTTACCCTAGACTTAGACCTTAAATGCTTACTTTTACAATAAATATTTGTCAGAGAAACATGGAGTTAGTTGTAGATAATTTACTTTATAGAACATGTGTTCAGTTGTATAGGAACTATTACTATTCTAATATGACTGTTGGGATATTCTAATGTTCATTAATTTCAAATTTCCAAAAGTCTTGAATTGACTTTTTAAAAAATAAAACATTATTATTGGCATTAAGACAATCTGAGTTTACAACATATAAACATGTTGAAACGTGATCAGTTTCTGGCCTGAGTGTGACATACATATCTTTTTTTATGACTTCTGATTGCCACTTTATTCTTTCAAATCTAGGCTCTGAAGATCATAATTTTCCTCTACTTTATAATACAATGTGACTGGTGTTTTCTCTCTTGCCTATTTTTATAGTTGGTGTTACAAATTGCTCAAGGATTAGTACTCTGACTTAAACATTCTAAGAACACTTGATACTAGAACATTTTACACTCAGAACATTTTACACTGTGTTCTCAGTGCTGCCAAGTACCAAGAATTCAGGTACTAACTGAAACTGTGCTAAGTGCTAAATGTAAAATTTTCAGTGGTTACTGCTAAACTTCATGTTTTGAGGAGAACACTGTTGTAGCCTCTGCGTCCTACAATCTACAAGCCTAAAAGGCTTCAGTACTAAATAAAAGTCATCTGTCATAGCTATTTAATCAGTTTCAACAAGTCTCATGAGTTTTTGTTGTTTTATCAACAGGCCCTAGAAAAGAAGAATGTTTTTTGCACTTCATCATCCAGCCAATTTCCCATCCTCAGTTCATTTCAGAGGACAATCTACTGATTGATTAGTCATGATTTCTGTCGGGAACACTTGAATCCTAAATAGGTTCTACCCTTTCTTGTTTTCACTCATCTTCCTTACTTCCACTGTCTCACACATTTATTGAGCAAACTCAGTGTACTGGACACAGAGATACAAAGATGAAACAAGTAGCCCTTGCTCTCAAGAAGCTCAGAATGGAATTGGGCAGAGAGACAAGTCACGGAGCATTATGGCACAGCGGTTCACGCAATATGACAGGGAATAGGGAGTCACAGTGTGGAATGGCATGAGGGGGATTATAGGGGGCTGAATTCTGCTGTGTTCAGTTTGCAATGATCTTAGGACATCAAGGCATGTGGATATCCTAGTAGGCACTTAACTGAGGAGTCTGGGAAAAAAAGTCCCAGGTAGGGGTAGAGACTTGTGAGTCAGTAGTATAGAGGTAATGAGATTGCCTAGGAGAGAAGAGGGGCCCAAGGATGGAATTCTGTTTAAGAGGAGGGAAAATGAGTAGCAGCATGCAAAGTTCTTGAGGGAAAAGAAAGAGGAAAACCAGAAGACAGCAATACTAACAAAGAAAGTGAACCCAGTTTTAAGAATGAGGTAACAGTCAACTGTATCATAAGCTCAAATGAGTCCAATAAGACAGGGATGGGAGGGGTACACACTGTGTGGCAACTTGGCCAGGGTGCCTTCACGAGCCTCAATGGGAGGTAAATCATATGACACTATGTGAGGAGACTGTGACAAGTGGGGAGTGTGTGTTCAAAAAGCTTGGCTGTGAAGGGAAAGAGAGATGTGCAGGGACAGCTGGTGAGGAGTATAGGGTTCAAATGATCATGAAACAGCTTCCTTTCTACCTTTCTTCTCTTCTTTCTTTACTTTCCTCTCCCTCCATCCTTCCCTTTGTCTTTATCTCATCTTTCTTTCTCTCTCTCTCTTTTTTTAAGGTTTATTTATTTTATTTTTGGCTGCATTGGGTCTTTGTTGTTGCACGTGGGCTTTCTCTAGTTGCAGTGAGCGGGGTCTACTCTTTGTTGTGGTACATGTGTTTCTCATTGCAGTGGCTTCTCGTTGCAGAGCATGGACTCTAGGCATGCGGGCTTCAGTACTTGTGGCACGCAGGCTCAGTAGTTGTGGTGCACAGACTTAGTTGCTCCACAGCATGTGGGGTTTTCCCGGACCAGGGCTCGAACCTATGTCCCCTGCATTGGCAGGCGGATTCTTAACCACTGTGCCACCAGGAAAGCCCCTATCTCTCTTACTTCTCTCTTTATTTTTCCCTTGTTCCATATTTTGAAATAGAAGAACAGAGGTGGAATAGGTCTAAGCTACAGGAAGGAAAACAGTTTAGAGGCAAATGCTGACAATAAAGCAGGAAGAAGATACAAATGGATTCCTCGTCTGAGGAATCAGAAGAGGTTGGGAGCCAGTATTTACTGCATGAAGTCATCTTCTTTTTTTTCCTCTGTGATTTAGAAGCAAGTTCATTTTCAGATAGCTAAAAAGGGAACAGGAGTGGTAAAGTGCAAGAAGAAAGTGAAGGAGATAAGAAAGTTTAGGTGGGGCAGTCGTGAGATGTACTTGGAGAGAAGCCAACATGGGGTCACATAGGAATTCAGGACAGAGTTCCTAGCAGAGGTAAGAGATCACGAATGTAGTTGTATCACCAATTGCCCTAGTTATGTGAATTTCTCCAGCAAAAGTCAAAAAGATATGGATGCAAGAGCAGAGAAAAGTAGATGGTTGGAGAGTCAGGTATTGATGAAGGCCAGAGAACGTGTCTTGAAAGCACTGAAGACTCCAGGGTTTGTTTCCCATGGAAGAGGTGGGGTTGCAGAAGAAGGTAAGGTTAGAAAGACAGGTCAACAGGAGGACTGACCTAGCAGGAATCAGTGCATAAGAGAGGACAGATGTCTACAGGCATTCAACCCAAAATGAGTTCAATATAAAACAGGATGGAGGTGAGGGAGGGACCTCAAGAGGCCAACTGGACCACCTAAAGCCATTCCAAAGGGAAGAGACTCTCTCTTGTCTTTCAAGACCACCAGAAGTGGATATTCCTCCACATCAGAGGTCAGGGAACGTTTTCTGTAAAGGACCAGATAGTAAACAGTGCAGCCTTTGATGTCACAATTATTTAACTCTGCCATTGTAGCTCAAAAGCAGCCCTGTACAAAATACATGCGAATGAGCATTGCTATACTCCAACGAAACTTTATTTTCAAAAACAGATGGTGGACTGGATTCAGTCCAGGACCAGTTTGTTGACCCTTGCCCTAAGCCATTTTCTTCTGGGGGATTCGTTCTTTCTTATTGATTCTAACAATGCTTTATATACAAAGAATATTAATACTCTATTACATATACTACCAATCTGTTTTTCTTCTTGTTTATATTTTTCATTTGGGCTATTTGGGGGAAATGTAAAAGTTTAAATAAATATATGTTCATGTAGTCAAATCTGTCAATCTTTTCCCTTGTTTTTGACTTTATAATCATGATTAGCATGATCTTCCCTATACCAATAGTACGTATATTTTTTCCTAGAACTTTAGAGGCAGTGTGTGTATGACAGATTAGAAAACAAACTCTGGAGCCAGAATGCCCAGGTTTATAGTGCCTGTAGCCCTACTCATTATTCTTTCTAAGCCTCCATTGCTCTAACTGTAAAATGGGGGGAAATAGCTGCTAATTTATAGGGTTGCTCCAAGGAGTGAACGAGTAAAATATGTGCAATATAATAAAAAGTGCTCGAATCAGGGCTTGACACATACTGCAAGCTAAATAAATGTTAGCTATTGTTATTTTGGTGTCTTTAATTCATCTGGAATTTCTTATTAAAAAAGTGAGTCTGAGGTCAAACACTATTTTCCTTCCATTTATTTAAATCCATCTCCCACCACATTTCTCTCAATCTAACTTCCAGAATGTAACCAATATTTTCAGGGTTTTTTTTTTTTCATTGTTGCTACAAGGGTGGTATTTTTTAAATTTACAAATAAAAATTGTACTTATTGAATGTACATCCTTGGTATTTATATATTTTATTGTTTTATGGTGGCTAAAAGGTCAGGCTAAAGGGTTTATTATATGCTGCCATCTAAAACAGCTAAGTTCTTTTTTCTCTTTTTTTGAATCACATGAGCTAATGGATTAAAGCAAAGGTCCAATGAGGTCCGTGAGGCCTGGCCGTGCCCACGTCTCAGCCTCTCCCCCCTCCAACCTGACAGCCCTGGGCTTCTTTCTCAGGTCCTCCCACCCCTCAAGCGCTTCCGCCAAGAACCTTCACACATTCTGAAGTGCTCTTTCTCTTCTCTAGCTTTGTCTCACTCTTCGTTTTCATCTTAACACAGACAGTACCTCCTCAGAAACATCCTTAAATTTCCAATATAAATTATGTACTCCCTGTCACTCTTTGCCCTTCTAGCATTCATTCCAATTATAAATCGTACAGTTGGGCTTCCCTGGTGGCGCAGTGGTTGAGAGTCCACCTGCCGATGCAGGGGACACGGGTTCGAGCCCCGGTCCAGGAAGATCCCACATGCCGCGGAGCGGCTGGGCCCATGAGCCATGGCCGCTGAGCCTGCGCTCTGGAGCCTGTGCTCCGCAACGGGAGAGGCCACAACAGTAAGAGGCCTGCGTACCACAAAATAAATAAATAAATAAATAAATCGTACAGTTATATAATCATAGACTAGTGTGTTTATCAGTCTCTTCTGTTTAAGAACTAATTGAATATTGGTTGAGTTAATGAATAGAAAATTTGAATAGTAACACAAATATTACCAGTGAAATAAAAATCTCACTAACTTGTTCTCCACAGGTGTGAAATTTAAGGTAACTCAAATTGAAATGTATTTAATCTATTTATGAAAAATTTTAAGATCTTTGTCTCATAAAACATTTGTATACAACTAGATGCTGTTACTATATATGCTAATTATTTTCGAGCAGCTCGTTCATAAGATTTATGCTCATAAAGAGAAAAACTTTGTTTTTTGAGAAAAATATATTTTTATAAATATTCTGTAAATCAAAATTTTCATGAATTCAAAACGAGCCTTTTCTCCCTTTAGTCTGATTTGAAGTTTTACTATTGTCAATACATTCATGCATTTATCCATTTAATCATTCATTCAATTACACGTTTATTGATTACCTTCTTGGTATTAAACCTTTGTGACTGAAAGATGAATTGTACATGGTCTGTGCCCTCTGGGAGTTTACAGCCAAGTGAGATACATGCTAACTGGTTATTACAGCCAAGGGGCAGCACACACAGAATTAAAAACAGCAGGCTGCTTGCTGTCTTGAGAGGTCAGGAAGGCTTTTTGGAAATAATGTGCTTGAGACTTTAACTGTCCATATTTTAATTGTCTATAAAGAGGAATATCGGGACTTCCCTGGTGGCGCAATGGTTAAGAATCCACCTTCCAATGCAGGGGACATGGGTTCGATCCCTGGTCCAGGAAGATCCCACATGTCGCAGAGCAACTAAGCCCACGTGCCGCAACTACTGAGCACACACGCCGCATCTACTGAAGCCCACGCACTCTAGAGCCCATGCTCCACAAAAAGAGAAGCCACCACAAGGAGAAGCCCGCACACCGAAACGAAGAGTAGCCCCTGCTCGCCACAACTAGAGAAAGCCCGTGCGTAGCAATGAAGACCCAACGCAGCCAAAAAATAAATATTTTTAAAAAAGGAGGAATATCTGGTGAAATACCTTCAAGAAATATCAAAAGATAGTAAATCTCACTTATTTATTACTTCTTGTGAAACTCACAAATTTCACATTTGTAAAGAACGCCTTTATCCATTTTGTCAACTGTCTTCAATGAAAACTGGATTTCACTCAACTGTAGTGCAGCAGAAGCTGGCTAGAGGCTCACCAAACCCACTTTCTCTCCCTAGAGACACGGCCAAACATTTCCTAGTTCTCACAATGTAATGTGCCTGCCGCGGTGACCAAGACAGTTAAGTGTTGTGTGCCTTCCCTATACTCTCTCCTCCTTCTAGAGCAATCTTGGTGGCTGGAATTCGAAGATGGCTGTTGAACAGGACAGAAGGAACCTGGATCTCCAAGCAATTGTGATGACTTCACCATGATGGACTGAAGTGTCAGCAAGTAATTAATTAAGCCACTGAAATTTTGAGGATGTTTGTTAAAGCGGTCGGCTCATTCAGATGAATCATTCCACTGTAAGTGTAGTATGTAGACAATCAGAATTTTAAACAACATGATGATGACAGGTATTCTTAGTCCCTTTTCTAATACCCATCCCCCTTCTTTGCTAAGTAGGACCCCAATTTTGTTTGGTGTGCTAATGCACACAGCTCCAGGTGAAGGATTTTGACTGATCTAAACTCATCATGAAAATCCTGTTCCCTACTTTTCTAGCCTTCCCTTCAGTGAGGGATGGCCATGCAGCCCAGTTCTAGCTGAGGTGACCTAAGGGGAGTGGATTGCAGGGGTTTCTGGGAAAGGTTTTCTTCTCCTGATAAAAGGGGACCTATGTAGACAGCATCATCCTCATCCCTTCTTCCTTCTCCTTGACTCAAGCAGGGACCTACATTCTGAACTAACATAATAAAATGCATTCTGAACTAACAGAACGTGTCTTCCAATGCCATAAACTAGCCGGCTAATATGGGATATTCATGAAAAGAAGACTGTATACCCCATCTAAAGGCATTCAAAAAAATTTTTTTTTTTTTTTTTTTTTGCGGTACACGGGCCTCTCACTGCTGTGGCCTCTCCCGTTGCGGAGCACAGGCTATGGACACGCAGGCTCAGCGGCCATGGCTCACGGGCCCAGCCGCTCCGCAGCATGTGGGATCCTCCCGGACCGGGGCACGAACCCGCGTCCCCTGCATCAGCAGGCGGACCCTCAACCACTGCGCCACCAGGGAAGCCCCCAAATATAATGTTTTATTTAAACATTGATATGACAAAACGAAGGCCTCAGTGGACCCATAGCCACTCAGTTCATGAAATTTGACATATAAAGGTCTATTAACTTAACACTAACTCTTAATTTTTTGACATCATCTACTGAATATGGAACAACATGTTTACTGCCCACACTTTCTTTTTTTTTTCAACATCTTTATTGGAGTATAATTGCTTTACAATGGTGTTAGTTTCTGCTGTATAATAAAGTGAATCAGCTATACATATACATATATCCCCATATCTCCTCCCTCTTGCGTTTCCCTCCCACCCTCCCTATCCCACCCCTGTAGGTGGTCACAAAGCACGGAGCTGATCTCCCTGTGCTATGTGGCTGCTTCCCACTAGCTATCTGTTTTACATTTGGTAGTATATATATGTCCATGCCACTCTCTCACTTCGTCCCAGTTTACCCTTCCCCCTCCCTGTGTCCTCAAGTCCATTCTCTACGTCTTTATTCCTGTCCTACCCCTAGGTTCTTCAGAACATTTTTTTTTTTTTTTAGATTCCATATTGCTCACACTTTCTTAATGTGCTTTTTTTTTTTGGCCTTGTGGCATGCAGGATCCTATTTCCCCAACCAGGAATCAAACCTGTGCCTCCTGCAGTGGAAGCATGAAGCCCTAACCACTGGACGGCCAGGGAATTCCCTTTAATGTGTCTCTTTAAATCAGTATAATGCACTGGCTAAAAGCTCAGGTTTTGGAGTCAGACTACCTGGATTCAGGTCCTGGCTCTGGCATTTACTGTGTGAACTTAAATGCTACTGAAGTTTTGTCCATTTCTTTCATTATTAAAATGGAGGTAATAATAATATATGCTTCTAAGGACGGTGATAAGGACTAAATGACACAATCATTATAAAGTTCTGAGAAGAATATTTGGCACGTAATGCTTAATAAATAAAAGCTTTTATGTTTATTACCTCCAGATTTCATTACAGCTTCAAGTAATGAAATAATCTATTTTCTGGGAGGGGGAGTCTCTGCTTCCTCTGGGTGTAAGCATGCTTTACGTTCAGGGCCTCCTGGTGAGCAAACTAAAGAATAATTAAGATTGTCCAACAGCCTTTGGACTTCTTGGGTTTTAAGCAGGGTTAAAATAACATCAGAGCTAAGTTGTTTTAAGTAAAGGATTAGAGTCAATGACTAAGAGTCAAGGGCGGGCTGAGAGAGGACAGTGGTGGCTGTGCCCTCTCGTCCCTGTGAACTCTTTAACCCTGGACATGTGGACTCTGGAGCCTCACCCCAGACAAGATGACAAAGAGACAAGAGCAAGTAATAGCCACAGATGATAATCCTAACAGCAGCAGTGAGTCAGGCTCCCCTCCCACCTCTCCATTCACCTCCCCCATGCTTCTCCAAAACGGATTGTTCACCATTACAAGGACACAGTCCACCTCCACATTTTCCTGCCATCGCATCTCTGCTAGTACTACTCCCTTCCCTAAAAAACCCACCAGCCTGTCAAAACCCTATTCATTTATCAGTCTAGCATAAATGCCTCCTTTTTCAAAATAGCATCTCTAGTTTTCCCCTCTCAGGTAGTCTCCTTGACTTTTCTGAACCTTGTTGAACATTCGAAATATTTTTTAGTATCTACTATGATCTTGGAATTATTCCATGTGCTGAGGGGACATGGTCTTGGTGCTTTGGGAATACTTAAACAGTTATAACAAATTTAATTTATTTGTACCTTCTCTCTCCCCCAACAAGATGTGCACTGGCTTACAATAAGAGATATACACTGTATAATAGAATAGTAAGAGAAAGTTCAGGTCTAGAAGAGAGAAGACATAAAAAATACTAACCAATAAATATACAGTTCAGCATCAAATGTAGCTCCTGCGGAACAGAGTAAATAAAAAGGGGAACACAATGCTCTTTTACCACAACATTCTCTTATCAACAGAGAAGAAGATGCATACCAGTTCCTCAGGGCAACTAAAATTTATCCCTCACCCTAAAATATCATATACTTTCTCCCTTGGGATGTTACAGAGGTTTCAAATGATTACATTTCAATGTGAGAGCTGCTAAAAGAGAGGCATGTACAATTGTGTCACAGGATACAAGCTAGTTCACTAAATTTCAAACTCAAATAAGTGCTACATTTATTAATAACTATCAAGACAATAATACTATATTAGATGGTAACTCACCAGAACACTACCGTAGACCACTTTTTCAGAATCGAACAAGCTGAAACAGTATGCAAGGATTTAAATGACTCTCAGTCACAGTAGGACAAAACACATTCCATAGAGATGAAATGTAATGTTTGAGTCAAATAAAGTCTACTTATTTTTACATTTTCCTGCAGTGGTCATTACATTGCTACTAGTAAACAATTCCCTCCCACTTAAACTGAGCCTGATATTAAATTAGCTCGCCTTCTCAGGTGGGTTGATGGGGCACTCAGGAGGCAGTTGTGGACCTAAAGGTACAGAGCTGGGGATGTGGCCATCCACAGTTCTAATTTCTTTCAAGAGCTTTGTTTAGTCCCACTATTTCAACTACGCACCTTTATCTGAATCGCTCTGATCATGTCAACTTTAATCTAATATCAAGTTCATCACCTCTGTCCTCAAGACACCAATTTCTGTCTTCCCTACTTCTGTTAATGGCACCATTTTTCTCCCAGGCAATGGGGCTTGAAGACATGGAGTCGTCAGTCTTTCATTCCCTGCCCTTGACTCCAAAATTCAATCCGCAGTCACATATCTCTTTTCATTTTATTTTTTTATTCTCTTTCTCTTTTATCGCCAACACTAATATTGAGGTCCGTTTTACCCTGACCCCATATTTATGCAACAGGATACACTCACTTTTCTAACACACCACACTGTCACGTTCCTGTTCAGAAACTTTCAGTGGGTCCTTGTCACTCCCTAAACGTAGGCTGCCCTTCAGAGCCTTGAATTCCCCTGTTCCATAACATGGTCCCAACCAACAGCTCTATTCCCTGTCGACTTCTTACTTCCCCACTTTCATACTGTCCTACCCAGTGTCCCTGTACTCACTTTCAGTGTTCCTCAGTGCCAAACTATTCTGCTTACCTCCTCCCTGTCAATCCAAACTCAATTCTTCAAGTCTTAGGTACAATCCCATTCCCCACCCCCACCCCCAGGCTTCTCCACCCTTCACTTAACTCAGAGTACTGACTGTCATCTATCTGGCTCATTCAACAACTATTTGTATATAGAGCTCTGCGATATCATTAATTTTGTCTTATGGAATTTTTCACACTTCCACCAATGGTGTATAGTCTTCCCAACTAAAATGTAAGTTCCTTATACTTCTTTTTTTTAATTGAAATATAATTCACCTACGACATTATTTTAGTTCCAAGTGCACAACATAGGGGTTCAATATTCCTATACATTACAAAATGATCACCATGATAAGTCTAGTTACCATCTGTCACCATACAAAGTTATAACAATATTATTGATATATTCCTCATTACAATATATACAATATATTCCCCATGCTGTACATTTCATCCATCATTCATTTATTTTGTAATTGGTAGTTTGTTCCTCTTAATCTCCCTCGCCTATTTTACTCATCTCCTCCCCTCTGGCAACCACCTATTTGTTCTCTGTATCTATGAGTCAGTTTCTGTTTTGTTATGTTTGTTCGTTTCACTTTTTACAATAGATTCCACATATAAGTGAAGTCATAGAGTATTTGTCTTTCTTTGACTTACTTCACTTAGCATAATACCCTCTAGGGTACCCTCTAGGTCCATCCATATTGTCACAAATGGCAAGATTTCATTCTTTTTTATGGCTAAGTAATATTCCATTGGAATGTGTGTGTGTGTCTGTGTGTGTGTGTGTATATATATATATATAATATATATATATATCTCACATCTTCTTTATCTGTTCATTTATTGGTGGACACTTAGATTGCTTCCATATCTTGGTTATTGTAAATAATGCTGCAATGAGCATAGGGGGGTGCATATATATTTTCGAATTAGAGTTCAGGTTTTCTTCAGAAAAATATCCAGAAGTGGAATTGCTGGATCATATGGCAGTTCTATTTTTAATTCTTTGAGGAATCTCCATACTGTTTTCCATAGTGGCTGCACCAATTTACATTCCACCAACAGTGCACAAGGGTTTCCTTTTCTCCACATCCTCACCAACACTTGCTATTTGTAGTCTTTTTGATAATAGCCATTCTGACAGGTGTGAGGTGATATCTCATTGTGGTTGTGATTAGTGATATTGAGCATTTTTTTATGTCTGTCGGTCATCTGTATGTCTTCTTTCAAAATGTCTATTATACTTCTTTTTTGACCCATAGTGCTTAGCACCTAGTAGGCACTTAAATATATCATAGAATTTGAGAAGGGGAGCCTTGGAGGTCATCTATTGCCAGCGCCCACCTAGGATGGGAATCTCTTCGACATTCCTCAGAGCCAATCCTCCAGCCTTTCTTGAACACTTGAGTGACACTTCTCAGCTACATCACAAGACAGTCTGTTCCACTGCTAAAGAGCACTAGTCAACAGAAAGGTTTTCATCAGTCTCCAAAATACAGCTAAGTGAGTGAAAGTGCAATGTACTAAACTACATTCAGTATGCTTCCCTATGTGCATGTATATGTCCAGAAAATCTCAGGAAGGATATCCAAGAAGCTGGGGTTACCTCTGGACAGGGAATTTGGATGGCTGGGAGACAGAAGAAGACAATTTTCACTATTAGACTCTTTGGTATAATTAAAAATTAATAAATGAAATATGATTTAAGTTCTTTCTTATTAGATACTTAAACCTTCTTCTGTGAAACTTTCATCCTGATCCTATTTCTGATCTCTGGAGCTGCCCAGCATAACTCAACTATGTTGATGGATTGATTGACATTTTAATGAACTGTTGCTAAGAATCATGTACATATGCACATTCAACTGAGGTTTATTAAAGGCTTCAAAACTAGCACATTCTCTTAAATGAGTTAAAAATTGGCTCCAGCATGCTTTTTCTAAAAATTTATTTTATTGAAGTATAGTTGATTTACAGTGTTGTGTTAATTTCTGCTGTACAGCAAAGTGTCAGCTATACATATATATATTCTTTTTCATATTCTTTTTCATTATGGTTTATTACATGATATTGAATACAGGTCCCTGTCCAACATGCTTTAATATGCTTAAACAATACTTATTGTTTTACACACACAATTTCCAAATCAGTTGTCTTAATTGTCTTAAATTTTTTACATAGGCCTTTTATTTTCACCTATATTGCATATGAAATTTGTTGCCTAAGGCATTATGATGTTACCCTGTATATTATGTAAGCAGCTTTGTGATGTTCTTGACACCTGCAGTGCCCTCGTACTACCTGAAGCCCTAAGACATGTTTAGCAGTTTTAAGACTATATTAACAGTTTTCAGAATTATGCATAATCCCCAAATTTCAAAACAGCCTTGAGAAGAAAGGCCATTTCTAAATATTATGAAAAATTTACAGAATGAATAAAGATATTCTCTCAGTATTATGAATAAGCATTTATCTCAGGAATCAAATAACCTATGTTCTAGTCCTGGCTCTTTAAGTAAATCTGGCCCCCAATTTATTCTCCATCAGTATCACAGGTACAGGTATTAGACTATTTCTGAGAGCCCTTCCCTACTGAGCTTTCTGTCTGTTTACGACATCTTCACTCCAGAAGGTACTCAGGCATTACAATACACATAGCTTGGATTTATAACTACTCACCTAACAAAAGCATCCCTAGGGGTATTTCAAGGCTTCCTTAATGCTGGAATCATTACTGGCTCCAGGCATTCCCCTTGTCATTTATCAACAACAAACTTGGACAGAGATCCTTCACAAGTCTGTTTGTATTTTCAGATGTGACCAATTTCCCCATGTGAATTATAAGATACTGACACCATGAAACCTGTCATCCTGACACTCAGGTTGTGAGGTTGTAGAGGTACAAGTGGAGACTTTAAGCAATGATGACAACTAACACCAGCTACGGTGTGGACTGTAACTGGTAATTGGCTGAAAGTCCCATTAATAAAATTCAGGTCAATTAAATAAGCACTTCTTGCGTGTCTACTGGGCACAAGGCAACATGCCCTGAATTGGGGGTGGGGGGAGAACCCTGTCCTTTTCCACCCAGTACAAAGAGAAGAAATATAAAAGGCCTCCTATGAGTGAAAGGGCTTCTTGAGATGATGCTGTGTTCATCAAGCACCTGCCTGCTCCTATCAATTCTATCACGATGACTGGATTCAAATCTTGCATCTGGAAAATTTTCCTGTAATTCATACCCTTTAGTTCTAGTTCTCATAACATCAGAACCAATTCTGCCTCATCAGAATCATGAGGCAAAGAAAAAAAAAAAAACACACCTTAAGTCCAGAGATGTGATCCTTTTATAATGCATTCCCTTATCTGCACTTGGGATACATGTAAATCTCATGTTGCCCTCCTACTGTGTCTCAGTTTCTCAATTTGTATGGAGAGTCACGATTTCCACATTCAAAGTTTCACCTTTTAGCACCCCCCCCCAACAGTAAGGGTAGGGGGCGCGTAGAGGAGAAGGGAGAGGGGAGATTCACTTTTTCAGACACAGTAGTACACAATAGTATTCTGGCCTCCTGGCCATATATATATATATATATATATATATATATATATATATATATATATATATATAATGCTTATCTTAAATCTCCTTTGTCATTTCTACTGTTCCTAGAGGGCAGAAAGCAATAGTTAAAAAAAAAAAAACCCAAAAAAACTTTCAAATACCTTCCCTTATCACCCTTTATAATTTGAAGAGGTCATAAGGCAATCAACCATATGTTTCTTGCAGTTATTTCTTGTATCAACAGGTATTTACTGAGCCCCTACATCTATGCTGGGATCTGAAGAATTCAAAAGCAGTGAAGACATTGTTCCTACCCTCTGGAGACTCATGATTTAATGGGGAGGTGGGGTTTACCCAAATAACCAATTGAGAACAGCTAAGTGCCAAATCATCTGATACTGACAATAAAAGAAGAAATCAACCACACAATCTTAGAACTGTAGGAAACCTAGGAAGGATCCAACACAACTTCTCCCCATAAGCAGAAATCTTCCATCATCCTTGTCAGAGCCATTAAGCTTCTGACTTAACGTGGAACTCACATTTCACAAAAGCAGTCCATTTCATTTTCCGAAGCCTCTTATTGCTGAAACATTTTATCATACATTGAACCAAAACTCTCACCTATACAGTAAAACTTTTCAAAACTTTATTTTTTTTAACCAGTGCAATGTGCCTTTAAAAGAAATAGTAGGCACAAGCTCAATATATAAAGCAGTTAAAAGTGGAACTCTTCTGTTGGAAGCTGCAGGGGGCCCTCAGCATTTCCACTTGGGCCCCCATCTCCTCTCTGCGGCTGCCCCTGCAGCCCAAGGCACACCACAGAATGCCTGCAGCTCTGCAGAGCAAAATTTGCAAACCTCTGTTTTAAAGGTAATTAGAGCAAATCTAACTCGAGATGCATATGTCAGCCCTTGAAGACAGCTATCTTGTTTCTAAATCTTCTTGAAATAAACTTGCCCCTTTCAAACTGTCTGTTCCTTTTATGTCGTTTTCCCCCATAACTCCCTCATCCTGATCACTCTCCTCCTAAAAATGCAGAAACCATATCCGAACACAATTCTTTTTTTTTTTTCTTTTGCGGTACGCGGGCCTCTCACCGCCGCGGTCTCTTCCGCTGCGGAGCACAGGCTCCGGACGCGCAGGCCCAGCGGCCATGGCCCACGGGCCCAGCCGCTCCGCGGCACGCGGGATCCTCCCGTACCGGGGCACGAACCCGTGTCCCCTGCATCGGCAGGCGGACTCCCAACCACTGCGCCACCAGGGAAGCCCGAACACAATTCTTTAGAGACTGTGATCAGCTAAGGATACGGTCTCTCTCACTCTCTGGACAGTAACAGAAGTGGACGAGGGCTTAGTGGATGAAGAAGGACCTGAGCTGGACCCTGAGAAATGTAGGATTTAGATAGGTGGGGAGAAAAGAGGATAAAATTCCAAGCTGGGAAACCAGCATGAACAAAGATACAGAAATTAAAATGAGGGCCTCCTGACACACGTTGAACAGTTCTCTTCCAGACCCTTTCTGGTTCTCCATTTGGCCAGCTGTATAAAAAAAAAACACCTGGGCTTCCCTGGTGGCGCAGTGGTTGAGAGTCCGCCTGACGATGCAGGGGACACGGGTTCGTGCCCCGGTCCGGGAAGGTCCCACATGCCGCGGAGTGGCTGGGCCCGTGAGCCATGGCCGCTGAGCCTGCACGTCCGGAGCCTGTGCTCCACAACGGGGGAGGCCACAACAGTGAGAGGCCCGCGTACCACAAAAAAACCCCCAAAGAAACAAAAAAACACCTAATGAGGGCCATGATCTAATCAGTACTAAAACTAGATCATTTCAATATTATAATTAGTGCCACAGGGAAAGAGTACTTAAAGATATTTAATAAGCCTGTAAAAAAACAAACTGTCATCTTTCAATGAATAAATATCTTGACGAGAAGATTCATAAAGGCTGTAACACTATTGAGGAATATCCCTGGGGATTCTCAAATCTAAAGCAAATCCAAAGAACACCTTGCCTCTAAGAAATTACCTTGTTTATCACTTATCACACCACAGGTAATATGTGCCCCAAATGGTCTCCTGACTGTAAAAACAATAGCATTTTCATATATAGGAGTGCTAATCCATCAAGGCAAAATATCCCGTGAAAACAAATATTAAAAGATCGACTGGAGGGGCAAATATTTTCATCAAGGTCTATCTTCTCATGTTACTTAATTTTCCCATTTACAGGTAAGAATGCAAGCACATCAATGTTTCATATAACTTGGTTTATTATTCAAGAAGTAAGATCTTAAAGACAGAGTATTTCATATATATATATCTTTTCCTCATAAAAATGTATTTGTTAGTGATTATATGAATATTTACCATTTTACATTACAGAAATGGAATTTTCACATGGACACAGCACTTACAAGCTGGGGAAATTGATTTTGTCCTCAATTTTAATGTGTGTTATGAATCTAAGAATTTTAAGGTGTTGAGAAAAAAAGAATGATCTTACTAGCATTCAGTGAAATTGAATCAGACGTTTTATTTCCATTATTTTTCTCTTTTCCTTCATCTCGAAAGAAGATAATCTGAATTGCTCTAATCTGAAAAACAACAATACGTGTAGCAAATACTTGACAATGAAGATGGAAAGCCTCTAAAAATCTGTTACCTTAGTAACGGCAAGAATGTGGAAGAATAAGAATACACTGTCAGGACATCATTTCAGATTCCGCAGATTTGAGGCCTAAATACAGTCAGCTTTCATTAGCTTTTTGTTTTTCCCAGCAGGTCCTTGGACTTTGAAACAAAACCTGAATGACAGCTATGAGCAATTCCAGCCTGGCTCCTGATTAGCTATGCCAAACAAAACAACTCTCTGCAGTGTAAACTTTCCAGGCATCTGCAACCAAGCCTCTGTGGAGACTATAAGTCCTCAGTGAGATTTGAAGGAGAGTCAGAGGCTGGGGGGTAAAGGGTGAACAGGAAGGGGGAGGGGGAGAAAAGGATAAGACCTTCCCCTCTACCTGGAACTAGTTCCCTGAACTAGTCTCTGATAAAGCAGGGGGGCAAATTAAGTAGAACTTGTCTTGGCGGTATTCTCACTATAGCTTTTTAATTCTGCCTATTCTACGATTTAACTAACCAGTTCTCTAAATCTGAATATTCCATTCCAGTTAACATCCATAACATTCTCATATTCCAAACCACCCATGCTTTTACACCAAACAAGCAATTCTGAGGCCCTATTAGCATCAAATAGAGCAAGCAGTTGATTAAAGAGATCTAAAAGAGAACAGGAGCAACATATATGAATAGACAGTGACCCATATGGATGCAAACTAAGATTATGTGCCATTTGTTGTTACTCACTTTCACTGCAAGCGGACCTAAAATTAATTACATCAAATGACAGTGCACTGTGCTGTGCGGTCCCATCTGCTACATAATTAGATCCCAGCGGAACTAACTATTAAAAAGTTTTTTTCTTACCATCAGTCCCCTTGATTCTACCTAAAGAACATTCCTTTATCTACACAAAAGAATTACAGATTAGATCTCAAAGCAGATCAGATTTCCTTTTGGTCAGGTGCTTGATTTTAAAAGTTGTAAGTGGTTTCAGAAAAAAAGTTGTCTGGAGAAAATTCTGTATTAGATTGCTTGATGGAAATTCAGCTGTAAAGAGAGGAGTTAAACTAAAAGTTTGACTTAAACTCTGCCAACAATCTCTTAAAACTTCAGAAGTTAAAAATGAGTATTTTTGTAGTTCTTGGCCACAAAGCAAAATGGTAGCATTGAAATTTCCCCTTGTCTTCTGGAAAAGTGACATTTAACCACACTGTGATCTCTATTGCTTCTGAGATAACCTACAATAGCTGATGGTTGGCTTAGTTATAATGCTGGGCAACAAAGGACCCTGCTTCTAGTCAGTAACCATTTTTTTCAACGGTCTTGTGATGCTTTTATAGTATTTAAAGTAAGGAAAATAGCTCTAACACCCTAAGATGTAATTTGCAGATATATGGCAACAGATGCCACAGAAAACTTAACCATTTACATAACCACGTCATAAAAGCCTAGCCTAGATTTAGGACATCAAATTTAAATCATCAAAGGTTCAAGTGGAAAATTCAAGTTCAGACACAGAGAAGAGAGACTATATAAAGATTCATCAAAAATCACAACCAGGGAGAGATTAATTTTAGAAACTAAGGACAAGGAAAATTTCAGTCTTTGAGATGGGTACTATATAACCAGAAAGCTACATTCCCAATTATTTTATTTGACTTGTCTGCAATGCCACCGCTTTATTAAACTTATAGAAAAGAACCTTAAGAATATTTTTATAATAAATAAAAAGTTAGTGCTGTCAGAACAACAGACATCCCCTCAATGTGAGTCTATGCTTGAAATCCCAAACCAAACCTGCTGATTCAGCACAAAGTCATCAAACAGCATTCTTATCTGAAAAAGGAACAATCCATTGTCTGGCCGAAACAAAGGGCAGTGCACAGGAAATCAGCCAAATCTGGGCCAGATGGTCACTGATTCAAGTTTCATTCTCTCCATCCCCCACCCTCCCTGGCACTACAGAAACAGATTCAGACAGCATTTTTGGTTACCAAGTAATAACCCTGAGTATAAGGTATAAACCTCTTACAATTATCTATACCACCCCCCCACCTCAACACCACCTAATTTACTGAAACTGAATGTCCTTATAAAAAGTTATAAGAGGTACTATGCAGCAGTTATTGAAAGGAAAATACCTCTGAAAACCCAATTCCTGTTTCTTAGGCATGGCATGGAGTTTTACCAGGCGGGATGATTTAAAATATTCACACTGATTTGTTCTCATCTACTGTTTTTCTCAAACCATGACACAAAATAGAAATGAACGCAGAGAAAACTGATTTATCACACTCATTTTCTACAGGTTGACCACTGGGCCATCACCTTGCAGAGTCTTGTGGTTTGTAACCGAGGAACACTTTTTACCAATGACAAACTACCAACAAAAGTAATCACTCATTTTGATTATAAACCAATGTGTCTGACCTCGTATCGCAGAATCTGTAAGTTAGGATACTGTTGTAAATACACATTTCACACCCCTACTGGGTACTGTAAAACTCAGTTTTAAATTCTAAAGAGCAACTATTAATTAAAGCAAAACATGAAGAATTATGTCTTAAAATTTGCAAGCACTCTATGGAAACATACATATTTAAAAATGGCATAAATAAAAATTCAGTATCTCTCAATTAAAGTACTCAGAAAACACTCCTTTACGTTTCCTAATTGTGTAAAAGAAAGATACTTAGATTAAACAAAGGTCTTTTCTTTGAAGAGAACCCATGACTATAGTGGTTTCTTGGGAAGTAGTTACATTTATGTGACCTAAGTAAATTTTATCAACCAACATATAGCAATTCCTTTAATAAACTTTATCATCCTTTGACGTTAATTTGGAAATGTCAATGAGTACATTTTATTGGTATGCTACAGTGCCACTCTTTACAAAATTTACATATAGAAAGGTTAGGGTAGATCAAAGAGTTTTTTGTCTATTTGTTTTTTTTACACAAGATAATCACAGGCTGGTAACGCAGTGGCTAAAGAAAAAAATGACTTCAAAATATGCAGTCAACAGCAACTCACACAAATGGCCTGTTTTATTGTAGGGAAGTAGAAAAAGTGAGCACAAATAATCTCCATTAAGAGAGTATTCACGGTAGCTTACACAACACCCACAAGTAGGTATAAAATGAAGCCAAATAACAGAGCTTCAAATCTTGAACTTCTGTCTTAAAGGGAATAGTGGTAAGTGGAAACTTTTTCAAAAACTTGTCCTCAGAAATTGTTCCTGAAAGTTGAGTTAAAATTAAAGTATCACACTAAGTTTTCAGCAGTGGTTAAAAATATAGTCTAAATATATACATAGCACTGTATACAGACTGGTGCGTTATGTATGTGTGTGATACATACGTCAGTGTGCTTCTGGTAACTTCAATAGTTTGTTTTTAACATCTCAGATTTATTTGAAGTGTATTTCTACTATTTGTACTACAAAATAGTACTCAACATCATACTGGAAATTGTTGAACTATTGTTATATGTGCTTCTATAGCATATAAATTTATTTTCTTTTAATAGGATTATATCATATTAGAAAAACTGCTAATGAGAAAAATTAATAATCCATTAAGAAGCTTTAAAATAAGGCAGCTGAGTACTGTCTGTTTAACAAGTTCTTTTTCTTTAGTGTAAAATAGGAATTTATTTCAGTATTCATGAAAAAAGAAGTAAATGACTATTCAAATTAAAATTCTCTACCTTCTGAGCTCATCTTTAGAATCTCTAAGATAAATTTACATTTAAATGAAACACACACAAAGACAGCTGGACTATCTATCATAACCATCCCACACACATGAGTGTTCTCAGAGACTTAAATCTCTTGTTCTTAGGAGAGAGAAAATTGTGACTTACAACTATTTTTAATCAGTCAGCTTTATTTATACATCATTGCAATAGGATTTATATGCTAATGCTTTAATCTAATATAAGAGTTAAGGGAAAAGTATCTCAACAGTTAGCTCAAAACAGAATTCTACCAACAAAAGTCGACTCAACAGACTTCTCATGCACATAAGTTTCTGGAAAGCTAACTTTTAAATAAGATAAAAACAAAAACTATATCAACAACAATAAATGTAACATGTTAGAATTCAACAGACTAAATTATGATCTTGTTCTTTAATAAGCCCTAATATAAAGGAGTAATAGAGTTTAAAGCTAAAATATTAATGTGTAAGTACTAAGTTCCAGTTATCCTTTAAGTCTTTTTTTTTTTCTTTCCTTAACGTATATCTTCCTTTTTCTGGTGGCCCACAAATCAGGTAGAAAATTTAATTCCATTCAATTCAAAGAAAACTTGTAAAAAGACAACATATTTATAATAAATATGGCACTGATTAGTCTTACTTTTTTATTACTGTACATAATAAGAAACATATATCAAGGGCCAAATTAGAGTGTGTATAGCTTTCACTGATGAAAAATTGACAAGAAACCAAATTTCTAAAGAGTGAATTGTATTTATAAGAAAATGCTTTATGAGTGATGCTTTAAATGTTTATTATTTCTCAATATAATCTATATATGCATTAGTAAAATAGTAGTGTATTAATCGTATGACTGTAAATGTGCTTTAAACATAGACTAAAGGTCAAAATAAGCTTTCACTCATTTTCTCTCTCAATGATAATTTCTCATACCTTATATTTACTATATAAAGAACATCTCAAAGGGAGCTTATTTAATAAAATTAATTTATGTTCTACCAAAAAAAGAAAAAAAAAAGGATATTAGTTGAATACTTAATGTCCATGAAGTTTCACTAACAAACTTAAGGCTCATACCAGGATTTCCTTAACATCACCAGCACTGTTTCAAATTTTACATTGTGCCTCATGAACAAAGTTTAAAATGTCTTCTAGTTTAAAAAATGAAGTGGACACTAAATTTCCACTAGGTATCAGTTCAACTGAATTCTTTTTGTAATTTTGCTATTTAGCAACAGAATAAATAACATGCTTACATATTATGTTGTATAAATCTTTTACTATATGAGTTATGATTTGAGAAACATAGTTTAAACAAAATTAGATCTAAATCTACCAAACCACAAGTCACAAAACTATCTTAACTAGACTGTAGGCTTCCCAACGTCAGGGATAGTTCTTTATTTTCCTTTCTCTCTCTCCAAGGCACCATTCCAACTATAGGTACTTGATAAAGACTTATTAAGTTGACTTTTATTGTTAATTCCCTGCCCAAGGGAGAATTCTTTTATCCCCACTGGATATAAACTTCTAGCTCAGTAGGAAAACTGTGAAGAGAAAAATCATTTTTAAGGAAGTAACAAATGTATTTGATGCAGTAATTACTTTTTATCCAAATGAAAACAGAGAGGCAGTTTGATATTACAACTGCTGCTGCCAATTATTACTTCAAAGCCTTAAAAAAATCAGTACAGGTTAATCACAAACTTTACTCTAAGACAGAATTATGGTGTCTGTTTGCAATACGTGAACTTTAGCTTCCCAAGGGTAAACACCATACAGCTATCTTGTAATCTCCCATGTAACGGTATCTAAAGTAAGTCCATGCTATTTTGATTTTGGAAGACTTATCAATTTAAAATCAAATGAGCAAAATGAATTGTAATATTTAAACAGTACAAAAAATTTGTCCCATTTTCCAAAACACTTTTTCCAGACTACCAATTCCATGGTTCTCTTCCACTATGCAGAATTATCCTGGAAACATATGGCTTTCAATTATTTTTTATTAATTAGGATATTTATTGACTAATTTAAAGCCCATATTACCTAAATTATATATGTAAATTTGTAAATAAGTAAATATGATGATAAACTGAACATGCATGAAGGATTACAAAGACATCATCATTTTGTAAAACTCAAAAAGAAGAGAAAATAAAATGCATTTCCTTTCATCTCTACCACAGTATTGTTTTGGATTTATTTTTTCTTATTAGCATCCTTTATGCAAAAGATAATGCTACTAGCTTCTGAAGGGCCTGGGCCTCATCTTGGTATTTCCAGTAGAGGTGATAAGCTATGTTGTTCCATCTGCTCTCCCTTCTCCCAGCTCCACTGGAGTCAGTGGCTTAGATATGAAAGAAGCTTGGCTCAGGTTAAGGATGGATTCCACAGCCATAGAAGAAAGCTAACAGGTCCCTACAGAGGTCATTCATTCATTTGTTGACAAATATTTATTGAGAGGCAACTATGTGCTTGTTCTAGGTGTGGAGATATAGTAGTGAGCAAAAGAAACAAAGCACTTCCAGTCATGGAGATTTCATTGAAGTTTGGTGAGTAAATCCAAGACTTGACCTCCATTACACTCCTCACCAACCAAGATACTGCCTTGGTACAGTCTGTTTCTCAAAAATTAGGTACTAGGGCTTCCCTGGTGGCACAGTGGTTGAGAGTCCGCCTGCCGATGCAGGGGACACGGGTTCGTGCCCCAGTCCGGGAAGATCCCACATGCCGCGTAGTGGCTGGGCCCGTGAGCTATGGCCGCTGAGCCTGCGCGTCCGGAGCCTGTGCTCCGCAACGGGAGAGGCCACAACAGTGAGAGGCCCGCGTACCACAAAAAAAAAAAAAAAAATTAGGTACTAAATGATCCCTTGGTGGCCTGAAAGAGTTAATATGCCCTTTAGCACCTATGTATGCCATCTTCAGCAAGAGCAGCAACATTTTCCGTAAGATACAATTCCTGATATCTAGATCTTACCTTCTAGTTGAGTCACAAGACAGGTACCCAAGAATGTGACACGGAGGAAAGAACAAAGGTTTGGAATTAGTCACCCCATAGGTTTGAATTCTGACTTTTCTACTTACTACCTATGGGAGCTTATGAAGTTTACTTAAACCTTTCAGAGGCTTGGTTTTCTTAGCTATAAAAATGAGGATCATGATGCATACTTTACAAGGCTGTTGTGAAGATTAGAAATAATATGTGTACAACACCTGATGTAGTGTACATTAATTTTTATTAATTTATTGGGTTAAATTATTAATTCCTGCTATAAATTAAATTATTAAATAGCAGAAAAGGACTAGGCAGAGAAGCATATATGGGTCATAAAGACCTTTATGGTTGTTTTTTAGTAAAGGTTATGTTTTGTGCCTACACATATTCTCTGACATACACACATACTTTCTCTCTGATGTTCCAGATACATAATTATGGGATGTATTACACTGTTCTGTCACATTTCCTGTTCTGGAGGCAGAAGTTGAGATAAGGCATACCACTGACTCACGAGTCTTTATGATGGCAAAAAACCTCAAACATTTAGAATATGTGAAATACCATAACCCAGACACTACACTTCCAGACTCCGAAAGATCTTTAGCTTTAGATTGTGCATTTAATACCTGCCAATATCAAACAGCTCCTATACATCTTTTGACCAAAATGCTATGAAAATATTATCCCTAATATTAGATTATTCCATTTATATGAACGAGGGGAAGAAAGGTGATTTTTTACATGGTCTAACTTTTCTAGAAAAAGAAGAATTCAGTAATATTAGTTGGGAGGCAAAACATTTAATGCTAATTGCTACCTCTGATGAAGTCTGAGGCCTGTCATTCAGCAAGTCTGGTGAGGGAAAAGAATGGACATTTCCTGAGGGACGATTTTGTACTAGGCATCCTGCTTGGTGTATTGATCCATTATCTCAGAAAAGTGACTGTTTTGGAATCCAATTATAAGTCAACTGTCTTAACATCAAAAATATATCAAGAGTCTCAGTGGAAAATAGTTATTTTTTCAATAAAGATTTTGTTTCTTAAAAAATAAATTAGATTCATTTTGTATTACAAGGTAATGAGCCTACCAGAAAATGTTGTCGTTTGTTTTCATGTCAACCCACAGAATGATACAATCTGTGAAATTATGCACAAGAGAATATAAGAGAAACATTCCTTACATTAGTCCTAAATAAGATGCTGCTGCTCATGGCTACCATTACTAGTAATATTACTATTACTAATATTAGTTATATTATTAGTCTAACTTGATCCTTCACTGTGCTGCAACTTGTGAAGATACAGGTCTAGTCATTCTCTAATATACCAAGACCTTAACCTCCTGCTCCAACAATTCTCAAGCGATTATTAAATAATCAAAGTAGAGGAGAACAGTTACTGGATTCTCTAGATAGAAGGTGAACCCTGATCCACATGGGGAGTTCAGTTGCAACAGGAAGTTTCTCTATCAGCTATGGATCTGGAGGTTTGATTCTCTCCACAAGAGAACCAAAGGATCAGAGCACTTTTAAAATAGCCATTTTAAAAAATGCTGCAAATCCAAACCTTACAGGGAACATCATCATATAATATTTGTTAAAAACCTAACCAGAAAATTTTCAGGTTTATTTCTAACAAACGAAATTGAGGAAAAATATTGTGGAAATACCCTTACCATCATCTGTCTTCTATCACCAATACTGCAGACAGTATTATGACTTTTCAAAGAATTGCCAACTAAATATAGACTGTACACAGTAAATTCTGTAGAATGTCATTAATCAGTCAATACTTTGTATTACTATGTACCCAACATTGTATTAGACACTTTGGAGAATGCCATAGTACCTCCTCTCAAGGGGCTTACAGTCTAACATTCAGGAAAAAAATGCTTTCTGGAAGAGAGATTATAAATATCTATAACGAAAATCTAAAAATGTGATACATAAACTACAAATACTATAGAAGTTTAGAGTAGAAGAAAATTAATGATAACTCCAATATTTAGTATACTTCCATAAAAGAAATAAACTAATAAATAGACTTAAATAATAAACTAATAAATAATAAATAGACCTCATAGTGGTTCTTCAACTTTTTGGGGCATAAAAGTGGCTTGGGGCCAACACTTAGAGCTTGGTATCTGCATTTAAACAGCATTTTCATGTATCCAATAAGTAGTTAATATCCAAAATATACAAAGAACTCATACAACTCAACATTATAAAAAAACAAACAACCCGATTAAAAAATGGGCAGAGGATCTGAATAGACATTTTTCCAAAGAAGACCTACAGATGGCCAACAGGCACATGAAAAGATGCTAAACATCACTAATCATCAGAGAAATGCAAATCAAAACCAAAATGAGATATTACATCACACCAGTTAGGATGGCTATCATCAAAAAAGACCACAGGGCTTCCCTGGTGGCTCAGTGGTTGAGAATCTGCCTGCCGATGCAGGGGACACGGGTTCGTGCCCCGGTCTGGGAAGATCCCACAAGCCGCGGAGCAGCTGGGCCCGTGAGCCATGGCTGCTGAGCCTGCGCGGCCGGAGCCTGTGCTCCGCAATGGGAGAGGCAACAACAGTGAGAGTCCCGCGCACCGCAAAAAAAAAAAAAAAAAAAGACCACAAATAACAAATGTGGGGGGAGCATGTGGAGAAAAGAGAACCCTTGTACAATGCTCGTGAGAATGTAAATTGGTGTGCAGCCACTATGTAAAACAGTACAGAGATTCCTCAAAAAGCTAAAAATAGAGCTACCATACAATCCAGCAATTCCACTTCTGGGTATTTTTCTGAAGAAAACAAAAACACTAATTGAAAAAGATACATGCACATTTATGTTCACTACAGCATTATTTGCAACATCCAAGATATGGAAGCAATCTAAGTGTCCATCAACAGAAGAATGGATAAAGAAGATGTGGGAGATTATTATAATTATTATAATCAAACATTACTCCGACATAAAAAAGAATGAAATTTTGCCATTTGCAAACATGGATGTACGAAGAGGGTACTACACTAAGTGAAAAAAGTCAAACAGAGAAAGACAAAACTGTATGATTTCACTTATATGTGGAATATAAAAAAAAAACAAATGAACAAACGTAGCAAAACAGAAAGACTCATAGATACAAAGAACAAACAAGAGGTTGCCTAAGGAGGGTGGGGGGAGGAGAGAAATAAGTGAGCGAGATTAAGAGGCATAAACTTCCAGTTGCAAAATAAATGAATCACAAATATGAAATGTACACTGTTGGGAATATAGTCGATAACTATATAATATCTTTATATAGTGACTGAGGGTAACAAGATTTATTGTGGTGATCAATTTGAAATGTATAGAAATATCGAATCACTATGTTCTATAACAGGAACTCACATAGTGTTATAGGTCAATTATACTTCAGAAACAAACCAACAAATAAACTCATAGAAAAAGAGATCAGATTTGTGGTTACCAGAGGTGTGGGGAGAGGGGAGGGGGAATTGGATGAAGGCAGTCAAAAGGTATTAACTTCCAGTTATAAGACAAAGAAGTACTAAGGATATGATGTACAACATGATAAATATAATTAACACTTCTATATGTTATGAAAGTTCTTAAGAAAGTAAATCCTAAGAATTCTCATCACAAGGAAAAAAATTTTTTTCTTTAATTTTGTATCTATATGAGATGATGGATGTCCCCTAAACTTTCTGTGGTAATCATTTCATGATATATATAAGTCAAATCATTATACTGTACACCTTAAACCATACAGTGCTGTGTGTCAATTATAGCTCAATAAAACTGGGAGAAAAAAATAAAACATCTCTAGCTGATTCTGATATAGGTGGCCTATAGTTTAGCAAACACTGTTTAAATAATAGGTATGATTTGCAAGAATCTCTAGAGGAGTGTTGTCCAATTTGCAGTGGTGGAAATATTCTATACCTGTGCTATCCAATACAATAGCCACTAGCCGCATGTGGCCATTAAGCTCCTGATATGCAATTAGTATGCCTCAAGAACTGAATTTTTCATTTTATTTAACTTTAATTAATTTTAATTTAAATAGCCACAGCCAGCTCTAGGGAATAGGAAGAGATTTCTAAGAGAAACATGAGCAAAGCCATAGGTAGGAATGCACATGAGAAAGACAAGAAGACAACTGATTGGCTTGCCTAAAATAGAGGTTTTATATTAGATTATCATTAGGTCAGATTATAAAGAGCCTTGTAGGGAACTGAAGAAATTGGATTTCATGGCACACACTGCTAGTTGTCTAATCGAACCATCTCCTGATCTTCTTCAATATTAACAACCCCTGGGTTTTACATGCTCATCTCAGAGAGTGGACCTTTCCTCAGACTCCGGGGTGAATCTTGATTATTCTATACCAATCATGGTATTTCTATTTTCCTTGTCAGCGACTGGCTTACACATGAGCACGTGGTAAATTCTAACCAATGGGATTTGGGACATCTATGTATGTGGGTAAACTCTTTAAAAAGTATTTAGCTTGAAGACACAGAACTTTTTCTGACTCCAGTCAGAACTGTGTGAGGCTTGAATGTGCTGCTGACACCTTGGTATAATGCAAGGACAAGATGGAAGACAAACACCAACAAATTAAGGATGGCAGAGAATGAATGAAAGAACTTGGGTCCTTGACATCATCAAGCACCTGAATTAACCCAAGAATTGCTCTCCCCTCCCCCTCCCCATATATTTTGGGGATATAAGGAATTAATTACTGTTTAACATCTTTAGCTGTTTGTTCAGTTCCATGCAGCTGACAGCATTAGACTGGAATACTAGTGCTTAGGGTGAGAGCCTCTGGGAAATGCTAAGGTAGGCAACTGGAAGCCACTGAAGGCATTTGATCAAGGTTGAGACTGATATGAAATAATGTTCAAGGCTTAAAAATGACATGCATGAAAAATAGGTCAGAAGAAAGGAAAGACAGGGTCAGGCAGACCAGTGTAAAAGGGCTGAATCAAAGCTACCAAAAGATTTTGGAAATATTAGTGAACTCTTCCCATTTGCAAAATCATTAATGAATATAGATTAGTACTTGAGGTAAAACTGGGGAAGTAGCTCATTTTGTAAGGGCAGTAGGATTGTAAGTGATATGTGTCTTTGCTGATTTTTAAAATTATTCTCACACATTATTTCTACTTAAAATCTAAACAACTGAATTTCTCTAAATGCTGTACATTCAATACTTTTTTGAAAATGGAAAAAATTTTGAAATGTGATTTCTCTGCATTAGCTGCAATTAAAGGCATGAAAAGATACTCAGGAACAGGACAGTAAACCAGAAAGAATGCAGGTATAGCCAGGTGACCTTGGGAAGTCAAGTAAAACCCTGTGGCCCTGTTTTCCTCTTAGGATTGAACTATGGCTCTAAAATCCAACAATTTCTATCTTCAAATGGAAGAAAACCCTTTGGAATAAAAAAAAAGTCCTACAATTGATATCAAACTTCAATTTTCTAAGCTCTGTTCTCACTCCTTGTGCTAAGAGTTGAGTCTAAAAGGGAATAAGTGTCAATCTCCCCTCAAATTCTCTAAGCAAACAAGAAAACCTGGAAAATAATTATGTTTTATAGCTTTAATATAACTTCCCAGAAAAAAGTTTCTGCACAGATTTTCAGTGAATAAAGAAACTAATTCTGGAAATTTCAGTGTGGACTAAAGTTCTATATTAATATCAAGTAGGTGTCAAGTGTAGCTTACTATTATTTTTAACTTGCATTTCCAAACAACTGATAAGGCTAAGCATTTTTCATATTTATTGATCATTTGGAATTGTGCTTCTGTGAATGACCTAGGCATATCATTTGTAAACAATTTTAAAATTATGTTTTAGAAAATATTTTTATTATCATTTTGTGAAGAGTTCCTTATATACCGGAGATGCTAATCTTTTGCCTGCATATGTAAAGATTTTTTTTCCAATCTATCATTTGTCTGTAGTATTTGTTTTCAGTTTTTTTGCTTTACAAAAATGTTTTTAAATTATATAATCAGATATGCCTCATATTTAGTATACAGCTCTAGTTTCTTGTTTAGTTAAAATGAATATTCTTCAGTAAAGTTAACGGTTGTTTGTGGAATATGTATACCACAGAATATTATCTAGTCATTTAAAAGAATAAATAAGAGTTATACCATTTGACTTAGAGGTATATCCCTGTGTTTTATTAAGTATTAAGTGAAAAAATAAATTATATATATATGAAATATGACAGTATGTATAAGATGTTGAAGATATACAAGGTTTGTTAGGTTACATGATCACGGAAAAAGTTTTAACAAAATAAACAGCAGATTGGTCACACTGTTGAGGTGAAAAGGGAGGGTAAAGAGGAAATTTAGGCTTCCTGAATTTTTTAAAAGACGTGACTACAGTTTTTTAAAAAACAAATGACCCGGAGCTTCCCTGGTGGCGCAGTGGTTGAGAGTCCGCCTGCCGATGCAGGGGACACGGGTTCGTGCCCCGGTCCGGGATGAGTGGAGTGGAGTGGCTGGGCCCGTGAGCCATAGCTGCTGAGCCTGCGCGTCCGGAGTCTGTGCTCTGCAACGGGAGGGGCCACAGCGGTGAGTGGCCCGCGTAACGGAAAAAAAAAAAAACAAAAACATATGACCCTATTATGTAAAGTTGTTTGTGTTGGTAAATATATATAAATATGCATGGAAATGCATAAAATAATGGCGACCAAAAACATTAATGGTGTTTAATTTAGGATGGTTAGATTTCAAGAAGAAGAGGAAGAAGAAACGAAACAAGAGGCAGAGCGAGAGAGAGAGAGAGAGAGAGAGAGAGAGAGAGAGAGAGAGAGAGCGGGAGAGAGAGAGAGGAGGGGCCAGAGAGAAAGAGAATGGAAAAGAAGAAAAAAAGAAAATATGAATTTAAAAATCAATTAAATTTAAATTCGCCCTTTCCAAAAAGCAGAACAGATTGGATGAGAGGGAGACAGAACCCTCAAGTGAAAAGGTTCCCCCATCCTCTGATGTGGGTAAGAATTATGACAATAATCGTACAGTTGCTGAATACTCCAACAGAGATATACACATAAACTTACTATAAGTAGTGTTGATTTAATCAGTTTAAAAATGCAGGAAGTAAATGAGACACTATATCAATTACATCTTCTCATTATGACCTCCACAGGCAGTGGTGAGAATTTTAGGCACACCTCCTCTACAAAAACTAAACTTAATGATAAATGTGAGGTGTGGTTCTAAGACTTCTGTGCCCATAAAAACTACCTGGGAAGATCACTAAAATGCACATTCCAGGTTCCCACCCCAGAAACTCTAATTCAGCAGGTTGAGACCAATAATCCACATTTAACAAGCACCCCAGGCAAATAAGGCAGGTGTTGACAGATCACACTGAAAAACAGTGAATTTAAGGATGTCTGATCTCTTTACAAACTGATTAACCAAAGAATTTGAGGAGTGTGGTACACTAGAGAGAACAAAGAATTTTGAAGCCAGAAGATCTAGATTACAGCTCTGACCTAATCCCCCCTCACTCCCCTCACTAGCCTCACCTCTTCAGCAGCAGTGGCCTCCTAGATACCCCTCTCATGACTGCCAAGAATGCTCTGCCTCTAAACTTCCAATGGTTCAGTCCCTCACAGCCTTCAGGTCCTCACTTAGGTGTCACTTCTCAGTGACACCCTGAAGAGAATCTCAACTCCCATCTCACTTTCTAAGTGCCCTTTCTGCTTCAGTTTCCTCCCTAACACTTCTCACTACCTAAAATATAACATATTTTACTCCGTTTTTCCTTTGCTTATTGTTTGATTCCCATAAGGACAGGGATGTTTGTTAGTTTTCTTCACTGCAGCCTCTGAAGCACCTAGAATGGTGCCTGGATAGAGTTCAAGGAGCTCTCACTTGGCCAAGATAAAACAAATAAAGCTTGAGAGATTCAGTGATAGGAGGCAGATACAGGCAGGAAGTGGAAAGCTTGTTACTACACAGATCATTGAGCCCCCCCAGGGATTCTGATTCAGGAGGCTTGGAATGGAGTCTGAGACCCTGAATTTCTCACAGGTACCCAGGTGATACTGATGCAGCTTCGCGAACTGTCAAGTGCCTCTGCTTGTTCTTTAGTGAAAGTCAACCTAGTCTACTACATGACAAGAGCTCTAGGCTAGAAAGGGAAAGCTCTGTTATACCTACAATCATTTGTGGGAAGAGAAAATTTGTTCCCCTAATCTCTATGTACCTAAGCTATCTACCCAAATAAATAAAATCATTCGACAACAGGGATATTTTTACATAACAATATATCTTGGATATTTACTGCAACCTAATTTTTAGTAAAAACATGATGTTTAGTTTGTTTCTAATTTTTTACTCTTATACATAATGTTTCAGGTGATGTTTTTACTATCTGCATTTGTTTAGTTATTTCTTTCTAACAAATTCCTAGAAGGGAAATTTCTGAGTCAGAGTTTAGACCAGTGCTGTCCATAAGAACTTTCTATGAAGGAAATGTTCCATATCATCACAGTCCAATACAGTAGGCACCAGCCACATGCAACTATTAAGTACTTGAAATGTGAATAGTGCAACTGAGAAACCGAATCTTTAGTTTTATATAATGTTAATTAATTTAAATTTAAATAGCCGCACATTGCAAGGGACTACCATATTGGACAGGGTAGGTACAGACATTTATTTTTATTTTTTTTAACAGCTTCAGTCAAGGCTTTTTTTTTTTTTAAGTCTTTATTGAATTTGTTACAATATTGCTTCTGTTTTATGTTTTGGTTTTTTGGCCACAAGGCATGTGGGATTTTAGCTCCCCAACCAGTGATCGAACTTGCACCCCCTGCATTGGAAGGGGAAGTCTTAACCACTGGACCACCAGGAAAATCCCAGTACAGACATTTAAAATCTTGATACATGATGTCAAATTGCTCTCCAAAAAAGCTGTAATACTTGCCTTCATTTTAGAGTGTATAACAATAACAGTTTCTTTACCCATTGCCAATGTTAGATATTATTGATCTAAATCTTTATAATCTGAAAGTTGAAATACGTCTGTGGGGTTTTTATATGCATTTCTTTATTAATAATGTTGAACAGTGTGCTTTTTTCTGTCATCATACTCATTCAAATGCAAATATTTTCACCCATGTTAATTAATTGAGAAGTTGGAAATTATCTGGCTTCCAGATTTGTTTTGTTGGGTCCATATGTTTTCTTTAAAATTTATTACAAACATTAAATTCATACAAAAATATGAATTTCCAGTTCCACTTGAAAAATCAAATGATCTGGTAACAGTGACACACAGGGCAAAAATCAGTGCAGTCTTACAAATCATGCCACCTTCAGACTTTCTGCCCACCAGGACTTATCATCCCTTATTATTTTACAGGTGTCCTGCTTCACTCAGATTACCTGCTTGGCCTCTAAAAGCACCTGAGTTTACAATTCCTGCTCTGAATTAAATTCTGAGAGGTTAAAAGGCAAACGGCAGCTAATGATAATAGCTAACTTTCATTTCATACTTAGCACGCAAAAGTGATGTTATGATATCTCTGGATTATCTTATAACTAATATTTAACTAGCAAAAGAATTACTTTTCTAGTGGTTGTTGACATTTACTACTCCTTAGAGCAGTGGTTCAGCATCAGAAGGGCTGTTAAAAGACAGAACAGGCCCCCCCTCAGGGTTTGGATTGGGCCCCAAGAATTTTCATCTAACCCCAAGCTCCCAGTGCAGCTCCACATTGAGATGAGGCTTTCTCAAAGATGTGGACACTCCTGGAAGTGTAGTGATAATGTGTAATTATGACAACACTGTATAAATTTGTGCATCCTTTTTTTCTAAAACATGTCCACATTTATTATTTCATTTTATCTTACAACAATTCTGTGCAGAAGGTTGATAATTAGAGCAGTACTTTAATTGTTAATCCCATTTTACAGAAGAAAAGAAAGGCACAAAAGTTAAGAATCTCCTCTAAACACAGAAAAAGTTAAAAGGCCATAACAATATGTTTCCTAATTCCTAACCTTGGTAATATAGGCAAACAGTAATCCAGCATACAACCAGAGCTTGCTTTTTATTTTTACCTTAAAAATAGAACCATGCCCAGGAACAGAGAAGACCATACAAGATATGGTTCACAGCAACAAACATTTATCCAGTGATGATTATGTGTTCATCTATGCTAATTGTGCCTATAGCTTCCACTGTAGGGACTGTTGAAGACACTCATAAAGCATAGCGATAAATTAAAAATAAAATCTGAAACCACAACCTTGCAAAGAGAGTGAATTCTCTGTGTCATAGGACAAAAGCAAAGGCACTGAAGGGGTGGGTGGTGGAGATAAATACAGAGCTGGGTAGAAGAGAGGCGTCCCTGTGGGAGCTTCACATCTGGACTTGGAGGAGTTGTTATCACCAGTCAGTCAAGAATGGGAGGGAAGGAAGAGTACACAATAGGAAGCCCTCCTGGGGCTCAGGAGCACAAAGAGCTGCTGTTATCCACATTGGGTGTGTGTTTGCCAGAAATATCAGGGCTGCTGGAACTCCAGAACTTATAAGAGCATGCTTTTGTGTAGTCTAAATTACCTTGACTGTATAAGAACTCAAGTTAGAGGATATAACTTCATTATCCATTGGTAGCCAAAAGATAACATGATTAGCGATCATGAAACTTTCTCTGATTTTTTCCCCCAAGTTTTAGGAAGCATTCCTAGCAAAAATCCACTAAATTGGATCATAATAATGCTAATTATAAATCAGCCCTTCAAGGGAAAAAAGAGAAGATTGCATTTTCACTTAAATAGAATTGATATATAACGTTATTTATTAATTTTAACAGCTATATTTTTAAGATTAAAAATAATAATAATGAATAAAAACTACCATCGGCTGAGAATACAAGAAAACTACAACTAATCTGAAAGAACCTATTGGAAAATTTGGTTCACTTATTAGTGTTGTAACTGACCTGTCCTATTTGTCTGTCTTATAGTCTAGTTCAAAATGACGGAGGTGATGAAATTTCCACCACTCCAAGTAGAAAACTGTAGCAATACTGCTGAGAAAACTAACTCTCAGTTTACACAAGACCAAAGAAATACAAATCAAAACAAAGGGATACAATTTTACACTGATCAAATTAGTCACAATAATATAAATGTTTAAAATTACATAAATAAAATTACATAAGCACACGCATTGTTGTTGTGTGTAATTTATGTAATCCTCCTGGAAAGTAATTTTGAAATTACAAAAATTTCCTAATTAAAAACAGAGCTAACATTTACATGTGTTTTCATGCATTACTGCTTTTTATCTTAACCTTGTAGAGAGCTATTACTATACCCACTTTACAGATTAGAAAACTCTAAGAAAATGAGTTACTTGCCCAATACTACCCATAAGTGATGGAGCTATGTTTGGACACTGAACCTTTAATTTTAGAGCTCACCTATACTGCTTCTCTAGGGAAATAATTCTAAGTTCGTTTTTTTTTTAATTTTAAAGAAGAAGAATAAGAAAGTCTCATTCATGTGGGTGGCCATTATATTTTTTTTAAAAACTGGAAAATCATAAAATAGAGAAAGAGTTAAGTAAATCATGATACAATAAACTAATTGCAAACAATAGAAAGTAAATTATGGAAAAATGTTTATAAAAAAATCAGAGTAAAAATGTGCCTGCAATATGGTAAGACATCTGTAAAAATACATATTCATATGGTAAGGGTAGGAAGGAAGATGCAAAAAATAAAAACTATTCCATTTTAGAAGAACTTCATTACTAGTACTTAATTTTCTTTTGTTTTTGTTAGTTTTGTCAATCAAGATTTCTCTAAGCACCCTTACAAATCTACCGTTCTAGTTCATATTTCTTATCACCCCAATCAAACAATTCCTAAAACTCCATTATAATTTATTTATATTACTGACATTCAAACTAATTACATAATATTCTTTATTATTGACTCAGAATCTTCAAAGTATGAGATCTCCTTCTTTAACATGAATGATTTTTGTAACCACCACTTACGGTATAAGTTTGAAATCCCTTCACTGAGATCATATATAGTGATTAAAATCACCTAATTCTTTTTACTTTCATAACCTTGAAATCACTCCTCAGCTCTCAGCACCCATCCAGGAATCATTAGTTTCAGGTGTTTTAGAGATTAGAAACGTTTCCTGCTAAGAACATGATCTCTAAGTGAATACTTATAAAGTAACTAAAATAGCTTAGCTATAAGGATTATTCATTTTCTAAATACTTGTAGAATCACTAATTAAATTATGTAAAGTCCCTTTGAAGTAGGTCAATGAACTTTATTTCCACATTACCAAAAAGAAAAGTAAGAGTTTGGTAAAAATAATTTCCCTAAAAATGGCACCGTGAGCTGTGAAGAAAATTCACTCTCCTTAGCCATACAAGGTGATGCAGAGGGCCATTCAGGGTTTGGCCTCTATCAGTAACATAAACAGACATTTTGTGGGAAAGTAAAGTAGCTGTTCTCCAATGATATCAATCTCATAAGAGCAGAAATGTTGTTTAAATATCTCTGACTTCCTCTTTATGAATCTACCATTTAGGATTTTTTTTTTCTTTGTCACTCCACTGTCTAATACCCACAGATCCAACTGGTTTATCCTTAGCCAATCTTAGGACACCTACAGAACTACCATTTTACCAAAAATCACAGGATTTTGGAGTCGGAAGGACACTCAGAAGCCACATGGTTCAATTCCTTTATTTAACTGGGGATGGAAACAAAAGCATTTCTTAGAAAGTTACTTCATTTAGCTAGTTTATGGCAAATTCGGGCCTGGAACTAAGAGATGTGACCAAATGTCTTAAACTTGGCCTCCGTATTTCTCTCATACCATTGAAATTTTTATATTATCTCATGTCAATGGGAGTATTCATATATCCTTTCAATGTCTTCAGATGTGCACTGCACTGGATAGAATAAACTACAGTTCTCATTCTCTACTTCCTAAAGAGCTCCAAAATGGAAGAAAAACCCAACAAAGGTTACAAAAAACCAAGTGTAGAGAAACTGGTGATGGAGGGAGGGGGGAGATAACAGTTTAATAGTTCTGCTTTGCACTGAATACTTGTTCTAAGATTTTTAAGCACTCTGATAAGTGCCTTAGGCTAAATAAAAGGATCTAATATCATCAGGAGTGGATATCAAATTAAGAGCCATCACCACTGAGACACAGTTCAGTCTTACATATTAAGTTCCCTTCATCCTCTATTTCCACAATGTAATTCCATTCTAATAGAAGGCTTATGGAAGGATATACAATTGAGGAGAGTGGTTGCCTCTGGGGAGGAGGACTAGGGCATTGGGAGTACGGGTCTCTGAGACAGAGGGCGTACTTTACACTGCTGTTTGCAATTTCTACCCTATGCATATAACTTTCCGATATTCATTAATTAAAACTTGCCCTTTAAACACGTGCCTACACGCACATAATTCTAGTACTATTTTTAATAAAACAATTTAAATTTTTTCTCCATTTTAAGTTTTCAGTATTGCAATTTGTAAAACTACATAGAAATATTCTGAAAGAAAAGGAAGCAACACAGTCACAAAACTCAAAGAGAATTCCAGGATTTAAAGTTTTTGTTTTTTTTTTTTTAATGTTCAGAGGAAAGAGAGGTTTCTAAGGGCGGCATTTAATTCAAAAACCTTTTTCGGACAAGCTCTTCCCCATATTTAAATGGCTAGATTTTAACATGAGACTTAAGCGGGTTTTCCCACCTCAAGGGCGAGGTGGAGAGGGGACTCTTAAGGGGTGAAAAACAGAAATTAAAATGTGGTTTCTATCTTTTCAACAGGAGACAGAAGGCCGCGGTGGGGATAAGGACCTTGAAACAGTCACGTTCCTTGAGGAAAGGAGAGGATCGAGGAGTTTCTCCGGGATCCGGGCTCCGTCGCCTCTGCGGGAGGCAGCAGCTGTCCCCGCGCAGATGAATCGGGTTCTGGACCCGACTTGGGCTCCGTTTAACTGAGAAGCCCCGCGAACTGCATCTGTACCTATCGCTTCTTTTCACGGAGCTCGGAAGAGGGACTGAGGGAATTGATTAACAAGCCGCCTCTTCATCACCCTCCCCGGCCAGGGCACACACCGCACCTCGCTGTCTACTCGTGTCAGGGTCAGCTGTCAACACAACCCTTTGTGTCTCATTCAGCACAAGAGTGGTCGTCCTCACTCACTCACGAAAAAGGGAAATGATGGCCGGAAGACACGCGCGCGCGCTCGTGACCAAGTGACATTTGGTGTGGAGCAAAGCAGCCCAGGGACCCTGAGCAAACGCCCAGCCACCGCTGGACGCTCTCAACTTTGCCCTTCTGAGCTCTCTCCATCCTCCCGCGTCACCTCCGCGCCTCCCTACCCACCGTCCCCCCGCCCAGGCCACCCCCCTCAGCAGCCCTCGGGCTGGGGTAGCCGGTCCCGGGCGCTCCCCGCCGCGCCGCTGCCTCCCTCAGCCCCCTCTCGGGCTCCCTCGCACCCGCCACAAAGGCGGCGCCGAGAGCCGGGGTGACAGGCCTTTGGCCTCCGGGCGCGGACCGCACGGGCTGGGTCTCCTCAGGCGGCTGACGCGAGGGTTCGGGTCCGGGGCTGGCACGGGCGCCCGCCCTCGCCACACAAACGCACCGGCGCTCACACCCCCGCTCCGCCTTCCGATCCCTCCAGAAAAAGTCAGCCGCTGCGCCTCCCCGCGCAGGCAGGGTGTCCACAGCCCGCCAAAGGGCAGCCCCTGCCGGGCAGAGGCGTGCACTCGCGCCCGGCGGGCGACCTCTCACCTCCCCGCCTCCCCGCGCCCAGAGTCCCCGCAGCCGCTCACCTGGCCCTGGCAGCGCGCGAGGGCAGAGGACCGGGGGTGGCCCTCGCCTCGGCGGGGCTCGTCTCCCCACCCCCAGTCCGGGTCGCAGCGCCGCGCTCCGCTCGCTCCGCCGCCCTCCTCCGAGGTGCTAGCGCCGCCGGTGGCTGGCGTCTCTCTGGCAGGCAAGCTGGCCGCGCGCTCAGTTCCCCGGGGCGGAGCGAGGCGGCGGCCGCCGCGGCCGGAGGCGGATTCCTCAGGTGCTGCCCCTCCCGCTTCCCCAGAAGCTCCCCGGCGGGGACCCCCGCGCCCCCTCCCCCCCCCGCCCCGCCTCTCGGTCTTCCGCCGCCTCGGCGCCCGCGAGGGCCCTTCAGGGCTCCCTGGCCCTCCGGGAGTGGAGTGGGCGCACGGTTCCCTGCTCACCCTCCGGGAACGCCCCCACCCCGTGTGGAGCCCGCAGCCCAGTGTGCTCGCGCCTCCATTTCCAAACTCCGCGGCACCAGTGATGCGTGTGGCCACTGAGGGGCGTGGAGGGCGCGGGTGTGTGGAGGGGGTCTTCTGGGAAGGAGGCCTGCCCCCCGGGGCGGCTGACGCGCTCAGCCAAGAAGAAAAATGATTTTCTCGCCGACTCCACCTTTATTCAGAGTGCTCTCGCCTCATTGCGCGATTGCTTTCTCTGTCCTCTGGACGGCGGCGAAAGGGCCCTAAGCGTGAACTCGGTCTGGGCGATGGTGGGTCAAAACCCCTTGGCCTTTTGCATGAAGGGGAGTGGGGGGGGGCGGGGGCAGGATGGGGACAAAACCAAACCGACCCGGGAGCTCCGGCCAGAACCGCCTGGGCGCCTCCTGAACGAGCACGCCCTCCGGCCCGCCGACCCCGGCCGGGCGCTCACGGAGGCTGCCTGCTCGCGGTGGCTCGCTCCGAGCCTGCCGGGACGAGAAGGCTCTTCCGCCCGCAGAGCAGCCACTAACCGCGGGCCCAGGGCCTTGACGGGCGCGGCGGGAGCAAACGTTCTCCAGAGATGCTGAGGCCCGATAGTGACAGATGTATCTCCACTTTTCACAGCTGGTGGGTTTTGTTATTAGAGCTGTAGCTCCATTTTTTTTTAAACTGTCGTTGTTGCCAGAGATGGGCGACTAGACTCCTTTACTGATGGCCCACACCCTGGAAGAAGCAGGTCCATGCTGGATGTGGTGGAAGAGTCTAGGTTAAGAAAAGTTGATCAATTTGTAGTGCCTTTGGGGCCCGTATAGACCCTGGTCAGCTGGTTCCTGGCAGTGGGGATGCTACGCCGTGCCCGGCCCCGAGCAGGTTGGTTTTCAGTCTGTTGTTTCGGTATCATTGTCAATTATCGTTTAAAGACAACTTCAATTAAAGTAGATCTCATATGATCCCTAAGTCAGTGGGTTTTGTTTGCTTGTGTTGCTCTTTTTTTTTTTTAAGAACCGAAATGCATTTTTTTCCTCCCTGTTTCTCTTTTGGTCAATACAGACGGAATTGACTCTGACTGGAAGTCCGGAATCACCAGAAGATAACTCAAGGCATAGTTCAGTTGTGACTTGCAAAAAGTAAGCGATTTGTTTGTGATCTGGATTGTCTTCTCTCCCTCCTCCACTGGGAACTCATGCCCAACTGCCATCTTTTTTTTTTAATCGTTTTGTTCCTTATGGGGATAAGGAGCAGAAATGGTTTTTGCTTTGTTTTACAATTGAATCCCTATTGTCCAGTCTTTTAAAACACATAGGAACACTTTTATGTGCCACGAGGGCAGGAACCATGTCTTTCTCAGTCATGGCTGTATTGCCACAGTCCTGGATCTTGCACACAATAGAGACTTACTGAATGAGGTCAATGTGGTTTTTAAATAACTACAACACAGAAAGGTGCAGCTGATTAAGAGTATAGCTCAGGTATCCAAAAGGAATCAAATGTCAAATTCAACTGGAAAACCAGTCATACATGTGCAAAAGATAGTAAGTAGAAACTTGAGATTTCAAGTTCACCTCCATGAATAAAAACTTAGTTCATGAGAGGTTAAAGCGTGTGAGAATCTTTTGAAAAACCCAGTCTGCCACACGGTCTGTAGAGTTGAGGAGGGGAACACCTTCCATTTTAAAGAAAAGGGAACTGGGAACAATGAGCAGCCTTTACATAAAACCACAGTGCAGTTTTCTGTTAGTTTAGTTCAAGGACCATTCATTGAGCGCCAAACACAGTAGACTCTGAAGATGTGAAGGTAAATTTGGCACAGTTGCTCAAGGACCTTAGACTAATATTACAGAACTCTGGTATTCATTCAACAAATATTTATTGAGCACCTACTGTGAGCCAGATGGCGAAGTGAGAACTGGTGATTCATCAGTAAACAAAACAAGTCCCTAACAAGGTTAAAAGTTAGTGATGGGGCTTCCCTGGTGGCGCAGTGGTTGAGAGTCTGCCTGCCGGTGCAGGGGACATGGGTTCGTGCCCCGGTCTGGGAAGATCCCACATGCCGCCGAGCGGCTGGGCCCGTAAGCCATGGCCGCTGAGCCTGCGCGTCTGGAGCCTGCGCGTCCGGAGCCTGTGCTCCGCAACAGGAGAGGCCACAGCAGTGAGAGGCCCGTGTACCGCAAAAAAAAAAAAAAAAAAAAAAAAAAAGTTAGTGATGGTAATCTATCTATGTTCTGGTAGTCTGAAAACGTTTCAGTGTCTCATTCATTAGATTACAAACTCCCTTGCCTTGAATTTATTTGTGTATATGTCTTGTCTCCTTTTTGACGTTTATGTATCCCTCATCATGCCCAATAGACTTCTGTGATTATAAAATGTGACAGAATTAAGTGTAAACACTTCGGAGTTAGGCCCCATAGTTTTGAATCCTGGCTCCAAGACTTACCTATTATATAACCTTGACCAAGTTACTGGACTCCATCTCAGTGTCCCCATTTGTAGAGTAGCATCATGATAGCACATACCTCAGGGAGTAGCTGTGCGGATTGAGGCAATGCATAGTGCCTAGACGACTACTGCGAATCCCTCCTCTTCTCCATAACAATGATTCCCAAATGCTTCTCACAGATACACTGCATTAGAACCAAGTTCAGTGAAAAATATGACTCAGAGCAGTCAGGGTCCATATAAATGATGGAATCCTTCTGAGTGATTATTGGGAAGATCCTCCGTCTCAGTGATGGGGGAAGTTCTATGATTACATCCTGGTTCTGCTCTCAAGAATGAATACCCTTTTGCATTAATTTCTGTGACCCTTGGCTCAACACTCTGGAAGTCTCTTCCTTGTTCATTTTCCTCTATGGCCACATCTGAAGTGGTTATTGGGAGATTTCACAGTTTTCACAGCCCATTTCCTGTTGGTTCAAGTTCGGGGTCCTGAGAGTTCATTTACAGTTAGTTTTTTTTAAATTGGGTTTGAGATTCGGCCATACAATTCCCTCATACACTTAGTAGACTTCATATTTATTTGCTTCCATTGAGTTCTGTGTGCCAGTAGTCCCATGTAAAGTTCTTTCCTGGGCATAGTTTCAAATAATTGATTTCTTTGCTTCCTCACCCTGTTCCTTTCTCTCTCAGCTTAAGGTTTGAGACTTGGTGGCTCAGCATCCTGTGTACCATCATAACCATTATCTTCTATGAGGAAGGGAGATACTATTTTCCTACTCAAAGCCAATTCACTGGTTTCACTACTGAATACCAACCTCCACCCTGCCACCATCATCCTCAGAGGGTAAGACTCACTATGGGGACTTGAACAGTGGTCTCTCCAATTCCAGATGGGATGTCAGTTATCGATGCTGAATGATCTAGATCTCCACTTATAAATATGAGCAGATAAAAAATATCACTAATCCTAAAGAGAAGATCCACCATTTGAAAGAAGAGGACCAAATTACAGCAGCTATCACTCACTAAAATGGAATTAATGCAGGAAATAGGAGAAAACTTTTTTTAAAAATGCTGTTCATGTTCTTAACTGAAACTTAAAGAGCGACAAGGGCAGGTCGTGAAAATGGAGCATCTGAGAACCAGAATGTTCTTGGATATTAAAAAATAGATGAATATTTAAGTTGAAAAGATTATAGAAGTATACAGAAAAATAGATGCTGCTGAAAACTGATTTAGTGAATTGTAAGACCATATCAAAGAGTCCTTCCAGAGTGCAGCACTAAAAGATAAAGAAATAGAAATTGTGAAAGAAAATTTTAGAGATATTAAAAATAGACCCAGGAGATCTAATATTTATATGTTGGAAGTTTTAAAAGCAAAAGTGGAATATTATATATTACAGTACTTATTTTGTAGTATACCAATACCTATTCATATTCGTATACTACAAAATACAAATAGGTATTTGTAGACTATAAAACATTAAAAGAAATTAAAGGAGACCTAAATAAATGGAAACACATTCTGTGTTGTTGGAGTTAAAGAGTTAATATTGGTATGGTGGTAGTACTCCCCATATTGATCTACGGATTCAGCACAATCCCTATCAAAATTCCAAAACTGCTTTTTTCTTTCTTGAAGAAATTGACAAGCCGCCCCTATAATTCATACGGAAATGCAAGGGACTCAGGTAGCCAAAACAATCTTTTTTAAAAAATAAAAAAATTCAGACTACACTTCCCAATTTCAAACTTTATTACAAAGCTATAGTAATCAAGATAGTGTGGTACTGGCATAAGGATAGACATATAGATCAAAGGAATAGAATTAAGAGTCCAGAAATAAGCCCATGCATCTATGGTCAACTGATTTTCAGCAAGGGTGTCAAAATAATGCAATGGCAAAAGAATAGTCTTTTCAACAAACAGTGCTGGGACAACTGGATATCCACATGCAAAAGAATGAATTTGGACATCTGCCTTACAGCAGATACAAAAATTAACTTAAAATGGATCTCAGATCTAAATGTAAGAGCTGAAACAATAAAACTCTTTTCATAGAATTCTTTGACGTTAGGTTAGGTAATGGTTTCTTAACAGGACACCAAAAGCACAAGCAACAAAGGAAAAACTAGGTAAATTGATTCATAAAATTAAAAACTGTCCTATGTGCATCAAAGGACAGTATCAAGAAAGTGAAAAGATAACCCACAGTATGGGAGAAAATATTTGCAAATCACATATCTGATAAGGACCTATTATCTATAATATATAAAGAACTCTTAAAATTCAACAATAAAAGACAATCCAAATGAAAAATAGTCAAAGGATTTGAACAGACATTTCTCCAGAGAAGATATACAAATGGCCAATAATCACACAAAAAGGTGTGTAACATAATTAGCTACTAGGGAAATATAAATCAAAACCACAATGACAAAAAAAAAAACAACCCACAATGATATACCACTTTATACCCACTAGGATGGCTATTATTTTAAAAAAAGAGTAACAGGAGACATACAATGGAATACTATTTAGCTTTAAAAAGGAAGAAAATTCTGACACATACAATGTACATGAACCTGAAGACATTATGCTAATTGTAGTAAACCAGTCACAAAAGGACAAATACTGTATGATTCCATGTATGTGAGATACCTAGAGTAGTCAAATTCCTAGAGACAGAAAGTAGAATGAACAGTGGTTCATTTGGGGATGAGGAGCCTGAGGAGGGCAGGAGGTGATGGGGAGTTATTGTTTAATGGGTATGGTTAGGGTTAGGGTTAAGGTTAAAGTTTCAGTTTGGGAAGATGAAAAAAGTTCTAGAGATGGATGGTGGTGATGAATGCACAAAAATGTGAATATACTTAATTCCACTAAACTGTACCCTTAAAAATTGTTGAAATAGTAAATATCATGTTATGTATAGTTAACCATAATAATAAAAAAAGAAACTGTAAAAAAAATTTTAAGCTGTAATAACAAATGTTAGCAAAGCTATAATAACAAATGGAGCACTTATACATTGCCGATAGGAATGTAAAACAGTGTAGCACTGTGGAAAACAGTTTGGCATTTCATCAAAATGGAGTTATAATATGATCCAACAATTCCACTCCTAGATATATGCCCCAGAGAATTTAAAACATATATTCACACCAAAGCTCATACATGAATGTTCATAGCAGCATTATCCATAGCAGCCAAAAAGTAGACACAATGCAAATGTCCATCAACCAATGAATGGATAATTCAAGTGTGGTCTATCCATACAATGGAATATTATTCAGTAATTTTTAAAAAATGAAGTACTGATACATGCTCCAAAATGGATGAACCTTCAAAACATGCTAAGTAAAATAAGCCAGACATTAAAGGTCACACATTATATGATTCCATTTATATGAGATATCTAGAATAGGCAAATCCACAGAGATAGGAGGTAGATTAGTGGTTATCTAGGCTAACGTTTGGAGGGAAATGGAGAGTAAGTGCTAATGGGTACAGGTTTCTTTTCTGGGTGATGAAAATACTCTAAGACTGATTGTGGTGATGGTTGCACAACTCTGTGAATATACTCAAAACCACTGGATAGTACACTTTAAAAGGGTAAATTTTACTGTATGTAAATTATATCTCAGTTTTTAAAATGGAATGCATAAAGGAGAAACAGTATTAATACAAATAATAGAAGAAAAATATCCTGAGATAAATATAAATTTGTGTATTCAGTTTGAAAGGGCAAGATTATTTCAAAAAGAACCATATTTACACATATCCTTGTGAAGTTTCTAATTTTGAATATAAAGAATAAAATTCTAGGGCGTTCCCTGGCAGTCCAGTGGTTAGAACTCTGCACTTTCTCTGCCGTGGGCCCAGGTTCAATCCCTGGTGGGGGAAGTAAGATCCTGCAAGCCATGTGGTGCAGCCAAAAATAAAGGATAAAATTCTATGATATTTCAGACCTCCCATTAAAGGGTATATATAAAGAAAAATAATCAGGTCATCATCTGAGATCTCTACATTACATGAAGAAATATTTATGGGACTATGTTCTGAATGAAAACTATATCAATTTGAATTCAAAAACTATAGCACAGTTGCCTCCCAAGCAACTCTTCTCCCACTGGGCAGCAGTTTAATGAACATTACAATTTCCTTCCCCTCACCCCACCCTAGTGATTGGATCAGGGATGGACAATAATATAGGTCTGAACCAATGAATACGTGGCATTTCCTTGCCACTGAGTTTGGTTAGTGTTACTCTCATTAAAGTGAAGGGCAATGCTTTATTCAATGACTAAGGAAAAACAATTCTCCCTTCTTAGCTGTGTATCCTGAATTGCTACAACCATCCTGATACAATGAGGGAAGCTAACACAAGGAAGAGAGCAGATTTAAGAAAATCAAAAATCGAGTTGGAGCCCTCAACAAACTGTGTTTGCAACTTGCCTCTGAACTCTGTTAAATGAGACAAAATGCCATTTTTTTTTTAAATTAAGTTTCTTTGTGATGCCTTTGATGTTGCTTGCAATCAAATAAAGACTCAGTAAAAGGGAAGATAGGGTATACAAAAAATACCAGAGAGTAAAAACCCAGAGAAATATAATTATTGATAATGTTTTTATAAAATCTAATGTAAATATTAAGACAGGGTAATTACATAGGAAAGCAAAAATTAAAATAGCAAAAATAATGTAGAATTTAAATTCCAGTTTATTTCATAAAATGTAGGAGGTATGGGTTCCTGGAGAGAGGATTATAACTGTTAAAAGTCTTATCATGTTTGGGGAAGAGAACAGGGCATAAAGAATAATCACTTTCTTTCTTGATATTTATACGCATATTCAATTTTTTTTAATTTAAAGGTAATGGCCACAATTGAAAGTTGTAGAACTTTCAAATAATTTGAGGGAAAAAACATACAAAGAAAACTTCACCGGAACCACAACAGTCAGGAAAAGAGGCGAAAACAATAAAGAATAATAAAGAGAAAACAAGATGTATGAATACATTCTTAGCATTAATAACAATAAACTCAGTGAGCTAAATTTCCCTATTAAAAGACAAAAATCTCTGAGTGAAAAAAAAAGAAAATTTAACTGTATTCTCCTTATGAATTGTACCTGAAATAAAATGACACAGAAAGATTGAAAATAAATAGATGGCCAATAAAGTTACAAGCAAAAGCAGGGAAAAAAGTAGCAATATAAAATCAAAGTGAAATTCATGATTAAAAAGTAAGTAGAACAATAAAACCAATTGACTTTGAAGGATAGCAGACATTTACTGTACACTCACTACATGTCAAGCACTCAGCTGAGGATTTTCTATAGTAATCCTTACAACACTACACAGTGACTGTGGTTAACACTTCCATTTTGCAGATGAGGAACTAGGCTTTAGAGAGATTAGGTGTTTTCAGTGTCTGACACACAGTGATAGACATGGAACTCAAACCCTAATCTGCTAATTCCAAAGTGTAAATTTATAGCACCAAAATATTTAAATAAATAACTAGTGGAAATAAAAGAAGAATGTATTTTTAAAAATTTAACCCATTTCTCTAAGAAATGGACAGATCTCATAGACCAAAAATAAATAGAAAAGAGAGGATTTGGGGGACTTCCCTGGCAGCGCAGTGGTTAAGACTCTGCGCTTCCACTGCATGGGGCACAGGTTCGATCTCTGATCAGGGAACTAAGATCCTGCATGCTGTGCAGTGTAGCCAAAAGTTAAAAAAAAAAAAAAAGAGAGAGAGGATTTGGATAATGCAAGAAAACACATATATAGTACATAGAGTTAAACCATGGCGTATGCATCTTTTCTAAAGTCTAAGAATATATACAAATACTAAAATACTTTAAGCCACAAAGAAAATCTTATCAAATTCTGATGAATGGAAATCTAGGGCCTAGGCCATAGTTTTTGACCCTAAAATTGGAAAGCTATACATTAATTATGAAAGAGATAACTAATATAAAACTACTTGATGATTAAGAAATCTTTCTAAATAAAAATAAATCTAATATGCAATTACAGATTAGTTTAAAATTATGAAGAGTGAGAACACACACATTAAAAACCTAGGGGTGGGCTTCCCTGGTGGCACAGTGGTTGAGAGTCCACCTGCCGTTGTAGGGGACACGGGTTCGTGCCCCAGTCCGGGAAGATCCCACATGCCGCGGAGTGGCTGGGCCCGTGAGCCATGGCCGCTGAGCCTGCGCATCCGGAGCCTGTGCTCCACAACGGGAGAGGCCACAACAGTGATAGGCCCGCATACCGCAAAAAAAAAACCCCTAGGGGTTCATGACATTAGATTTGGCAATAATTTCTTGGATGTGACACCAAAAACATAGGCAACATAAGTAAAAATAGAAAAAAATGACTACATCAAAATTTAAAACAGTGCATCAAAGGACACAATCAACAGAGTAAAAAGGCAACCCACGGAATGAGGGAAAATACTTGCAAATCGTATATCTGATAAGGAGCTGATATACAGACTATATAAAGAGCTAATACAACTCAACAACAGCAACAAACCCAACCCAATCAAAAAATGGGCCAAGGATTTGAATAGATATTTCTCCAAAGACATATACATGTCCAACAAGCACGTTAAAAGATGATCAACAGGAACCAATCATCAAAGGAGTGTAAATAAAAACCACAAAGAGATATCACCTTACACCCATTTACGATGGCTACTGACAACAACAACAACAAACCAGAAAATAATTAGCATTGGCAAGGGTGTAGAGAAATTGGAACCCTACTGCATTGCTGGTGGGAATATAAAATTGCGAAGCCACTATGGAAAACAGTATAGCAAATCGCAAAATATTAAAAATAGAATTAGCATGGTATCCAACAATTCTACTTCTGGGTACATACGCAAAAGAATTGAAAGCAGAGTCTCAAAGAGATATTTATACACCCATCATTCATAGCAGCATTATTCACAATAGTCAAAAGGTGGAAGTAAAAAAAAAAAAAAAAGTGGAAGTAACCCAAGTGTCCATCAACAAATGAATGGACAAACAAAATATGCTACATACATACAATAGACTATTATTTAGCCTTAAAAAGGAAGGAAATTCTGACACATGCTACAACATGGATGAACCTTGAGACTATTATGCTAACTGGCTTTTAAACTCTAGGATATGTTATCCTTTCCTCCTTACATGTTTGAATCTCTTTGTAGACACTTTTTATAGAAAGATCCTGATACCTGTGATTTCTTTGAAACCATATAGAACTAGTTGTTGGAATTTCTTACATTTCCTTCAATAGGTTTTCTGAGAAATCAGATACATGATTTGCAAGTATTTTCCCTTATTCTGTAGGTTGCCTTTTTACTCTGTTGATTGTGTCCTTTGATGCACAGAAGTTTTAAATTTTGATGTAGTCATTTTTTTCTATTTTTACTTTTGTTGCCTATGTTTTTGGTGTCATATCCAAGAAATTATTGCCAAATCTAATGTCATGAACCCCTGAGAAATTGGGTTTTTCTTTCTACCTTTTTGCTTATGTTTCTTTCTTCCTTTTCATTTATTTATTTATTACTTTCCAGTTTTTTTTAATACACACACATGTTCCATGCTGATATTTTCTTATTATTGCTTGTCTTTGTTTGAAGTTACCTTTGTTTGCTGAAGAACAGTGCAGAGTGGAATAATTAGGAAAAGTTTTTTAAAAATTAATTAATTAATTTTTTAAAAAAGATAAAATGAATTTGGACAGTCCCAGCTGTTTGGATTTTTTGTTGTTTTTAATACACTCTCACCAAATTTGATATGTCCTTTTCCCACAGGCATGTCTCCTTTTAGCTTTTGACCTTTAAGGAGATAGTGTTATGCACAGTGAAGCTTCTGTATCACAGGCTAATTTCCCTGTGATCTAGACATAAGTTCCTCCTCTCCTTCCATCTTCTGACAGTCTCCCTTGGCCTAGAGACTAGGTTGTTAACGACAAAAATGCATGTTTATGGAATATTAGCCATAAAAAAATGAAATAATGCCATTTGCAGCAACATGGATGGACCTAGAGATTATCATACTAAATGAAGTCAGACAAAGACAAATACCATATGATTTCACTTATATGTGGAAACTAAAATATGATACAAAAGAACTTATTTACAAAACAGAAACAGACTCACAGACATAGAAAACAAACTTATGGTTACCAAACTTAAGGGAAAGAGGGGAGAGATAAATTAAGAATTTGGGATTAACAGATACACACTATGATATGTAAAATAAATAAACAAGGGCCTACTGTAGAGCACAGGGAACTATATTCAATATCTTGTAAAAGAATCTGATAAAGAATATATATATATATATATATAACTGAATCACTGTTGTACACCTGAAACATTATAAATCACCTATATTTCAATTTTTTTTAAATGACATGCTTACATTACTTATTCAGCTCCACTTCCCTCAGATGTTCTGTGACATATAATTTGGTTTCTATAGGAACATTCTCAGCTTTTACTGAAGTCCAATCCACATTCTGTTAAAAGCATCTTGTAGCACTATAAAACTCTTAGAGGAAAACATAGGAAGAATACTCTTTGACATAAATCACAGCAAGATATTTTTTGATCCACCTAGAGTAATGGAAATAAAAACAAAAATAAACAAATGGGACCTAATGAAACTTAAATAATGGAATAAAGTAATGGAAATAAAAACAAAAATAAACAAATGGGACCTAATGAAACTTAAAAGCTTTTGCACAGCAAAGGAAACCATAAGATGAAAAGACAACCCTCAGAATGGGAGAAAATATTTGCAAATGAATCAACTGACAAAGGAATAATCTCCAAAATATATAAACAGCTCATGCAGCTCAATATTAAAAAAACAAATAACCCAATCCAAAAATGGGCAGAAGACCTAAATAGACATTTCTCCAAAGAAGACATACAAATGGCCAAGAAGCACTTGAAAAACTGCTCAACATCACTAATTATTAGAGAAATGCAAATCAAAACTACAATGAGGTATCACCTCACACCATTTAGAATGGGCATCATCAGAAAATCTACAACTAACAAATGCTGGAGAGGGTGTGGAGAAAAGGGAACCCTCTTGCTGCTGGTGGGAATGTAAATTGATACAGCCACTATGGAGAACAGTATGGAGGTTCCTTAAAGAACTAAAAATAGAATTACCATATAACCCAGCAATCCCACTAATGGGCATATACCCAGGGAAAGCTGTAATTCAAAAAGACACATGCACCCCAATGTTCATTGCAGCACTATTTACTATAGCCAGGTCATGGAAGCAACCTAAATGCCCAATGACAGACAAATGGATAAAGAAGATGTGGTACATATACACAATGGAATATTACTCAGCCATAAAAAGGAACAAAATTTGGTCATTTGTAGAGACGTGGATGGATCTAGAGACTGTCATACAGAGTGAAGTAAGGCAGAAAGAGAAAAACAGATATCGTATATTAACGCATATATGTGGAACCTAAAAAATGGTACAGATGAACTGGTTTGCAGGGCAGAAATTGAGACACAGATATAGAGAACAAACGTATGGACACCAAGGGGGGAAAGCAGCAGGGGGTGGGGCTTGTGGTGTGATGAATTGGGAGATTGGGATTGACATGTATACACTGATGTGTATAAAATGGATGACTAATAAGAAAATAAATAAATAAACATTTAATAAAAGCATCTTGTAAACAACAAGGTCTTACTATATAGCACAGGGAACAATATTCAATGTCTTGTAATAACCTATAATGGAAAAGAATCTGAAAAAGGATATATATATATATCAGATATATATATATATATCCGAATCACTTTGTTGTACCCTAGAAACTAACACAACACTGTAAACCAACTATATTTGAATTTAAAAAAATAATAATATCTTGAACATATTTTCAAGTCCCTGACCATCTCACCCAGAGCATGAGGAGGCTCCTATTGAACTCTTAAGCACCCTCTTTCTCATGGCCCGCAGCTTTAACAGCATTTGGCAAGCACATTTCATAATGTGTGGCTTGGGATCGTGACTGCGATGTTTAGTTTATGTGTCAACCTAGCTAGGCTAGAGTACCCAGTTACTTAATCAAACACTAAGTGTTGCTGTGAAGGTATTTTGCAGATGTAGTTAACATCTACAGTCAATTTACTTTAAGTTAAGGAGATTACTCTTGATAATATGGATGGGCCTCATCAAATCAGTTGAAAGGCCCTAAGAGCAAAAATGAGGTTTACCTAAAGAAGAAATCCTGCCTCAAAATGGCAGAATTAGCTCCTCCCTGAGAGTTTTCAGCTTGCTGGTCTACCCTATAGATTTCAAACTTGCTGGCTCCTACGATCACATAAATTAATTTCTTGAAATATGTATGTCTGTGTTGAAAGTACCTTTCTCAGTTTTGCATCCTGTATTTTCACTCTCTATGGTGTCTTTTGATGAGCAGAAGTTCTTAATTTGAACTTGTGTTTATCAATCTTTTACTTCTCATAGTTTATAGTTGTTTAAATCTTTCCCTATTCCAAAGTCTTAAAGACATTTCCCTACATTTTAGAAAAAATTTTAAGCTTTTCCTTTCACATTTAAGTTCTCCAGATAAAATTAAATTCTTTACAAATATGAAGTAAGACTCCAATTTTATTTTTTCCATATGGATAGCCAATAATCTCAGCACCATTTATTGAATAGTGTTTTCCTCCACTGATCTGAATTTCCTACATTGCTTATCACACCTCCATATATGCGACAAATTTTTCCCTGTGTTTTCTACTATCCTGTCATTTTAAACCTAACATTCTACCATTGACTTCTCATGTGCTCACACACTATTTAAATCCTTTAGATCTGTCTCATATCATCAATTAACAAAGACTTGCCATCCTCTAACTGCCGTATCCAATAGCCTTCTCTTAGTTCCCATTCTTTTCAACTTCAAGGCAGTACTTAAAACATTTCACTATTTCTTCCCTCTTAACACTGTCTTCTACTTCTTTTTTTTTGATCTGTTATTTTCTTGGTTATATTTTTACTCTTTCTTGTCTGGTTCTTTGATAACTCTTTGATAACTCCTCTGAAATTTCTCTCTACATTTATTTCTTTGACAATTTCATCCACTTTCATATCTTCTATCATCACCTCTTTTCTAGCTCATCTACTCTCTTCAGAGGGAGGTCCACATCTCTAACGGGTGGTTAGATGTTTGCCACTTTCTTAAACTCAACATAGGGCCTTGAACTCAAGATGTCAAAAGCTGACTTTAATCCCTTTTCTCAAGCCTAGTTCTCTTGATTATACATTTTTCACTGACATGACCATCTTGCTGGCCAAATCAGGTTCAAAAGTCATAGTTATAAGTTAGTTTCTTCACATTCCCTTCTCTACCACCTTCAACCAGTGGGCAAATACTACATATTCTTTCTCAACCATGTTTGTGCCAAGAAATCCTCACTTTTCCTTTTCGACTTTCTCCTTCTAGTTCAGAACTGTGAGGGGATCCCCAGGATGAGTCAGATGCCCAGTGATCTGAGTATCATTCAGTTTGGAGGTCATCAGAAATGAGTAATCAAAAATACAGAGTGAAGTAAGTCAGATAGAGAAAAACAAATACCATATGGTAACACATATATATGGAATCTAAAGAAAAAAATATGGTTATGAAGAACCTAGGGGCAGGACAGGAATAAAGACAGACATAGAGAATGGACTTGAGGACACGGGGAGGGGGAAGGGTAAGATGGGACGAAGTGAGAGAGTGGCATGGACTTATATATACTACCAAAATAGATAGCTAGTGGGAAGCAGCCGCATAGCACAGGGAGATCAGCTCAGTGCTTTGTGACTGCCTAGAGGGGTGGGACAGGGAGGGTGAGAGGGAGACGCAAGAGGGAGGATATATGGGGATATACGTATATGTATAGCTGATTCACTTTGTTATAAAGCAGAAACTAACACACCATTGTAAAGCAATTATACCCCAATAAAGATGTTAAAAAATAATTTTTTTAAAAAAAAATACAGAGACTAACTGAAAACTAACATTCTACCCTGGTGGGATTTTTTAAAACTTTCTGTTTTACTATTAAATTGGTTTTGAATCAGTCTATTTCTCTCCATCTTCCTGTACCCATCCCAGTCTAGCAGTCAGCAGCATCCTTCTCCTGGACCATTCCATCAGAAGTTTGGCTAGCTTTGCATTTACTCAGGCCTGCCTGCAATCCAGTCTTCTCCACAAAAACCAGAGTGGTGTTTAAAAATAAAAATCTACACATATCCCTCCCCTGTTCAAAACATATATGTATGGCAATTTTTACATAGTGCTCAAGATAGGCTAGACACTCTTCTAAGCTCTTTTAACTAATTTAATTGATAAAACTTTATGTGTTGAGTACTATTATTATCGTCATTTTATATAAAAGGAAACTGAGGAACAAATAGGCTAAAAGATTTTTCCCTGGTACCACTGTCAATATGTGGTATATCTAAGATACATGAACCCAGGCAATCTGTTTCCAGAGTCTACTGTGCCTCTAAGAACATTTTGATGGCTTCTCTTTGTCCTTAAGAAAAGATGCAAAATTAGCCTGTTGGGATCTTAAGGCTTAAATGTTAAAGGAGAAGAGATTTGACCATCTACCTTCAGGAATAAAACACTGCAGAGGGAGATTGTTATGGGTTGAATTTTGTCCTCCCAAAATTAATATTTTGAAGTTCTAACACCTGTACCTCAGAATGTGACCTTGTTTGGAAATAGGGTTATTGTAGATGCGATTAGTTAAGATGAGGTCAGACTGAAGTGGGGTGGGCCACTTCAATAAGACTGAAGTTCTTATAAAAAAGGAAATTTGGACACAGACGTGCACACAGGGAGAACACCAGGTGAAGATAAAGGCAAGATTGGGGAAGACATCTACAAGTCATAGAACACTAAAAATTGTCAGCAAACCATCAGAAGCCAGGAGAGAGGCATAGAAGAGATTTTCCCTAACAGCCCTCAGAAGGAGCAAGCCTGCTGACACCTTGATCTTGGGCTTCCAGTCTCCAAAACTATGACACAATAAATTTCTGTTGTTTAAGCCACCCAATTTGTGTTACTTTGTTATGGCAGCCTGAGCAAATTAATACAGAGGTTTCTCAAGAGAATTCATATTTACAACTATCTCAGGCATGAAGTCATAATTAAGGCTGTTAAAAACTTTAAGGAATTTCTCTTTCCTTTTTCTTGTTTTTCATCAATACAATTATTCTGAGGTACAATTGACAACATTATATTAGTTTCATGTAATGATTGAAACGTAATGACAACATAATGATTCAATATTTGTATATATTGTGAAATGATCACCACAGTAAGTCTAGTTAACATATGTCACCACGTATAGTTACAGAAATCTTTCTTGTGAAGAGAACTTTTAAGATCTAATCTCTTAGCAACTTTCAAATATGCAATAGAGTATTATTAACTATAGTTGCCATACTGTACATTATAGCACATTTATTTTATAACTGGAAGTTGGTACCTTTTGACTCCCTTCACCCATTTCATCCACTCCCTAAACCCCCGCCGTGGCAACCACCAATCTGTTTTCTGTATCCATGAGCTTGTTCTTTTGGTTTTTGGGGTGGTTTTTTGTTGTTGTTGTTTTGGTTTTGTATTTATTTATTTATTTATTGGCTGCGCCGCACGGCTTGCAGAATCTTAGTTCCCTGATGGGAGATTGAACCCATGGCCCCCGCAATGGAAGCACAGAGTCGTAATCCCTGGACCACCAGGGAATTCCCTTGGTTCTGTTTTTAGATTCCACATAGAAGTGAGATCGTATGGTATTTGTCTTTCTCCGGCTGACTTATTCCATTTAGCGTAATGCCCTCAAGGTCCATCCCTGTTGTTACGAATGGCAAGATTTCCTTCTTTTGGCTGAATAATATTCCATTTTATATAAATATAGATCACATTTTCTTAATCCATTCATCTGTTGATGGACACATATTGTTTCCATATCTTGGCTATTGTAAATAATGCTGCAATGATGTGAAGATGTATATATTTTTTGAAGTTAGTAATTTCATCTTGTTCAGATAAATACCCTGAAGTGGAATTGTTGGACCATATGTTGGACCATGTATTTTTAATTTTTTGAGGAACTTCCATACTGTTTTCCATAGTGGTTATACCAATTCGCATTGCCACCATGAGTACACTTATCTCCACATCCATGCCAGCATTTGTTATCTCTTATCTTTTTTGATAATAGCCATTCTAACAGGTGTGAGGTAGTATCTCATTGTGGTTTTGATTTTCATTCCCCTGATTAGTGATGTTGAGCATCTTTTCATATACCTTTTGGCAATCTGTATGTATTCTTGGGGAAAATGTTTATACTCAGATCCCTTGCACATTTTTAAATCGGATTGTTCATTTTTTTGGTATTAAGTTGTATGAGCTTTTTTCATATTCTGTATATTAGGAATTTTTAGCTTTGTGATTTCTCTATATTTATTAGATTCTTTAGTGATTAACAGTAAACTCCATAAAACGTAAGGAACAGGGACTTCCCTGGTGGCGCAGTGATTAAGAATCTGCCTGCCAATGCAGAGGACACAGGTTCGATCTCTGGTCCGGGAAGATCCCACATGCCATAGAGCAACTAAGCCCGTGCACCACAACTATTGAGTCCACATGCCGCAGCTATTAAAGCCTGGCGCCTAGAGCCCGTGCTCCGCAGCAAGAGAAGTCACCACAATGAGAAGTCTGCGCACCGCAACGAAGAGTAGCCCCCACTCGCCGCAACTAGAGAAAGCCCACGCACAGCAACGAAGACCCAATGCAGCCCTAAATAAATAAATAAATTTATTAAAAAAAAAAAAAACCTAAGGAACAGGTTGTTTGCCTTTGGGCATCTGAGGAAGAAGGAATTTATGGAAATTCCAAGACTCTAAAGCCAGTCTTGTTAAAGAAAATGACAAAGAATGCAAGGACAATGGCAACATAAAAAAGGAAAGACAAGAAGGCTACCCTTGGGGCCTCCGCCCCTCCCACACACAAAAACAGGAGAGGATAGGGAGCTGCCTAGGCATAACAGCCTAGAAGCTTCTCTGGTTTCCCAACACTTTTAACTCTTCTTGTCCAGAGAATTTTAGCCATCTTTTAGCAAGCCTCTTATGTCTCCTGTCTTTGCTCCTGCCATTTCTTCAGCCTAAGTGCTCATTTACCTCTTCTTCGAGTACCAGAGCCGGCACTAAGGGGGAGGCAAACAAGGCCCTAGGGTACAAAGTGTAAGGAAGCATCACTTTCAGGTGCCAACCCTGCATTTCCACCACCCTGGGAGTGAGAGCCTCCCTAAATTTTGCACCCTGGGTACCTGTTTAGTACAGCAAGGCTATTCACGCTTCAGTGCTCATCTACTCTTTCTCCATAACCCCAGTCAAAAGTAACTGCTTGTCCTATGTGCTACCATAACTCTTTGCTCATTTTTCTATTAATTAAAGCTCTCGTGTCACCCCATGTCAAGATCTGGAGTCATCCTTGACTTTTCTCATTCTTTCACACCGCTCATTCAATCTGTCAAGAAATATTCTTGACCCTGCCTTAATAATATGCCCAAGTCTGACCACTTCTTACTCTCTGCACTGTTACCACCTTGTTCTGAGACCCTGGACATTTGCAGCAGCCTCCTAGTTTTCACTGACTTGCCCTCTCCCCGCGACAGCCCCCTCTCCAGGCTGTACTCCACAGAGCTGTCAAGGGGATCATCTTTTAAAATTTGAGACAGATCACATCACTCCCCTATCAAAACCCCCAACTGGTTCCCCACTTACTCAGAATAAGAGCAAATCTCCTTACCAAGGCCTCAATGGCCCTACCTGAGCCCGGCCGATCTCTCCAACCTGACTTCCTACCACGTTCCCTCTTTCTCTCTCCATTCCAATCACATTTATTCCCCTCCCTGGTGTTCCTCCAAGCCCACTCCTGCCTCTGGTCTTTGCCATTTCAGCTGACTCTACCTAGAAATCTGTTCCCTCAGAAAGTAACACATTTTACTTCTTAAAAGTTTTTCAGTTCTCTGCTTAAACAGCACATTCTCAGAAGCTATCTAAAATAGCACCCTCATCACTGCTATTTACATGGCTTTATCCCTTCACATTGCTTTGCTTTTCTTCAAGTACTTATTATCTGTATTTTATTATTTATTTGTACATTATAGGTCTTCTCCACTAGAATGTGTGCTAATGAGGGCAAGGATTTTTGTCTGGTTTTTTCCATGCTTTGTCTTCAGCGCCTAGAACTATGCCTGGTGTAGGACAAGAGAAAAATAAATATTCATTGGATGGATAGATGAATTCTGCTCAGTTTCATAGCTCGTTTGCATAATTGTTTTATCCATTACAAGCCTTTATGGTAACTGTCAAGATCTCACTCTGCTCTGTATTTCCAAGGCATCTAGCATAGTGCTCTGCATTTCATACATACTCAGTAAATGTTAAATTGAATCAAATCTACCTCTCTGTAACTTTTTCTCCCTTACTCTTATCCATCACACATAATTCTACAAGATTAAGCTACCTACAATCCAGGTCTGATCATGTTTCTGTACTATTACTGTAAAGCCTCCAAGGAATTTTTTTTTTTTCTTTTTGCGGTACGCGGGCCTGTCACTGCCGTGGCCTCTCTCATTGCAGAGCACAGGCTCCGGACGCGCAGGCCCAGAGGCCATGGCTCACGGGCCCAGCCGCTCTGCGGCATGTGGGATCCTCCCAGACCGGGGCCCGAACCCGCGTCCCCTGCATCGGCAGGCGGACTCTCAACCACTGCGCCACCAGGGAAGTCCTTTTCTGAAATTTTCATGAAACTATTGTTTTGGGAAACCTTCTGTTCATGAAATACAGATAGAGTGCATACATGTTACTTAACCCTCACAACTACCCATAAGACAAATAATACTCTTGTCACTTGACAGATGAGGAAACAGAGCCTCAGAGACGTTTAATACTTTTTCCCAGGGTCAATTACCTAATAATTGTCTGATCTATTTGATTCCAAGAATACAGCTGTTACACTACATTTTGCTATAATTTCCTTGGCATTCAAAGCCTTCCACAATATGGTCCGTATCTATCTTCTCAGTCTTACTCTTCTACTCCAGCCAGAAACTACTATTAAACCACAGAAGTGTATCCTTCCTATGAAGTCTTATATAAAATAGTGGAAAATGAGAATTGAGCAGTCAATAATAGGGACATAATTTAAAAGAAAATAATATTTCACTCCAAGGACTGTTCATGAAATTAATATCTATAAGCTTACTTTGAAATACATCAAAAATAAGATGATTGATGGATGAATAGAGAGCTAGATATGCGACAAAGCATATATTTTTAAAATATTTTATTTATTTTTTAATATTTTAAAATATATTAAAATATTTTATATTTTAATATTTTAATATTAAATATTAATATTAATAGTTTTAAAATATTTTATTTATTATCTATTTATTTGGTTGCACCAGGTTAATTGCAGCAGGTGTGCTCCTTAGTTGCAGCCAGCAGACTCCTTAGTTGTGGCTCACAGCCTCCTTAATTGAGGCACATGTCCTCCTTAGTTGCAGCAGGCGGGCTCCTTAGTTGTGGCATGTGAACTCTTAGTTGCAGTATGCATGTGGGATCTAGCTCCCAGACCAGGGATCGAACCTGGGCCCCCTGCATTGGGAGCACAGAGTCTTAACCACTGTGCAGCCCCAGAAGTCCCTATAGTAAAATATTAACTATAATATTTATGAATCTAAGCAATGAGAACATGGGTGTTCATAGTAAAATGTTTTTGACTCTTCTTATGCTTCACAATTTTTATAATAAAATCTTAGGAAAATGTATTGAATAATAAGGAAAATTTTTATAAAAAGTAGTATATTTTAAAAGCATGAGAAAATTGTATATAAAAAGAGATTGCCCCTCCCCCCACCAAGAAAACTAATTTACTAAATTATTACTAGTAGATGTGTTTAGCCAGCATCATATGGGTAATTTTAATTTTTCCCTTTTGTATTTTTTAGCATTTTACAAATGTTTAATGAGCATGTTGTTCAATTCAAATTTAAAAAGTAAAGTGTTTTAAAAAGTAAAAATGCATAGTAAATTGCACTTTACAATCCTATAAAATCAGCAGGATTCATGAGAAAGAATAGGAATCATCAGATAGAGGCAGGTAGGTCAAATGGAGAATTGGCCCTAAGACTGCCTCCCTGCTTTGATAAATGTTACCTGAATTACTTATAGGATTGCACCCCCCCTACTTTATCAAAAAGAATCTGCTATTAAATCTGCTATTATCTCCTATTTTCATTTTTTTCCTTGATGATCAAAAAGGCCATTTCTAGTGGAACTCTCTCACACCCCTATAGGTCCTACTGCTTAGAGCTGAACCACATCCACATAGCCCTTGATAGCAACCATTCACTAGAATCCACTTTGTGTGTTAGTGGAGGCCTCCCAGTCATGTAGGCTTGAAGATTTGGTAAATACTCTTGGAGCTTTTTGTAAGAATATTCCTGGAATTCTGACTCCCTATTGTTAACATAAATAAATTCTCTACATCAACATGCCAGAATGGAGTTGGGCTTTGGAGCTAAGGTCAAGGGTAGGGTCAATCAGCAGGGGTCTTACAAAACCTTAGAGGCTATGACATCTCAGTGTAGGGTGAATTTTTTCTACCATAGAAGTGAGTGTTTGCAGATCCTTGAAACAAACAAATGTGACTTGGCATCTTTTTTTTTTTTTTGGTCTCTTTTATGTAAAAGAAAACTCTCCGGCAATTATCAGATGGCAAACTCACAAATAAACATTCAGGCCTCATTTAATTGAAAGATAACTTTTCTCAGACTTAACTATTATTTTAATCAGGTAATTTCCCACCATATATCAAACAGAGCCCATTTAATAGATAAATTTAAGCACAAAAAAATTGTCTCTAAGGCAGTATCTTTGGAGAAACACTAGAGAATCAAGAGACTATAAAATTAATACCAAAAAAATTATTGGGCTTCAATTATGTACTTGGCACAATTTCAGTGTTCTAGTATCATACAGATTTACCCATAACTACAATTTGGTTTGGATTACCTGAGGAAGAAAATGAACATGTTCTTTAAGTTTGCAACTGCAATTATTTCTTCCTATTGAAACTTTGCTTTGCACTATCAGTAATCATAGGCAAAAACAATCTAGACTTGCCTTGGTTTCTGCAGCTAGACCCTTGGTAAAAAAATCCTACATACTCCAGTCTTCCCTGGCTCTTAAATTGGTTTCTGTAAATCAAGTAACTAGGCATCTGAGGTAAATTAAATTTGGGGGGAGGGTAAGTTACCTGTTAATGACCTAGCTACGAAAATATCACTGTACATATCTCTTTCAAATTTCAGTAGGGTTTCCAGCCACCCTGCAAAGTCTTCCCTGACAACTCCCATTCAGTGATTTTGCCTTTTTCTGATCAGTATGTAATCAAATTATATCATCTATTGTTACTTACCTGGCCCATGTGTATATCTTATCACCCTAAACAGATTGCAAGCTCCTAGAACGCTAGAACTAATTCTTACTTTTCTTCTGAGTTACCTTAGACACATGATAGTTTCTCAAGAAATACTTTTGAATGACTCACAAAAGACTAGTTGCGTGGAATAGGGGGAAATAATCAGCCTAAAAGATTGGAAAAGGAACCCAGCCTTTCACCTTCTTTCTACCTTCAGAACTCCCTCTTTCTCAGCTTGTATGGCTAGCAATTCCCTCTTGGCAGTATTGTCTAGGGGTCCGTGGTAAGCTAGGCTGCCTTTGCTCATAAGACACTGCTTGAACCTACCAACATTCCAGTGGATCAGGGAGAAGCTTATCAAATCAGCAGGACAAGTACATGTCATGCCCCAAATCTATTTGGAGATCAAATGGGCCTTACTCAATAATAAAATGGAAGCCTGGTTTTGTTTCTATTTGCTTGGCTTCAGATTAATTAAATACATTCCCCACAAGTACAAAGCAGCTGCTTTTCTGACATTCAATTAAATTGTCTTTCTCAAAGAGAAGCTGATCCCAGAGTGTGGATAGTTCTAATTATGTTTTAGCCTGTTTTATGGCAAAACCCTAAAAAAGTTGAAAAGGAAGAAAGGAAACTCCCTATCCCTCCCTGTCACTGATGATCCAGCCCGAATTTTGTTAGAGGACAAACTCTGTACTAAAAGGGTTTAAACAAACCCAGTAGCCACAAAGTGAGATTTTCCACTGTTCCCAGGAATTATCAATACAACTTTTGCTATGTATACATCTTTGATTGATATGGACCAATACTGTTAGATTAACTCATTGTTTTTGCCTACAAACAAACCAATGTGTGTTGATTGTATAGACAGCATGTTTTCAGCACTGCTATAGGCACTGTGGGGTATAGAAGATGAATAAAAGTATGGTTCCTCTCTTCAATGGATTTACAATCTAATAAAGTGTGATAAGACTAACATTGAAAACAACTGTGGGGGACTTCCCTGGTGGCACAGTGGTTAAGACTCCATGCTCCCAAAGCTGGCATCCCGGATTCAATCCCTGGCCAGGGAACTAGATCCCACATGCATGCTGTAACTAAGAGTTCGCATGCCACAACTAAGGACTTGGCACAACCAACCAACCAAATAAATAAATAAATATTTAAATTAAAAGAAAACAATTGTGAACAGTAAAGGCATTATATATGATCCAGTGCTGACTTGGAGACCTTAGACTTTAACTGCAACAGAAATTCAGTGAAGGGGGAAAAGTCATAGGGAGTTTCAGTCATAAAAGAAGACTTTGTGAAGAAAATGGGACAGCAAGTGAACATTGAAAGCGGGATGGGATCTGAGGCAAAGGAGGTAGGTTGTCCATTCCAGTTTCAGAAAACATCATTTTGTTAATTCCTTAAGATGCCCAATTCTTGATTGGCAGAACATATATAAACAAATACACTTTCAATCACTGGGCTATTACCTTTTTTAAAAACTACCTTTAATATACTATTATTTTAGTGGTCTGTAAATAAATTTGCTCAATTTTCCATTTCCCAGTTGGCAGAGTCAGGCCAATAATTTGGCTTATTAGCTTTAAAGTTATTAGTTGTGTGCATATAGTTGATTAACAAATAAAAACAAAGTGGTCACTATGTGCAAGGCCCTATTTTAGTTGTTGGGGATAAAATGGTGCACAAGTAATTAAGATGCCTGTCAAGTTTAAATGTGCTGGTGGAGACAGACATACAAAGAAAAACATGATTACAATTATAGTATGTGTCATCAAAGAAAAATATAGAGAGCTATGAAAGCATATATTAGGAAAGTCTAACTTAGAGAAGCAGTGACAAATTTCTTGAGAAATTGATAATTTAGGCTGAGGCCTGAAGCGTATAGGAGTTAAAGGTAAGGGTAGCAGGAACAGATTACTTTAGGAATAGAGAAGGCAATTAATGTGGTTGGAGGTTAGCAGGAGATAAGGCTGGACAAATAAGTAGAGTTGGGTCATGCTTATCTATCTATATAATAAACAAATTATAAATTATAGCAAACTGAAATATTCAGCAGCCGTCACATTTAATTTTACTTTTTTATCACAAACTCTGATGAGAATTAAATTGCTCTTATGATAAAAACAACTTGAAAAGATAAAACAAGAATGTCTTGTTATTTCATTCATGATGACTTCCTTACAGTAGACATCTACAAGACATAAACAGAATTTCAGAATTCCAATTAAAGTAGTTATCTCTAAAATTATGAAATAAACTGGGAGAAATCATACTTGTAATAGGCAACATAGTGAAGCAATTAAGTGTATAGAATCTTGGAACCAGACTTCTTGGGTTTGAATTCCAGCTCCCATACTTACTCATTCTATGACATTAGGCAAATTTGAGCTCCAGTTTTCCTACCTTTAAAATGGGGATGGATTACAGCAAAAGCACAAGAAACAAAAGGAAAAATAGCTAAATTGGAGTTCATCAAAAGTAAAAACTTTTTTTCTTCAAAGGACAAAATCAAGAAAGTGAAAAAACCCCACAGAATGGGAGAAAATATGTACAAATTATATATCTGATAAGGGACTTGTATCTAAAATAGATAAAGAATTCTTACAACTCAATAACAAAAAGATAAATAACCCATTGAAAAATTGGCTGATGATTTGAACAGACATTTCTCCAGAAAAGATATACAAATGGGCAAAAAGCACATGAAAAGATATTCAGTATCATTTGCCATCATAAAAATGCAAATCAAAACCACATACGATACTACTTTACATCCACTAACATGGCTATAATTAAAAAGATGGACAATAACAAGTGTTGGTAAGGATGTGGAGAAATTATACTGCTGGTGAGAATGTAAAATGGTACAACTATTTTGGGAAACAGTCTGGGAGTTCTTCAGATATTTAAAGATAGAATTACCATATGACCTAGCAATTCTACTCCCAGATATATACCAAAGAGAAATGAAAATGTACATCTGCATAAAAACTTTTATATGAAAGTTCATGACAGCATTATTCATAGTAGACAAAAAGTAGAAGCAATCCAACCAAGTGTCCATGAACTGATGAATGGATAAACAAGATGAGGCATAACCATACAACAGAATATTATTTGGCAATAAAAAGGAATTAAGTACTGATATATGCTACAACATTGATGAACCTCAAAAACATTATATGAAGTGAAAGGAACCAGTCACAAAGAACCGTATATTTATGATTCCATTTATATGAAATGTCTAGAACAGGCAACTCTATAGGACATACAGTATATTAGTGATTGCCTTAGGGCTGGTGGGATAAAAAGACTAGGGAATGACAGATAGGGGGTGTACAGTTTATGGAGTGATGAAGATGTTCTAAAATGGATTGTGGTGATGGATTCACAACTCTAAATATATTAAAAGCCATTGAGCTGAACACTTTAAGTGGGTAAATTGTATGTATGTGGATTATAGCTTAGTAAAGCTGTATAAAAAAGTGGGGTTTCATTAAATAAAGTACTATGTTTAAAGGGCTGAAATAGTGCCTGACTCATAATTAGTGCTACGTAAGTGTTTGTTATCCACTAGAATATAAACTCCCCAAGGGAATGAGCTTTTTACCTGTTTTGTTACCAAGTTCCTGGCACACAGCTGGCCCTCAAAAATATTTATAAATGAATAAATGATCTGGAGAAATTAGAACTTATTTTTGTAAATGCAATATATACTCATAGCCAAAAAAAAAAGCAGCTAAGAATGTGAAATGCCAAGTAAATGTCCCCTCACTCACTAATCCCACTCTGCTGCTATACCCAGTGATCCATGAGATTTTAACTAGATTTAACTAGATTTTAACAACCAGCTTCTTATTTGGAATAGCTAGAGCCACACCTAATCAGATGCGTCCTAGGGTTTGGAGGTTAAGGAAGTTTAGAAATATATATTTAGGACTCGGGCCAGATGTGTGTTCCCTTCTTTGTTGCAGTTTGGTCCCCAAATTTCTGACTAAACCCAACCTAAAGGCATAGTGTTAGGTTACCAATTTATCCTATACCATGAACTGAAGCATGTTCACTGCTGGAAAATAATCCCAAATACAACATTCAGTTATGTGCAAAAACAAGATAAAACAAAACAATATAGTTTTAGAAAGAATAGAATATTTCAAACCAAGTCAGCTTATTGGTGAAAGTGACAAATTCAGCTCATTCATTTATTTTTGCATCTTATTGAAACCCTATTAAAAGAACAATAAAGGGATTTTTTTGAAGCTAGAAATGCATTAGGACATAAAGGACCAGAAAGGAAACAACAGGAACAAAACTCTGGAAGCTGGAAACAGATGGATGTTTGGCACCTAACCTAGCAGATCTGAGAAAGCTAATTCCTAAACTGGCAGTGGGGAAAACCTAGAAGTAACTCAATTTACAAAGACCTTCCAAAAGACTTGGGAATTGGTGGCATCAGGAATGGCTGGAAGTTGGGGCTCGAAACAGGAAGCTAAGTTGAAACTTTATGAAGCAGTTAAATTCTTAGATGTCTTCCTCAATTCCACATGGCTGGATGACTGTCTTCTCTCACCTGGCAAAATAGTGTAGGTTTATTCTTTGAAGAGGGTAAAATAGAAAGTCCCAGGCCTTAGGCAAACCAGGTACAGCTGTAGGTGAGGGAATTATTCTGAAGACAGAGGTATTAAGTGAACATCTGTAAATTGCATGCTGAATGCTATAAGCCCTCTTTTCTCATTGAGCTCAGAGAACTCTGGCATCTGGACATTACCCTCTAGGAAGGTGATTAGAAGATCTTCTCTGGGGAAAGCAAACCTCTCCAAGAGGAAAAACATAAAGGTATTGATGGAGAGACCCCTCAAATGATTGACCTAGTCAGATCATCCTACACTGAAGCACTACCCGTGTGCTCAGACTCCTGCCAGCTTCTTAGTGCTCTTCTCTTAAATCTGAATTCATAACTAAGGACCACCAGATATTAGAGAAGAGTCTCTGACGTGAAAGATAAAAACCAAAACAAATAAACTAAAAAAGAAACTTGGAGAAAACAGAACTATGCATGGAGATGAAAATGTCAAAGAATTAATAGCTTCAGAGAGATAAGAGAATATATTGAATATATAAAAGAACAGGATGATAAAAAGAGAGCTCTTGGAAAATGAAAATGTGATGGTATAAATGAAAACCTAAATAGAAAAATTGAAAAACAAAATTTAGAAACTCTTCCAGAAAGTAGAGCAAAAAAGCCAGAAATGAAAAATTGGAAAGGAAAGTTAAGAAAACTAGAGCACCAGCCCTAGACATCCAACATACACATCTAATACGAGTTCCAGAAAGACAACAGAGAAAATGGAATGACAGAAATCATCAAAGAAATAATTAAAATTTTTTTCTAGAAATGAATAATACAAAATTTTTAATTGAAAAGGCCCAGCACTGTGAATAAAAATACTCACCCCAAAGCATACCATTGTGAAATTTATTAAAATTAGGGGTAAAGAGAGGATTCTACAAGCTATTGGAGAGAAAAAAACAGGTCACATACAAAGAATCAAGAACCAGAACAGATTTAAACTTCTCAATAGCAACACTGAAATCTAGAAGATAATGGAGAAATGCCTTCAAATTTTTGAGGGAAAATTATTTCCAAGTGATAATTCTAGATCCAACTAAACTATCAATCAAGTGGAAAGGTCAAGTAAAGACATTTTCATTCATGTGGGGTCTCAAAGATTCACCTTCCATGCATTCTTTCTCAGGAAACTATGAGAGGATGTACTTCATTAAAACAAAGGGGGAAATCACAAATATGCAAGATATAGAGTACAGGAAACAAAGGGTCCAACACAATAGAGAGGCAAACAGAATCCTCAGAATGATGATGAAGAAATAGTCCAAGATAATGCCTAGCTATCAAGGATAGATGGCAACAAGCCAGAAAGTTCAGGGAAGGATTCTTAAGAAGATTAAATTTATGGAACACCTGTTGCATGTCAAATGTGTTAAGAGATTTAGACAATTAGTGGAGACCTTGGAGTTGAATTAGTGAAAATATAGAGAAAACAAAGCAAGCAAAAGAAACTAGACAATGATTAATCCTAAAGAAACTAAAGAGTGATACAGAAAAGAAAAAGTAATAATAATTTCCCTATATGGCTTGACTGTGAATAGTATTTGCATAATACATACATTATATTACATATATTATATAATTATGTATTATATACATTTATGTATAATATGGATCTAACAAAAATTACAATGTAACTGCATTGGGAGGATGGAGGGATGGGAAGGATGCAAGGATGTTGTGGGAACACAGGAGTCAGGGTGACAGAGATCTAAATCTTTGTCCTCCATAATGGAGTTCCAATTATAGTGTCTAAAACTAAAAAAATCATAAAATAGTAGTATAAGTTCATTATTTACATAAATAGAGATAAATAGCAAAATTACTAGATAACAGGGGAATTAGTGGAAGAGAACTAATTTTCCTAATAAGCCTTATAGAACTAGTTGGCTCTTTCAACTATATGCGTGTGTAAATATTTTTTTAATTAATTAATTAATTAATTTTTGACTGCATTGGGTCTTCATTGCTGTGCATGGGCTTTCTCTAGTTGCTGCGAGCAGGAGCTACTCTTCGTTTTGGTGCGCGGGCTTCTCATTGCGGTGGCTTTCCTTGTTGCGGAGCACAGGCTCTAGTTGCACGCGGACTTCAGTAGTTGTGGCGTGTGGGCTCAGTAGTTGTGGCTTGCGGGCTCTAGAATGCAGGCTCAGTAGTTGTGGCACATGGGCTTAGTTGCTCTGAGGCATGTGGGATCATCCTGGACCAGGGATGGAACCCGTGTCCCCTGCGTTGGCAGGCAGATTCTTAACCACTGCACCACCAGGGAAGTCCCTGCATGCATAATATTGACAAAAGTAAAAGTAAAGTTTATACTGGTGCTGTGGAGGATAAAACATGAATAAGATCGGGTCCCTCAAATTGCTCATTGTCAAGCTGGGGGAAGAGAGATATTCAGCTATTGTGTATGAGACTAAATGTGACATGTGCTCTAAGAGGTTAGAATAGAAAGCTGTGAGAACCCTGAGGAGAGAGAAAGTACAGGCTTTAGAGATAAACAATTTGGAAATAAAACGTTTTTTAGTGTCAGGTCTGGAAGGAAATGGGGGAATTTTAGCAGGTAGAGATTAGTGTGGTGGGTATCCCAGGTAAAGGGATTGTGTGAGTAAAGGCAGACAGGCAGAAAAGCTATGCTCTTGTCCAAGGAGGAAAGCATAATCTGATTTGATGGAGTATGCCGTGCAAGCAAGATGTGCTGAGAAATAAGGCTGCGGAGGGAAGTGGAGGATATACCTTTGGATGACCTTGAAAACTCCATTAAAGCTTTTGGAAGGCAATGGGAAATTGTTAACTTTTTGTAGCAGGGAATTGGTATGATCTGAGCTGTAGTTTAGGAAGATTATCTGGCAGCAATACATGAGTTGAATTGGAAAGAGAAACAAAAAGAAGGCAAGGAAATAAGGAGGAACCCAATTCAATAACCCAGGGCAGAGGTATGAGGGTCTGAACTTGAACAGGATTGGTGGAAATTGAAAGGCAGGGATGGATAGGAGACATTTCAGAGGTAACAGTTAAACCTGCTTTTAACAATGTATTGGGACTTCCCTGGTGGTCCAGTGGTTACAAATCCGCCTTCAAATGCAGGGGATCTGGGTTTGAGTCCTGGTCGGGAACTAAGATCCCACATGCCACAGGGCAACTAAGCCTGCGTGCTCTGGAGCCCACACACCACAACTAAAGACCCGATGCAGCCAAATAAATAAATAAATAAAATATTGGGACTTCCCTGATGGTGCAGTGGTTAAGAATCCACCTGTCAGTGCAGGGGACACGGGTTCGAGCCCTGGTCAGGGAAGATCCCACATGTTGTGGAGCAACTAGGCTCGTGTGCCACAACTACTGATCCTGCGCTCTAAAGCCCGCGAGCCACAACTACTGAGCTCGTGTGCCGGAACTACTGAAGCCCACATGCCTAGAGCCCGTGCTCTGAAACAAGAGAGGCCACCACAGTGAGCAGCCCGCGCACCACAACAAAGAGTAGCCCCGACTCGCCACAGCTAGAGAAAGCCCGTGTGCGGCAACAAAGACCCAAAGCAGCCCAAAAGAAATAAATTAATTAATTAAAAAAAAAGCCAACTAGTTAATAAGCCTTAGAACATCCTGATCTTTGTACAAATGCTTGATGTGTTAATATTTTCTTATATCTTATTTCAGTTGGCTTTTTAAATGCGTAGTTACTATACTGTTGACAGAGGACTTCAAAAAGAACTTAATTATGCTTTACTTTTTTCATCTCATCATTCTTGTGAGCCAAAATTATTTTTAAATAAATCAAGAGACAAGCCCACAGTTAACATCATACACCAAAGTGAAAAGCTGAAAGCTTTTCCTCCAAAATCAGGAGCAAGACAAGGATACCCATTCCCACTGCTTTGATTTGACATAGTATTGGAAGTTCTAGCCAGAGAAATTAGGCAAGAAAAAGAAAGAAAGGCATCCAAACTGCAAAGGAAGTAGTAAAACTGTCACTATTTGCAGATGACTTAATATTACATACAGAAAACCCTAAAGACTCCATCAAATAACTGTTAGAACTAATAAACAAATTCAGTAAAGTTGTAGAATACAAAATCAATATCCAAAAATCTGTTGCATTTCTATACACTAATAATGAACTATCAGTAAGAGAAATTAAGAAAACGATCCCATTTATAATCTTATAAAAAAGAATAAAATACCTACGAACAACTTTAACCAAGGCAGTGAAAGACCTCCTCATAATAATAAATTGGCAGGTCTGTAACATTTAACCACTACCGGGGCTACACACCTAGTCACACTGACTTCAGTGTCTCCCATATTCCCAAGTCTACCCATCATTCAAAACATTGCCAGATAAATGTTCCTGTTTAATATTTAATCACCCATTCAAATTTATATAGTGGTTCCCTAATGCCTGCCCCGCCAAAATTACAAATTTTCTGCTCAGTATTCAAGGCCAACAACACCTGGTCCCAGTCACCTCTGCAGCTTCGCTGTCGGTGACCTCTAACACCACACCTCCACTCCAATCTGCCTGACCTCCTTATTATCCCCTACTCTCAACAATGCACCCTTTGCAGTTCAGTGTTTTGCCTTCAGGCTTTTCCTACCTGGAATTCTCTCCCTTGACCTTCTCCCTTATTCAAATTCCTACCTACCCTTTAAGGCTGACTCAGTTTCTACCTTCTCCATTACCTCCTCTCCCAGGGACTTCAGAGAAAGTTGATCTCTGTGTTTGCTACTGTTATATAGCGTTTAGAGTCTACACCATATAATTTGACATTTAACTATCTGTTTATTTTTACATGTGCTGCCTCCCTCTCCTTTCCAAGCAGGCTATCATTTCCTGGAGAACAAGTTAACTCTATCATGTACTTCTCCTGATTCCCTCTACCTTTACTCTCTGCATTAGTCAGAATTATTTTGGTTGCAAGTGACAGAATCCCAATTCAAATTAGCTTAAATGAAAAAGGGATTTTTTTTTTTTACTCAATGTAAGTAAAGAAGCTATGGGTAGAGCAGAGTTTAGAAGCACACTTGACCTCAGGTGTTTAAACAACATCATCACAAGTCACTCTCCATCTCTTGGCCCTGCCTTCCTCTGAGAAAATGAGCTCGGGGAGTATTAGCAAAGGTGGCCAGAAGCAACTCGGAAGGTACATCTTAAGGGCTTAGTAAACTGGGCAGAAAGAAGACATATTTTTCTCCCCTGTTTTAGAAAAGACCCAAGGCTTACTCTCATTGGCCTGGAGAGGATCACATACTCACTCCTGAACCAATCACAGCAACTCTGATTAATTAGGCCCCGGTCGCATGATCAAGCCTTGAACTGGAAAGAGGCGGTAGAGCCAGGGTCTCACGTTGATGCAGACCATGCCCACCGAGAAAGGTTCAGGTATACTATTCCAAAGGAAAATCTGGACATCATTTACCCAAAGAAGTGGAAATGATTCTGGGCAGGCAGAAATAACCCATGACTGCAGACACGTCCCATGTCCAATGTCATTTAGAACATTATAAAAGCTCTTTCAAATAAGATCAACTTTCTGAGCTGTTAAATTGTATTTATTTTTGATGCACTGTGGTAAATGCGTGGATGGGCAAAATGCGGCATCTAGGAGAGTGGCGAGTCATCTTTTTATTCTCCGTATGTAAACATTGGAAGTCATGGCAAGCATAACTTGTGGTAAAATAGTATCACCAAAAGAATTCTCTTTGCTTAAAGCAAATTTGAAAAGGGCTGATTAATGCACTACAAAGCATCTTAAAATCAAGCATTTTGTTCTTGTTTCTTGTGCTGTAAGAGCCTGAGGAACTTCAAGAATAAAGACCTTCACATTGTGGAGAATTCGAAATAGAAAACAAATTTAGTGATAAGTTATAATAACCTAGTTATAAAAAAGTAACAGTAATTTAGCTCTAATGTTTAGTCACCATTACAGAAGTAAATACTCTTTTATTTCTATTCTCTTCAGGTGTTGTCAGAATCCCTGTCCCCACTCCCTCCTCAGGAAATTAGACACAAGTTGAACATACGCCTTGGTGGCTGTCACCATGGGAAGGCAGGACATCAATGGTGGGGGAGAACCTGGCAGCCTTGAATGGTAAAATGGATGCAGTTGTACAAGTAAGTCATTAACAGGGCAGATGCCAATTTGTTGAGAACTGCCTTATTAACTAGAGAGAACCTAGAATCAAAAGTTCAATTTGGATGAGTTCATCACTCACCTCAAGAGAAAAATACAGGAAAAAAAGCATTAAGTTGTATTTCACTAGAAGCTGGAAGCTAGAAGCCAGATGATATGATGGGTGGTGACCAAACGGCAGCACAATACCCTTGCCACAAATTAATTAAGTGAATAAACAACCAAAGGTGTTTATTAAAACCAATCAACAAATTTGGTTAATATGGCCTGGGATAGAGCTAAAACTGATAGTCCCCAGAGTAATGAAAAATCCCAGATTAAACAGTTCTGTTAATGATCCACATGACAGAAAAAAGCATCTGTGCTAATTTTAAACTAAAGTAGAGCAGAGAGTGGAGAATAGGAATATAAGGAGAAAAATTGGAACTTTGAAGTCAGACAGATTCGAAATCAATTTTTCACCACTTACTAGGCATAACCTTGGTGAAGTTTTGCATTCTTTCCAATTCTCAGTTTCTCTTTTTTTAAAATAGGGAACAATTTTATGACAGTATATACCTCATAAATTGTTCTAAGGATTAAATGAGAAAGTGCATGAGAGATATTTAGTACAATACCTGGAATATAGTAAGTGCTAATTAATTTTCAGTGACTATTATTATTCATTCTAAGGTGAGTTCTTTGAAGAAAAGGATGAACCATCAAAATAACTTTGTTTTATGGAAGCAGGATTAGAGACAAACTGAGCAGGTTCAAAGGGTTCAAAATCTTGACAGTAAACTTGCAAGCATAAATCAAGACGGTTCCGACTAGATTCTGCAGCAAAGAAGGAACAGTTTCCCGCCAAGGGGATGAGGGTCAGCCTTGCATCCTTTTGTAAAATCAGAGATTGTGGTGTCTTGTTCACATCTGTACCATGTGTGCCTGTATCCCAGCACACTTGTGGAATGAAAGGAAGAATGCTCTAGGACACACTCATGAGGACATATGTCCCCTCCAAAATCATGAAATGATTCTGTAAGTGTCAAAATTTAATAGACAACCCGTAGTTTCTAGAAAAGGAGCGATCATGATAACAATACCCATTTCCCTAAAGGATCGTTGTGTCTGAATGAAACGGCCTAGCAGCATAAGGAACCCTAGAAATTGTGAGTCATTGTGTTATTCTCAGTTTCTATGCTTCTGTGCTTCTAGAATACTGGAGCTTTGTGCAAAGATAAGGCAGAATGGGCTATGAGGCTGGGGTCAGATTCAAAGTATGATTCATTTTCAAATTCAAATCAAATGAGTGTATGCTCAGTCTCCACAAATCAAAGCTACTTCAGGTAGCTTTAAGTACTTGGGCTTGTTTCCCTTGTTGTTGCCTGTTGTGGCTGCTGTTGTTTAGCATTACTGTGGTGTACCTTCTCTCCATGTTCGAAGCTCCTACTGGCTGCCATTTGGGAACATTATTTAAATGTGCATTGACACTGTTTTCATATAAAACAGTGACAACAACAAATTTTAATCCATCTACTTTAACATTTAAAAAGATCATATACATTGGAAAGCAGTATACAAAGACATAAAAAAAAGTCAATTAGCTCTCAACACACAGCTAAATGCTGCCTAAATAAGGTTTAACAGTGGTTAGTGATTGAAACTGAACTATAAAGTTCAATAGGTTCCAATGACGTAGCTGTCACGTGATTTTTACAGGTGATATGCATGAGAAATGACCTCCTCTTTTAAATGCAGAGCCTATTCTATAACTACTAAACAATTAAATGTTGGCTTAAAATTATTGGGAAATAGAAGGATAAAAGAGAGCATAGGTAAGAAAGACTAATATGATAAAATAAAAAATAGATGACAAATAAACATGAAATTGCAAGAAATAAGGGTGATTAAAGGAGAGAATAAAGAAAAGTTTAATGGGTTTTTGCTGAACCTGCCTTTTGGAAGAGGAATGGTGAGATGAAGGGTTTGGGGAAGGGTAGGGAGGATCCTCTAGCCCTCCATATCAAAGAGAAACCAAGATTTTAAGCCCAGAGCCTAGAATTCTCTTGGGACTCTATACAGACCAGCATCTGCCACCGTAATTACAGAAGGTGTCATCTGACCAACCTCAGGCTGCAATGTTAGGCTAGTGGTGTGAAACAAAATTTTACTTTCTTAACATCCTTTAAATAGGTGTTACTTCCCTTAATAGCACTGCTGTGCTTGGTCAGGGAAGGAAGGATAAACCTAAATCCTCACTCAATAGCTTTAATAATGTTCCATCTATTATTTTTAAGTCTATACATTTTCCCATTTCTCTAAAATCCTCTAACTTCTTGAAGGCCTATACGTTTACATAGTTTTTTTCCTTCTTACTTAGATGGTTACAGAGTATTTTTAATTTAAGTAGAAACACTGAATAGTTATTAAAAGTTCTTTAGATCTTGCCTTTAGAATGCATAATTTATATAATTCTAAATTTTAGTTATCTTATAATCAGAAAAAAATTAATTTCCCTTCAATTTGTGTGGCGCCTAGTTTCCAGGGTTGTTGTTGTTTTTGGTTATGACTGAATATCACAGCTAATATAGTGAGGAAAAAAAACATATTTTGTGATCAAATCTAAATTTAATTTAAACGTTTTCCCTGGGGGTAAAATAAGGGATGAAAAATTAAGTTATACGTGCCTCTAATTCTGGTGACAGTTTAAATGGATGATATTTCAGTTTTGAATGAAGCTTGCATCTAATATCCAACATTTATTAAATAAATAAAGCAACCCTCATAGAGAATAACAGAAATTAAGAGTAACGTTCTGCAAATGAAATGATGAATTAACTATTGCTAGTTACATTTATGTTTATATTCTTTTTTTTTAAAGATGATAACTACAGTCATAAATTGACTTGTATAGCACCTCAGTATAGCACCTCTTTGGGCCTTTCCACATGGTCCACTGACATCACTTATGATCATCTGTCCTTTCACCTTTAATCTATGTCGGGGTCTTGAGTTACTGCTCCTTCAGCATATTTATCAACATAAACTTTCATAGTTTTCCTGGTAGTCTGAGAAGAGGACTAACAGCCCTTGAGGCTTCTTAGGCTCTTAGACATCTACAGGATTCTTCCCTACCTCACAATAAAAATTGAGTGCTTGGGACTTCCCTGGTGGCACAGTGGTTAAGACTCTGTGCTCCCAACACAGGGGGCCCGGGTTCGATTCCTGGTCAGGGAACTAGATCCCACATGCATGCCACAACTAAGAGTTCACATGCCACAACTAAGGAGCCTGCATGCCACAATTAATACCTGGTGCAATACCAAATAAGTAAATTTTAAAAAAATTACCAAAAAAAAACCCAAATAAGTAAACTTTAAAAGAATTGAGTGCTCTACCAGATTTTGGCTTTTATATCAACTCTCATGGACACAGAATGTAGATAATGGGGAAAGACTTTTTTCAGTACTACAAAGGGTATCTAATCTCTCAGGTTAATTTTGAAAAATATTTTGTATGTCTTATTTCTTTTTGTATTTTAAAAGACAATCTGGTAAGTGTTTTCTAAAATTGTGCACTTGACTCAGATAAGTCCTCTGTGTTTCGTTACATTTTAGACTAGCTCATTGAAAGTGACAGAAAATGCCAAAGATTCAAAATCTCCCAAACACTTAAAGGTTGTAAGTTATTCGTATGATTATCTACTTGAGAATATTTTTGGGGGAAAGGCATAAAAGAAAGTACAGTGTGGTTAAAAACAAACAAACATACTTTAGGTTCAGAAAGAACTGGGTTTGAGTCCCTGTGCTGTCACACACTGGCTGTGTGACTTTAACCGGTTACTTAATGTCACTGACCTCCCTCTCCTCAACTGTAAAACAGAATAGTAAAACCTAGCTCATAGGGTTGATGTGCAGACTAAATAAGTTAAATGAAAAACACAAAAAATGCCCAATTTAGCAAATGACACAAGAACATGTTCAATAAATGGCAACCAATATTATTATTATTTTTTTTATAACGTATATCCTGTCTCCTTCCAGAAAGTGTCAGAAGCAGCCTTTTCTTTCTTTCTTTTTTTTTTTTTTAAAAAGATGTTGTAGGTAGGAATTTATTAATTAATTTATTTATTTTTGCTGTGTTGCGTCTTCATTTCTGTGTGAGGGCTTTCTCTAGTTGTGGCAAGCGGGGGCCACTCTTCATCGTGGTGCATGGGCCTCTCACTATGGCAGCCTCTCTTGTTGCGGAGCACAGGCTCCAGATGTGCAGGCTCAGTAGTTGTGGCTCACGGGCCCAGTTGCTCTGCGCCATGTGGGATCTTCCCAGACCAGGGCTCGAACCCGTGTCCCCTGCATTAGCAGGCAGATTCTCAACCACTGCACCACCAGGGAAGCCCGACAACCAGTATTATTAAAAACATATTAAGAGAAGGAAGAAATGTCTAAGGCAGGACTCTATTTATAATGTAGTCTACCACCATCTGGACAGTTTTTCCCAATTTCCTCTATCCAATCTTGGAAAAAAATTTTTTGGAGTAAGGATAAAAGCTTTCTATATATATATATATATATATATGTATATATATATAAATATATACTTTTACACAAATATTAGAAAAAATTAATTTTAGTTTGGGAACAAAACACTCTGTGCATTAAAAGTGGTGCTTAAATCTTATTTTCAGATAGCTGTATGTGTTTAATGTTCCTTCTCTGCACTAAACTGAGAATGAAGGAAGATACTGAATCAAAGCACATAGCAAAATATAACCAGAACCAGAATCAGAAGACACTGAAAGACAAAGGAAAACTGAACACTTCATTCCAATACCTTAAAACATTATTCTTAGTTTCCCTCTTAGGTCAGGCAACAAAATACAAATGTTGCTTAGTTTCAGGCTCAAGGTTGATCTCCTACATGAAGCCAATAATAAATGTCAGGAAAATTTAATAGATTAGCCTACCCTACATTGTATCCAGTAAGTTTTATGGGAGAAATTACCCCTCTTTGAGGAAAGGAGTAAAATGTTACTTCGTTTCTAACACAATCACTAAAAATCACCTTGGAACTGGAGGCTTGTCAAATAGATATTCACCAACAAAATGAATTGCAAAGAGGCTGAACTGCTTGATTAAAATAAGAAGATGAAATTTTCAATTATTTGTAGAAGCTGCATTCACAGTATAACAAAAAACATTATTGCCACAAGAGAAATGCTTTCAAGAATCAGTGTTGGGAATTCCTTGTTGCCAGTGGTTAGGACTCATCAATTTCACTGCTGTGGTCCAGGTTTAATCCCTGGTTGGGGAACTATGATCCCGCGTAGTGAGGCCAAAAAAAAAAAAAAAAAAAAAAGACTCAGTGTTCTTTCACTAATATAAATAACACTATTTTGGCAGTTCAGATCATTTAGAATCCAAGAAAGAAAAGAACATTATCAGTAACATCTGCTGTGATCAAAAGACAGCATGATCAAAAGACAGCAATGTCAAATTCTCTTTTCCTGAAGCCCTGACTGAGATGAACCATGATGTTCCCAGGATTAGTCACCTAAAGTGTTTCATAGTTCTTTATAGCATGTGAATTTTCTTAGATTAGTTCAAATTTACAAGGAGTTTCTACCTGAGTTATTCCTTAAAGGTTCTATGTAGAATTATTTACAATGGAGTTGGTCTTTTTTCCCCAGAGTTGAGGCATCATAGTGGCTTGAGAATTATTTCCTTAGAAATACTTCTCAGGGACTTCCCTCGTGGAGCAATGGTTAAGAATCCGCCTGCCATTGCCTGGGACATGGGTTCAGTTCCTGGTCCGGGAAGATCCCACGTCCCACAGAGCAACTAAGCCCATGCACCACAACTACTGAGCCTGCACACCTAGAGCCCATGCTCCGCAACAAGAGAAGCCCACACTCGATGCAACTAGAGGAAGCCCGTGTGCAGCAACAAAGACTCAACACAGCCAAAAATAAATAAAATTTTAAAAAAAAGAATGACCACAAAATTTTAGGTGTTAAGCAACTGCAAACCAAAACTCTATAATAGATATATACACAAAAAAGAAAAAGGAATCCAACATAACACTAAAGAGTCATCAAATCACAAGAGAAGAGAACAAAAGAAGGAGAAAGGGGAAAAAAGACCTACAGAAACATTCAAAACAGCCAACAAAATGGCAATAAGAACATACATATCAATAATTACCTTAAATATAAACGGACTAAGTGCTCCAACCAAAAAACTTAGAATAGCTGAATGGATACAAAAACAAGACCCGTATATATAATACCTACAAGGGACTCACTTCAGATGTAGAGACACATACAGACTGAAAGTGAGGGGATGGAAAAAGGTATCCCATGCAAATAGAAATCAAAAGAAAGCCAAAGTAGCAATACTTATATCAGACAAGATAGATTTTAGAATAAAGACTTTACAAGAGACAAAGAAGAACACTACATAAGGATCAAGGGATCAATCCAAGAAGAAAATATAACAATTGTAAATATATATGCACCCAACATAGGAGCACCTAAATATATAAGGCAAATATTAACAGACATAAAAAGAGAAATCGACAGTAACACAATAATAATAGGGGACTTTAACACCCCACTTACATCAATGGACAGATCATCCAGACAGAAAATCAATAAGAAAACACAGGCCTTAAATAACACATTATACAAATAGACTTAAATGATATATAGAGAGCATTCCATCTGAAAGCAGCAGAACACACATCCTTTTCAAATGCATATGGAACATTCTCCAGGACAGATCACATGCTAGGCCACAAAACAAGCCTCTGTAAATTTAAGAGAATTGAAATCATGTCAAGCATCTTTTCTGACAACAACTATGAGACTAGAGATCAACTACAAGAAAAAAATTGCAAAAACACAAACACATGGAGGCTAAACAATATTCTACTAAATAACCAATGGATCACTGAAGAAATTAAAGAGGAAATTTTAAAGTACATAGAGACAAATGAAAATGAAAACATGATGATCCAAAACCTATGGGACACAGCAAAAGCAGTTCTAAGAGGGAAGTTTATAGCGATACAAACTTACCTCAGGAAACAAGCAAAATCTCAAATAAACAACCTAATAATTAGATGGGAGTAGAACCATTTACAAAGCTGGTAAACTGGGAGACTGTTAGTTTGAGAAGGAAAATAAAAGTTAACGTAAGGTGAGTCTTTCTGTGAAAAGAAATATTTTTAAAATACCTTTAAAAAATGAAAGCTCTATCAAGACTTTCCTTCTGAAAGTATGTTCTAAGTCTTTTTCTTTGGTACAGTGTTGTTTTAGTGTATCCTTCAGACCTCTTTTAAATTATTTATTACTTTGAAGTTTCTATAGATAATTATAATAAATCATAAATAAATAGTTACCACCCACTCTTACTGCAAAGGTGAGAATTTACAATCACATCAAAAAGTATAAAATACCTAGGAATAAACTCAAACAAGGAGGTGAAACACCTATAGTCTGAAAACTATAAGACTTTGATGAAGAAAATTGAAGAAAGATATCCTATGTTCATGGATTGGAAGAATCCATATTGTTAAAATGTCCATGCTACCCATAGCAATCTACAGATTTAATGCAATCCCTATCAAAATACCCATGACATTTTTCACAGAATTAGGACAAATAATCCTAAAATTCATATGGGACTGCAAAAGACCCTGAGTTGCCAAAGCAATCTTGAGAAAAAAGAACAAAGCTGGAAGTATCATGCTCCCTCAATTTGGACTACACTACAAAGCTACAGTAATCAAAACAGTATGATACTGGCACAAAAACAGATGCATAGATCAATGGAACGGAATAGAGAGCCCAGAAATAAGCCCATGCACATATGGTCAATTAATCTATGACAAAGGAGGCAAAAATATCCAATGGGGAAGAGACAGTCTCTTCAGTAAGTGGTGTTGGGAAAACTGGACAACTACATGTGAAAGAATGAAATTAGAACATTTTCTCACACCTAAACTCAAAATGGATTAAAGACCTAAATATAAGGCTGGAAACCATAAAACCCCTAGAAGAAAATGTAGGTAGTCCACTCTGACATAAGTCTTAGCAATATTTTTTTGGATCTGTCTCCTCCGGCAAGGAAAACAAAAGCAAAAATAAACAAATGGGGCCTAACTAAACTTAAAAGCTTTTGCTGAGTGAGGGAAACCATCAGAAAAATGGAAAGACAACCTACTGAATGGGACAAAATATTTTCAAATGATGTGTCTGATAAGGGATTAATATCCAAAATATATAAAGGACTCATAAACTCAATATCAAAAACCAAAGAACCCAATTAAAAAATGGGCAGAAGACCTGAATAGTCATTTTTCCAAAGAAGACTTACAGATGGCCAACAGGCACATGAAAAGATGATCAACATCACTAACTATCAGGAAAATGCAAATCAAAACCATGATGAGTTATCACCTCATAGCTGTCAGAATGGCTATTGTCAAAAAGAAAACAGGTAATAAATGTTGGCAAAGATGTGGAGAAAAGGGAACCCTAGTACACTGTTGGTGGAAATGTAAATTGATACAGCCACTATGGAAAACAGTATGGAGGTTCCTCAAAAAACTAAAAATAGAAATACCATGCTATCCAGGAATTCCACTCCTGTGTATTTAACTGAAGAAAAAGAAAACACTAATTCAAAAAGACACATACACCCCCAATGTTCACAGCAGCATTATTTGCAATAGCCAAGAAATGGAAGCAACCTAAGTATCCATCAACAGTGGAATGGATAAAGATGTGGTATATTTATATACACTGGAATATTAGTCATAAGAATGAAAATTTGCCATTCACAACATGGATGGACCTGGAGGAAATTAAACTTAATAAAGTAAGTCAGACAAAGACAAATACTGTATGTTTTCATTTATATGTGGAATCTTAAAAAATAAAACAAATGAACAAATATAACAAAACAGAAACAGACTCATAAATTCAGAGAACAAATTAGTGGTTACCAGTGGGAAGAGGGGAGGAGAGGGGAGGGGCAAGATAGGTGAAGGGGATTAAGAGGTATAAGCTACTAGGTATAAAATAAATAAGATACAAGCATGTAGTTAATGTACAGCACAGGGGATATAGCCAATATTTTATAATAACTTTAATTTGAATATACTCTATAAAAATATTGAATCACTATGTTGTATATCTGAAACTAATATAACATTGTAAACCTGCTATCCTTTAATTAAAAAACAAATGAAATAAAATTATGATGTACAAAACAACAAAACAAACAAAAAAACAAAGAAATCCCAGAAGATTAGAAAAAATCTTAAGACAAAATTTTTCAGCCTTTTTCTGAAGTTCCATGATTTTTCAAGGAAATACAATTAATTACATGCTTTTTGAAATCCATATGTCTGTTCTGAGAGTCAGCAAATACAAGCTAGGTTGGTAATGAGCTAACTCATATAACGTTGTTCAGTAGATTTTTAAAGATCACTTAGAGTCGTTTTTGTTTTGAGCTTTAACCACTGCTGAACCTATGAAAATCTAAAAAGTTGGCTTTTTTAAAAGAAAAAAAAAAACACTTCAAGATGAGAGTTTTTTTTTTTAAAACTCCAAGATCTAATCAGAAAAAGAATTTTTAAAAACAGAGTTTAAACACAGAATCAGTGGCTGTTCATTAGTTCAAACAAAAGATAAGGGTGACATCTAGTGTTCATAGGGAGTATCTGTCATTTTTCATCTATTTACCCCAACTGCAAGATATTGAATGCAGCATAAACACTAATGAGAGGGAGCAAATGAAAAAGGCCACTATGGTAGCTGTGATAATAATGGGAAATAGACAAGATGGACTTAATTGATATTTATAGGACATTCCACCCCAAAACAACAGAATACACATTTTTCTCAAGTGCTCATGGAACATTCTCCAGGATAGATCATATCTTGGGTCACATATCAAGCCTTGGTAAATTTAAGAAAAGTGAAATCTTATCAAGTATCTTTTCGAACCATAATGCTATGAGACTAGATATGAATTACAGGAAAATACCTGTAAAAAATACAAACACACACAAAAAAATACAAACACATGGTGGCTAAACAATACACTACTAATAACCAAGAGATGACTGAAGAAATCAAACAGGATATCAAAAAATACCTAGAAACAAATGACAATGAAAATACAATGACCCAAATCCTATAGGATGCAGCAAAAGCAGTTCTAACACGGAAGTTTATAGCAATACAATCCTACCTCAAGAAACAAGAAACATCTCAAAGAAACAACCTAACCTTACACCTAAAGCAATTAGAGAAAGAAGAACAAAAAACCCCCAAAGTTAGCAGAAGGAAAGAAATCGTAAAGATCAGATCAGAAATAAATGAAAAAGAAATGAAGGAAACGATAGCAAAGATCAATAAAACTAAAAGCTGGTTCTTTGAGAAGATAAACAAAATTGATAAGCCAGACTCATCAAGAAAAAAAGGGAGAAGACTCAAATCAATAGAATTAGAAAAGAAAGAGGAGAAGTAACAACTGACACGGCAGAAATACAAAGGATCATGAGAGATTACTACAAGCAACTATATGCCAATAAAATGGAAAACCTGGAAGAAATGGACAAATTCTTAGAAATGCACAACCTTCCGACACTGAACCAGGAAGAAATAGAAAATATAAACAGACCAATTATAAGCACTGAAATGGAAACTGTGATTAAAAATCTTCCAACAAACAAAAGCCCAAGACCAGAAGGCTTCACAGGCGAATTCTATCAAACATTTAGAGAAGAGCTAACACTTATCCTTCTCAAACTTTTCCAAAACATAGCAGAGGGAGGAACACTCCCAAACTCATGCTATGAGGCCACCATCACCCTGATACCAAAACCAGACAAAGATGTCACAAGGAAAGAAAACTACAGGCCAATATCACTGATGAACATAGATGCAAAAATCCTCAACAAAATACTAGCAAACAGAATCCAACAGCACATTAAACGGATCATACACCATGATCAAGTGGGGTTTATCCCAGGAATGCAAGGATTCTTCAATATACACAAATCAATCAATGTGATACACCATATTAAAAAACTGAAGGAGAAAAACCATATGATCATCTAAATAGATGCAGAGAACACTTTCGACAAAATTCAACACCCATTTATAATAAAAACCCTGCAGAAAGTAGGCACAGAGGGAACTTTCCTCAACATAATAAAGGCCATATATGACAAATCCACAGCTAACATCGTCCTCAATGATGAAAAACTGAAACCATTTCCACTAAGATCGGGAACAAGACAAGGTTGCCCACTCTCACCACTATTATTCAACATTGTTTTGGAAGTTTTCACCACAGCAACAAGAGAAGAAAAAGAAATAAAAGGAATCCAAATCGCAAAAGAAGAAGTAAAGCTGTCACATCTGTTTGCAGATGACATGATACTATACACAGAGAATCCTCAAGATGCTACCAAAAAACTACTAGAGCTAATCAGTGAATGTGGTAAAGTAGCAGGATACAATATTAATGCACAGATATCTCTTGCATTCCTATACACTAATGATGAAAAATCTGAAAGTGAAATTAAGAAAACACTCCCATTTACCATTGCAACAAAAAGAATAAAATATCTATGAATAAACCTATGTAAGGAGAGAAAAGACCTGTATGCAGAAAATTATAAGACACTGATGAAAGTAATTAAAGATGATACAAACAGATGGAGAGATATGCCATGTTCTTGGATTGGAAGAATCAACATTGTGATAATGACTATACTACCCAAAGCAATCTACAGATTCAATGCAATCCTTATCAAACCATCAATGGCATTTTTCACAGAACTAGAACAAAAAATTTCACAATGTGTATGCAAACACAAAAGACACCGAATAGCCAAAGCAATGTTGAGAAAGAAAAACCAAGCTGGAGGAATCAGGCTCCCGGACTTCAGACTATATTACAAAGCTATAGTAATCAGGACAGTATGGTGCTGGCACAAAAACAGAACTAGAGATCAGTGGAACTGAACAGAAAGCCCAGAGATAAACCCACGCACATATGGTCACCATATTTTTGATAAAGGAGGCAGGAATATACAATGGAGAAAAGACAGCCCTTCAATATGTGGTGCTGGGAAAACTGCACAGCTACATGTAAAAGAATGAAATTAGAACACTCCCTAACACCATACACAAAAATAAACTCAAAATGGATTAAAGACCTAAATGTAAGGCCAGACACTGTAAAACTCTTAGAGAAAAACATAGGCAGAACACTCTATGAAATAAATCACAGCAAAATCCTTTTTGACCCACCTCCTAGAGAAATGGAAATAAAAACAAAAATAAACAAATGGGACCTAATGAAACTTAAAAGCTTTTGCACAGAAAAGGAAAACGTAAACAAGATGAAAAGATAACCCTCAGAATGGGAAAAATATTTGCAAATGAAGCCACTGACAAAGGATTCATCTCCAAAATTTACAAGCAGCTCCTGCAGCTCAATTAAAAAAAAAACCCAATCCAAAAATGGACAGAAGACCTAAATAGACATTTCACCAACGAAGATATACAGATTGCCAACAAACACATGAAAGAATGCTGAACATCACTACTCATTAGAGAAATGCAAATCAAAACTAAAATGAGGTATCACCTCACACCAGTCAGAATGGCCGTCATCAAAATATCTACAAACAATAAATGCTGGAGAGGGTGTGGAGAAAAGGGAACCCTCTTGCACTGTTGGTGGGAATGTAAATTTATACAGCCACTATGTAGAACAGTATGGAAGTTCCTTAAAAAACTAAAAAAAGAACTACCATACAACCCAGCAATCTCACTACTGGGCATATGCCCTGAGAAAACCATAATTCAAAAAGAGTCAAAAAAAAAAAAAAAAAGAGTCATGTACCAAAATGTTCATTGCAGGTCTCTGTACATTAGCCAGGACATGGAAGCAACCTAAATGTCCATCAACAGATGAATGAATAAAGAAGATTTGGCACATATATAAAGTGGAATATTACTCTGCCATTAAAGGAATGAAATTGAGTTATTTGTAGTGAGGTGGATGGACCTAGAGACTGTCATACAGAGTGAAGTAAGTCAGAAAGAGAAAAACAAATACTGTATGCTAACACATACATATGTAATCTAAAAAAAAAAAAAAAAAGGTCATGAAGAGCCTAGGGACAGGACGGGAAGAAAGCCGCAGACCTATAAGACAATGGACTTGAGGACACGGGTAGGGGAAACGGTAAGCTGGGACGAAGTGAGAGAGTGGCATGGACATATATACACTACCAAATGTAAAATAGATAGCTAGTGGGAAGCAGCTGCATAGCACAGGGAGATCAGCTCGGTGCTTTGTGATCACCTAGAGGGATGGGATGGGAGGGTGGGAGGGAGATGCAAGAGGGAGGAGATATGGGGATATATGTATACATAAAGTTGATTCACTTTGTTATATAGCAGAAACTAACACAACATTGTAAAGCAATTATACTCCAATAAAGATGATTTAAAAAAAAAACACACATGGTGTTATGGGGATGGATGGTGGTGATGGCTGCACAACAATGTGAAAGTATTTAATACCACTGAACTGTACACTTAAGATTGGTAAATTTTATATTATGTTTAACACAATTTAAAAAAGGAAGAAAAGAACATATGGTAGACCTAGATTTTATATTTCTTGTGTACCCAATCAGGAACTAGGATATAGCCTAGAATATAGTCCTATACATATATCCTTAGAAAATACTTAGTAGTAATTTGATAATTATTAGCATCGTGATTTTTTTTTTTTTTTTTTTTTTTTTTTTTTTTGGCTGTATGCGGGCCTCTCACTGCTGTGGCCTCTTCCGTTGTGGAGCACAGGCTCCAGACGCGCAGGCTCAGCAGCCATGGCTCCCGGGCCTAGCTGCTCCGCGGCATGTGGGATCTTCCTGGACCGGGGCATGAACCCGTGTCCCCTGCATCGGCAGGCAGACTCTCAACCACTGCGCCACCAGGGAAGCCCAGCATCGTGATTTAAATTAGTAGATATAGTACAGGAACAAATTTTATTCTGTATGTGACTTGCTTTTCATATGATGGTATACAATTAATTTTGTTTACTTCTCACCAACCATTTTGTACCTTGCAATTTGGAGTTTAATCCTCAGCATTAAAACGTTTTTGGTATTACTTCCTGTTCAGGACAAAAATCAGAAAAATAAAAGGTATTTGTTTAATTTAAATAATAATGGGAAATAGGTGCATAATTTCTGAGAGCTCAGATCCCTAATCTGGTTTCAGAGACTCAGGAATGGCACCCTGAGTAGCTACTTCCTGAGCTGATTTGCAAATAAAGCAGAGAAGTCACAGGTGACAAGGGTGGGAAGAGCATTGCTGTCAAAAGAGACAGCAGCATGAGTCAAGATAGAAAATCATGTAACAGCATGATATTATGGGACAAGTCCCACTGCCCTGGGGAAAAGCAGGGGACAGTGAGCATCTGGAAGGGAGGCAGGAGAGGGAGGCCAAGCTGACATAAAGCAGAGTTTGTACTTTCTACGTAATGGGAAGCCACCGTAGAGAGAGACTTGAGAATCAGACAGAACCTGGCAGTTCTTGGGGGATGCTGGGTGGGGGGTCGGGGCTAAAACTGGATGTTATTGAAGTAGATGATGGTAGTGGTAAGGAGAAGAAGAGGATTTAATAAAATGGGAGACAAAATCAATAGTTGGGCTTGATGGCTTGATTGTACATAGAAGTAGAAAGGCAAAGATTCAAGGATGTCACCTTCCTTCAGAGGTCAGGTAGATTGTTCATCAATAAATATTTTTAAATTATAAGAAAAAGAGCATGGTTAATGGAAAGATGATCCATTCCATTTTGACAAGTTAACTTTGAGGTGCTTGGGAAATAGAAATGTGTTGTTGCCAACAAGCAACTCGATACCTGATTCATTTTTTTTTAACATCTTTATTGGAGTATAATTGCTTTACAATGGTGTGTTAATGTCTGCTTTATAACAAAGTGAATCAGCTATACATATACATATATCCCCATATTGCCTCCCTCTTGCATCTCCCTACCACCCTCCCTATCCCACCCCTCTACGTGGTCACAAAGCACCAAGCTGATTTCTCTATGTTATGTGTCTGCTTCCCACTAGCTATCTATTTTACATTTGGTATAATATATATACAAGTCCATGCCACTCTCTCACTTCGTCCCAGCTTACCGTTTCCCGTTCCCGTGTCCTCAAGTCCATTCTTTACATCTGCCCCTTCATTTATCTTTATTCCCGTCCTGCCCCTAGGTTCTTCATGACATTTTTTTTTTTTAGATTCCATATATATGTGTTAGCATACAGTATTTGTTTTTCTCTTTCTGAATTACTTCACTCTGTATGACAGTCTCTAGGTCCATCCACCTCACTACAAATAACTCAATTTCGTTCCTCTTTATGACTGAGTAATATTCCATTGTATATATGTGCCACATCTTCTTTATCCATTCATCTGTTGATGGACACTTAGGTTGCTTCCATATCCTGGCTATTGTAAAGAGAGTTGCAATGAATATTGTGCCACATGATTCTTTTTGAATTATGGTTTTCTTAGGGTATATACCCAGTAGTGGGATTGCTGGGTCATACGGTAGTTCTATTTTTAGTTTTTAAAGGAACCTCCATACTCTTCTCCGTAGTGGCTGTATCAATTTACATTCCCACCAACAGTAGAAGAGTGTTCCCTTTTCTCCACACCCTCTCCAGCATTCACTGTTTGTAGATATTTTGATGATGGCCATTCTGACTGGTGTGAGGTGATATCTCATTTTAGTTTTGATTGCATTTCTCTAATGAGTAGTGATGTTCAGCATTCTTTCATGTGTTTGTTGGCAATCTGTATATCTTCTTTGGAGAAATGTCTATTTAGGTCTTCTGCCCATTTTTGGATTGGGTTGTTTTTTTGATATTGAGCTGCAAGAGCTGCTTGTAAATTTTGGAGATGAATCTTTCGTCAGTTGCTTCATTTGCAAATATTTTCTGCCATTCTGAGGGTTGTCTTTTCATCTTGTTTATGTTTTCCATTGCTGTGCAAAAGCTTCTAAGTTTCATTAGGTCCCATTTGTTTATTTTTGTTTTTATTTCCATTTCTCTAGGAGGTGGATCAAAAAGGATCTTGCTGTGATTTATGTCATAGAGTGTTCTGCCTATGTTTTTCTCTAAGAGTTTTACAGTGTCTGGCCTTACATTTAGGTCTTTAATCCATTTTGAGTTTATTTTTGTGTATGGTGTTAGGGAGTGTTCTAATTTCATTCTTTTACGTGTAGCTGTCCAGTTTTCCCAGCACCGCTTATCGAAGAGGCTGTCTTTTCTCCATTGCATATTCTTGCCTCCTTTATCAAAAATAAGGTCACCATATGTGTGTGGGTTTATCTCTGGGCTTTCTGTCCTGTTCCATTGATTTATATTTCTGTTTTGGTGCCAGTACCATACTGTCTTGATTACTGTAGCTTTGTAGTATGGTCTGAAGTCCGGGAGCCTGATTCCTCCAGCTTGGTTTTTCTTTCTCAACATTGCTTTGGCTATTTAGGGTTTTTTGTGTTTGCATACACATTGTGAAATTTTTTGTTCTAGTTCTGTGAAAAATGCCATTGATGGTTTGATAGGGATTGCATTGAATCTGTAGATTGCTTTGGGTAGTATTGTCATTTTCACAATGTTGATTCTTCCAATCCAAGAACATGGTATATCTCTCCATCTGTTTGTATCATCTTTAATTTCTTTCATCAGTGTCTTATAGGTTTCTGCATACAGGTCTTTTGTCTCCTTAGGTAGGTTTATTCCTAGGTATTTTATTCTTTTTGTTGCAGTGGTAAATAGGAGTGTTTCCTTAATTTCACTTTCAGATTTTTCATCATTAGTGTATAGGAATGCAAGAGATTTTGTGCATTAATTTTCTGTCCTGCTACTTTACCAAATTCATTGATTAGCTCTAGTAGTTTTCTGGTAGCATCTTTAGGATGCTCTATGTATAGTATCATGTCATCTGCACACAGTGACAGTTTTACTTCTTCTTTTCCAATTTGGATTCCTCTTATTTCTTTTTCTTCTCTTATTGCTGTGGCTAAAAGTTCCAAAACAATGTTGAATAATACTGGTGAGAGTGGACGACCTTGTCTTGTTCCTGATCTTAGTGGAAATGGTTTCAGTTTTTCACCATTGAGAATGATGTTGGCTGTGGGTTTGTCATATATGGCCTTTATTATGTTGAGGTAGCTTCCCTCTATGCCTACTTTCTGGAGGGTTTTTATCATAAATGGGTGTTGAATTTTGTCAAAAGCTTTTTCTGTACCTATTGAGATGATCATATGGTTTTTCTCCTTCAATTTGTTAATATGGTGTATCACATTGATTGATTTGCATATATTGAAGAATCCTTGCATCCCTGGGGTAAACCCCACTTGATCATGGTGTATGATCCTTTTAATGTGTTGTTGGATTCTGTTTGCTAGTAGTTTGTTGAGGATTTTTGCATCTATGTTCATCTGTGATATTAGCCTGTAGTTTTCTTTCTTTGTGACATCTTTGTCTGGTTTTGGTATCAGGGTGATGGTGGCCTCGTAGAATGAGTTTGGGTGTGTTCCTCCCTCTGCTCTATTTTGGAAGAGTTTGAGAAGGATAGGTGTTAGCTCTTCTCTAAATGTTTGATAGAATTTGCCTGTGAAGCCTTCTGGTCCTGGGCTTTTATTTGTAGAAATATTTTTAATCACAGTCTCAATTTCAGTGCTTTTGATTGGTCTGTTTATATTTTCTATTTCTTCCTGGTTCAGTCTCAGAAGGTTGGGCTTTTCTAAAAATGTGTCCATTTCTTCCAGGCTGTCCATTTTACTGGAATATAATTGCTTGTAGTAATCTCTTGTGATCCTTTTTATTTCTGTAGTGTCAGTTGTTACTTCTCTTTTTTCATTTCTAATTCTATTGATTTGAGTCTTCTCCCATTTTTTCTTGATGAGTCTGGCTAATGGTTTATCAATTTTTTTTACCTTCTCAAAGAACCAGCTTTTAGTTTTATTAATCTTTGCTATTGTTTCCTTCATTTCTTTTTCATTTATTTCTGATCTGCCCTTATGATTTCTTTCTTTCTGCTAAATTTGGGGGGGTTTTGTTTTTCTTTCTCTAATTGCTTTAAGTGTAAGGTTAGGTTGTTTCTTTGAGATGTTTCTTGTTTCTTGAGGTAGGACTGTATTGCTATAAACTTCCCTCTTAAAACTGCTTTTGCTGCATCCCATAAGTTTTGGGTCATTGTGTTTTCATTGTCATTTGTTTCTAGGTATTTTTTGATTTCCTCTTTGATTTCTTCAGTAATCTCTTGGTTATTAAGTAGTGTATTTTTTAGCCTCTATGTGTTTGTATTTTTTACAGAATTTTTACTGTAATTGATATCTAGTCTCATAGCGTTATTGTTGGAAAAGATACTTTATATGATTTCACTTTTCTTAAATTTACCAAGACTTGATTTGTGACCCAAGATATGATTTATCCTGGAGAATGTTCCATGAGCAGTTGAGAAGAAAGTGTATTCTGTCATTTTTGGGTGGCATGTCCTATAAATATCAATTAAATGCATCTTGTTTAATGTGTCATTTAAAGCTTGTGTTTCCTTATTTACTTTCATTTTGGATGATCTGTCCATTGGTGAAAGTGGGGTGTTAAAATCCCCTACTATGATTGTGTTACTGTCAATTTCCCCTTTTATGGCTGTTAGCATTTGCCTTAACTATTGAGGTGCTTCTATGTTGGGTGCATAAATATTTACAATTGTTATATCTTCTTCTTGGATTGATCCCTTGATCATTCTGTAGTGTCCTTCTTTGTCTCTTGTAACAGTCTTTATTTTAAAGTCTGTTTTGTCTGATATGAGAATTGCTATTCCAACTTTCTTTTGGTTTCCGTTTGCATGGAATATCTTTTTCCATCCCCTCACTTTCATTCTGTTTGTGTCCCTAGGTCTGAAGTGGGTCTCTTGTAGACAGAATATATACGGGTCTTGTTTTTGTATCCATTCATCCAGTCTATGTCTTTTGGTTGGAGCATTTAATGTCCTTACATTTAAGGTAATTATTGATATGTAGGTTCCTATGACCATTTTCTTAATTGTTTTGGGTTTTTTTATTGTATGTCTTTTCCTTCTGTTGTGTTTCCTGCCTGGAGAATTTCCTTTAACATTTGTTGTAAAGCTGGTTTGGTGGTGCTGAATTCTCTTAGCTTTTGCTTGTCTGTAAAGGTTTTAATTTCTCCATCGAATGTGAATGAGATCCTTGCTGGGTAGAGTAATCTTGGTTGTAGGTTTTTCCCTTTCATCACTTTAAATATGTCCTGCCACTCCCTTCTGGCCTGCAGAGTTTCTGTTGAAAGATCAGCTGTTAACCTTATGGGGATTCCCTTGTAAGTTATTTGTTGTTTTTCCCTTGCTTCTTTTAATATATTTTCTTTGTATTTAATTTTTGATAGTTTGATTAATATGTATCTTGGTGTATTTCTCCTTGGATTTATCCTGTATGGGACTTTCTGCACTTTCTGGACTTGATTGCCTATTTCCTTTCCCATATTCGGGAAGTTTTCAACTACAATCTCTTCAAATATTTTCTCAGTCCCTTTCTTTTTACCCTTCTTCTTCTTGGACCCCTACAATTCAAATGTTGGTTTATTTAATGTTGTCCCAGAGGTCTCTAAGAGTGTCCTCAATTCTTTTCATTCTTTTTTCTTTATTCCGCCCTGCAGTAGTTATTTCCACTATTTTATCTTCCAGTTCACTTATCCGTTTTTCTGCTTTAGTTATTCTGCTATTGATTCCTTTAGAGAATTTTTAATATGATTTATTGTGTTGTTCATCATTGTTTGTTTGCTCTTTAGTTCTTCTATGTCCTTGTTAGGCTTTTCTTGTATTTTCTCCATTGTATTTCCAAGATTTTGGATCATCTTTACTATCATTACTCTGAATTCTTTTTCACGTAGACTGCCTATTTCCTCTTCATTTGTTAGGTCTGGTGGGGTTTTACCTTGCTCCTTCGTCTGCTGTGTGTTTCTGTGTCTTCTCATTTTGCTTAACTTACTGTGTTTTTTTGGGGTCTCCTTTTCACAGGCTGCAGGTTCGTAGTTCTCATTGTTTTTGGTGTCTGCCCCCATCGGCTAAGTTTGGTTCAGTGGGTGTGTAGGCTTCCCGATGGAGGGGACTAGTGCCTGTGTTCTTGTGGATGAGGCTGAGCCTTGTCTTTCTGTTTGGCAGGACCGCATCCGGTGGTGTGTTGGGGGTATCTGTGACCTTATTATGATTTTAGGCAGCCTCTCTGCTAATGGGTGGGGTTGTGTTCCTGTCTTGCTAGTTGTTTGGCATAGGGTGTCCAGCACTGTAGCTTGCTGGTCGTTGAGTGGATCTGGGTCTTAGCATTGAGATGGAGATCTCTGAGAGAGCTTTCGCCGTTTGATGTTATGTGTAGCATGGGATGTTATGTGTATGGGATGTCTCTGGTGGGCCAATGGCCTGAACTCGGCTCTCCCACCTCAGAGACACAGGTCTGACACCGGGCTGGAGCACCACGACCCTGTCAGCCACACAGCTCAGAAAAAAATGGAGAAAAAAGAAAGAAAGAAAAAAATAAAGTTATTAAAATAGAAAATAATTATGAACAATAAAAATTTTTTAAATAAAATTTAAAAAAAGAAAGAAGAGAGCAACCAAACCTAAAACTAAATCCACCATTGATAACAAGCGCTAAAAACTATATTAAAAAACAAAACAAAGAAACAAACAAACAAACTAAAATGGACAGACAGAACCCTAGGACAAATGGTAAAAGCAAAGCTATACAGACAACATCACACAAAGAAGCATACACACTCACAAAAAGAGAAAAAGGAAAAAAAAATCTATATATAAAAAAAAGGGAGGAAGAGAGCAACCAAATCCATAAAGAAATCCACCAATGATAATAAACTCTAAATACTAAACTAAGGTAAACATAAAACCAGAAACAAATTAGATGCAGAAAGCAAACCCCAAGTCTATAGTTGCTCACGAAATCCACGGCCTAAATTTTGGGATGATTCGTTGCCTATTCAGGTATTCCACAGATTCAGGGTACATCACATTGATTGTGGAGATTTACTCTGCTGCTCCTGAGGCTGCTGGGAGAGATTTCCCTTTCTCTTCTTTGTTCGCACAGCTCCCGGGGTTCAGCTTTGGATTTGGCCCCGCCTCCGTGTGTAGGTCGCCTGAGGGCGTCTGTTCTTCACTCAGACAGGACAGGGTTAAAGTAGCAGCTGATTAAGATGCTCTGGCTCACTCAGGCTGGGGGAGTGAGGGGTACAGAATGTGGGGCGAGCCTGCAGTGGCAGAGGCCAGCGTGATGTTGCAACAGCCTGAGGCACGCCATGTGTTCTCTCAGGGAAGTTGTCCCTGGATCACGGGACCCTGGCAGTGGTGGGCTGCACAGGCTCCCGGGAGGGGAGGTGTGGATAGTGACCTGTGCTCGCACACAGGCTTCTTGGTGGCGGCAGCAGCAGCCTTAGCGTTTCATGTCCGTCTTTGTTGTCCGTGCTGATAGCCGTGGCTCGCGCCCATCTCTGGAGCTCATTTAGGCAGTGCTCTGAATCCCCTGTCCTCTCGCACCCTGAACAATGGTCTTTTGCCTCTTAGGCAGGTCCAGACTTTTTCCCGGACTCCATCCTGGCTAGCTGTGGCACACTAGCCCCCTTCAGGCTGTGTTCACACAGCCAACCCCAGTCCTCTCCCTGGGATCCGACCTCCGAAGCCTGAGCCTCAGCTCCCAGCCCCCACTCGCCCCGGCGGGTGAGCAGACAAGCCTCTCAGGCTGGTGAGTGCTGGTCAGCAGTGATCCTCTGTGCAGGAATCTCTTCACTTTGCCCTCTGCACCCCTGTTGCTGCGCTCTCCTCCGTGGCTCTGAAGCTTCCCCCCCCATCCACCCCCCATCTGCACCAGTGAAGGGGCTTCCTAGTGTGTACAAACTTTTCCTCCTTCACAGCTCCCTCTCAGAGGTGCAGGTCTCATCCCTATTCTTTTGTCTCTGTTTTTTCTTTTTTCTTTTGCCCTACCCAGGTACATGGGGAGTTTCTTGCCTTTTGAGAAGTCTGAGGCCTTCTGCCAGCGTTTTAGTAGGTGTTCTGTAGGAGTTGTTCCACATGTAGGTGTATTTCTGATGTATTTGTGGAGAGGAAAGTGATCTCCACGTCTTTCTCCTGCACCATCTTGAAGGTCTCCCCGGATATCTGATTCTTGATGCTTTGAGGAGAGCATTGAGGAAGAGATGTGAATTTATTTTCATCAGCATATAGGTGGTTGCAGAAACAATGAGAGTGGATATGATTGCCCAGGAAGGGTATATAGTATAAAATAAGAGCATGGATAGAAAAGCCATCATTAATACTTAGTGAAAAAATAATAATAATTTGGAGCTGGATTTATCTAGAATATATTAGAAGAAAAGGATACAGTTTCTTCAACATCAAAGTATAATTTACCAAAAGGATCATTATTTCAGAGGTTGCCTTTTGAGGTGTATCCACACAAAGACCACTGTAGGACCAAATGAATACATGTTCTATTTATTAACTGTATTAACCAGGACTGCTTCATGAAGAAATAGGAACTTACCTGAACCACCATGGGTAAGACTTCATTGCTAGGTAACCTGAAGTCTCAGGGGATGGGCTGGCTCCAGGTGCAACTGGATCCAAATGCCATGTCTTCAGGGGGCTCTCTCCATGTCTGGATTGTACTTTATTGTGTTGACTTCATTTTCACACAGAGGCAAAAAAAAAAAAAAAAAAAAAAAAGAATTAGAGGACTAGTTTGAATGTAAAACTAATGACAACTGAGAAAAGAACAAACTTCTCTTTCCCTCCCTTGTCACATTGACCTCCCCCAAAAACTCTGATTGGCTGACTTTGAGCTTGTGCCTATCACTGGAACCAATCACGGTGTCCAGAGGGATGAAATACTCTGATTGGTCCCCCTGGGTTGTGGTACACCCGAATAGCATTACAGACAAAGCTCTCTCAGAATCACAAGGGAAGGTTGTTTCCTCCAGGAAAATAACCATTAAAATAAATAGTTTGGATATGAGGAAGAATGTAGATACTAACATACAAGCAAAGCCTATGAAAGCTCAGTGGAAGTAACATCTCCTCACTGGAGAAAGCTTCTTGAAAGCCGTATTAACTCAGGATGTCATTCCTGAGAGCTGGCGTCATCGGAGCTGGGGCTAAACACACATCCACTCTGGAGTCAGGAAGCTGACGGGGCTGCAGAGGAAGGCGGAGATTTTGCAGGCCCGGCTCCTTCGCCGCACCAACCACACGAGTCAGCAGATACCGTGTGTGAGCTACACAAGTGCCTGCCCAGACTGCCAAGCATGAAAACACAAAAGCGGCTGCCACTTCACCTCCACCCTCCAAATATCATGTGAAGATGCCTTTTGTGGCCTCTCCTAACTGGAAACCTTCAGGGAGTGAATTCTGGGACATGTTACCCTGCCCCCACCCCAAGCTGATGCATCACAAAACCACCACACTCTTTCCTTAGCCTTGAACCACTCAGGAGGAGAGATCATGTCTAGTTCAGCACATTTCATTTATTCAGCAAATTTTTGTTGGGCACCTACTATGTGCCAGGTCAGATGCTGTGCCAGATGCTGGCAACACAGAGGTGAATTGGACACAAGCCTGCCGTAAGGACCTGCCAGAGAGAGAACCTCTCTGGTTTCAGGGCTGGATTCCCATCCTTGGTCTTGCTCTTCTCCTTAGAGGGTGTGTGTCCCTGGACCAGTCACTTCCTTTTCACTCTCCGTGCAAGGTCTCTGTAAGGATTAAGTGAGGTCTGAGTTTGAGCCCCCCTGGCACTTTGTCTGCATGTGGACATTGCTCTGACCTGTTAGAGACTCTGATTTCTTCAGCATCAGATTGACCTGTGATCCCAGTAGCTCAAAGGTGACTATCAAGGAGCCTGGACAACTGTTGGGTTTGGCTTTTTTTTTTTTTTAACCAGTTTTTTTTTAATTGTGACAAATTACACATAACAAAAAATTTACCATTTTTAGTTATACAGTTCAGTGACATTAAGTACATTTACATTGTTGTGCACCCATCACCACATCCATTTCCGGAACTCTTTTCATCTTGTAAAACTGAAACTTTGTCCCCATGAAACAATTCCCTCCTCCTCCAGCCCCTGGCAGCCACCATTCTGCTTTCTGTCTCTATGAATTTGGTGACTCTAGGTCCCTCATATAAGTGGAATCAGGCAGTATCTTATGTGTGTGTATGTAACTAGTTTATTTTGCTTGGCATGTTGTCCCCAAGTTTCATTGATGGTGTAGCATGTTCAGAATTTCCTTCCTTTTTTAGGGCTGAATGGTATTACATTCTATGTATATATTACGTTGTGCTTATCCATTCACCCGCTGATGGACACTTGGGTTGCTTCCACCTTTAGGCTATTGTGAATAATGCTGCTGTGAACATGGGTGTACAAATATATATGTATAGGGCTTCCCTGGTGGTGCAGTGGTTGGGAGTCTGCCTGCTGATGCAGGGGGCACGGGTTCGTGCCCTGGTCTGGAAGGGTCCCGTGTGCCACAGAGCGGCTGGGCCCATGGGCCATGGGTGCTGGGCCTGAGTGTCTGGAGCCTGTGCTCCACAATGGGAGAGGCCACAGCAGTGAGAGGCCCGCGTACCACAAAAAACAACAACAAAAAACAACAAAAGAAACAAAAAAAAAAGAAAAAAAATGTATATATTAAAAACTCACATGGAGTTGGAAAAGGGCAATTCCAAAAAGGAAGGGCAGACAAAAGGTAATAGATGTCTACTGCTTTTAACTTTTTTTTTTTGCACTACGCAGGCCTCTCACTGTTGTGGCCTCTCCCGTTGCGGAGCACAGGCTCTGGACGCGCAGGCCCAGCGGCCATGGCTCATGGGCCCAGCCGCTCCGTGGCATGTGGGATCCTCCCGGACCGAGGCATGAACCCGCGTCCCCTGCATCGGCAGGCAGACCCTCAACCGCTGCGCCACCAGGGAAGCCCCTGCTTTTACCTTTCTTGTTTGCTAAGTAAAGTGAATACACTAGACGGAATCTCTACACATTTTGAAACAGGTTTGCACTTTTAATATCTTATAAGGGAGACTCATGGTACTTGCAATTTCTTTTAACATTTTAGTTTTTAAAGTTGCAAAAATAGTTCAGAGAGTTCCCATATATCCTTTACCCAGCTTCCCCTAATGTTAACTAACAGTAGTACAGTCAAGTGACCTCAATACAGTCAGTTGACAATTTTATTATTCTGGAGAAGATGGCATTCTTTCTAAAGCATTGTGACAGGAATTCCTAGTCAACTAAGATGTGCTATTACTGTTATATTTAGTAACATTTCCTTAGAATTAAAGAAAAAAAATTTTAATCTTTTTTTGCCCTTAGAAACAAGTTTATTTTTTCTGATTCTTATTTTTCCCCCTAGTTTTATTGAGATATAATTGACATATAACATTATATAAATTTAAGGTGTACAACATAATGTTTTGATACATGTATATATTAAAAAATGATTACCACAATAAATTTAGTTAACATCCATCACCTCACATAGCTAAAATTTTTTCTTACAGTGAGAACTTTTAAGATCTACTCTCTTAGCAACTTTCAGTATACAATGCAGTATTGTTAACTATAGTCACCATGCTGTACATTACATCCCCAGAACTTATTTATCTCATGACTGGAAGTTTGTACCTTTTGACCACCTTCACCCATTTTGCCCAACCTCTACCCACCTGCCTCTGGCAACCTCCAATCTGTTCTCTGTTTCTATGACTTTGGGTTTTTCAGATTCCACATATAAGTGAGATCATACAGTATTTATCCTTCTCTGTCTGATTTATTTCACATAGCATAATGCCCTCAAGGTCCCATCCATGTTGTCACAAATGGCAGGATTTCCTTCTTTTTTATGGTTGAAATTCATACATACATGATTTTATATATATATAATTTCATATATATATAATTTTATTTATCCATTCATCCATAAATGGACATTTATGTTATTTTCATGTCTTGGCTATTATAAATAATGCTGCAATGAATATCTGGGGTGCAGATATCTCTTTGAGACAGTTATTTCACTTTTCTCAGATATACACCCAGAAGTAGAATCACTAGATTGAAATCTTGAGGTCCTCAAAGTCAAAGACATTTGACATATTGGCTCCTTTCCAATTATATTTTAGATTATAGTTTGCTTGTCTAGATAATAAATTGGGCTTTTTTTCCTCTAGGAAAACCGATGAAAAGTACTGGAATAATGACTGAATAGTAGATGGGTGATGTCAACAGAGAAATGGAAAATATGAAAAAGAGCCAAACATATTTTCAATAACTGAAAAGTACAATTTCTGAAATAAAACATTCACTGGATGGGCTGAATAGCGACTGGGGATAGCAGAAGTCAGTGTGTTAATTTGTGTCTTCTACCAAGAAAGGATTAAACATGCAAGGATTTTATTATAGGAAACACTTGTGAGAGGAAATGGAGAAGGAGCTGGAGAAGGCTGGGAGAGCCATTGATTGTATGCAGGTCTGACTCCAAGTGAAGGAGGGAGGGAAGGAAAATCTGAGGGGTGGACTGTTTGTGCAGTTTAAGGAAGGGTTGGAAAGGACAATGAAGAGTCCACGAAGCAAAGTTTGCCGTCAGAGAAGTCCTGTGTCTCCCAGGAGCAGTTTTGCCTTAGTTCCCTGCCACACTCATTCACGGCAAGTGTGCCTTTGATGCAAATGCAGCCACAGGTTCCAGAGCACAGTTTGTCTTTATGTCTGTATTGTCTTACCTTTCACAACATTACTCTCCTCTGACACATTTTCCCAATTCACCACCGGTAAAACAGTCAGCAGTTGAGCTACTACCTTTTGCCAGGGACTATCCTTGTTCCATCTGCCAAGAGAATAGCATCCCATTTGTCTGCCATGTGGTGGGAAAGCCAGTCCCAAATCCTTATCTTACCACCTGATTTCTCAGACTACTCCTGATTTTAGCTGTGTCAATCCAGGTGCCCACCTCAAAGCAGACACTAAGAATGGATTAAACATGAAAGGCTTTTATTCAGAGAAATGCTTATTTTAGAAAATGGGGAGGGGACTGGGGAAGGCTGTGATAGCCATCAGATCACACTGCAAGACTGACCTGGAGTGAAGAAGAGAAGGAAGGAAGGTGAGATGTCATGCAGTCTAAGAAAAGTTCAGCAAGACCAGCAGGGTGTCCTGGAGCCCAAGTCAGTCATCAGAGGAGTCCTTAGAACCACTGCCACTCTCAGTGTTTGACTGGCAGCAGCCCGCAGGAAGTGTGGCCTCAGCACAAACACATGATGAATTTTAGAGAATAGCAGCTTGTGCTCTCAGTCAGTTATGTTCCTGACAGCTGGTGGCCTGGGAGGCAATTCTCATGACCACCATAATCAGTGAACTTGAAGAAAGAACATTAGAAATTATACATTCCAGGGACTTCCCTGGTGGTCCAGTGGGTAAGACTCCATGCTCCCAATGCAGGGGGCCTTGGTTTGATCCCTGGTCAGGGAACTAGATCCTGCATGCATGCCGCAACTAAGAGTTCTCATGCCTCAACTAAGAGTCCTCATGCCACAACTAAGACCCAGTGCAGCCAAAATAAATAATTTTTTAAAAAAGAAATCATACATTCTGAAAAACAAAGCGAAATAAGATTGCAAAAAGTGAACAGAGCCTCTGTAATCTGTAATACATCTTAAGTGGTCTAACACAAGTGGAATTCTAGTCCCAGAATGAAAAGAGAAAGCAAATGAGACCCAAAAATAGCTGAAGAAAAAATAGTTGAAATTTCCTCAAATTTGGTGGAAATAATCTACTTATATGTCGAAGAAGATCAACAAATTCCAAGTAAGATAAATACAAGAAAATCACAACTAGGCACTTCATAGTTCAACTACCAAAAACGAAAATAAAGAGATTGTATTGAAAGCAGTCAGAGGAAAACGTTACATATTGAGAAACAATGGTATGTGATGGCATTTCATCAGCAAAATGATTTTTCATGAGAAACAATGGATGCCAGAGACCATGGAAACCCATCTTTAGAGTGTTTCTGGAACATCCACCAAGATGGTCATGTGCTAAGCCATAAAACAAGTCTCATGAAATTTCAAAAATATTGAAATTTTACAGAGTAGTTTCCCTGAACACAATGGAATTAAGGAATAGAAGGGAAGAAGTAAAATTTTCTTTATTCAGAAATATCAAAATCAATGTACAGAAAAACTAGTAGGTCTAAAATCTGAATTTAAGGTAATAGGATATAAGGTCAATATACAAAAATCAATTATATTTCTGTTTACTGTCAAATAATTGGAAAATAAATGTTTAAATACCATTTACAATAGCATCAAAATATAAACTAAGAATAGACTTACAAAAATTGTGCAAGACTTCTACACTGAAAAATACAAAACACTGATAAGAGATATTAAAGAAAAGCTAAATAAATGGAGAATTATATCATGATCATGGATTAGAAGACACAATATTAAGATAAACAGTCTTACAAAAGTGATCTGTAAATTTTACATAATTCCAACCAAAATCCTAACAGATTTTTTCTAGAAATTGACAAACTGACTCTAAAAATTATATGGAGGGCTTCCCTGGTGGTGCAGTGGTTGGGGGTCCACCTGCCGATGCGGGGGACGCGGGTTCGTGCCCCGGTCCGGGAGGATCCCGCATGCTGCGGAGCAGCTGGGCCCGTGGGCCATGGCCGCTGGGCCTGTGCATCCGGAGCCTGTGCTCTGCTGCCGGAGAGGCCACGGCAGTGAGAGGCCCACGTGCCCGCAAGAGAAAAAATAAAAATAAAAATAAAAATTGTATGGAAATGCAAAAGACATAGAATAGCCAAAACAAACTTGAAAAAGGACAAAGCTGGAAGACATACACTATCTTATCACTAGACTTTGTGGAGAGAGATAGAAATTAAGACAACAGAGTAAGGATAAGGACATAAGTGATGAGGATATAGTGATTGATAAATAGATCAAGGGAACTGAAATTGAAAGTTGAGAAATAGACGCACAGTCAGTTGATATGTGACATAGGAACCAAGGTAATTTATATTGAAAGTAAAGTCTTTTTAAAAAATGGTGCTCCACAAATTCTAGCTGCCTTGACCTCATCAAACTCTGATCTCTGTCCCTTCAATTTAGTAAGACCTCCAGGATCTGTTTGGATGTGTGCTGCCTGCAAACTGCCTCAGATAACCAGGACAACCATAGGGCTCACCTTATTGTTTCCTTTGTCTCAGAGATAACTGTTCTGTGCCGCCAGTTGTATAATGTCTGAAAACCATTGTCAATATATTTTGTCCAGTTTTCTAGTCATGGGGGAAGGTAAATCCAGACTCTGTTACACGATTATGGCTGAGACAGAAGCTGGTGAGTACTTTAAAAAGAGCTCTCTGACTGTTTTGTGAAGAATAGGTTGTCATGGAGCAAAAAGGGAAGAAATGGAAGCAAAGAGTCTATTCAGGAAATACTGCAGCCATGCAAGTGAGAGGCGATGGTGCACAGATCCATGGAGTGGCAGTCAAAACGGGGACCGGTATACTACTGAGCGCACTTTGAAGTTAGAACTGGCAGAACCTGTTGATGGATTGGATTTGAGGCGGGGGAAGAGACAGACACTGACATTAATAGCAGAAGTTTGGGGCCTGAAAAACTACCTGAGTGCCATTTACTGAGAAGGCAGAGATATGAGAAGATTCAGGTTTAGTTGTTTTTTGGGGTGAAGGGGGGCAGTGACCAAGGAGTGTGAAACCTCCATTCTTTGTCTGGAAGTATCTGGAAATATAAAGGAGAAAATTCATATTCTCCCTATAGGAATGAATTTTTTAATGTATTTTATTTTTATTTTATATTATAGTTTTATGTCTCTCTTCTCTAGACCATGGACTCTTTGAAGAGATGGTCATTGTCTTATTCATTTTGATATGACATACAATGCACATGGTAGTCTAATAAGTGTGTGTGTGAGAGAGAAGGTGGGGGATCTGATCAGCTGGGTGTCAGAGGTGAAGAGCTGAGTGTTCTGGGTTGGAGGAGAAATAATACTGAATCTCTGGAGAAGATCTGGAATTCTCTGCTATTCTTTCTTGGAAACCAACTTAGCCCAGTAAGGATAAAAAAATGTGTATTAAATCATAAATACTGTGTGTTTATATAACCTTAGATGGAGATAATCTAAGAAGATGTCAAATCTTGTGATTTTGATATCATTTATTTCCATGAAGAATAAAAATCCTTCTTTGAATTGAAAAACACAGGGGTGAAATGGGGAACGGGCTCAAGTATGTGTCTAATAACACACCAACATATCTAAATACACTGCTTAAAAACTAGTCTTTCTCAGTTATAGTTTATAACGTAGCTTCCACAGAGCTTTTCATGGTCAGAGATGGCTTTATTTTTATAATCTTTAACTGCAATGTTAAAAATGCCAAATCGACGTGGCATTCTGTGGGGGCCGGATGGAAGAAGGTAACCCTAAATGGCAGTGAAAGGCCCTACTGCCTGAAACTTTTGATGTATTTGAAATTTTCGCTATTCAGGTTAAAGTACTGTCTTGAAAAATAGCCATTAAAAGTGTTTAATGTCTTACTGTGTGAGTTAGCCCAGTAAATATTTTCTAGTATAGGGAGACTGTATGCAGTGGTTAAAAGTTGTTGTGCTGTAGACCCTCTTTGATTTACTAGCCTTGTGATCTTGAATGAGAGCATCTTAACCTCTCAGCCTCAATTTACACATCTATGAAATGGGACTAATAGTGTCTATCACACCAGGCTGTTGTAAAGATTAAATCAAAAATGAATGTAAAGTTCCTCTGAAATAGTTCGTGGTACCTTTTGTTAGCTAAGAAAGAGCAAAGAATAATGAAATAAGACCCTGAACAGGTAAGTTTTGATGTGACGGATGGGATCAGAACAGGTTTGAGGCATATGGAGCTACCATGGAAAGAAAGAAAAGGCCTTGGCTGAGAATGTTAGTGAACAGGTGCCATCGTGGAGATTCTGAAAGGCATTGGGGACACTCCAGAAGTAGGGCTAGGACATACCACCAATAGAAGACTGAGGGCTGTTGCCAAAAAATACACATGACTACTTGGCAGTTTTACTTCAGACAAATCTAAGTATTTACCTAATCTTACTATGGGAAAAAGACTTCTTAATTTTGGAAACAGTGAAAAAAATAATACATACAAGTTTAATTATATCTGACTGAAAAAAAAATTCAACTTCTGTACTTTAAAAATATTTAAATAATTTTAAAATGAATGGGAACTTCATAAACAGAAGCTATTTTTAAAAATCCCAAAGAGGGTCTTGCAGGTAAAGATAGTGGATTATACACAGGCACCTGCTTTTGCTCCTTCTTACAACCCACTAAAATGCCAGTGAGGTGATTGTCATAAACACATAAACCCACAAGGATGGAGAGAAAAGGGAGAGGAGGCAACAGAAGTAAGATTTTGAAGGTAGAAAACAGATGGGATGATAAATGGATTAGAAAAGCACCCCAAAACAGAATCTGAAGTCAGCAGCAGGGAAAGCTGATACCCACCCAGTTTACACTACAGAGTCTCCAGGGGGCTCGGGAAGGGGCAGCATGTGGAAGCAGGAAGTGGAGTGGGGAGAGGTTGAAAATAGGACCATCGCTTTGAGAGTCTGTTAAGTAACTGGACCCCAGGTCTCCCAACTGTGTAGCTGGGCCACTGGTGGGACATGGTGAAACCTGGGAGGTTCACTCTCAGGAGAGGCTAAAACAGAGGACACATCTGCATCCTGAGGCACTTGGCCTTGTCTCCCAATCAGCAAACCAGAGCCCTGTCCTTAAGAAAGGAGACCAGAGGTTTCCTGTGAGGAATTTGACCAGCCTAATAAAGCAGATCTAAACAGACTGACAGTAGAGGTTCCCAACTATGTGATCTGGCCAGATCACCCTGTTGTAAAGGTCACATTCAACACATACTCTCTTCCCACTTTCCCATCAAAGCGTGCAAGCAGCATTTTAATTCCTTACTTTTGAAGATATGCAAATAACCAAGAATTTACCAGACATCTGAGGGAATTCTCCAATATGAAAGATAGAAACCAAAGAAATAAACAGAAAAGAGCAACTTGGAAGAAATGAACATTGCAAGAGAAAAAACAAAACAAAATACTTTTTTAAAGAAATGCCACCATTAATATCCTGAGAGAGATAAGAAGAGGTATTGTGGGCTTACACTGGGGTCCAGGCAGGGGTTGATGGCCAGGTCAGCCCCAGGATGAACGCAACATGAATATCTCTGCTAAGAAGTGATTGAGATCATATTTTTCAGGCTGAAATCCCAATAAGTTAGCTCTTCAAAGGATTATTCCTAAAACGTTAGCCTAGTGGCTGACAGGGTCTTGGTGCTCTGGCTGGATGTCAGCCCTGAGCCTTTGAGGTGGGAGAGCTGAGTTCAGGCCATTGGTCCACGAGAGACATCCCAGCCCCACATAATATCAAATGGCGAAAGCTCGCAGAGAGATCTCCATCTCAGTGCTAAGACCCAGATCCACTCAACGACCAGCAAGCTACAGTGCTGGACACCCTATGCCAAACAACTAGCAAGACAGGAACACAACCCCACCAATTAGCCAAGAGGCTGCCTAAAATCATAATAAGGTCACAGACACCCCAAAACACACCACCAGATGCGGTCCTGCCCAACAGAAAGACAAGACCCACCCTCATCCACCAGAACATAAGCACTAGTCCCCTCCATCAGGAAGCCTAAACAACCCACAGAACCAACATTAGCGATGGGGGGCAGACACCAAAAAAAACAGGAATTATGAACCTGCGCCTGCAAAAGGAGACCCCAGACACAGTAAGTTAAGCAAAAGGAGAAGACAGAGAAGCACACAGCAGAAGAAGGAGCAAGGTAAAACCCCACCAGACCTAACAAATGAAGAGGAAATAGGCAGTCTACCTGAAAAAGAATTCAGAGTAATGATAGTAAAGATGATCCAAAATCTTGGAAACAGAATGGAGAAAATACAAGAAACGTTTAACAAGGACACAGAAGAAGTAAAGAGCAAACAAACAATGGTGAACAACACAATAAATGTTATTAAAAATTCTCTAAAGGAATCAATAGCAGAATAACTGAAGCAGAAAAACAGATACGTGACCTGGAAGGTAAAACAGTGGAAATAACTACTGCAGGGCAGAAAAAAGAAAACAGAATGAAAAGAATTGAGGACACTCTTAGAGACTTCTGGGACAACATTAAATGCACCAACATTCGAATTGTAGGGGTCCCAGAAGAAGAAGAGAAAAAGAAAGGGACTGAGAAAATATTTGAAGAGATTATAGTTGAAAACTTCCCTAATATGGGAAAGGAAATAGGCAATCAAGTCCAGGAAGCACAGAGAGTCCCATACAGGATAAATCCAAGGGGAAACACACCAAGATGCATATTAATCAAACTATCAAAAATTAAATACAAAGAAAAAATATTAAAAGAAGCAAGGGAAAAACAACAAATAACATACAAGGGAATCCCCATAAGGTTAATAGCTAATCTTTCAGCAGAAACTCTGCCAGAAGGGAGTGGCAGGACATATTTAAAGTGATGAAAGGGAAAAACCTACAACCAAGATTACTCTACCCAGCAAGGATCTCATTCACATTCGATGGAGAAATTAAAACCTTTACAGACAAGCAAAAGCTAAGAGAATTCAGCACCACCAAACCAGCTTTACAACAAATGCTAAAGGAAATTCTCTAGGCAGGAAACACAAGAGAAGGAAAAGAACTACAATAACAAACCCAAAACAATTAAGAAAATGGTCATAGGAACCTACATATCAATAATTACCTTAAATGTAAAGACATTAAATGCTGCAACCAAAAGACACAGACTGGTTGAATGGATACAAAAACAAGACCCATATATATGCCGTCTACAAGAGACCCAATTCAGACCTAGGGACACGTACTGACTGAAAGTGAGGGGATGGAAAAAGATATTCCATGCAAATGGAAATCAAAAGAAAGTTGGAATAGCAATTCTCATATCAGACAAAATAGACTTTAAAATAAAGACTATTACAAGAGACAAAGAAGGACACTACAGAATGATCAAGGGATCAATCCAAGAAGAATATATAACAGTTGTAAATATTCATGCACCCAACATGGGAGCACCTCAATACATAGGCAAATGCTAACAGCCATAAAAGGGGAAATCAACAGTAACACAATCATAGTAGGGGACTTTAACACCCCACTTTCACCAATGGACAGATCATCCAACATGAAAATAAATGAGGAAACACAAGCTGTAAATGACGCATTAAACAAGATGCACTTAACTGATATTTATAGGACATTCCACCCAAAAAACAACAGAATACACATTCTTCTCAACTGCTTATGGAACATTCTCCAGGATAGATCATATCTTGGGTCAAAATCAAGCCTTGGTAAATCTAAGAAAATTAAATCGTATCAAGTATCTTTTCCGGCCATAACACTATGAGACTAGATATCAATTATAGGAAAAAATCTGTAGAAAATACAAACACATGGAAGCTAAAACATACACTACTAAATAACCAAGAGATCACTGAAGAAGTCAAAGAGGATATCAAAACATTCCTAGAAACAAATGACAAGGAAAACACAATGACACAAAACCTATGGGATGCAGCAAAAGCAATTCTAACACGGAAGTTTATAGCAATACAATCCTACCTCAAGAAACAAGAAACACCTCAAATAAACAAGCTAACCTTACACCTAAAGCAGTTAGAGAAAGAAGAACAAAAAACCCCAAAGTTAGCAGAAGGAAAGAAAACATAAAAATGATATCAGAAATAAATGAAAAAGAAATGAAGGAAATGAAAGCAAAGATCAATAAAACTAAAAGCTGATTCTTTGAGAAGATAAACAAAATTGATAAACCATTAGCCAGACTCATCAAGAAAAAAAGGGAAAAGACCCAAATCAATAGAATTAGAAATGAAAAAGGAGAAGTAACAACAGACACTGCAGAAATACAAAAGATCATGAGAGATTACGACAAGCAACTATATGCCAATAAAATGGACGACCTGGAAGAAATGGACAAATTCTTAGAAATGCACAACCTTCTGAGACTGAACCAGGAAGAAATAGAAAATATAAACAGACTAATCACAAGCACTGAAATTGAGACTGTAATTACAAATCTTCCAACAAACAAAAGCCCAGGACCAGATGGCTTCACAGGCGAATTCTATCAAACATTTAGAGAAGAGCTAACACCTATCCTTCTCAAACTCTTCCAAAATATAGCAGAGGGGGGAACACTCCCCAATTCATTCTATAAGGCCACCATCACTCTGATACCAAAACCAGACAAAGATGTTACAAAAAAAGAAAACTACAGGCCAATATCACAGATGAACATAGATGCAAAAATCCTCAACAAAATACTAGCAAACAGAATCCAACAACACATTAAAAGGATCATACACCATGATCAAGTGGGGTTTATCCCAGGAATGCAAGGATTCTTCAATATATGCAAATCAACCAATGTGATACACCATATTAACAAACTGAAGGATAAAAACCATATGATCATCTCAATAGATGCAGAAAAAGCTCTTGATAAAATTCAACACCCATTTATGGTAAAATCCCTCCAGAAAGTAGGCATAGAGGGAAATTTCCTCAACATAATAAAGGCCATATATGACAAACCCACAGCCAGCATCGTTCTCAATGGTGAAAAACTGAAACCATTTCCACTAAGATCAGGAACAAGACAAGGTTGCCCACTCTCACCACTATTATTCAACATAGTTTTGGAAGTTTTAGCCACAGTAATCAGAGAAGAATAAGAAATAAAAGGAATCCAAATCGGAAAAGAAATAAAACTGTCACTGCTTACAGGTGACATGATACTATACATAGAGAATCCTAAAGATGCTACCAGAAAACTACTAGAGCTAATCAATGAATTTGGCAAAGTAGCAGGATACAAAATTAATGCACAGAAATCTCTTGCATTCCTATACACTAATGATGAAAAATCTGAAAGAGAAATTAAGGAAACACTCCCATTTACCATTGCAACAAAAAGAATAAAATACCTAGGAATAAACCTTCCTAAGGAGACAAAAGACCTGTATGCAGAAAACTATAAGACACTGATGAAAGAAATTAAAGATGATACAAACAGATGGAGGGATATACCATGTTCTTTGATTGGAACAATCAACATTGTGAAAATGGCTATACTACCCAAAGCAATCTACAGATGCAATGTAATCCCTATGAAACTACCAATGGCACTTTTCACAGAACTAGAACAAAAAATTTCACAATTGTATGGAAACACAAAAGACCCCAAATAGCCAAAGCCATCTTGAGAAAGAAAAATGGAGCTGGAGGAATCAGGCTCCCGGACTTCAGACTATATTCAGACAGAAAGCCCAAAGAATAACCCACGCACATATGGTCACCTTATTTTTCATAAAGGAGGCAAGAATATACAATGGAGAAAAGACAGCCTCTTCAATAAGTGGTGCTGGGAAAACTGGACAGCTACATGTAAAAGAATGAAATTAGAACACTCCCTAATACCATACACCAAAATAAACACAAAATGGATTAAAGACCTAAGTGTAAGACCAGACACTATAAAACTCTTAGAGGAAAACATAGGCAGAACACTCTGTGACATAAATCACGGCAATATCCTTTTTGATCCACCTCCTAGAGAAATGGAAATAAAAACAAAAATAAACAAATGGGACCTAATGAAAGAAAAGCTTTTGCACAACAGGAAATCATAGACAAGACAAAAACACAGCCCTAGAATGGGAGAAAATATTTGCAAATGAAGCAACTGACAAAGGATTAATCTCCAATATTTACAAACAGCTCTTGCAGCTCAAAATAAAAAAAACAAACAACCCAATCCAAAAATGGGCAGAAGATCTAAATAGACATTTCTCCAAAGAAGATATACAGATTGCCAACAAACACATGAAAGGATGCTCACCATCACTAATCATTAGAGAAATGCAAATCAAAACTACAATGAGGTATCATCTCATACCAGTCAGAATGGCCATCATCAAAAAATCTACATACAATAAATGCTGGAGAGGGTGTGCAGAAAAGGGAACACTCTTGCACTGCTAGTGGGAATGTAAATTGATACAGCCACTACGGAGAACAGTATGAAGTTTCCTTAAAAAACTAAAAATAGAACTACCATATGACCCAGCAATCCCACTACTGATACCCTGAGAAAACCGTAATTCAAAAGGGAGTCATGGGACTTCCCTGGTGGCGCAGTGGTTAAGAATCCGCCTGCCAGTGCAGGGGACACAGGTTTGAGCCCTGGTCCGGGAGGATCCCACATGCTGTGGAGCAACTGGGCCCGTGCGCCACAACTACTGAGCCTGCGCTCTGGAGCCCGCGAGCCACAACTACGGATCCCATGTGCCTGGAGCCTGTGCTCCACAATGGGAGAAGCCACCGCAATGAGAAGCCCTCGCACCGCAACGAAGAGTAGCGCCCGCTTGCCGCAACTAGAGAAAGCCCGCGCACAGCAACAAAGACCCAAAGCAGCCAAAACTAAATAAATAAATAAATTTATATTTTTAAAAAAAAAGGGAGTCATGTACCACAATATTCATTGCAGCACTATTTACAATAGCCAGGACATGGAAGCAACCTAAGTGTCCATCAACAGATGAATGGATAAAGAAGTTGTAGTACATATATACAATGGAATATTACTCAGCCATAAAAAGAAACGAAATTGAGTTATTTGCAGTGAGGTGGATGGACCTAGAGTCTGTCATACAGAGTGAAGTAAGTCAGAAAGAGAAAAACAAATACTGTATGGTAACACATATATATGGAATCTAAAAAAAAAAAAAAAGATTCTGAAGAACCTAGGGGCAGGACAGGTAGAAAGACGCAGACGTAGAGAATGGACTTGCGGACACAGGGATGGGGAAGGGTAAGCTGGGACGAAGTGAAAGAGTAGCATTGACATATATACACTACCAAATGTAAAATCGATAGCTAGTGGGAAGCAGCTGCAGTGCATGGGGAGATCAGCTTGGTGCTTTGTGTCCCACTAGAGGGGTGGGATAAGGAGGGTGGAGGGAGACGCCAGAGGGAGGGGATATGGGGATATATGTATACATATAGTTGATTCACTTTGTTATACAGCAGAAACTAACACATCATTGTAAATCAATTATACTGCAATAAAGATGTTAAAAAGAAAATAGCAGAAAAGATCAGCTAAAATAAAAAAGAGAGAAGGTATTGCCACATCAAAGAAGAACAGAATACTGTTTTAAAAGAGGGGAGAGGGGCTTCCCTGGTGGCGCAGTGGTTGAGAGTCCGCCTGCTGATGCAGGGGACACGGATTCGTGCCCCTGTCCAGGAAGATCCCACGTGCCGCGGAGCGGCTAGGCCCGTGAGCCATGGCCGCTGAACCCGCGCGTCCAGAGCCTGTGCCCCGCAACGGGAGAGGCCCGCGTACAGCAAAAAAAAAAAAAAAAAAAAAAAAAAAAAGAGGGGAGAGGCCTCTCAACGGAAAAAAATCTCTTGAAACTAAAAATATGATAGAAAAATTAACACTCCAGTAAAAACTTGAAAGAAAAAATTAAGGAAATCAATGAGAAAACAAGCTGAAAGACTAGCAGAGGAAAATAGGAAAAGCAGATAGAAATATTGGAGGCCCAATAGAAGTTCTAAAATCCTAATAATAGGCCTTCCAGAAATACAGAACAAGGAAAATGTATAAGAAAGTATTCAAAGAAAAGATTCAATAAAATTTCTCAGAACTGAAGCATCTGAGTCTGTAGATTAAAAGAGTCCATTGAGAGCGCAGCACAGTGGGTAAAAGTAGGCCTGCACCAAGACACATGATGACTAATTCTATTTTGTCAACTTGGCTGGGTCAGATACTCAAACAGGATATTTGATCAAACATTATTCTGGGTGTTTCTGTGAGGGTGTTTTGGATGAGATTAGCATTTAAATCAGTGGACTTGAAGTAAAGCAGGTTGCCCTCCATAATAGGAGTGGGCCTCATCCAATCAGTTGAAGGCCTGAGTAGGTTGATGTACAGCCTGGCCCACCCAGCAGACTTCTTCAACACTCATGAGGATTCCCCTGGGGCTTTTACCTTCTTCATGATCTGGCTCCTGGGATATTTCTCCCTCCACCCCTGAGTCCATCAAACACATCCAATTGTAAAGAGAGTTCAACTCCTTTTCTATAGGACTCTTCAGCCCCATTCAAACATTGAAATATCTCTGGCACATGTTTGTCCCCAAACATCCCACTGAGGGAAAACATAAGGGAGTTCCCTGGCCATCCAGTGGTTAGGACTCGGCACTTTCGCTGCCATGGGCCCGGATTCAATCCCTTGTTGGGGAACTAAGATCCCACAAGCTACACAGCCAAAAAAAGAAAAAAGAAAAGAGGGCAAACTAAAAATCCTTGAGGGAGGTGTTTCCTAGCATGTTATACAATAAATTTATTATTACATGGAGTTCTTACTTTATACTCCTGGCTTCCTAAACTTTGAAACTATTTTATCTTTATGTAATTATGTTCTGAGATAAATAGTTTTCACCAATTAAGATGCTAGTGTTTGTACAGAAAGGGGAAAAAATGTATGTTCTTTAAAGAGAATCATCAAAATGAAACTGAAGTACAAAAGCATTAAAATTATTATCATCCTTCTCCTTGAAAACAGGTGATTATAATGCTTTAAAAAAAAAACATGGGCCCATTTTGGCTGCCTCAAAATACACACAGACGTTTGGTATTTATTGTACCAAGGAGGACCTACCTTACCACATGGTGCCTGAGCTGGTGACACCTATTGATATAATCCTGCTAATGTTCTTTGTACATGTGTTAAAGAATCAAGGTGAAATTCTGTTACTATCAAAGATAGCCAAATGAAAAGAGGCACTTATAAGCAGCTGGAACCAGAAAAAAAAATTAAAATTGTAATAATCACGGTCATTTTGTGTTCAAGCTTGTGTTTCTGCAAGTACGTTTCCTACATATGGGTTATGCTACCACTAGATAGCAGTGCAGTGATGTTCTGATGGTCTAAACTGCATGTCAGTCAGAACCAGGAAACTGGCTTGAAGATTCCCATCAGCCGGGCTGAAACTTAGAACAGACTCACACTGCCTTCATTCATCCATGCGCTCACCCAATCCAATCATCCATTCATCATCCGTTCATCCCACAAATATTCACTGCCTTTAAAAAGAACTCTTGATAATGATACAGTTGGGTTTAAAACAATGTTACCAAAATCATATTTTAAAACATCTGAATAATTGATTGGTTGACTGACTGATTGAAGGAGCCCAGATATAAAAGAAACAGATTGAAGTACTGTGTTCCTGCACAATTGGTATAGATGAAGAAGTCAAAAAGTAAGCACTGCAGGTTTTTTAAGCACGAGGGATCAAGCATTAGATTTGACTCAATGAGGGAGCCTTGAGAGCCATTTCTTGGGATCAGAAACCCCAAATAATATAAGGTCAAAGCTTTGGAACTAGAGGGAGTGAATCATCAGAGTCAGGAATAAGCTGGTGTTGATGAAATTTGGCCACTGTTCTTTGTGAATCCAGGCAATTTTATAAAGGAGTCACACCAATAACTGCTGACAGAGGCAGTTTGGTACCAAGCTTACCAGTTTTTAACTGTAATTATTTTCCTTGCACATTATCAAAGAGGAACATTTTGTTCCTTTGCTTACATATTTGCCACTTGTATACTTCATTCCCGCTGTTTTTTCTAGCCTAAACCTCACTTTCATCTGCTAGATTTCTCTTTTCTACTAAGAGACATTTGTATGACTACTCCAAAACTAATGAGAAAAATAGGTTAGTCTCTCAATTCGACTTCTTTAGTTCAAACTGCCTTTTTCAAACATATCAAAATGGAAACGCTGGCATCTTCTAATGGTCAAAATTGTGATTTTATTCTTTATTGTATTCTTTTATATAGAAAGAAGAGCATAAATTGGAGAATATCTTTGCTTTCTAAAGCAATGGCTTTTAAACTTTTTAAAATCTGACCTTCAATCAGAAATTCCTTTTATTTCACATCTGTGCCAGTCCCTGGCCTGTTTGCTGTCAAATCTGTCTCTTGCTCCTCCTCTGCTGTGTCACAGGGATGCTGATCCCGACAGGCTATGTTTCCGAGGCTCCCAGGTTATGTACTGACTTCTGGCTGAGTGCTACCCATTGGCAGCCCTGCTATGACACTGGAGGGTGGGAGGAATGGAAAAGCTAGGAAGATTTTCCCCATCTTCCTCTGCCTGTAGTGCATCTTTGACAGAGGCTGAGTTTCCTGGTTCCAGCTCCAGCCATATAGGCACCTTCTGATTTCAGCTTCTGCTGGATAATCCCAGCTCCAGCATCTAGCAACGCTGCCTCCTCCCTGGGTCCCTGGTCCCTGGTCCCTGGGTATTATGGTTTCTGCCACTGCTGGTCTCTGAGTTGCCTCACCTTCCCCTGTTTTGCTTCTCAACTTTTTCATCATTTGTGTAGCCTGTTTCCTGTATTAAATTCCCTCTATTTTGACAATGGTTTCTGTTTTCCTGAAGCAAATGTTTCATTAATAATTTTCCTTTTACCTTGTGCAATGGCTCTGATATTTCCTATTCTATTTCACTTTTATAAAATACCAGTCACTACCCCAAAACTGAGTCCACAACTCACTGATGGGTTATGTCTCACTAGTGGAGATTTGAAAACTGCATTAGAGACAGTATTTATTCATTTATTGGTTAACGTTGGTTTTACTGAGTTATAGTTTGTGCACCGTAAATTCACCTTTTTAGGTGCACATGAGATTTTTGGCAAATGTTTACAGAATATTTTTATCACCCCCAAAAGTTCCCTGTTCTCTTTTGTAGTTAACCCCTCCCTCCCTCCCTAATCCTGAGTAGCTGCTGATGGGCTTTTTTTTTTCTTTTGGTTCCTTACAGTTTTATCTGTTCCAGAATGTCATATAAATACAGTCATACTATATGGGGTCTTCTGAATCTCGTTTCTTTCACTTAGCTTAATGCTTTTAGATTCATTTGTGTTCTTTCATCTATAAGTAGTCCATTCCTTTTTATTGCTGAGTGATATTCTATTATCATGTTAAATCTTAGAGACTATTTTTAGGTCCAAAATGTATATTTTACTTTTTAAATTTGTTTTGTAAGCTATTAGTCTGAAACCATACAAAACCTTTGTGGAGGTCTTAATTGCTAGACCCAGTGATTGAAGGCATGGAGATGGGAGCTCATCACAGAACAGCCTCTTGGTACCTCATGATCTGGGGCAAATTACTTAACCTCCCTTAAGTTGTAGTTTCCTTGTCTGTAAAATGAGATGTTAAGAATGGTATGTGTTTCCCTGAATTATTGCAGGGATAAAGCAAAATGAGATAAATTGTGTAAAGCACTTAGTACAATGACTGGTTACAGTAAGTACTCAGTAAATTAACGTATGCACTATGAAAGCTGGTATGAATTTAGCCAGGCTAAAAAGCCAAGAGGGACAACCTTCTTCAAGATCAAGTCACTCCCTTTAAGCCCCTATTGCTCACTTCTGAGTGTCTGGGAGCAGTGTCATTGCCAGCCAAGGAGGAGAAAAGGCCTGATTCAGTCCATGAGGTCAGGAAGAAATGTCTGTGAAACCAGATTTGGGGACTGCCCATTTACTCTGGCACCTCCCAACATTAAGTTAGATGGTCACTGGGCTTTAAATCAACAAACATGAGGTCTTATAGTCTCTTCAATTCATATGACTTTGGATCTCCAATGCACGTCTTAAAAAGATGCAGGCAGCACAGTGCAGTGGGAAGAACCTTGGATTTAAAGCCAGAACACTTTGGTACCAGCTTGGACTTTGCCACTTTTTACTGATGTGACCTTGAGCAAGTCACTTAGCATTTCTGTGCCCTGCTTTCCTCATCTGTAAATGGATATATGATTATTTCCATAAGTGTTCCTGAATCAACTGTCACTTGCAGTGCTTTCAAAATTAACATTTTATTATTATCTTACGTAGAAACTACATTTTATTTTTCAAATGTGGCCATTCAGATTTGAATTATATGAACTCTCTGTGATATGATGACTGTGGAGATTATTTCTGTGACAGTATTTGTTATTGGTTCTGTAATAAAGACTGCATTTATAAAACACTGTTCCACCTGACCCCTGAATGTCCGTGCTTAATACTCACCAGGCATGCACATTCTAACAGCCTTTGTGTTAGTATAATGGACCAGCAAATTCTATTTGCTGCTGGGGATTTGATCATATCCTACAAACAAAGACAGATTGTTTTGAATTAATGTCTGTTGGGCAAGGATGTTCAGTTGTTAAATTACTTTAAATATGTGTGAGTTTTAACCAACTTGAGCCTATTTACTTTACAAATTATATTTCTCTGCAGAATAAAATTTTTCTTTATGAATTAACTAAATTATTGATATATTTCTATTATATTTTAAAATCACACTTGCAGCATATGCTGTCATTTTTTAAAATATGTTTTGGGGCTTTCAGAAAGCCATTAAAATGTCAGTGTTCTGAAATAGGAAGAAAGTAAAATAGCCACAGCTTAACTGTTTTCTGGAGAGTCACATGTGATAAATTTGTTAAGGTGCCTAAGAAATGACTATGTATAACATCCATTCATTCTTTCTATTATAGAATATCTATTATACACTTGCGATTGTGTTGCCTGAGGAATACAAAGATGAATAAGGGTAAGAAACTCACAACGTATTGAAGAGGTGAGGATAAAGACAATTTATAATACAAGGGGTACTGTCATTGAGATATTAATTAATCAGTAAATAGTTTTGAATGAATTTACTGCCAGTATATGCCAGACCCTATACTAGCTATTAATAATAAGACATAAGACTTTAAGAGCTTATAGTCTAATAAAGGAGACAGACAAATACAGAAGAATTTACCCAAGGGTGCATAACCTAACCTTGTGAGATACTGCAGGAAAAGCTTCTCATAGGTGAAAGTTAAACTGAGTTCTGCAAAACTAACAAGAGGAAGAGGAAGAAGGATAAGGATGTTCTAGACAGAAAAGCAACTTTTGCAAAGGTACAAACATGAGGAAAACTGCAATTCATTTAGTATGTATGGATCTTTAGGTACATAGTATAATAGAAAGTGGAAAGAGATACAGCTGGGATGAGTAGAAGCCAGATAATGAAGGGCTATGTGTGCTGTTCTAAGGGTTTGTGTGGTTTTGTTTGGCTGCATTGGGTCTTCGTTGCTGTGCACGGGCTTCTCACTGCGGTGGCTCCTCTTGTTGCGGAGCACGGGCTCCAGAGCACAGGCTCAGTAGTTGTGGCTCATGGGCTCAGTTGCTCCGCAGCCTGTGGTATCTTCCTGGACCAGGGCACGAACCCATGTCCCCTGCATTGGCAGGCAGATTCTTAACTACTGCGCCACCAGCGAAGCCCTAAGGGTTTGTATTTTATCCAAACCTTTGAAGATTTTCCATCACAGAATAGGTACACACATATAGGTTTATATATTCATATATATGTATATTTGTACATTCATAAATATATTCATACCTATATGTGTGTATATATGTACTTTATTGAGGTGTAATTCACATACCGTACAGTTTTTAGTATATTCACTGAGTTTTGCTACCATCACCACAATCAATTTTAGAACATTTTATCACTCCAAAAGGAAACTCTTTACCCATTAACAAATCACATCCCACACCACCTCCCACCCCACAGGTGTAAGCAAACACTAGTTTTTCTGTATAGGTTTGCCTATCCTGATACTTCATATAAATGTAATCATGCCATATGTGGGCTTTTGTGACTAGATTTATTCACTTAGCATAATGTTTTCAGACTTTATCCATGTTGCAGCATGTATCAGTATTCATTTCTTTTTATTGTTGAATAATATTCCACTGATTTCATTTTCTATTGCTGCTGTAACAATTTATCACAAACATGATCACTTAATGCAAATTTATTATCTTACAGTTCTGTAGGTCAGAAGTCCGGTGTTGGTGTCACTGGGCTAAAATCAAGGTGCTGTCTGGGATGCATTCCCTTCTGGAAGCTTTAGAGGAAAAACAGTTTCCTTGCCTTTTTCAGCTTCTGGAGGCTGCCTGCATTCCTTGGCTAGTAGTTCCCTTCCTCCTTCTTCAAAGCCAGTGACAGCAGACTGAGTCCTTCTCACATTGCATAACTCCAACGTTTTCTTCTGCTTCCATCTTCCACTTTTAAGGATCCTTGTGATTACACTGGGGCCACATAGATAATCCAGAATAATCTCCCTATTTTTTTTTTTTCTTTCTGTACGCAGGCCTCTCACTGTTGTGGCCTCTCCCGTTGCGGAGCACAGGCTCCGGACGTGCAGGCTCAGCAGCCATGGCTCACGGGCCCAGCCACTCCTCGGCATGTGGGATCTTCCCAGACCGGGGCACGAATCCGTGTCCCCTGCATCGGCAGGCGGACTCTCAACCACTGCGCCACCAGGGAAGCCCTAATCTCCCTATTTTAAGGTCAGCTGATTAGCTATCTTAATTCTATCTGCTACCTTGATTCCCCATTTGCCATTTAATATAATATATTCACAGATTCTAGGGATTAAGATGTAGACGTACAATGGTTTGCCTACTACCCTTTGTAAGATACACCACATTTTATTTATCTGTTCATCAGTTAATGGATATTTGGGTTGTGTTCACATTTCGGTTATTATGAAAAAATGCTGCTATGAACATTTGTGTACAAGTTTTTGAATGGTCATATGTTTTCATTTCTCTTAGGTATATACCTAGGAGTGGAATTGCTGGGTCATAAGATTTAATTTTTAGGAAGATCAGTCTGGATCCAAATGGAGAAGGGTTAGAGGTGATACATACTGAGTGTTATGTGAACATGGAAGGGCAATAATTAACACCTGTTGGTGAAGGCCTCAGAGAGGAAACATCTGAGCTGGATCTTTAAAAGTTATAATATTGCTTACTGGCTTTTTTTTTTGAAAGTAACAAATACATTGTAGAGAAATTTTAAGTTACAGAAAAGTCTCTAAAAGAAAATAAAAATCACTTAATACCCCACCACCCAGTGAAAAACCACTGTTATTCTGCAGTAATTTCTTTTGTATAGGTGAGTGAATTGAGTTCATATTGTATATATAGTTTTGTTGTCTATTCTTTTGAATCAACATTACGTCATGAGCAGTTTTCCGTATCATTAACTATCAAAAACAGTGAAGATAGCCATATAGTATTCCAGAATAAGTCAATATCATATCTCATTTTATTAGACCTCCACTGTAGGATAGTTAGTTGGATTTCCAACTTTCTATTATGGTAGGTAATACTAAGAGGAATATTCCTGTACTTACATATTTTCTTTGATTTAGATATTGAAGAATGAGTAAACTGGGTATCACAAAGCTTAGCAGGATAGTAGTGCCCCGAGAACATGCCAACAGGTGCCTTTGTGCATAAACCTTGAAGGATATAGGAATTAAAGTCTTTGAAACTTAAAAGTTAGAGTTTGCCTTCCTACCTGTAAAATTGAATTCTTGATGATGCTAAATTTTATTCCCTCCATGGTAATACTCTATCACTGTTACTCATAATGTGAAAGTATCAGTCTAATGTTGGGCTGACCAAACTTTACTTTTCCTCTCCCAAGAGTTTGTTTTTTTTAACCAGGTGTTCCAAGTTTAAAAGAATACTTTATTATTGACAAAACCATGCCTATTGATAGATACTACTTTACCCTTCCAAACTACAAGATTAAGTCTTTATTTTAAAAGAGATCTAATTCTTTAAAAAATTCCATAAATAAGTTTTGTTTTGCGGTACGCAGGCTTCTCACTGTTGTGGCCTCTCCCACTGTGGAGCACAGGCTCCAGACGTGCGGGTTCAGCGGCCATGGCTCATGGGTCCAGCCGCTCCGCGGCATGTGGGATCTTCCCGGACCGGGGCACAAACCTGTGTCCCCTGCATCGGCAGGCGGACTCTCAACCACTGTGCCACCAGGGAAGCCCCTAAATATTATTTTAATGTGACATAATCAGTCACTTCTACTGTCACAAAGTTCACAGACCAAATATCTCAAGTTAGGAATCTTTTGTGGAGAGGACTCCTAATCATAGTGACTCTTCATTTATTCTGAATTCATCTCAGTTGCCTTTTGCTCTTCCCTGACATTCCATCTCCTCAGCCTGTTTCTAAATGCTATTTTTATAGTCCTTACTTTTTTTCTCCATACTTTTAAGTTTCTCCCTATTGCTCCTAAATTATAAATTCTCAAACTGAAGGAATTAAAATAGAATTCCTGGTAATATACTCTAACATTATCTTAATAGTTTTATTACATACTCGAGGCACCTAATGTTCTGTGAGAAATGTGTTTTCTTTCCTTCTAACACAATCCCATATGCTTTGATTACTAATGCCTGAGCCACCCCTCCCCCATGATAACACAGCTCAGATCATTTTTCTAGTGTGTTGATGAGGCTGTCATGTGGAATGGAATCAGAGCCCCAAAGAGCAAATTATATTGACTAGCTCTCCCATACAAGACCCAGAAGGAAATTAAACTGCTTTCATGTGGCTTGTATTCAGATGCACTTTGGCATAATATGCTGTGTTGCCAATATAGTTCCCTCTTCTCCGTGTGAATGCATCTAAAAATCTTCCTGGGAAAGACAGACTAGCTTTACAACAAAAAGAAAAACAGACCTCCAACTTCTAAGCAGTAAATTTAACTTGCACAATTTTTGTAAGGCCAGAAATAATCTGGCCAAATCTTATTGAGGGTGTGTAGCCAAGCATCCTCAAAACTTAACACAAATGCTTTTCATCCTTTGGATGATGACCCGAGAAAAGTAGTACAGCCCCGAGAAAAGTGTCTCATGGCTGAGGTTTTAAAAATTATGCGTTAGGGAAAAAGTAGTATAAAATTTTGGAAACCCAGGTCAAGGGAATATCATAGGTATAATTAATCCCTATCAGGCGAATATTTTTAGGAGAGTAAATGGTCATTACTGTGCTGGGGAGGAGGCGGGGCAGGCAGCGCGGTAAATGCAAAGAGCAGCAGGGCTCCGAGTCAGGAGGCTCATTCTACTCCTGGCTCCATCATTTACTCGCTGTGTTATCTTAGACGAGTTACTTCACTCTCTGAGAATTGTTTTCCTCGTCTGAAATATGGGAGTAATAACATCTACCTGCCTACCCCCAGAGTTGTTGTGACAACCAAATTAATTGAGGTAAGAAAGTGAAAGTGCTTTCAAATGGTAGAGTGATTTTATAAATGTAGGGCATTATCACTGGTGTAATATTTCAAGATTATTACTAATGTGAAGAACAGACAATAGCGGGGAGTTGGAGCCGTGGCTGCGTCAGGGGCGCTGTGCCTGGGCGCTCACCTGTGAGAAGTTGCATCCCTCCTCCCGGGGAGAAACGCTGCTCCTCGCAAAAACAGCTCCAGGCAGATTCGTGAAGGAGACAGTCTCTCTTTGACATCAAGTATCTCCCCTTCCCTTAGTCTTCCTCCCCTCCCCTTCCCCTGTTCATTCCAACAGTCTCTTCCTTTCTGTTCTCAGGAATATATCAGATATGTTCCCAGCGAAACACACATGGCTAACATAGCTTCAATCCGTTTCTTCCCAGAGGTAAAGCCTAAGCGAAAGCAAGTGTAATTGAATCACATGTCACAGGGGCTGGGCAGGTGATGTAAATGAGCAAAGGGCGTAGCATTTAAGGAAAGCAGGGAGGTGGGACCCAGACAAAGAAGATCACTGGCCTCTCGCAAAGGGGGCACCCAGCTCCCATACGCTGTTGCCAAGTGGGTTTGTGGGCTCCAGTATTCCCCCCATCTTCTGACATTTCATTTACAGTTCAGATTTTTGTAAGAAAACCCCCAGTTTAAAAAATTTCAGACTTCCGCCGTTTGAGAGCTAAACTTAACATACCTGACAGTTGCATTCATCTGTGGGCTACCTGCTTGTGTCTTTGGACTGTAGGAAGACATTCAAACCATGGAAAGGCTATATGGGCCAATGGAAAGAGACTGGAGTGCCCCACACCTGTTGAAATCCCTGTTTTGTCCCCCACAGGGTGAGTAAGCTAGAGCAAATTATTTAATGTCGCTGAGCTTAATTTTCCTTGTCTGTAAATTGGGAATAAATCATTCCTGCCTGGCAAAAATTCTAGGTTAAATTATATAACGTATAAAAAAACATACATCAGAGTCTAGCACACAGTAGTTGCTTAATATGTGGTCACTACTACTATTGCTACTGCTACTTTTTACTACTACCACTACTTACTTTTAATTTAGTGGGATTTCAGGTATCAACCAACACATGGGCAAGGTACTCAAAAAGGGCTACATTCCCTGGAACCCCTTAAACACACCATGAAGGAGGGTTTCCAATCTGTATATAAGATGATTCCTAGCTATAGAGTCAGATGAGGATATAGTCTGACTGTGGATGTGCCAAAGAATCCCATGATTGCAGTTTATTGGATCGTTGACATGAGATATCAAAATATACAACTGGGACTTCCCTGGTGGCGTAGTGGTTAAGAGGCCGCCTGCCAATGCAAGGGACACAGGTTCAAGCCCTGGTCCAGGAAGATCCCACATGCCGTGGAGCAACTAAGCCTGTGCACCACAACTACTGAGCCTGTGCTCTAGAGCCCGTGAGCCACAACTACTGAGCCCACGTGCTGCAACTACTGTAGCCCATGTGCCTAGAGCCCATGCTCCGCAGCAAGAGAAGCCACCACAATGAGAAGCCCTTGCACCGCAACGAAGAGTACCCCCCCCAGCTCGCAGCAACTAGAGAAAGCCCGCGCGCAGCAACAAAGACCCAATACAGCCAAAAAATAAATAAAAAAAATAAATAAATTTATTTTAAAAAAATACAACTGTATTTGAACAAAGAGGCTAAGTTGCTACATACATTGAAAGCAACAAAGCAACAATTTTATTTTAAACCTGGGTTCTAGTTTTTCTTTTTAACTGATACCTTTAACTCTTTCCTCAATGTTTTGATATGTATATTATGCAAAATTTATAGCAAATCTTTATTTAGTTAATAATTCTATGGAGTGAGAGAGATAAAAAAAGACAGCATAAAGGCAAATTTATGTGAAAGTGAATTATAGCATATTTTTAATCTCAAAATTTTAAGTCTCAGTCCATAGTGTAAAGTCCTTGTAAATAAATAGGAAAGTTGATTCAGTCCTAATAAGGAAAACAAAGAAAATATAATTCAAACTAACTTTATTAAAACAGACTAAAATAGTCCCAGTTATCCCATTTTATTTTCCTAATTTCAATCTGGATCCTGCCAAAACTTTAGGAACTTTACCATGGATTCTTCCCTTAAAAAAACACAAGGGAGAAAAAAGACCAGAAATGCACAGGATAGAATAAGGCAAAGGACTCTGATGTCAGCCATGTTTATTCTGCTACATGGTAAGGGATTGGTAATAAATGTGCTGAGTCTGAATGCTGAGGGCACTAGTACAGAGATATTGGGAGCAAGATTCCTAGTACACGTGGGTCCAATAGGTAACACTGCTAAGGATTAATCCATTTGTGTCGATTTCCATGAAATAGATTTTCAAAATTTCTTTTATCAACCTTCCTTTCAATTCTTCTCTCCAGCTTTATTACATGACAACGTTCTCAAAGTCCTGATAACTCTTTTAATAAGGTGAGTTTGTTTATCCTTGGATGGGGGGAAGAGGGGAAGAAAAGAGTGATGTATCAGCAGTTGTTCTAAGTTAAAGCAGAAGAGAAAGATGACTGTCAAAGAATTTATGACTATGATAATCAAGATAGGTGATTGGTATTCTACATAAATTTTAAACAATGTTAGCATACAAGATTCATCTGTTTACTACTTCAGGACAAGATTTGTTTGTTTATGGTGGCAGCACTAATTCCATCAGTTTCAAAGGATTTTGCTTACAATTATGCCTTATTTTTTTAATTTAGTTTACATAGAACACTCAGATTTTCTTTGTTTTATTTTTTCCCCAAGAATTTTGATTCAGAGCATATTTGAAGTGGTTTTTGTGAGTTTCTTTATGTTTGTTTTGATATCTAATTGGGACAAGGTGTGTTCTTCTGTAGACTTTCTGGTTTCTGGAAATTATTTTTTCACTTTTCCATGCCATAAATCCCCTTACATTTTTCCCCTTTTATAGTGAAAATATCCTATGGAAAAGGGGAAGGAATAGTTTGAGTAAATATGACAGGAGGTTTTAGAAAACCACCATCCTCTTTTCTCCTCCCCTTTTTTGCACAGCATAAATTACTTTTGATGCAATAAGAAACACAAATCAGTCACTGTCTCTCACTCAATTTGTCTGCTTCTTCAGACCCTGCTTCCCATTGACCTCTAACAGGACTTTATACTAGAACAGTGGAAAAAAATGTATTCATGGGCAAATAATAATAATATGCTTTATATTTCTAGTATCTGTGGTGGTAGAATATGAAATGCAATAAAGTTGGGCTAGCAAGGAAGAGCCAAAGGTAGAGATCCAGGAAGCAAGAAATATGTCATAAAATTCTCAACAAATTTTTATTGAACACTTTTTAATGTTCAGGAACCCAGCTGACCACTGGTGAAATTACAAAGGTGTGTAAAATGCAGTCCTTACGTTTGATTAACTTAACAGTCAAATGTAAGAGACACACTCACATACCAAAATAATAGTACAAATTTAAAAAGATACTTGAAGATGACTTCAGTGATATAGGGATGTCTACAGAGTGTGTGTGTGCGGGGGTTGGTTATTTGTTACTAGCTTTATTGAGATATAATGTATTTGTGATAAAAACGCACCCACTCATCATGCACATTTGAATGATTTTTAGTAAATTTATACGATTGTGCAATCATCACTACAATCCAGTTTTTGAACATTACCATCACTCCAAAAAATGTCCTTGTGTGCCCATTTGCAGTAAATGTCCCTCTTCTACCCCAGGCCTCAGAAGCTCATTGATCTGCTTTGTCAGAACAGCCTTGAGTCTAGGGCTAATCTGACCTCACTACTGAGACAGTGCCCTTCTGGGGACTTGGCCCAGCGCTGGTGGGAACATGAACTATTCTTAGCTCTGGATGGATAATCCTCTAGGGACTTTTCCTGCTGCCCCTTTCCTGTGGCTCTTTCCTCAGCCTCGGTAGTTTCCTCACACTCAGCCTAAAACTCAGGAGGGGCTTCTCTGCAAACCTCTGAGGGCAATGCCTCTCTCTGTGAGGCTCTCTTTTCTCTGAAGATTCCCCCATTAATTTCAGTTGCTTTGTCCTCAAGCTCTCAGCTCTGGCTCCTCGACCCAGTGACACTACTGGGCTTGGCTTGTCTTCCTCCTCCCCGTGTTGTGGCCTGTGAGCTGCGGTAAATCTAGTTTCTATTATTCCATTATGACTAGGAAAACAAGTACTAGTTTTAAGAGTTGTTTTTTTTAAATTTTATTCCCATGCACCACCTACCTATGGCCAGTTCCATACAATAGAATTAATTCTCAATAAATCAGCAGTGGATTGATCCAGTTTTGAGATCAAACATGGTAAATACAGGGCTTCCCTTGTGGCGCAGTGGTTGAGAGTCCTCCTGCCAATGCAGGGACACGGGTTTGTGCCCCGGTCCGGGAGGATCCCACATGCCGCGGAGCGGCTGGGCCCATGAGCCATGGTCGCTGAGCCTGCACGTCCGGAGCCTGTGCTCCGCAGCAGGAGAGACCACAGCAGTGAGAGTCCCGCATACCGCAAAAAAAAAAAAAAAAAAACCATGGTAAATACATATACACACACAATATATGTGTATATCTATACTTGAAAAGCATAAAAATAATGATGAATCAGTGAAAACCTCTACATATTATTATAAACTACAATATTTGCCACATTATGTGAACCTGGCAGCAACCCATACTGTTCCAGTTCACACGTAGATAAATGTTATCTTGGAATGGGGGTCACATAATTAGTTTGTTTTTAGATTTTTTTAAATGAATTTATTTTGTAACCTCTTGCATGAGATTGCAAGTTTGCTTAGTGGAGAAGAGAATGGCAGCAAGAGTGGAAGTCCTGAGTACTGCAGCCAGCATCCTGTATGACGTACTTAATGGTATGCTCTCATCCAGACAACTGCATTTGTATTCTTTGCGATATTTTTGAATGATATTTACACACCAATAAATGTGTTCTTTTATCGGGATTTTATCGTTCCTAATGACAGAAATCCCCACCCCAACTAGTTAATCATAAAAGGGACTTAGAGGACTTCCTTGGTTGTCCAGTGGTTAAGACTCCGTGCTTCCACTGCAGGGGGCACAGGTTCGATCCCTGGTCAGGGAACTAAGATCCCACATGCCAAAAAAAAAAAAAAAAAAAAATTATATCTATATATAAATTTTTTTTTAAAAAAGGGACTTAGATGGCTAGCTAAACTTAAGGTCTACTTTCAGATGTGGCTGGATATAGAACACCAAAAAATGTTATCAGCTTCCTGATTTTCTCTCTCCAATTCTGGCTCTGCTTCTTTTTTCTGACTTCATTCTCAGAAGAGTCTTCCATCCTAGTTGCAAGATGGTTGCCTGGGGCTGTATATTTCCACTTCATATTTCCACGTATTCCAAGCAAAAGTCCCAAGATTCACTCTGGATCAGCTGAGGTCATATGTCCACCCTGACCACTTTGGCAAAGGAAGTGTAATGCTCTGATTGGCTTAAGCCAAGGTCATGTACTTTACCTTACTTTACTGAGGGTAGAGTTCTTCTCAGATCATGTGACCTGAGGCTGCAAATCAGACTATGGTTAGAAGTTGAGTGAATGGCTGCTGGAAAGGCAAGTAATAATTGTGCTCTCTGTACACGAGATGTAACCGTAGCCAAATAAGTTTATATTAAATCCACTTCTAACCATATTTTGACTATGACAGCCTGTATTATTTCCACCTCCACTCTTGCCACCAACACACATATAGTCTTATTACCCTAATTAGCTGAGGGCTGATTATATTGTGTAAGAGAGAACAGATAAGGAGAATATATAATCAGACAATGGAGATCTTGGAAGACCTCATTGAAAAGGGAGGACTTTAATATCAAGAGATAGAAGGCGATGGACATTCCAGGTAAAGAGAATGTCACAAAGAAAACAAGCTGGAAAATATAGAACAATAAATAGGTCAGTGAAAGTACAGATTGGGATCCAGGGTAAGACTGTAAAGAGGCTGAGGGAAGGTCATGCAAGTTCTTGAGCCTCAAGCTAAAGGATTTGAATTACTCTGATATGCTTAAGGCATAGGTCAGCAAACTTTTTCTGTAAAGATCCAGATAGCAAATATTTTAGACTTCACAAGTCAAGAGGAGAACTCATGGATATTATGTAAGAACTTACACAACAAGAGAGAAAACAGGGACTTCCCTGGTGGTGCAGTGGTTAAGAATCTGCCTGTCAAGGCAGGGGACACAGGTTCGAGCCCTGGTCCGGGAAGACCCCACATGCCGTGGAGCAACTAAACCCGTGTGCCACAACTACTGAGCCTGCGCTCTAGACCCCTCGAGCCACAACTACTGAGTCCATGTGCCACAGCTACTGAAGCCTGCGTGCCTAGAGGCTGTGCTTGGACACCCAGGATCCTGCTTGGACAGTCAGTGTTGTGGAACGAGGATGGTTCTCAGTAAGGCAGTGTCTGTCAATTAAGTTGTCCTGTAGCCTGGTTCCCACAGACTTATCTTTAGTATTAGAGTACTGGAGAGACGATGAAGGAGGGATTAAAACTGCGCTGACAGATTAAGAACCCTTGGAATTCGAGATTTCATCAGTAACAGGAGACTTGCTCTTGACACAGATCTCAGTACCCTTGACTCAGGTATTTACCACCTTTGGGCAGGTGTTGGCAGCAGAGCACATGCATGTCCCCAAAAGTGAGGGCCTCCTTAAATTTTGTGCCTTGACACCATGGTCCCAGCCCTGGTTAGAGGTCATAGACAGCAAGATGGCAATTTCGGTGACAACTAGATGCTAGTAGGAGGAGGAAAATGGTGAGTTCCATAGGAAGCCATCATGGGTTGTCTTTGAGAAATTCATGAAAAGATAGTCACCCCATGAGCACATATGGGGCAAATGTGGGGTGGCCTCAGAATATGCCTTGTTGCCTTACATCCTTGGTGGCACATGGTGGGCTAAAAATACATATAACAATGACTCAAACAATCATACAAACATTTAATTACGTATGTAGACTTAGGTGTTATATAAATACATGAATTCCTCTTCCACAAATCAAATTATATTTGGTGTATTACATTCCTCCTGGAAAACTGCAGGGAAGTTGCAGCCATGCACCTATGTTATTTCCCACTAAGTGTTTGCTTTATAATGAAGGAAAACAAACACATTTCTTAAGGAACAGGTGTAGTGCTAGCAGTTAGGAGAATAGCAAACAGGAATGGCCTGCTGCCTTGGAAACAGCCTGGTGTCCTAGCAACAAGCACATTCATTTGCCTGGCCTGCCCTGTGGAGTTCTGTCAACACAGGTAAAGGGCTCACCCACAGAACTTAAGTGACAGCCTTTCTGTTCCAGAGTTAAGCTAGGCCCATCTATGTAAACTTGGAAGTGGATGAGAAACCAATTCATTCTGCCAAGAAGCCAGTGGTTTGGAAGCTAAAATGTCAGCAATGTAGGAGTTAAATTTATTCACATCTACTCTTCATCTAGATGGTCTGGACATAAGTTTATTTGTTCGCTCTCCTAAAGGAAGGATCAAAACTATGGTGGCCGTGGCTAAAGCCATGACTATGGCTCTGTCCCCTAGACTTTCTTTGGGTTAAGAAATGTAGTATTTTCCCCAAACTTCATTTGACCTCTGCCTCTTTGTTTGAAGCCACAAAGGCTAGGAGAAAGAGGACAGGACAGTGGCAGTAATTTAAATGTGATAGCTTCCCTTTTCCCACATATTTTAATTATAATCGCTAAATTCTGTGAGAATGATTGAGAAGATTTTTTGATCTGGACAATGTCCAAAGTATCTCATGAGACACATAAGAAATTTCAAACTATTGGAACTAGCTATGGGATAGCATAAAGGGCAAATTTCCTGAGGTCAGGGCAGAAACTATATATATATATATATGTATATATGTATATATACATATATATATATACTTTATATATATAATTTTAATGATTGCATAAAAAGAAATTAAATAAAACTTTTATTCCGTTAGAATGGTTTAACTCTTTTATTAGTGAGTGTCATAGTCTAGTAGGTCATATACACACATACACAAAATGTTTAAAAGTTTTTCATAACTAAATCAACCAGAAGGCAAAAGAAAAATAATGAATCTTAGCTGTTAGTTTCTAAAAGAAATTCAATCTTTCATTTTGACTCAAAATGATATCATAAAGTTCTAGTGAATTCATATTTTAAAAAACTAACAGGGACTTCCCTGGTGGCACAGTGGTTAAGAATCCGCCTTCCAATGCAGGGGACACTGGTTTGATCCCTGGGCCAGGAAGATCCCACATGCCACAGAGCAACTAGGCCTGTGCGCCACAACTACTGATCCTGCTCTCTAGAGCCCGAGAGCCACAACTACTGAGCCCATGCGCCACAACTACTGAAGCCTGCATGCCTAGAGCCCATGCTCCACAACAAAAGAAGCCACCGCAATGAGAAGCCCACACACCGCAAAGAAGAGTAGCCCCTGCTTGCCACAACTAGAGAAAGTTGCGCGCACAGCAACAAAGACCCAATGCCGCCACAGATAAATAAAATAAAATAATAAATAAATTTTAAAAAATCTAACAAAGTGTAATGAAACGAATTATAAAGTTAGTTTACAAATTCAAGTGGATGCCTGAAAAATGTCTTTGGTAACTGGGGAGATAGTTGTTTATAACAACATGTTGAATAACTATGCTGTGATCATTATGACAACTTAGGCTTTTAGAATGAAGTCTTACACAGAAGGAAATAATTCCCTACATCCAAGTTGGGGAACAACCAACCAATTTAGAGATTAAAACTATAAACCAATGGTATTATATTTCAGTTGATTACATTAAAAAATATTTATTTATTTATTTAGGCTGCACGGGGTCTTAGTTCCCTGGGATCTAGTTCCCTGACCAGGGATTGAACCCATCCCCCGGCATTGGGAGCATGGAGTCTTAGCCACTGGACCACCAGGGAAGTCCCTCAGCTGATTACATTTAATTGATTAGTAAAAGGAAAGCACAAACAGATGAGGCTTTTTTGGAGTATGATTGAAAAGGAAAAAACAAATGATAGTGATGATATAAGGCAAGTTTCGGCAGAGCATAAGAGAACCTAGGAAATAATCACAGGTAAAGCCAATAATATAAGGCAGAAAGTCTTGAAGAAGATAGCGAAAGGAAACCTTTGTTACAAGTGAATAAAGAGAAAGTTAGTGTGCGTATGTTAATAGCTTAAACACCCAAATATACTTTACTTTAAGCAATACCTTTAATTAAATGTAAACAGCAAACTCAGTAGTTATGTCAACTTCTATTTTAGTAACATGTTTAAAGGAGATTACAAATCTCCTAGTAACGATGTAGCCAGAGTTTTTCCTGGAAAAAAAAATTATTTCTCTTCAACAGTTGTTTCTGAAAGACAATATATTTGTAGAAAATGAAATTTAACACCAAAGAGGTATTTTGTAGGCAAAGTATGTGAATGTTAGCTTACGTTATGCTCATCGAAATGTATTTAATTTTCCAAAGGACAATTCTACACAAGGTTCAACCAAAGGTTTAACAAAAGTTTCAAAGTCCTGTTAAAGATTTCCTAAGAGTCCTCATCTCACTTGCTTCCATTTTATTTCTGCTCCTCTGTGGTCACTACTAACGTGCAAGAAGCAATTTTGCAAGCATTTATGTGGCTGTGAGCCATGTATGAGTCAATTAGATTGCCTACTTTTTAAATCTCTCTAACAGTTTATGAAACAGACTAACGCCTCCTCTCACACTGCATCAGGCCTGGATTCTGCCCTTTTGAGGAAGAATGTATGACACCAAAAAAAAAAAAAAAAAAGGTATCTTGGTGAGGTCAGGGCAGATAATATCAAACTCTTCTCCCTCTCCTTTTAAAAATGATCTATAAACTCTTCTTGAGATCTATTTGAAACACACATGCAATGCTCAGAAAACAGCAATTCTTTAGTAACAGGGCCCAGCAGACTCCCCATCCCTAACCATCCCCTCAACGCCTTATTCTTCTAGATTTGTTTAATTTTAGATCAACTAAACCATGTTGCTTAACAAAATTGCAAATAACTTCCCATGAGAAACCCACTTTCCATGAATACAGGTCTCTATAGATAGAAGAGAAAGTCAGGGATGTAAAACACAGTCTGTTCAATATTACTCTAGGCCAGTATTTAACTAAATATAATGAACCAATAAAAAGAGTAGCATGGATAACACAAAAACAGGAGGTTAAAAAAGTGCTTTCATTGCCTTCGAGGGCAGCAGACTTGCCTTGCTTCCTCTTTTCTTCCTTCCTTCTGTCCTTCATTCCTATGTGCTGATGCAGCTAATATTAGCATGTGTTTGTATTCCCTGAGCACAGGGCAGATGCTGAGGCTACCAGTGATGAGAAGTGGACTAATAGTGTGCTGAAAAAATTCAACCTGGAATTTCTGCTTCGTGAACTTACTTGGCCTTCCTTAGTAAGACAACTGGATGCTATTTTACTCTACATATACATTCTGGATTAAGCAATCTAGCAATTGATGTTGGCCATTAGTTACATTGGAGCAGGGATAGGACCTCCTTTTGCTCATCATTACAGCCAAAGAATCTAGCAGAGCATGGCATACAATAGGTACTCAATAAATACTGAAGGAAAAAGTGGCTTGGTTTACGCTTTCTGAACATTTCCAAATGCAAATAAAGAAAGAAAACAGCATGGAAATAGCCATGCTAAAGCTATTTGCCCTTACCCAAACACACCATGTTCTTTACATCTCCCTGTATTTTGACCCATTGCTTACTCAGTGTAGAATTTTTTGAACTAGGCTTTTACCTACAGATTGCTACTTAAACCTCAAGTTTCAGATGGAGGAATAACACTTCTGTGACACTTTGACAGACTCCTCTGTTTTGTGATGTTTCTTCCTACACACATAGCATCTTGTACTTACAGCTCTCTTATGGAGTTGTGATTGCTTATTGGCCTAAAAAGATGCCCTCTCCCTAAATTGTGAATTCCTTAATAGTAGGGAATATATCTTTTCATCGTTGTAGTCCCAGTCCTAACATGGGTCTGATTTGTTGGGATATATGCATTGTCCATTGAATAAAAACTATTTCCTTTCACATTCCAACAGGAAAATCAGACACATGATCAAGCAGTTGGCTTATAATATGATGCATCTTATAGTAGAAATATGATACAGTGAGAGCACAAGGGAGGGGATGATTACTTTTTCCTGGAGGTTGGGATTAGGCTGTATAGAGAAGATAACATTTGACCTGTCCTTGGGACATGAGAAGGAGCTCACCAAGTGGATAATCTAGAAGAAAGAACACAATGAGCAAAGACAAGAAGATTTAAAAGACAGAGTATGGCACTGTAATTCTGCTTCCAGACAAGATGGCATAACAAGAAGCAGACTTATCCTCTCACCTGAACCAACTGAAAAAGCAGACAAAATATATGAATGATGTTTTCAAGATATTATACACAGGTAATAAAGGACAGTGATGGATGCAAGATGGGAAACAAGATGAGCCCTGTGACTGTCCCAGTTTACCTGGAGTTTCCAGGCCATGGTTCGGGGAGAAGGAACCCAAGCAGGGCTCACTGGTCTCCCTGACCAGAGAGATGGAACTAGGAGTCTCAGGAGGCTCCATTTTCCTTGAACCTGAAGAGATTCCTTCTGGAGTCTTCAGCTGAATGCTGATTAAGATATTCGTGTGAAATAGCCAGGAGATGGAAACAACCAAAGTGTCCATCATCGGATGAATGGATAAAGAAGATGTGGCACATATATACAATGGAATATTACTCAACCATAAAAAGAAACGAAATTGAGTTATTTGTAGTGAGGTGGATGGACCTAGAGTCTGTCATACAGAGTGAAGTAAGTCAGAAAGAGAAAGACAAATACGGTATGCTAACATATATGGAATCTAAGGGAAAAAAATGTCATGAAGAACCTAGGGGGTAAGACGGGAATAAAGACACAGACCTACTAGAGAATGGACTTGAGGATATGGGGAGGGGGAAGGGTAAGCTGTGACAAAGTGAGAGAGTGGCATGGACATATATACACTACCAAACGTAAAATAGATAGCTAGTGGGAAGCAGCCACATAGCACAGGGAGATCAGCTCGGTGCTTTGTGACCACCTGGATGGGTGGGATAGGGAGGGTGGGAGGGAGGGAGACGCAAGAGGGAGGAGATATGGGAACATATGTATATTTATAACTGATTCACTTTGTTATAAAGCAGAAACTAACACACCATTGTAAAGCAATTATACTCCAATAAAGATGTAAGAAAAAAACCCAAAAAACTGAAATGCCATTAAAAAAAAAAAAGATATTCATGTGAAGAAACTACCTGAGGCTGGAGAAAGAACAACCAAAAGGATTAAAAGGAATAATCTCTGGAGTTAATCCATTAATGAAAATGGTTTCTTTTCCCACAGCCAGTGTGGAAAGCCTCATAATTCACAGAGATTGCACAGAAAGGTTTTGCATCACTAGTGGGACAAAATTAGCCCTAGACTCAGAGCTGCTGTAGTTCCACCTAACAAAGCTCAAAAGCAGGAATTGTGTATTAGTTTTTTATTGCTGTGTAACAAACACACACACAAACAGCAGTTTAAAGCAACAATAAATTTATCTCACAGTGGTTGTAGGTCAGGAGTCCAGGTACAGGTTAGCTGGTTCCTCTACTTAGGGCCTCACCAGGCTGAAATGAAGTGAGGGTATTGGCTGGGGCTATGATTCTGATCTGAGGCTTGGAGTCCTCTTCCAATATCATTCAGGTTGTTGGCAGAATTTACTTTCTTGCAGTTGTAAGACAGAGATCCCCGTTTTCTTGCTATCTGTTGGTCTGGGACCACTTTCGGGTCTCAGAGAGCCCCCAGAGGCAGCAGACCAGAAGGAGTGTGGCCTCTGATGCTTCATCTTCTTTTAAAGCCTCCTTTGATTTGGTCAGGCACACCTGGGATGGTGCCTTACTGCTTGACCTAGTTCTAAATGTATATAGAGGAAATATTTAAGACAACTATATTAAAAACAGTGGATGGTAAAAGGATATAAACAGCAACATGGTTTCTAAGCTTTATTTAAACTGATAAATTGTCAACACCAGTAAGCTGTGATAAGTTATACATATATAAAATGTAATACCTAAAAAAATATACAAAATGACATATGCAAACACACCATGGATACATAACAACAGAGTTGTAAAACAGTTCAAATAACCCATTGGAAGACAGGAAAAAGAACACAGAGAAGCAAAAAAGAAAGAATGAACATAAAACAAAAAAATGGCACATTCAAGTCCTAAAATAACAATAATTACATTAAATGTTAATGGTCTAAAATACTAATCAAGACTTAGTGTAAAGCTAAAATAATCAATGCAGTTAAGTATTGGTGGAAGAATAGACAAATAGGTCAATGGAACAGAATAGAGAGCCCAGAAATAGACTCACATAAATATAGTCAACTGATCTTTGACAAAAAAGCAAAGGCAATAAAATGGAGCAATGATTGTTCTTTCAACAAATGGTACTGGAACAACTGGACATGTACATGCAAAAAAATGAATCTGGATACAGACCTTACACCCTTCATGAAAATTGACTCAAAATGGATCACAGAACTGAGTGTAAAATGCAAACTATAAAACTCCTAGAAGATAACATAGGAGAAAACCCATGATCTTGGGTATAGTGAAGACTTTTTAGATATGATGACACCAAAGGCATGATGCCTGAAATGAATAATTGATAAGTTGGACTTCATTAAAATTAAAAACTTCTACTCTGAGAAAGACAATGTCACAGAATGAAAGAAAATATTTGCAAGTATTTTGCAAAATATCTGATAAAGGACTGTTATCCAGAATATAGAAAGAATTCTTAAAACTCAACAATCAGAAAATGAACAATCTGATTTTTTAAAAATGGGCAAAAGACCTTAACGGACAACTCTCCAAAGAAGATATACAGATGGCAAACAAGCATATGAAAAGATGCTCAACATCATATGTCATTAAGGAGTTGAAAATTAAAACAATAATGAGATACCACTACACACCTGTTAGAATAACCATATATTTTTGAAAACCCTTAAACATTATATAATTATTTGGTCTCTTCTACTAGATACTAGAGAAAAAAATTTTCTCCTAGCTTCCTCTTTTAATACAAGTGAAAATAGTACAGTCTTTACTTGTATATTGACAGACACACACACGAATACATATAAACACATGCAGATTAACAGACTATGAAGTCAGAGACCTTGTTCAAAATTATGTTTTGTCATATACTAGCTTCCTGACATGTATAAGTTAATTCATATTCTGAGGCTCAATGACTTTATCTATACAATGAAGATATGTCAGAGGGTTATGATAATTAAAATAAGATAATCAAATAAAATTCTATAGATGTACAAGACACATAGTAAGGGCTTAATAAATATTGATAAATAGATATTCATTAAAATTATAAATTTTAACTATTATTACTAAATTCATCCAACAGCTTTCTCTGACATTTTCTTCCATATAATTTATGAAGTTTAAAATTAATATATCTTAATGAAATATCTATAGCTGTCTCTTAACTGTGAAAAAGTACAAAATGTATTTTTAATTTTTTAATCTTTTTGAATGCTTCAATTTGAAAAATCCAGTCATTAGGCTTTAATAGTGAGAAAATGAATAATGAAGTGAACAATCCACTTATTAATGACTGTGTTTTTAATCTTACACAAATGCCAATTCTTAGTCATTATGAATGCATTTTCCCTCTCCCAATTGCCTATTTAATGAAAAATGCATAAAACTCCAGTTTATTTTGAGTGCAAGCAATTGAGATAATCAAATAATTGAAAAAATTTGTAGACTTCGTATTTTCAAAGAAAATCCCAATCAAAGTGCATTCCAAAGAGTCAAGCTGATTTGAAGAACTTTTAAATTTAATTTAATTTTACTTTACTATATTTTATTTTATTTTTTGCAGTACGCAAAGTGGTTGAGAGTCTGCCTGCTGATGCAGGGGACACAGGTTCGTGCCCCAGTCCGGGAAGATCCCACATGCCACGGAGCGGCTGGGCCCATGCGCCATGGCTGCTGAGCCTGCGTGTCTGGAGCCTGTGCTCCACAACGGAAGAGGCCACAACAGTGAGAGGCCCATGTACCGCAAAAAAAAAAAAAAAAAAAAAAAAACAATTAAGGAAATGGTCATAGGAACATACATATCGATAATTACCTTAAACGGGAATGGATAAAATGCTCCAACCAAAAGAAACAGGCTTGCTGAATGGATACAAAAACAAGACCCATATATATGCTGTCTACAAGAGACCCACTTCAGACCTAGGCACACATACAGACTGAAAGTGAGGGGATGGAAAAAGATATTCCATGCAAATGGAAATCAAAGGAAAGCTGGAGTAGCAATAATCATATCAGATACAATAGACTTTAAAATAATGTTACAAGAGACAAGGAAGGACACTGCATAATGATCAAGGGATCAATCCAAGAAGAAGATATAACAATTATAAATATATATGCACCCAACATAGGAGCACCTCATACACAAGGCAACTGCTAACAGCTCTAAAAGAGGAAATCGACAGTAACACAATAATAGTGGGGGACTTTAACACCTCACTTACACCAATGGACAGATCATCCAAAATGAAAATAAATAAGGAAACAGAAGCTTTAAATGACACAACAGACCAGATAGATTTAATTGATATTTATAGGACATTCCATCCAAAAAAAGCAGGTTACACTTTTTTCTCAAGTGCACATAGAACATTCTCCAGGATAGATCACATCTTGGGTCACAAATCAAGCCTCAGTAAATATAAGAAAATTGAAATCATATCAAGCATCTTTTCTGAGCACAATGCTATGAGATTAGAAATGAATTACAGGGAAAGAAACATAAAAAACACAAACACGGGCTTCCCTGGTGGCGCAGTGGTTGAGAGTCTGCCTGCCGATGCAAGGGACACGGGTTCGCGCCCCGGTCCGGGAAGATCCCACATGCCGCGGAGCGGCTGGGCCCGTGAGCCATGGCCGCTGGGCCTGTGCGTCCGGAGCCTGTGCTCTGCAACGGGAGAGGCCACACAGTGAGAGGCCCGCATAGAGCAAAAAAAAAAAAAAAAAAAAAAGATAAAAAAAAAAACACAAACACATGGAGGCTAAACAATATGTTACTAAATAACCAAGAGGTCACTGAAGAAATCAAAGAGGAAATAAAAAAATACCTAGAGACAACTGACAATGAAAAAACGACGATCCAAAAACCTATGGTATGCAGCAAAAGCAGTTCTGAGGGGAAAGTTTATAGCTATACAAGCCTACTTCAAGAGACAAGAAAAATCTCAAATAAAAAATCTAAACTTACACCTAAAGGAAGTAGAGAAAGAAGAACAAACAAAACCCGAAGTTAGCAGAAGGAAAGAAATCATACAGATCAGAGCAGAAATAAATGAAATAGAAGTGAAGAAAACAATACCAAAGATTAATAAAACTAAAAGTTGGTTCTTTGAGAAGATAAACAAAATTGAAAAACCATTAGCCAGACTCATCAAGGAAAAGAGGGAGAGGACTCAAATCAATAAAATTAGAAAAGAAAAGGGAGAAGTTACAACAGACACTGCAGAAATATAAACCATCCTAACAGACTACTACAAGCAACTCTATGCCAATAAAATGGACAACCTGGAAGAAATAGACAAATTCTTAGAAAGGTATAACCTTCCAACACTGAACCAGGAAGAAATAGAAAATATAAACAGACCAATCATAAGTAATGAAATTAAAACTGTGATTAAAAATCTTCCAACAAAAAAAGTCCAGGACCAGGTGGCTTCACGGGTGAATTCTCTCAAACATTTAGAGAAGAACTAACACCCATCCTTCTCAAACTCTTCCAAAAAATTGCAGAGGAAGGAACACTCCCAAACTCATTCTATGAGGCCACCATCACCCTGATACCAAAACCAGAAGAAGATACTACAAAAAAAGAAAATTATAGACCAATATCACTGATGAATATAGATGCAAAAATCCTCAACAAAATCCTAGCAAACAGAATCCAACAACACATTAAAAGGATCATACACCATGATCCAGTGGGATTTATCTCAGGGATGCAAGGATTCTTCAGTATATGCAAATCAATCAATGTGATACACCATATTAACAAATTGAAGAATAAAAACCATATGATAATCTCAATAGATGCAGAAAAAGATTATGACAAAATTCAACACCCATTTATGATAAAAACTCTCCAGAAAGTGGGCATAGAGGGAACCTACCTCAACATAATAAAGGCTATATATATGAGAAACCCACAGCCAACATCATTCTCAATGGTGAAAAAATGAAAGCATTTCCTCTAAGATCAGGAACAATACAAGGATGTCCACTCTCACCACTGTTATTCAACACAGTTTTGGAAGTCCTAGCCATGGCAATCAGAGAAGAAAAAGAAATAAAAGGAATACAAATTGGAGAAGAAGAAGTAAAACATTCACTGTTTGCAGATGACATGATACTATACATAGAGAATCCTAAAGATGCTACCAGAAAACTACTAGAGCTAATCAATGAATTTGGTAAAGTTGAAGGATACAAAATTAATGCACAGAAGTTTCTTGCATTCCTATACATTAATGATGTAAAATCTGAAAGAGAATTTAAGGAAACACTCCCATTTACCATTGCAACAAAAAGAATAAAATACCTAGGAATAAACCTACCTAGGGAGACAAAAGACCTGTATGCAGAAAATTATAAGACACTGATGAAAGAAATTAAAGATCATACCAACAGATGGAGAGGTATACCATGTTCTTGGATTGGAAGAATCAATATTGTGAAAATGGCTATACTACCCAAAGCAATCTACAGATTCAATGCAATCCCTATCAAATTACCAATGGCATTTTTTACAGAACTAGAACAAAAAATCTTAAAATTTGTATGGACACACAAAAGACCCTGAATAGCCAAAGCACTCTTGAGGGAAATAAACGGAGCTGGAGGAACCAGACTCCCTGACTTCAGACTATACTACAAAGCTACAGTAATCAAGACAATATGGTGCTGGCACAAAAACAGAAACATAGATCAATGGAACAAGATAGAAAGCCCAGAGATAAACCCATGCACCTATGGTCAACTAACCTATGACAAAGGAGGCAAGGATATACAATGGAGAAAAGACAGTCTCTTCAATAAATGGTGCTGGGAAAACTGGACAGCTACATGTAAAAGAATGAAATTAGAACACTCTCTAACACCATACACAAAAATAAACTCAAAATGTATTAGAGACCTAAATATAAGACTGGACACTATAAAACTCTTATAGGAAAACATAGGAAGAACACTCTTTGACATACATCACAGCAAGATCTTTTTTGATCCACTTCCTAGAGTAATGGAAATAAAAATAAAAATAAACAAATTGGACCTAGTGAAACTTCAAAGCTTTTGCACACAAAGGAAACCATAAACAAGATGAAAAGACAACCCTCAGAATGGGAGAAAATATTTGCAAACGAATCAACGGACAAAGGATTAATCTCCAAAATATATAAACAGCTCATGCAGCTCAATATTAAAAAAACATACAACCCAACTCAAAAATGGGCAGAAGACCTAAATAGACATTTCTCCAAGGAAGACATACAGATGGCCAAGAAGCACATGAGAAGCTGCTCAACATCACTAATTATTAGAGAAATGCAAATCAAAACTACCATGAGATATCACCTCACACCATTTAGAATGGGCATCATCAGAAAATCTACAAACAACAAATGCTGGAGAGAGTGTGGAGAAAAGGGAACCCTCTTGCACTGTTGGTGGGAATGTAAATTCATACAGCCACTATGGAGAACAGTATGGAAGTTCCTTAGAAAACTAAAAATAGAATTACCATATGATCCAGCAATCCCACTACTGGGCATATACCCAGAGAAAACCATAATTCAGAAAGGCACGTGCTCCCCAATATTCATTGCAGCACTATTTACAATAGCCAGGTCATGGAAGCCACCTCAATGCCCATCGACAGACGAATGGATAAAGAAGATGTGGTACATATATACAATGGAATATTACTCAGCCATAAAAAGGAACAAAATTGGGCCATTTATTGAGACGTGGATGGACCTGGAGACTGTCATACAGAGTGAAGTAAGTCAGAAAGAGGAAAACAAATATCATATTAATCCATATATGTGGAACCTAGAAAAATGGTACAGATGAACCGGTTTGCAGGGCAGAAATTGAGACACAGATGTAGGGAATAAAAGTATGGACACCAAGAGGGGAAAATGGGGGTGGGGGGTGGTGGTGGTGGTGTGATGAATTGGGTGATTGGGACTGACATGTATACACTGATGTGTATAAAATTGGACTAATAAGAACCTGCTGTATAAAAATATAAAATAAAATTCAAAAATTTTAAAAATAAAATATAATTTACTGTGTATTAATTACCTCTGTCAACCTCACACATTTCAAAGAAACCCATATACTATGTGTGCAGAGACTTTAAAAATATGCTTTGCAGAGACTAAAAAGCTGGATTACCCAGTAAGACTATATTCCAACTGGCCTTATCTGAAACAGAAGATATATATTTGCCTCTTGAGCTGTAGTGATGATTGGATATGAATTCTGAGAACTTGAAGACTGGTATTTATGGGCAAAGTATTCTAGAAATAGCTGAGGAAAGATTTTTAGCTTTTCAAATTTAGTCTTTAAAAGATAAGATGTACCATGTATATTTGTGGAAATATTTTGTATTCTTACAATACCTTTAAATGAACATAGCTTCATTGAAAATAATGTGAACAGATTGAATCATCTTGTGAACAGATTGAATCATCTTGTAAAAAGCAGAGGAATTAGTATAGAGGGTAAAGGACTTTTTTTTTTATAAATTTATTTATTTTATTTACTTATTTTTGGCTGCGTTGGGTCTTCATTGCTGCATGCGGGCTTTCTCTAGTTGTGGTGAGCAGGGGCTATTCTTTGTTGCAGTGTGTGGGCTTCTCACTGAGGTGGCCTATCTTGTTGCAGAGCACGGGCTCTAGGTGTGCAGGCTTCAGTAGTTGTGGCACGTGGGCTCAGTAGTTGTGGTGCATGGGCTTAGTTGCTCCTCAGCATGTGGGATCCTCCCGGACCAGGGCCCGAACCCGCATCACCCGCACTGGCAGGCAGACTCTCGACCACTGCGCCACCAGGGAAGTCCGAGGGTAAAGGACTTTTAAAAATAATTTGCTTGCAGTAAAAGTCAAATCATTATGCTATACACCTTAAACTTATACAGTGCTATATGTCAAGTATATCTCAATAAAACTGAAAGAATAGAAATTACTGAAATGCCAACTGCTTTTCTCCATAAAGTAAAAAAGAAATTTGAAAGAAATATAAGCTAAAAAAGGTATCAACTTTTCCAATTAAAACTAAATTATTGAGGTGATAAATCTCACAGGTGTATATAAAAAACAATATTAATAACTAACATTTACTTAGAGTTCTACAATTCATTATTTTTTATCAGTTATCTTTTTGTTTTTCAGAACCATCTGAGGCAGGCATTATCATAATCTACATATTCCAGATGAGAAACCTGAGACTCAGAAAGAATAATCCTCATTTTCATTACTTAACTTTTCTGCCAAAACACAACAAAGGTAGTTTTCCCTTTCTTTAGGCAGTAAAAGCTGTTTTCTGGTTTTGTAGTGTTTTGTTTTGTTTTTTAAAGTCCCATGCCAGGGAAATAACAGTCATAAATAGTAATGAGAGGATACTATTTTCTTCACAATTGAAGCAGCAGCTATTGCTGCCTTCTTAGGACTAAAAACAACCTAACAAAACTCTCCACTATTCTAAGATCCAGAAATAGAGATCAAGTCGATCTTGGCTCCCTCAGGAATTTAGGTTGGCATTTAGGGAGTGGGAGTGTGTGTACTCTGGCATTAGGGGTCACTCTGATGCTCAGTCCCACTGATGTTTACTAGAACATTAGTTTTGGGGAAGTACAGGACAAGGAAACAGGCTAGAGGTCCTAAACTGCAAGAAAAAAGCACAACCAAGATTCCATACAGGATTTCAAATTTCAAGTACCACTATAGAATCCTTTCTAAAATTTTTCTCTTTTGCTAACGTGAGATTGCTTTGTTTTGGGAGGGCATATGTTTCAGTCACTACACAGCTCTCAACTTGTTCTATAAGCCACATACTTCTGTTTTTAGAAACACATAAACTACTGTAGTTATCTGACAAAATTAGATTTAGATATGTGACTGGGAGTGTGAAATGGGATACTTCCAGTTCATGAATCTGGAGAGCTTATATTGAAGAAGATTTGGGAAAAGAAGTATTAGCATGGATAAAGAAAGACATTACATAATTATAAATGGGTAACATCAAAAAGATGTAACAAACCTAAATGTGTATGCACCTCAAAATAGGCCTTCAAAATATATGAAACAAAAGCTAGTAGAAATAAGCGAGAAATCCACATATATACATGAAGACATCAACATTTCTTTCTCAGGAATCAATGGAACAATTTAATATCAATAGTATACAAAAGAGCAATATTATCAACCAACCTGACCATATTTACATTTATAGAATATTCCACCATCAGCAGAATACACAATTTTTTTCAAATGCATATGGAATATTTACCAAGATAGACCGTAGTCTGAACCATAAAACAAATCTTAACAAATTTAAAGAATTAGAAATAGGCAAGTTCATAGAGACCAGAAAATAGAATAGAGATTACAAGTGGCTGAGGGGAAGGGAAAGTTATTGTTTTAAGGATGCAGAGTTTTTATACGGGATGCTGAAAAATGAAAATGTTCTCAAAATAGAAAGTGGTGATAGTTACACAATATTGTGATTGACATTTAAAGCCACTGAACTGTACCCTATAAAATGTTTGAAATGGTAAATTTTATGTTATGTATATTTTACCACAATAGAAAATATCAGTTGGGGAAAAAAACCCACACATATATCAGTATATAATCTGACCAGAACAGAATCAAATGAGAAAACAATTTAAAAAATCAGGAAAATATTTGAAAATTAGACAACATACTTCTAAATGAACCACTTGCCAAAGAGGAAATTTCAAGGGAAATTAGAAAATATTTTGAACTGAATAAAAATACAACATATAAAAATTTGTGAAATGTAGCCAGAAGAAAATTTATAGAACTGAATGCTTATACTAGAAAAGAACAAGAGTTTAAAATCAGTAGCCTAAGCTTTCAGTTTAAGAATCTAGAAAAAGGGAACAAATTTAATGCAAATCAAGTAGAAGGATGGAAATAAAGATAAGAATGAAAACCAATAAATTTGAAAACAGAAAGCTAATAGAGAAGCCAATGAAAGCAAAAGCTGATATGTTGAAAAGATTAGTAAATTTTATAAATCTCTAGCCAAACTGACCAAGAAAAAAGAGATCATGTAAATTGCCAATCTCAGGATCAAAAGACGGTACACCACTAGAGACACTATATACATTACAAGGACAATAGATTATGATGAAAAAAATTGATTCTCAGAAATTTAAAAGTTAGATGAAATAGACAATCCTTTAAAAGACACAAATTAGCAAAGCTCCCTCAGGAAGAAATAGATAACCTGATTATCTACTGATAATAACTTAAAACTACTGAATTTATAGCTTAAAACTTCCAACAAAGAATACTCTAGGTTTCACTAGTGAGTTATACCAAACATTTAAAGATATTATAACAATTCTACACAAACTCTATGACAAAATGGTAAGGGAAGGAACCTTTCCCAACTTGTTGTATGAGGCTAGCATTACCATGATAGTGAAACAAAGAAGAAAAAGAAAGAAAAAGGGAGAGAAAGAGGGAGGGAGAAAATATAAACATACACACAAAAAACCTTAAAAAGAAGTTAGTAAATTGGGGCTTCCCTGGTGGTGCAGTGGTTGAGAGTCCGCCTGCCGATGCAGGGGACACGGGTTCGTGCCCCAGTCTGGGAAGATCCCACATGCCACAGAGCGGCTCGGCCCGTGAGCCATTGCTGCTGGACCTGCACGTCCGGAGCCTGTGCTCCACAACGGGAGAGGCCACGGCAGTGAGAGACCCACGTACCGCAAAAAAAAAAAAAAAAGTTAGTAAACTGAATCCATCAATATATAAAAATGATAATATTTCATGGTAAATTGGGGGTTTATCCAAGGAGTGGAATGTTGGTTTAACATTTAACAATCTATGTAATTTATCATATCAACAGAATAAAAGAGAAAAACCACACAATTATCTCAACAGATGCAGAAAAAACGTCCATACTTGAATTTTTAAAAAGCTTATCAAGCCAAGAATAGAAAAAAAAATCCCCGTTTTAATAGAGGGTACCTGTAACTAACATAATGGTGAAAGACTGAATGTTCCCATATCATAGGTAAAAGGGAAGGATGTCCACCCTTATTGCTTCTATCCGATACTGTTCTGGAGGGTGAAGCCAGTGCAGTAAAACAAGATAAATAAATAAAGTAAATGTAGATTGAAAAGAAAGAAAGAAATCTGTCTCTATTGGCTATCAACAGACAGAATATCCCAAAGAATGTATAAAAGAGCTACTGGGACTAATAAGTGAATTTAGGAAAGTCATAGGATTCAAAGTCAATGTACAAACATTCATTGTGTTTCTATAAAGTAACATAAACTATTAGAAATTGAAATTTGAAAAGAGTACTATTTACAATAGTGTAAAAATATGATATATTTTGGTATATAATATACATGTTAAAATTATAAGCTATTGATGTAAGAAATAAAAGATCCAAATAAATGGAAAGCATACTGTATTCATGGATTGGAAGGCTTAATATTATTAGAATGTCAATTCTCCCCACACTGATCTACAGATTTAATGTAATCCCATCGTAATCTCAGTACTGTATTTTGTAGAAATTAGCAAGCTGATTCTAAAATTTCTATGGATAAACAAAGGCTGTACAATAGCCAAAACAACTTTGACATATAAGAAAATTTATATGACTTGATTTATACTTATTATAAGGCTACAGTTATCAGGAGAGTGTAGTGTTGGTAAATATAAACATATAGATCAATTGAATAGAACAGAGAGTCCAGAAGTAGATTTATACAAAATTGGTCAATCGATTGATTTTTGACAAAGTTGTTAAAGAAATTCAATGGTGAAGGGATAGTTTTTCAGCATCTGGTTATCAAACAATTTGACATCCATATGCAAAACTAAAAAAGAACTATCTTTCTGCTGTTGCTTTATAATAGTATAATTTTATTATGGTCCATTAACATACTTTGTATTATTTTAATTTATTTAAATTTGTCAAGGTTTGTTTTTGCTTCATGTATTTTATTTAAAGCCTTGTTATTAAGTGCATACTCATTTAAGATTGTTATGTCTTCTAGTAAAGTGAGCATTTTATAAATCTCTAATGTCCTTTTTTTATCCTAAATAACATTCCTTGTTCTGAAGTCTACTTTGTCTGATACTAAAATAGCCACTCCAGCTTCCTTTTGATTATTGTTTCTGTGGAATATTTTTTTCCATACTCTTACTTTTAATCTATCTAAGTCTTTATGTTTAAACTGAGTTTCTTGAGAGCAGCATGTAGATTTTTTAAAATTTTAATATTACTTCAATCTTTTAATTGGTATATTTAGACCATTTACATTTAATGTAGTTATTGGTGTGGTTAGATCTAGGTCTATTATTTTGCTATGTGGTTTTTGTTCTGTTTGCTCTTTTGTTTCCCTATTCCCCATTTCCTGCATTCTTTTGGATAGTTTGAATAGTTTTAGTATTCCACTCTATTTTATCTACTGCTTTTTTGGTGTTGTCTTTCTCTCTCTCCTCCCTCCCTCCTTCCCTCCCTCTCCCTTTCTCTTTCTGGTCTTTCTAGGGAAGAATTTCTCAAACACAGTACAATTTCTATTTTGGACCAAATAATTATTTGTTCTGGACAGCTGTCCCATGCATTGTAGGATGTTTAAAAGCATTTCTGATCTCTACCCACCAGATGCCAGTTGCACCTCTTCCCCAATTATGGCAGTCAAAATTGTCTTTAGACATTGCCAGTTGTCTCCTGGTGGGCAAAATCAGCCCAAGTTGAGAACTACTGCTCTAAATAATACAACAGAAATACTTAACATTTCAGAGTATAGTTAGAGTAATGTTTTACTATTTAATATTTAGAAGTTTTACAATCATATAAGTCTCTTAACCTCCTCCCTTTATACTATACTTGTCATATGTATTAATTGAACATGCATGAAAAAAAACCCCCAGTTTTCTATATTTACTCAGATTTTACTGTTTTTGTTCTTCTTTGATTCCTGAAGTTCCAGGTTTCATCTGGTATTATTTCCCCTCAGCCTGAAGAACTTTCTTTAGCATTTGTTTTAGTTGGCTGTATGTTCTCTTAGTTTACCTTCATCTGAGAATATCTTTATTTCTCTTTCACTCCTAGGGGATATTTTCATTGGATTTAGAATGCTTGGTCGAAAGTTTTTTCCTATCATTCTGAAGATGTTCTACTGTCTTCTGGCTTCCACGGTTTCCAATGAGAAGTCCATCTTTTTTTTTTTTTAACGTCTTTATTGGAGTATAATTGCTTTACAATATTGTGTTAGTTTCTGCTGTATAACAAAGTGAATCAGCTATATGTATACATATATCCCCATATCTCCTCCCTCTTGCGTCTCCCTCCCAACCTCCCTATCCCACCCTTCTAGGTTGTCACAAAGCACCAAGCTGATCTCCCTGTGCTATGCAGCTGGAGAAGTCCATCATTATTAACATCTTTTTTCTCCTATATATGTTGTGTCATTTTTCCTTAGCTGCTTTTAAGATTTTTTTCTTTACATTTAGTTTTCAGTAGTTTGATTATAATATGTCTGGGTGTGGTTTTCTTTGAGTCTATTCTGTTTTATGTTCTGTGAATTTCTTGAATCTGCAAGTTAATATCTTTCACCAATTTGGGGAAGTTTTCAGCCATTGTTCCGTCAAATATATTTTTCTGCACCAATTTTCTTTATAGGACTCAATTGTTACAAACGTTAGACTTCTGATATAGTCCCATATAGTCTCCTTGAAGTTCTATTCAGTTTTTCTAATCTTTTTTCTCTTTGTTTTTCAGATTGGAGAATTTCTGTTAATCTGTCTTCAAGTTCACAGACTCTTCCCCATGTCATCTTCATTCTGCTATTGAGTTCATTAGTAAATTTTAAATTTCAAAGAATGTATATTTTAATACTATTTTATTCATTTTTTATAATTTATTTTCTTTGCTAAGACCTCCTATCTTTCCATTCATTTTGTCTCATGTATGTTTACCTTTGCCTCATGAAGCTTATTATAGTATCTGTTTTAAAGTCTTTCTCTTATAATTTCAGCATATGTGTCACCTTGGGGTTGGCATCTGTTGATTTTTCTTTTCCTTTGAGAATTGGTCACGTTTTCCTGGCTTTTTGCTTATCAAGTAATTTTGGATTATATTCTGGACTTTTTGAATATTAAATTGTGTAGATACAGATCCTGTTAAAATTCTCTAAAGGATGTTATTCATTATTATTATCATTATTACTGTTTTAGCAGGTGACAGAACCAGTTAGCTTCAACCTACAAATTTTTAAAATCACTTTGATCCGGCAAGACAGCTGGGTGTGCACCAGCCTCGAGCCTGCAAGCAGATCCTCCCTGCCCCCAGGGACTCCAGCCCCACCATGGCAGATTCCCAGCACACATCTGCCCCCCACTGCTGGACCACCTGCACCAACTTCTTGTGCACCCAAAAGGGAAGTCTCCTGTTTGCTGAGATTATATTGCACCTGGTGATTCTGACCCTCTTCAGTGCCTCAACAGCAGGATATTCCTCTGTGGAATATCCACAGATATTCCTCTGTGATTGAATTGATCTTTGCTTCTATCTTCTTTGTCGTCTACATGTGTGACCTGCACACCAAGATACAATTCATTCACTGGCCTTGGAGTGAGCCCTCATAGTGGCCATCCTCTACCTGATCACCTCCATTGTTGTCCTTGTTGAGAGAGGAAACCGTTCCAGAATCATTGCAGGGGCACTGGGCCTAATTGCTAAGGGCCTCTTTGGCTGTGATGCCTCTGTCACTTTCCCCTTGAGATAATAAAGACATACAGCAGCACCTACTGACCCTGCTGATACCCTGGCCCTGTGTCAGTGTACTCCCTTCATTTCTCTCTGTAACCTGCAAATAACTCCTCCATCGAATTAACTCCTCCCCCTGTCCCTACAGCACTCCCAGCCAACTCCCAGCCCTGTATTGAGGTAAAAGTGCTGCTATTCAGAGAATTTATCTTCCAGCCTGCCAATCACCTCTCCAGGGTGTGCCTAGGTCCCCTTCCCTTATGCAGTATAAAAATGAGACGCCAGTTCTGTCTGGTCTATGCCCCCACCTAAGCCACAAAATGAGGGAGGAGGGTACCTTAGATTTCAGACTCCAGGCCCCAGGTTGTGACTCGCTCCAAATAATCAGTGCGGGGGGTGTTTCTATGGAGGAATACATAAATAATACATAAATAATAAATGGATTGTTAGAACAGCAACCAAAAAATCCCTTTCTGTGGGCAGTGGTTCCAATCTCAGTTCAGTTTCCTAACCTTGCTAATGCTGCTTTGGGTCTGTTCAACCACATACATCTCTAAGACGTTAGTCTGAGACCTGGTTGGTGGTTTAAATAGTAATTCAGTTCTCAAAGTTTTGCTAGGCTGCTTTGGGTCTGTCCCATGCATATGCAGCTCAAGGGTAAGTTAGGGATCTGTCTAGTTTCTTACACAATTTTGAGATATCCTCTTCTCCAACTCACTTCTCTCCAGGATTCCTCCTACACTCTCTGTCCCACAGAGGCCCCCTTTCCCAGTTCTTCTGTGTAAAAAGGCAAGGTTTCTTTTAGAGTTTTAGAGTCCCTGTATCGCTGCTGGCAAACAGTTCTGCACTTGGGGCAAAGCCACAGGAGAAAAGAGGGGAAAAAATAGAAAACTCATTCTCAAATGAATTGCTCCTTCAAGTTTTGACTCCAGTCCACAATCCACCTGATTCCATTTACTTTTGAGAGTCCTTAGATTTTTGTGTTTTTTTTTTTTTAAATTTTATTTATTTATTTATTTATGGCTGTGTTGGGTCTCCGTTTCTGTGCGAGGGCTTTCTCTAGTTGCAGCAATTGGGGGCCACTCTTCATCGTGGTGCACGGGCCTCTCACCATCGCGGCCTCTCTTGTTGTGGAGCACAGGCTCCAGACGCGCAGGCTCAGTAATTGTGGCTAACGGGCCTAGTTGCTCCGCGGCATGTGGAATCTTCCCAGACCAGGGCTCGAACCCGTATCCCCTGCATTGGCAGGCAGATTCTCAACCACTGCACCACCAGGGAAGCCCGATTTTTGTGTATTTTGTCCATAGTTTTCACTGTAATCAGCAGGAGAGATGAGCAACTTGGTCGGAAGTGGAAGTCACATTCTGATATTAGATGTAAGAAAAAGATTTTTAAGGATGTTTGTAAAGATACGTAAAATGAATATAAGGAAGAGTAAGGCTTTGGTGATCACACGGTCCAATGGAACTCCCTCAGTAGTTGCCTAGAATAGAAGGGGTAAGAGTGCTAAGTATAGACAACACCAATCAAGTGTATTCTTAAAATAACACACAAAGTCAGAACTCAGGCATTCTAGTTATGCCGAGATGTCTTGATGCCCTTTCTCATACTCTTCTTTTGTGGGTAGTTTGGACAAACACCCTTTAGTGATGTCTCGGACAGTGATTTAGAAATTATGTTACTCAGAGCTCTAGGCATTCCATGGAGCCCCTTCCCCGCCAAAAGTAGTGGGGAGAGGGTGGATGCCCTGGTACTCCTCCCTGCTTCAATTGCAGCAGCCCACTTTTATCTGTTGTTCTTATTGGACAGTGTTGTAAGATGTCATAACAGCTAGTATTAGCATTGGTAAAAATAAATAAAAACAAAAATAGGAAGCCACTAGTTTACAGTAAAGAGCCTGGGTTGATCAGCAGTAGCTGTCTGTGATGATGCTTTCCAATTCTTCTCATCGAGGCTTGTAAAACAGCTGAGGTATTCTAGATAAGAAGTACTGAGGCCTTTTCTGGGATTGCCTGGGGTACTATGGGAAGTTCAAAGCAGTAAAAGTGTTTCTGCTCTTCTGATTTAAAGTGCTTGTCTGAATACTGGAAAATGCAACATGGGCTGTTACCAGTTTACGTGCCTTACTCCCTCATTGCCAGAGTAAACCCGTGTTGCTTGATGACTTAAAGCTATCAAACCAAGGTGATACTGACCTGTTTCACCCCTTTGGAGAATATTTGCTTTTTATGAGGCTCCTGAGAATGGCAAGTACTTAACACAAAGAGATTACTTTAATACTTACATTTAAGGTAACAAGCTAGTGGGAAAGAGACTCTTCCTTAGGTGTCTTATAACACGGGGATTATATAAAGTAAGTTAAACAACCTTGGACCCACACTTTAGGGATGGCTGAATAACAGCAGTGTTTAATAGTTCATCTCCCAGCCTTCCATTAAATATTCACAAAGTAATACAAAAAGATGCAAATGCACAATCACTCTCGAAATAAAGGATAAAAGTCAATCATAAAGGAGAATGCTGAAAGTATTTCTATTACTAAATTTTCACTAGTGCCAAACTAAGAAACAGAATTGATATCTGAGGCATACGGCAACCTTTTTTTTTTTTTTTTTGGTTTGGCCACCCCGTGCACTTATGGCATCTTGGTTTCCTGACCAAGGATCGAACCCGTGTCCTCAGCAGTGAAAGAGTGAAGTCCTAACCACTGGACCGCCAGGAAATTCCCCACACAGCACCTTTTGAATCTGGAAATCTGTAAATTAGGTAGAAGGGACTCTGTCTCATGGCTCCTCTAGATTCCGTTCACTGACTGCCCATAGTTTGGGAACACAGAGCTTCACTAATGAGAAATCTAGGCAGCCATGGCCTTCACTGTGTGGAAACAGATGTCTGAATGGTCGGGGTGCCCCTTCCTGTCATTAACAGCGCCTCTTAACCAATTCAGTTTCTACAATCCCCAGTACAAAATAAGGCTTAGGATAAAGAGAGTGGAGACCTTGGGATAGGTAGTCTTCACAAAGGTAAAGAATTTCAGGTGATGTAATACCTCAGTCTTATAGAGTGCTGTATGTCAACTATATCTCAATAATGCTGGAAGAAAAAAAAATTAGTAAAAACCCAAAAATTTAATTGACCAATTATGGAAAAAAAAGAATTTCAGGTAGAGGTAGAGGTAGAGTTAGAGGAACCCTAAAAACAGTGAAAGCTGCAGGGAGGGGTAAAGTCGTCCTTAAGGAAGAGTAAATACAGTTAAATTCTCTAGGTTAAACATCCTCTTTCTAATAGAGTATGGAGAAGTGATTCTACTTCATTTCAAAAGAAATGCTTGCTAAGCAGAAAAAAAAACTAGAATAAGGCCTGTGCCTATCAAATCACAGAATATTAGAGAAGCAGAGTCCATCAATACCTAAGCTATATGATAAGGAAACAAAATAACAACACTGCATCTAATCTGTTTACAAACTCTGGTCCTAGATATTTTTCTCCCAATTCAAAGTTGAGAAAATGGGGGTGGGGGTTGGGGAATGAGAACTATGGAATAAATTTCTGCAGTGTAAGACAAGGAAAATAATCTCTTAAGAACATTTTAAAAAGTCTTAATCGAATACTGATTTACTACAGGAACAGGAAGAAATTTTAGGAAGACCGTTTTTTAAAAATCTACACGTCCATCAATGGATGAATAAATGAACAAAAAGTATTTACGTACAATGGAATACTATTTAGCCTTAAGAAGGAAGGAAATTCTTACACGTGCTACATGATGGATGAACTTTAAGATGTTATGCTAAGTGAAATAAGCTAGACACAAAAAGATAGATATTCTATGATTCCACTTATTTGAGGTACCTGAAATAGTACCTCATTCATAGAGTACTATGAATAGTACCAAATTCATAGAGATGAAAAGTAGAATAGTGGTTGCCAGGGGCTGGGGGAAGGGGGTATGGGAAGCTGGTGTTTAGTGGGTACAGGATTTCAGTTTGGGAAGCTGGGAAGTTCTGGAGATGGATGGTGGTGATGGTTGTACAACAATGTGAGTATATTTAATACCACTTTTCTGTACACTTAAAAATGGTTAAAGTGGTACATTTTAAGTTATATATATATTTACTACAATTAAAAAATGCTCCCAAGGGCTTCCCTGGTGGTTCAGTGGTTGAGAGTCCACCTGCCGATCCGGGAAGATCCCACATGCCGCGGAGCGGCTGGGCCCGTGAGCCATGGCCGCTGAGCCTGCGCGTCTGGAGCCTGTGCTCCGCAACGAGAGAGGCCACAACAGTGAGAGGCCCGCATACCACACACACACACACACACAAAATGCTCCCAAATCTATAAAAAGAACAAGTCAGTCACAAGAAACTATATAGTATATTGTTTCATTTCTATGAAATTCTAAAACATGAAGAACTAATCTATGGTGATAGAAATTAGAATATAGATTAACCTTGATGAGGTGTTTACAGGGAGGGGAAATGAGGAACTATTTGGGAGTGTTAAAAGTGTTCTATAATAGATTTAGTGGTGTTCACACAGTTGTATACATATATAAAACTCCACTGACTTGTACACTTAAGATCTGTGCATTTTACTAGATCTAAGTTATATCTTTTTTTTATAAAAAACTCATGCCTATGAAATACGAATAGAAAGAGCAGGCTAAACTGAAATGAAAACAGATTAAGGTGAAAAGAAAACAGGGTAGAAAAGTCTTTAAGGAAACCAAGATTTTAAAATGCAGTAACTCAAATAAAATCCATTCTGGAGGTCACATATAGCCGACTCTTCAGGGCAGCAAATCAAATCAGTGTTTCAGAAGACAAACTTGAGAAGCTTTCCCAGAATGTAGAAGAAAAGAACAAAGAGAAATAGAGATAAGGAAGACAAAGATGAGATCCTAGGTATTGATAATGGATGTTCCAAAAGAAGATGAGATAAATGAAGCATATGCAATAAACTAATATATAAGAAAATTTGAAAGGGTGAGCTGTGACAGGGTGAGAGAGAGTCACGGACATATACACACTAACAAACGTAAGGTAGATAGCTAGTGGGAAGCAGCCGCATGGCACAGGGATATTGGCTCCGTGCTTTGTGACCGCCTGGAGGAGTGGGATAGGGAGGGTGGGAGGGAGGGAGACGCAAGAGTGAAGAGATATGGGAATATATGTATATGTATAACTGATTCACTTTGTTATAAAGCAGAAACTAACACACCATTGTAAAGCAATTATACCCCAATAAAGATGTTAAAAAAAAAAAAGAAAATTTCAGTGAGGTGAAGGAAGACCTTAGTCTTTTCAGAAGTTCCCTCTTCCAGAAAAAATTTATGATAAGAGATCCACCCCTGGGGTTATCCCAGTGAAGTTTTTGAATTTCAGAAATACACAAAGAATCCTGCAAGAGTTAAGCAAGAAAATGTTGAATATAAAGTAGCAAAACACAGGTTGGTCTTTTACTTTTCTTCAGTAGCACTAAGTCTAAAAACAGATAGTGGAGTACACTTAAAGAATTTTAGGGCAAAGATTTACGAACCAAAAAACTGTATCTATCCATGTTGTCACTGATGTCTGAAGACAACAGACATGCTTAAAGATGTGCTAGATCTCACCTAAGGATCCTTCATTTTAAAATTATTTAAAGTTTTAAACGTGTCACAGGTATGAAACAGACAGTGTGGGGAATATAGTCAATAACTATGTAATATCTTTGTATGGTGTCATTTTATAACTAGATTTATCATGGTGATCAGTTGGAAATGAATAGAAATATTGAATCACTATGTTCTGTAACGGAAACTAACATAGTGCTGTAGGTCAATTATACTTCAAAAATCAACCAACCAACCAACTAACTCATAGAAAAAGAGATCAGATTTGTGGTTACCAGAGGCAGGGGGTGAGGCAGGTGGGAACAGGATGAAGTCATTCAAAAGGTACACATTTCCAGTTATAAGATAATAAGTACTGGGGATGTAATGTGCACCATTATAAATATAATTAACACTGCTGTATGTTATATTTGAAAGTTGTTGGGATTTCCCTGGTGGTCCAGTGGCTAAGACTCTGCACTCCCAATGCAGGGGCCCCGGGTTAGATCCCTGGTCAGGGAACTAGATCCCACATGCCGCAACTAAGAGTTTGCAAGCCGCAACTAAAAAAAAGATCCCACACGTGGCAACGAAGATCCCGAGTGTGGCAACTAAGACCTGGCACAGCCAAATAAATAAATAAATAAATATTTGGGACTTCCCTGGCGGCCCAGTGGTTAAAACTTCGCCTTCCAATGTGGGAGGTGCAGGTTCAATCCCTGGTCAGGGAATTAAGATCCCACCTGCCTCCTGGTTAAAAAACCAAAACATAAAACAGATGCAATATTGTAACGAATTCAATAAAGACTTTAAAAATGGTCCACATCAAAAAAAATCTAAAAAAAAAAGTTGTTAAGAGAGTAAATCCTGAGAGTTCACAGGAAAAAAAATTTTTTTCTGTGTCTTTAACTTTGTATCTATATGAGATAACATGTGTTCTCCTAATTTATTGTGGTCATCATTTCATGATGTACATAAATCAAATCATTATCTGTAGTTATACAGATAAACTTATACAGTGCTGTATGTCAACTTCATGTCAATAGAACTGGAAGAAAAAAATAAAATAATTTAAGGTTTTACTTTAGACCACTCAAAAATGAGTAAAAATTAAAGTGCAAGAAAACAAATTCTTTACAAGGACTGGAAGCAAATATGGAAGTTAAAAATACAGAAGTAAATCTAAATGTTAGTTATAATTTAGTTACAAACCTGAAGATAATATTGTAAAACTTGAAAGAAAAGATTATGGTGTTTTGTTTTGTTTTGTTTTTGCGGTACGCGGGCCTCTCACTGTTGCGGCCTCTCCCGTTGCGGGGCACAGGCTCTGGACGCGCAGGCTCAGCGGCCATGGCTCACGGGCCCAGCCGCTCCGTGGCATATGGGATCTTCCCGGACCGGGGCACGAACACGTGTCCCCTGCATCGGCAGGCGGACTCTCAACCACTGCGCCACCAGGGAAGCCCTATAGTGTTTTTTTGTTTTTTTTTTTTAAAAAAAAAAAAAAAAGGAGAGAAAGATAAAAAAACAAAAAAAGTTTGTTGGTTTTTTTTTAAAAAAAAAGGAGAGAAAGATAAAGGAGAGAAAGAAAAGGTGCCCATTTGTATTTCTCATTTAAAAAGAAAGTTTTCAAAAGTTATAGTTTTATGCTTAAATTTATAGTCATAAAAATGTATATTTAACATTGTGTTTAAAGGTAACTATTAGTAGACTAACAACAAGAATTCTTTATTCCAAAATCCAAATCACTGCAGAAACAAAAGGAAAAATAGCCTGAAGTTTATATAGAAAATTATAGAAAGCAAAGACATTGACTAAGTAGAAATTTTTTTTTTTTTTTTTTTGCGGTACGCGGGCCTCTCACCGCGGCAGCCTCTCCCGTCATGGAGCACAGGCTCCGGACGCGCAGGCTCAGCGGCCAATAGCCCACGGGCCCAGCCGCCCGGCGGCATGCGGGATCCTCCCGGACCGGGGCACGACCCCGCGTCCCCTGCCTCGGCAGGCGGACTCCCAACCACTGCGCCACCAGGGAAGCCCAGTAGAAACTTTTTAAAAAGAAAGAATGAAAACCATTTTCCTATGAGCACTTCCTATAAAAAAAATATTGAATGAAGAACCACTTAACAAAGAAAAGAATCAAAATAAATAACTCAGGAGGGACTTAAGCACAAAGCTATTCATTGCAGCATTGTTTATAACAGGAAAAGATTGGAACCAACTAAGATGTCCTTTAATAGGGTATTGGTTAAATAAATTGCTATGAATGCAAAAAGTGAACTACTTGGTAGGTGTTAAAAAGAATGAGACAGTTCTATATTTACTGATACAGAACAATCTTCAAGATATATTGTTAAGATAGGGGAAGAAAAAGCATGGTTGAGAAAAGTCTATGTAACAAATGTGGATGATTGCGTACTTACCGAAAGAATATAAGAAACTGAACAGCCATTGCCTTTTGTGTTAAGGAATAAGTAGCTTATGGACAGAGGTGAGAGGAAGAATTACTTTTCATTGAATATCACATTGTATCTGTTGGATTTATATGTCAGAGTATGTATTAACTGTTCAAAAATTAATTAAGTAAAATTTACAGAATATGGATTGGAACAAGAGATACTTATCCTCTCTTAGTACTTAAATTCACTGTAATTAAGTGTATGATGCAGAAGTTGCTATATTTGGCTTATGTGCAGGGAGAAGTAGGAAGAAATCAGTTCATGGACATAGGGAAAGAATAAAGTAAACCACCAAGAAGCAGAGATGAGAATCATTTAGGCCTGGAAAGTCTGAGCGAGTATCAATGGTTCATCAGAGCTTTTCAACTCTGGTTTCAGTGTCTCTTGACTCCCAGCTAGACTTTCTGCTCTTGCCTAAATGCATTTCAGTTGGAATTAAAAAAAATATACAGAAAGCAAGCCATGGTGAGGGTGGGGAAAAGAGACAAAAGAAAATAGAAATATATATCAACCTTTTGGAAGGTGGGAGGACTTTCTAAATTAAAAATAATAAAATAAATTCCTTTAAAATATCATGGATTTAACAGAATTTTTTAAAGTATATATTTTAATTGACAAAATACATTCAAAATATTTAAATAAACAATAAATTGGTAAAATTTTTCAATTCTAGAATAAAAATATCCTTAAGACATACATATATATATGCATACCTACATATATACACATACATACATATATATTCATATTTATGCTCATAAAAATCAATAAGAAAAATCCTAAGGCCCCATTGATGGATAGGCACAAATCACAAATTAATTCATAGAAAAAGAAAAACAGCTAATTAACAACATATGGCAAAGTATTCAACCTTGTAGTAATCAAAGATATGCAAATTAATACAACAATGAGCTAAGATGTTAATAACGACACATCCAATGCCAGGGGGAGGATGATAAAAAGGGACATAGGGCTTCCCTGGTGGCGCAGTGGTTGAGAGTCTGCCTGCCGATGCAGGGAACACGGGTTCGTGCCCCTGTCCAGGAAGATCCCACATGCCGCGGAGCGGCTGGGCCCGTGAGCCATGGCCGCTAAGCCTGCGCGTCTGGAGCCTGTGCTCCGCAATGGGAGAGGCCACAACAGTGAGAGGCCCGCGTACCGCAAAAAAAAAAAAAAAAAAAAAGGGACATAAACAGCCGGAGTGTAAACTTGCATTGCTATTTGAAAAACAATTTGGCAAAATATATCAAAAGTGTTTAAAATGCTTTGGCCCATTTCTAAGAACCATTTCTTTTTTTGTTTTGTTTTGGCTGCGTTGGGCCTTCGTTGCTGCGGGCGGGCGGGCTTTCTCTAGTTGCAGCGAGTAGGGGCTACTCTTCGTTGCGGTGTGCGGGCTTCTCATTGCAGTGGCTTCTCTTGTTGCAGAGCATGGGCTCTAGGTGCGCGGGCTTCATTAGTTGTGGCACACAGGCTCATTAGTTGTGGCTCATGGGCTCTAGAGCACAGGCTCAGTAGTTGTGGTGCACTGGCTTAGTTGCTCCACGGCATGTAGGATCTTCCCAGACCAGGGGTTGAACCCATATCCCAGGCAATGGCAGGCGGATTCTTAACCACTGCGCCACCAGGGAAGTCCCTGAGAAGCATTTCTAAGGAAATAATTCTCAATTAAGAAAAAACTTTATAATATAAAATTTTAAAAATTTTTAAAGGGAAAAAAATCCAAAAAATGTTTATCAACTGTACTCCAATATAAAATTAAAAAAATTTTTAAAGGCAAAAAAATCAAAAAAAAGAAAGAAAAGAAAAAACCATGCACAAGGATGTTTATAGTAGCACTATTTATAGTAATGGTTAAATAAAGTATGGTAAATTTCTGGAATGGAATATTATGCAGGTATAAAAAGTTATGCTTAATTATGCCTATACAAACCATTATGTAAGCTGAAAAAAAAAAGCAGTATATAAGAATTGCACATACAGCATACAAAACAAACAAACCTTTGCAGGGGACAAATAATGATTAAAAGAAAATCTCCAAAATTGTCAATAGTGATGGTAATTGAGTGGTGGGAATATGAGTGAATTTTGTTCTCTTACTTTTCCAGATTTCCCAAAATCTTAAAAATAAGCGTGTACTATTTTTATAATGAAAGAAAAACATGATTACTGCTTTAAAAGTCCTAGCTTATGCCTTAGGGAATGCATGAAGCAGCAATGACAAGAACACATAAACAAGAGCATATGTATAAATTCAACTAGCAGAGCACTAACACTGTCTGCAAATAAAAAGGAGTAAGGTTTATAAAGGGTCTTGGTTATTAAGAAAGAATATATAGAGTGTATATGGGTGATATTTATATGCTGATGGGTGAACATGAGGAATCAGTGCCTCTCTTCAAGTTACAGGGATTTTAGGGAAGATGTTATATTTTAGGAGGTCTTTGAATGATGAAAGGGAGGGGGAAATGGTGAAATGTCAGATACACATTTTTCTGTTTCCACGTGTTTGGCATGGAAGTCTTTTTTTTTTTTTTAGCATCTTTATTGGAGTGTAATTGCTTTACAGTGCTGTGTTAGTTTCTGCTGTATAACAAAGTGAATCAGCTATATGTATACATATATCCCCATATCCCGGCATGGAAGTCTTAAAGTTGAGACTGAGATGAGTGATAAAAGTCGTTATGAAAAAAAAAAGGGAATTAGATATTGAGCGAGAGTCCGTTACTGCCAAAAAAGGCAATTCACTAATGTAACAGCCCTAAAGAGGAAGATGTAAGTACCTAAAAAGCAATGGGCTAGAAAACACACAATTGGGACTCAGTGGGGGGCTGCTGGGTGGGAGGGGGAAATTTGGACAGGAGGCTCTTGCAAAAACTGAAAAAGAGTATGTGACCAACTATGTATATCTGTTATTATCTCCTTGATCTGGGCTTTCCTCTCTTACTATGGTCATGCATGCACCATCTCAGGGGTTCCACAAACCTAACAGTCTCCACCCTTGGAATGAATTATAACATCAGACATTTACATGCTTGGGCTTGTGAGTGTGGGAACAGAAGGGTCCCCAAGATGGCAATAACATAGAGCAGGGAAGTAACTGTTTTACAGAAATCTGTTTCCTTCTATTTTTCCATTCCGTTTCTAGGGTCAATGCAAGTATTTTTGCAGTTGAATGGAATAGCAGCTTCTAAGAAATAAAAAACAGATGTTAGAGGAAGGCATTCCAGGGTGAGTCAGGAGAAGCCCTTAAGGGCACCCTGTGCTCACGGCTGGTCCTACACTTTTCCTTGCAGTAATCTTGATAGATGTCACATCCCCAACTGCCTAGGCACCACCTAGGCTGTAGTAGATGTAAACATGTCAAACTACATTGACTCCCAAGCCTGAATATCCTGTGGAAAGAAAAAAAGAGCTTGGCTCATCTCAAGAGCACTCTTAGGTAATGGAACATATTCTTCCTGATTCACTTCACAAATCTAGAAAAATATGTACATATAAACTACTTGAGGGTAAATATTCATCATATAAAACCAATCTCTTAAAACAGAACTGAACCTAAATTTTCACAACTTTTTGTTTACTAAAGTTGTTCAGAATCAAGTGAAGTTGTTCCACACTAAAAAAATAAATAAAGTAATGCCCTTTTTGAAAGTTATATGAAACATAATAAGAATCATACTTTCTTGGAAATGTTAACTACAGTTTCTGTAGGAACTTAGCCACATAACCTTCTTAACACATTTGTGGTATGCATTTTTTTAAAAATTTCTTTAATATCTTTATTGGAGTATAATTGCTTTACAATGGTGTGTTAGTTTCTGCTGTATAACAAAGTGAATCAGCTATACATATACATATATCCCCATATCTCCTCCCTCTTGCGTCTCCCTCCCACCCTCCCTATCCCACCCCTCTAGGTGGTCACAAAGCACCGAGCTGATCTCCCTGTGCTATGCGGCTGCTTTCCACTAGCTATCTATTTTACATTTGGTAGTGTATATATGTTGTGGTATGCATTTTTGAAATTACATGCAATTTATGGCACCAAATTACAATTGATATGTAACTTACAGCGTGTACCTGAATTTTTGGTGCATTTTTAAGATAGAATAGATGTGACTATGCATTGAGAAAATGTAAAAATATATGTGAAAATGTGTTTATATGGGAATATGGTAACTTTATAATATTTTTTAAAATCTGGAAGCATTCTTTAATTTGATCAAAAAGCTTTTACATTTCTTTTGTACAAAGGTTTGTTGAAGTAAAGACAATAAACATGAGTTAATTTGTCATTCCTTTACAACACTTCATTGTGGACCACTTCCTTGTATAGTGGTGATATAAAACAAGTATAAAAGGTACTCTTAATAGATGTCTATATACACATTTAGCTATGAATATTTTTTTTCCCTGAAATCCAACCGTTTTGGTTATTTAATGTTGAAAAACTACCCCAAAATTTAGAAGCTCAAAGTAACAACCATTTTATTATATGTTCATGATTCTGATGTGTGGGCAGTGATTGGAGGGATTAGCTTGTCTCTGTTCCCTGTGGTGTCATCTGGCGCGTTTCAAATGTCTGGGGACTGCTGGAATGGCTTGATGTGGGTCATAAGTCTGGAGTCTCTGTTCTCAAGGTTTGCTGGATTCCTCAGTCATCCTCCATCTGATTTCTTCTTGTGTTTAGTTAGCTTGGGTTTCCTCACACCATGGTGATCTCAGTTTAGTTGGGCTTACCAGAGCACTAAATGCTTAGTTGCCAGGCAAACTCACAAAGTTTAGGCTTGTTACTGGCACAGTGCCATTTTTGCTGCATTTTATTGGTTAAAGCAGGTCATAAGGCCCCAGACCAGATTCAGTGTGGGAGGGTACTCCAGGAGGGCATGAATACTGGAAGACAGGGTTCTTTGGGGACCATCCTTCGAGGCTAGCTACTACATCAATGTTTATGAAAGAATTCCATAAAGTTAAACAGAATCAATTTCCTACGAAATAACTGAAAGCAAAGGAACGCTCAACTTAATTGTCTTTCACTATACACAAGTCTATACCCAAATCTTTCTACTTTTTCCATGATCTCTCCCAAATATGCCTCATTCAAATTCTTTCAGCACCGCAGTCTCTTCATTAGGTCCTAGCATGAATCTCATATAAATTAAACACTTCCAGATGTTTGAATTCCAAAAACCAGAAAAATTAACATATAACTAATTTAATCTATATATTTGCTTAAGTTGCCAACTTTGTAATTTTAAATTTCCAGGTGAAAAACATTAAAAAAGCTGTACCATTTACTATTACTCTTGCTTCTTAAAGGAAAATACATTTAGTTTTTTTAAAAAGTAGTCAAGAGAATTTCAGATTGAAAGACAGTCTTAAAGTAGAACAGCTTCCTTTATGAGCAACTCCACCAAGGACGACCACTGGTTCTTGGACCCAGTGTTTGGGAACCTCTATTCAAGCCACTGTTATCGAATACTACCAAGATCCTTTTTATTCACACCTTACTACAATCATTTCACATCTTTCCCTAGGGACTGTAATCATATTGCTCACATTGTAAATTTTATAATTTCCTTTTTTATATGGAATCATTTAAATCTATGGGATGTAAATAATACAGTTGTGAAATACTACTACTTGTTACTGTATTAGGATTGGATATTGTTAGCATACTCAGCAGGTAAGAGTTGGGATTCTGGAGTCAGACAGCCTCTGTTCCAACGTGGGTCTGTCATGACCTTGAGCAACTAATGTATCTTTCTGCACCTCAGTTTCCCCATCTACAATGTAGGTATAACTATAGCAGAGTATTTTTGAAGTTTTAATGAGATATTATATATGGCATAGTGCCTAACACATGGTAAGCGCTCAGTATGTATAATTAATGTTATATTCTTACTATATTTATCCATGGTATCAGTAGTTTGCAATTGTACTTAGGATTCTAATATATACTTTAAGGGTGATCTCAAATATCCACAATGCTTTTAAAGAGACTAGTAACAATTAGACAATAGAGTTTTAAAGTTGGAAAGGAACTTTAATGTCATATGATTCTACTCCATTACAGGTGAGGACTTTTAAAAAACAAAAACATTGATACAGAGTCCAGCTATCTTATGGTAAAAGATAGTGGGGGGTTACAATCATCAGATTAGCCTTGTAGATCAGTAAAATATATAGGCCACACCTATACTTCTAGTAGCTTTGCCAGATGGGCTTTCAGTCCCACTTACATTTATAAGTGCCACTCAATTATTGTCTTAGCTACCTGCATTTTTTTAAGTGTCCAAGTGGAAAGCAGCAAAATGCTCACAGTTCTCTGAGAAACAACAAAATTCCTAAGACTACCTAAAAATGGTAATAAAAAAGGACAAGCATGGTTTAGGACATTTATTTTAGGGCAACTGCCAGATTTATTTTAAGCCCTATGCTTAAAAATAAGTTTAATTCACATGACTGGCTTAAAATACTGGAGCCAGGAAAAGTCACTGCAAAAGCATTTAATGAAATACCTGAATTTTGTCTAGTTCTCGTCGGATACGATTTTTGTGAAGATTTACTTCCTATCTTGATTTATACAGTGGATTTTACATCTAAATATTTCTTGCATCTAACACAATGAAAACAGAATGCACATTTTTCAAACAACAGAACATTTTCCTAACCTCTGACTCACAACAGAAAGTTGGTGGACTGTTCAGATGCTGTACAGTGCTTTTTATATAGACAATTGGTTCATCTGTAGCATTCTCCAGTGTGGGGCAAAACATCCACATTTTCTATTATTAGCAATCCTTTATTTGACCTATGAGCAAACCTGAAGATTGATTAGAAATGAATTAAGGTAGATGTCCTGCTGAAAGCAGTGACGAACATTACTTTATCAGCAGATTGGATAACACGTCTCACCCTCTCTCACACTACAGTCAATGAAGCAATTGAATCAGGAGGAAATGGCCATTACTTTCATGTTCTACTTTAGTCTGGTAAAATCACATTCTAAGTTTCACTGAATGTTTTGAAATCGAAATGGCAGGATTACACATCAAGAAGAGAACTATAGTGGGAGTGTTAATCGTGTCAGAGAGCTAGTATGAATAACTTAAAAAATATTGATTTCTTTCCTAAGATTCTTTTCTTTTTTTTTTAAACTAAATTGAGCTTGACTTCTATTGACCATATCTTCCGGAGTCAATAGTTTAAAGCTCCCCTGACACACACGCTCGCTTTAGGAGGGTCATGTACTGCACTGCTTCGTAATTTTCCCATGGAAGCGAAGACGGGTTAAACGACGTGGGGTTCACGGAGGGCCGACGATGAAGCACTACTGAAGACCAGACTCCGCTGGTGCTAAAACGCTGGTCCCTGCCGGCGAAAAGGCATCTTGCCTTTAAAAAACAAAACAAAAAAACCTATCTCCAAAATAACAATAACAAGCACCCTTTCTCGCTAGAATTCTGATGGCTGCAGCCCAGAGGAAGCAGAGCTGGGGCAGCGGCCAGGACGCCACCGGAGGCAGCGAGAGGTCCTACTCCGCGTGGACACCCACAGCCGCTTCCCGAGACGGCTTAGCTGCTCAACGCCTGCAGGAGCGAGGGCGGTGCCGCCCGCCGCGCCCAGTCAGCTCCTCCCCGCTGCCAGCCTTCCCAGGCAGCCTGCGAGGCCCCGGGGGCGCCCCGCCTTCCGCCCCGCCCGGCCCAGCCTGGCCCTGCGGAGGCGTCAGAGTGCGCGCGCGCGCGGCGCGGGCCCGGTTCCCCTTCCGAATGTCCGCGCCCCGCATGCGCAGTCGGCGCCGGCGGTCTCCGTTTGTTTGAACAGGAAGGCGGACATATTAGTCCCTCACGGCCCCCCTCGCCCCACCCCCCAAGCACTCGCCGCGCGACTCGCCCTTTCGCCAGCCCGGGCCACAGCGCCTCCCAGAAGCTCCCCCAGCCGCAGCCGCCGGGACCGGACTCTCGTCTCCCTCACCGCCCCCTCTCCAGCCCGTCCTCTCCCAAGTCTCCATCGGGCACCGACCTCGCCCTGCCCCGCCGGACACCGCAGCAGCAGCCCCGTCAGCGTCGGGACAAAATGGGAGACTGAGGCTATCCCGCGGGGACCAGCTCTTGGCCGAGGCGGATCGGTGCGTCGGGCCGGGCCAAGTGGATCCGGGGATGCAGGGCTAGACCGTCTCCAGCGCCTCAGAGAGGAGCGGGCCCGGCCCGGGGCCCGAGCGCCGGCGGCGGCAGCTGGCACAGCTCCGCGCCCGCCCTTCGCTTTCGCCTTTCCTCTTCTCCCTCCCCTGCTGCCCGGAGGAGTCTCCACCCTGCTTTTCTTTCTCTCCCCCCTCCTGCCCATCTCGGGACCGGGAGCCCTCCATGGCGAAGGCGGCCGGGGCCCGCTAGGCTGAAGCACTTCGCCGGAGCGACGAGGCTGGTGGCGACGGCGCTGTCGGCTGTCGTGAGGGGCTGCCGGGTGGGATGCGACTTTGGGCGTCCGAGCGGCTGTGGGTCGCCGTCGCCCCCGGCCCGGGGTCTGGAGAGCGGAGATCCCCTCAGTGAGGGGGAGGAGGGGGAACCGGGCGCACCTGGTGACCCTGGGGTTCCGGCTCCTCCGCCCCGCGGCCGCGAACCCACCGCCGGAGGAAGTTGGTTGAAATTGCTTTCCGCTACTGGTGCTGGTACGAGGGTATTGTCACAGTAGAAGCAACATGTCGACTGGGGACAGTTTTGAGACTCGGTTTGAAAAAATCGACAACCTGCTGCGGGATCCCAAATCGGAAGTGAATTCAGATTGTTTGCTGGTGAGTGGCACAGTTCTCTTTTGCTTGCCGGAGGTTCTGTATTTATTTCCTTCCTCTTGCTTTCAGTCTGGTTATCTGCAAAAGAAAGTTTCAGGTGTGCATCATCTTGGAAAACACCAAAATCTGGTGTTTTTCCTGAAGAGTCTTGGAGTACCATTGAAAGCTCATGCCGCAGACCTATTTATCATTGGACTGGCTCTGCACTCTCTGAACTTTTAGCTCTGACTCAGTTTATCGTTAAACAAAAGATACTTATAAACCTCTGTTGCAGGCGATCATATAAAAAGTTACCACGTCAAAGTCATTACTACGTATATAGTTTGTTAAATGGCGACCTTAGTAATATTAATCCTTCCTATCGGTTTGACAGTAAAGTTGGAAAAGACTGCTTCCATTTACAGCTGTTTATCTCCTTAAGGGTTTAATTTTTAGACTTGTGACAATGTAGAATCGATATTGAGGAAGTGATTTTTGAGCCAAAATGTCATAGGTGATTTGAGTCTGAGGAACTTTTTGCTGGACTATTAAAGTTTAAAAATCCAAGATATCTGATGGTAGGTCATCACGATATTAACATCTTTTACAATATTGTTGATTACAAAAGTACTGCACAGATATTTTGTCATAATTGCCTTTTTTGGTGGTGTTGTGCTTAACATTATAACTTTTGAAACATTCTGAAGAAGTTTTTATGATATGAAAGTCCGAAACACTATTTTAAAAATTCTTCAGTGGTTGATAGCATGAATAAGTATCTGTAGATAACTGGAGTTCTTAAGTTTTTTCAAAATCTCCTAATACTAATAGTTGCAAACTATTTGTAAGCAAGTTTTTCCTTTACTGAACAGCCAAAAGTTATGTAATAATCCTATTTTCACCCAGACAAAACCACGTTATCTTAAAAGTTTCAAGGAATATGTATATGGATAGTAATTTACAACCTTCTCAGAGAATTAATGTTAGATGTCCACAGTATTTGGGATTAAAATTAAGTGAATTGAATAATGCCATTCAGAGAAATAATACAATTTTAAAATCTCATCTTGAATCAGGAAAATGATGTAGATCATTTAAAATTAACATACATTTCAGTTACTCTAAATACCTGTGTATATATTTTTTAACACACATGGGTCTACAAGAAAGTTTCTCCCCAAAGCTTTCTAAATTACTCTAAGCATCCTTGACTGTGAAATAAGAGTTGTGGGTTGTATATTTGAAATGTCACACTCACATTATGGATGCTCTTCATATAGAGGAACAAAAAAGAGGGTTGATGCTTAATACAATTGAAAACATTTTATTGAATAAGAGACGGAATTAGAACTTATCTTTCTAGGAAGGATTTCTATAACTTTTAAGAAGTCTAATTCTTCTTTTAATATTTATCCAATTTTTGTATATCTCTTGATTTTACTTTGCTTTTTGATCTCCTTATTCCATTAAGCAGTGTTACAGGGAGGGATTAGTAGGAATTTTTTTGGTTGGTTTTAGTTGTCTTCTAGCCTCTTGCCGTAGCTTCATTTGGTGGGAACCTCACAAATTTATTGAAATGTGGAGGATATAAGGAAATGTGAGTCATGAATTCTTTCCTTGAAAGTCCAATCTATTTAGAAAAACAAGTCCTAATCTCACACACATACACAAAAATAAAGCAAAACACTTCACAGATTGAGAAAATATGTGATGTTTCAAATGATTGGTATAGGTAGTAAACACTCTTGGATATTGAAAGGAAGAACTCTGTGAGTTGAGAGAGCCACAGTATGCTGTATGCTGGATGGATAGGATTTAGATAGAGAGTAGTCAAAGGGGGAGTGGAAGAAAACGTGAATAGAGGGTGGAAACATGACGGGCTAGCACATGCTAGGGGAACAGAAGATAAAGTTGGAAGGATAGATTGGGGTTAGAGTGTGGAGGATTTGATTGCTAGGCTAAGGAGTTTAGATTATTCAGTATGTTGTGGCTATTAAATATTTATAAACAGGGCTGTGCTAGGGTGAATGAAGATGAATGTGGTAGTTGTGTGCAGGATGGGTTGTGTGGAAAGAGACTGGAGATGGGGTGAGATTTGAAGTTTTTAAAAAAATTATTTTAATAGTCCAGAAATGACTGAAGCTCAAAATTGGGGCATTAGAATGGGGAAGGAGAATTGATGGAATTTGATTGGCAGGGTTGGGGAGAAGGGGCAACCAAGAAGAATAGTTAGATGACTAAAAATTTTAAGCCTGGGTTATAGGGAGACTGGTGAAAACAAGTAAGGTTTGGAAATCGCTTGGGAAGGATTGGCTACAGATAAATTCAGTTTTTTTTTTGTTGTTGTTTGTTTTTATTTTTTGTTTTTTAAAAGAACTCTTTTTTTTGATAAATTCAGTTTTATATTTGTTGTGTTTGAGGGGATAGTAGGACAACTACAAAGACATGATCTGTAGACTATTGCAGATGTGAAACTGAGCTCATAATTAAAGATAACAGTTTGGAAATCATTTGCACACAGATGCAAGTTGAAACTGATATAATGATAAAAGGGTAAAGAACAAAGAGGAAGAGTCAAGAAAGTAGGCAGGTAGTCATGCCCTCTCAGAGTTAGGACAGCCAAGTATCTTGGAGCCCAAAACCTAAAAGAACATAGTCAACGGACATATTCCCCCGTCACCTTTTTTCTGTTGAGTTCCATAATTGCTTATTGATAGCTGTTGAAATTTTATTATATTAATCTGAACTTGGTAAAGATTGAATTTTTCTTTGGAGGCAGAACCCTTTTTCCAGTTTTGTAGCATCTAACATGAATTTTCTTTGCATGATTATTTTATGTTTATCATCAAACATTCATTCATTTATTCAACCATGCAGAATGACCTACCAGGCAGCTTCATCTTTTTCAGTGAGTCCGTTTTTACTCTTCCCTGTCTGGACTTTGGACATCTCATGTATTGTAGGAACAATACCCTTCTTAAATTGGTTGAACTTTCCCTATTATTTTGGCCTTTGTTGCTTTATTTAGCTGATACTTATTGAGTATGTATTTTGTGCCATGTGCAACACTCAAGTTCTAATATTTTTTTGGTAATCTCAGAAAATAAAGTTGTCAAATTATGTTTTCTTGACTAGACCTACTCTTCAGAAATGAAAGTTCCTACACCTTTTGATTTCTGAAGAGTTTGTTGGCATAGGTCTTTTTAAAAAAAATTTAGTTAATTAATTAATTAATTTATTTTTGGCTGCCTTGGGTCTTTGTTGCTGCCTGTCGATTTTCTCTAGTTGTGGCGAGCAGAGGCTACTCTTCGTTGCGGTGCGGGGGCTTCTCATTGCGGTGGCTTCTCCTTGTGGAGTACAGGCTCTAGGCGCGCGGGCTTCAGTAGTTGTGGCTCGTGGGCTCTAGAGTGCAGGCTCACTAGTTGTGGTGCACGGGCTTAGTTGCTCCGTGGCATGTGGGATCTTCCTGGCCCAGGGCTTGAACCCCCTGCATTGGCAGGCGGATTCCTAACCACTGTGCCACCAGAGAAGTCCCTGGCATAGGGCTTTTAAACCACCTCACCCACAAAGAAAACAGCTTTTTTTGTTGAGTATTAGTAGTTATAAAATAATGTAGCTGATAGAAGCCTTGATAAATGATTTCTTCAACTTTTTCTTGAACACATAATTTATTTTAAAAACCAGGTAAGCCCATTTTTCATATTGCAAATGTAAATGCTAAAATAGTCTGCAGATGCTAAGGTAATACGGTACCTAGTCACTCGTTTCCTAGATCATCCAAATTACTCAACGTTGGTTTTCTGTAAGTCAGATTCTTTCCAGTGTCCTAATGGTTCTCTTACTGTCCATGTTATAGTTTATAGTGATCATCAAGAGCTGTTTTTCTTTTTCCAACTTTTTTTTTAAACCTTAGAATTATTTTATCTAAGGTTTGTTAACAATTTCTCAATAGTTTTGAGTACCTCTGAAAACAGTAAGGAATGGAGTTTAATTAATGTTTATTTTTCCAGAGGCAAAAATGGCTACAATTTGTAAGCTAAAAAGGAAAAACAAAGGCAGGTGAGTGGGAAGGTTAGGTATATATTTGTCTTGAGGTTTGACATACATTTCTTGAAAATAAAGCTATCTGACTGTAGCATCTTTTTTTTTTTAGTTTTTGTTTCTGACCTTTTTTTTCTAGTTTTGTTTGGTTGGTGGAGGTATAACAATGAGTGAGTGGCATAGAGGGAAGGCAACCAATAACAGATGAACAGTGCATACTGAGTTCCAACACTGCTGTCCCCTTTGTACGTATTTGTTGCTACCATCATTCATTAGTCAGTTTTTCAGAATGTAGAAGGCAAATGTAAATGAAGTTTTGAGTTTTTCCTCTTTAAATTCTCTTTTTCTGGGCTTCCTTGACCTAGTGCTTTTCCATCTTTACATTGCTGACTTCTTTTTCCTTCAGCCACAGTCTTTGGCCCGTAATACTTAGCTTTCTCTTCACCTGTCTTGGAGAATTCATCCATTCTTATATCTTCAGCTGCTATCATCTCTGTACCCATGATATCCAGGTCTTTATTTTTTAGTCTTTTTGCTGTTTTTGAATCCTGAATACCTGACTGCCTATTAGGCATCTCTACTTGGATGTCATATTTTTACTCAAATTACTAATATTCCAAAATAAGCTTCATGTCACATAACTTACCTGTTTTGTCATTAACACTGCTAGTGTGCCTGTCACTCAAATGGAACTTTTGTTGTATACTTTAACTTTGACAATCCTAGGTCACATGTTGGATTATTTCAAAAGATTGTGGCTAGCATTCCAGATTCTAGATTATTGCTGTATAGTCCCTCTGTGTGTCCTGCCAGTTGCATTGATCACAGTTGGGGTTATATTACTGTTGGTGGAATGAAAAGACTTGAGGTCATTAAGTCTTTGGGCCTTAAAGCTATATGCTTGCTAGTGTTCATAATTCATGAGTTAATGAGTGTTACCAGTATCTGTTGCATATCTGGTTAGTTTGGATCAGACTGTTCTGAGGTCATTCATTCAGCAAATCTTTGTGTAGGTTCTAAACGTGGATTCAAATGTAGGCTCTGTCGTGTACTTACCAGATGATTTTAGGTGAATTATTTTAACCTCTCAAAGCTTGTTTCATCTTCAGGAAAGTGGAGGCATAATAGTACTAGATTTTCGTAAAGATTAAATAATGTAGACAAAGCAATTATCACAACATGTGACATTTAGTAAGCACTTGTTAATTGGTAACTATTATTTTTGTCATATTTATAGTATTCCTGTTATATGCTAGTCACTGTGCTTAGGCTGGAAGTTGATATTTATTGTCTTCTCTAAGTGTAAAGTAATTTATCTGGCACTTCAAACCATGCTTGTAAATTCATAATCCAGCTATACTTTATTTGAAGTGTCCAAGCCAGTTGTTACTGACAATGGAGACATTTAGATGAGATTCAGTAGAATGAGGAGGGGCTTTTGGAGATTGTTTATTCATTTAGTCATGATTTATAACATACCTACTTTGTGCTAAGGGTTCAGATTGATAAAAAAGATAGTTGGGAGCTGGTTTACAGAGATTTAGTTATCTTACTCTCTTTCTGTGTGTATCTTATACTTTTACTATTCTGTTAAACAGCCCTTATTGCACCACAAGAACCCTGTGGGTGTATAGAGAGGTGGCTCAGAGTAATAGCTGAGACATGAATTGGGCCATTCATTAATCTCTTGAGTCAGAGCTGTTTTTAATCCAGAAGAAGGAACCACAGATAATATTTTATAATGAACAAAGAGTAAATTCCCAGTTTTATTTTATTTTATTTATTTATTTTTAAAATTTATTTTTTTTTGGCTGTGTTGGGTCTTCGTTGCTGTGCACAGGCTTTTTCTAGTTGCAGCCAGCGGGGGCTACTCTTCGTTGCGGTGCGCGGGCTTCTCATCGTGGTGGCTTCTCTTGTTGCGGAGCACCGGCTCTAGGCTCGCGGGCTCAGTAGTTGTTACTTGCAGACTCTAGAGCGCAGGCTCAGCAGTTGTGGCTCACGGACTCAGTAGTTGTGACTTGCAGGCTCTAGAGCACAGGCTCAGTAGTTGTGGCGCACGGGCTCAGTTGCTCTGCAGCATGTGGGATCGTCCTGGACCAGGGCTCGTCCCCTGCATTGGCAGGTGGATTCTTAACCACTGCACCACCAGGGAAGCCCCAATTCCCAGTTTTAGATTAGATTTTGCATAACTTTACAATTTAGTTTTATTTCATGATTTTAAATTTTGATGTGTTTATATGGTAAAAACTAGAGATTCTGATATATGACAGAAAGGCCCACATATCAGGAAGTACTACATACGGAGTTCTGTTGCTGAAGATAGTCTAGTAGCTCCCCTTCCCCATGACCATCCCCACTAAAAAAGAGGTACATCCATTTAGTTTAAGCCCAGAACATAGCTGATGAATACCCCACACATGTATGTACAAGGAGGTGAACAGATACTACTGCATTTCACAATGGAAAATATTCTTTAAAATATCCTGTTAGCATGGTATAGTGAAAAGTACACTGGACTGGAAATTCAGAGCACTGGCATATCCTTGTTTTGCTGTTAACTCTCTGTGTAGCCAAGTAAATCTTTTTTCTCATCTGGGCTTCATCTTCCCCAATGAAGAATTGGACCATGTAGTTGCTAATGTCCATTGTGTCTCTAAAAATTCTATAAGTCTTTGTTTATTATAATTCCATAAACATTTAAAAAGTTATGATTTATTATTTAAGAAGGAAAATTTTAAAGTTAAGTGATTTGGGGGTAGAAGTATAAGAATAGGAACCATCTTTGGTAAGTGCTATTTTTGCAACTAGTTCTACATAGCCTTAGAAGATCATCCTAAGATAACTTTTAATTGTTATATTTGGCAGTTATTCTTTTTTGCATTTGTGACTTGTGTCATAATTGTAGGGGTTTGTGCTTTTTAAACAGAGAAAGTAGTAATTGAGTTACTTATCTGTTTTCCACTAAAATGTATACATGTACTAGTTTACTTTTCTAATGTGTCTGCCCTTCCTGTTTGGGATTGTGAGATGTAAGAGTACATTTTCATAATAGTTTCTAAACATTTAGTAGGAACTTGAATGTTCAAATTAACATTCAAAGTTTGATGTCTTAGGAGAGAGGTTGTCTTAAACATGTATCATATTTTAAAGCATACCCTAACCTGTGTCCCTCCTTTATTCCTATGTTTATTTTTATTATTTAATTTTAGTTTATTGTTATTCCCATACTTTATTTATAGTCTTTATTCCATACTTTCTATACTGATTTTTGGCAAGAAATTGAAATTTTACCTTAGATTGTTCCCTGGAACTAATTTTGAAATAGTGAACTACAGTTAACTCTTCTTTTTTCTCTTTGCTGTTATTCATTCATTAATGAATAATGAATTCATTTATTCAGCAAATATTTATTTGCTGTGTACTGTGTGCTAGGTGCTCTGGTAGGCACTGGGGACCCCATGGTGAGTAAAAGCAAAGGGCTCTGCCTTCATGGAACTTACAGTCCCAGGAACAGGATAAGTTATGAGCAGATTTAAATGGGGTAAGGCTTGAAGGGGAGGTAAGAGATATGATCATGCCTTTTCTCTTAGGTGGAGTATATTTAAAGACTTGTGGTGAATTAGTCTAAGTGTATAATTTTCAGATATGTCTGTAGATTGTATGTACTGGATTCCCTTGAGGACTTGTTAAAAATGGAACCTGAGCCCATGCCCAGACAAAGTCAGAATTTTGGGGTATGAGTCCTAGGATCCTGCATGAGATGTGGATTCTTAGACATGCTCAAGTTTGAAAACTATGGTTTTAGTGGGAAAAACATGGATTTTTGTTTTGTTTGGTAATTTTATAAATGAAAAATTTCAAACATACACCAGTAGGGAAAATAGCATAGTGAACCCCCATTACTCAGATTCTGCAGTTTTCAAAATTTTGTCATACTTGCTTCATCAAACATCCTTTTTCTTGCAAAAATATTTTAAAGCAAATTCCAGATATTGTCATTTCACCCTTACATACTTCAGTAAACATCTCAAAAAAATTTTTTTTCTTACATTACCACAATGGCCATTATCGTGTCTAACAAAATTAAAAGTACCTTGGTACCATTAATTCCCAGTTTATATTCAGATTTCTCTGGTTGTCTAAAACGATGTCTTTTTTTGCAGTCGCCTTATTAGAATCTAGATTCGGACAAAGTCTACATGTTGCTTTTGTTTGTTAGGTCTTTTAAGTCTCTTTTTAATGTAGAGCAGTTTTTTCCCCCATCTCCTCGATCTGCCACCCCCATTGTCTTGTTGAAAAAACTAGGTCGTTGGTAGCATACAGTGTTTCATATTCTGGATTTTTTTTGTTTGTTTCCTTGTCATGTCATTTAGCTTGCTCCTGTATCTTCCATGTTTCCTGTAAGTTGGTAGTTAGATCTAAAAACTCGTTTTAATTATTTTGACCTTTTAGTCAGGAGTGTTTCATAGATTGTATTTTCTTTTGCATCACATCAAGAGGCATACAGTACCTGGCTCACCCACGCTTTTAGTGATGCTAAGGTTGATCAGTGTGTTCAGGTGGTGACAGCCTGAATAACTTGCTTTGTAAAATCCTTTAGTATCCTTTCAGCTAATGGTTCCATCCATTTATAATTTTTAACTGAAGCAGTTATTCATCAGGGAAAGCAAAATAATGGTTTTCTAATTATGTCATTCCTTTCACATTTATTAACTGTAATTCTTCTGTTAAGAGAATATAAGAATTTAAGAATGTTTACTCATCGTCTATAGGGCTGTTTGCTTACTGTGAAATAGGGTTCATAAAGTACAGGGTGAATGCATCAGTCTTTCTCTTTATTTTTATTTTTTTTTAATTTTTTGTTTTTTAGGTTTTTATTGGAGTATAGTTCATTTACAATGTTGTGTTAGTTTCAGGTGTACAGCAAAGTGAATCAGTTATACATACACATATATCAACTTTTTTTTTTTTAGATTCTTTTAGTCTTTCTCTTTAATTGCCACTTTTCAGAGTGAGGTATTTTGGAGGTTTAGTGTGCTAGACATGGCACAAATTGGGTATTTAAGGGAAATTTAAGAAAGGGACTATTTACAAATGTATAGACAGTATTTAAGGAAGTCAGTAGGGGTAGTACAGTACCCTGGGACAAGTAACAGTGGGGAAAGAGCTACTACCACCTTTAGGATGACAAGGGAAGAGAGCAATTGGAAGGGTAGCTCTACGGAGAGGGCTTTCTGGCAGGGACTGTGGTTTTAAGTAGAGATAGAAGCATGTTGATCTGGCAGTAAGGGAACAAGGGGAATATATCCCCTGCTGTTATCGGCCTCCCTCCCTACAGTTTCCTACTGTGGTCTCCCTTTGCCTAAAAGGCTGGTATGCAAAAGAACTCATTAATCTAGTCCATAAAGTTCAGCGGATAACATATACCCAACATTTATTTATTTCTCTCTTTTATTTTGTTTTTTATTTTTGGCATCATTGTGGAAACCATTAAAAATATATATTTGATGTGTTTCAGTCAATTTTTGTCATGTTTGCTATGCTCAGTTTGTCCTGTCTTTGACTAATGGGAGCCTCTTTACATTGACTCCCATCTTATTTGTCTATGATCTTAATAATCTTTGAGGGAACTTCCTTGTTTCTTGGTGTAATAAGATGACCAGGCTCATCTTGTACATACATTTCTTGCCCCAGACTTGGAAATCAGCCATTTAGTGGGGAACTGGATGCTAGTACTCATTACTACTGGTTAAAATTGCTTCTTATCCTTGTTTAATAATTAGGGCTGTGAAATTTTATTTTTGGAAAGAAGAAAAAATACTTTATACTGATAATTCTAGTTTATGTTTATCATCACTTTGTATTTTTTGCTTTTACATGGAAAGATCTTAGTTCTAACAACACTAACATAATTACACATTTATTTAATTTCCAAGAATGTGGGTATGATATACATGAAAGAAAAACTGAATGGTTGGTGGGTGATGGTGGGTGGGGTCTGAAGTACAGAATTGTACTCTCTAGTTGACACTGTAAATTGTAAACTGAAAAATTGTATGGCCTTGGACAGCTAATGTCTACTCTCTGACCCTTGGTTTTCATTAGGAGTATAGTACAAAATTCAGTAGTTGAAACCATCTCCAAACTGTCTTTAGATACAAGTGTATTTAAATTCCCAACCTTGTTAAGAAATTCTGTTTTAGATATGTCTTCTATCCTTTAGTTAATTTTTAAAATTTTAATGCTGTAACAGTAGGACAAAGAAAATGTTTCCCTAATTTTTATCATCCACTCTAAAAGTGTTTACTCATCTCATCCTAATTGTATTTCCTTTGTTTATTTCTAGTAATATCTAGTCATGGAGGCAATATAGCATAGTGGTTGAGAGCATGAGCTTTGCAGTCAGACTGTGATTTTGAATCCCAACCAGGTCAGGCACTTAGTAGCCTTGTGAGTTTGGGCAAAATTCTTAACTTTTTTAGGACTCATATGCTTACATCATCCTCAAATGAGATTAATCACAGACTCTCATAGGGCTGTTAGGAATATTAAATGTGATAATGCTAGTGCATGTAACATCTTTGCATAGTTCTCAGCCTTTAGTTAATGTTAGCTATCATTATCATCATCATTGTTTTCATTATATGTCTTCATAATTTGTTCTGGGAAAAAGGACTTGTGTTGACCAAGAGCATTATTATCCACCTCCCCATTCCACAGGCCAACTTTTTATTTAGTTGAGTGATCTTGGACAAGTTATCTAACTTCTTTGAGCCTGAATATATTTAATCTGCAAAATGAGAATCATAATAATATTTACTTCATAGGTTTAATCATGAGGGTTAAATGAAATAATTTATATGCAAGTGCTGTAGTTTCATCCAGGTGTTAATAGTTACTCCTTTCCTTGCTCTACCTTTATATTACAGATTTATGAAGGTTCCACTGTAGTTAGAAATACTAGTACTTGGAAACTTGGGAGAAGAGTAGAATGGGATTCTTTATTTGAAATATTTCTTGAATCTGATTTTTGCTTGCTTTTATTTCTGCCCTACTCAAGTCGAAAATTTCAACCCAACATTCTTGGGTTTAGTGGGACACCCTAGCAGTTTGCCAGTATAGTCCATACTGTATCTTTCTTTTTCTTAACTTTAGTGCTTTTGGTCATGTGGTCTTAGCTTCCCTATTTACTTAGTCTTAATTCCTACCATTCTCCAAAATAGACTGTATGTTCCAGGTGGATTTCCTCACTTTCTACAGCATGTTGCCTGCTCTTTCCCACCAGGCCTTATCTTTCTCTCCCTTTGAGTTCTCCTCTATGTCTTCCTCGCCAATTTTCTCATCTTTATAGTCTAACATAAGTTACAACTGTGTTATACTGTTATTTTCTCTTTTGAACTTCTATAGTATTTGTAATCTGTCTCATATAGTTTAGAACTTGATCAGAACTGTGTTGTATGAGTCTAAAGTGTTTAGTCTTACCTCTCTAATGAGAATTACTAATGAGGGCTTAGTAATTTTGGACATTATTGTTCAATGAATACTTTTTGATGGTTGTGAATGATTATCTGCCCCCCCCCCATTCCCCTGTTCTTTCTCTCTGAATTAGTTAGGATGCTGTCAGTTATACATGATAGCACTCAACTTGAATTTTCCTAGGCAAAAAGAATTTCTAGAGTCAGAGAAACCTGATCTCATTAAAAGTATAAAGATTCAGTTGAACTTCAGTAAGAACTGGAACTTGGGCCTCAAATGGAAACAAGCCATTCTCTCTCTATTCTTATTCTTGCTTTGTGTTGTCATTCGGACTGTAGACTGGTTTTAGTCACTTGTGTGGAAGATACCGTTGCCCAGAGTGCTGGAGCTTTATATCTAACAGCTTCAGCTTCAACCACTGATTTTAAATCTTGGAGTCTCAAATCCAGAGCTCTGGAGCAAAAGATGCATCGATTCAGCTTGGGTCAGGTGCTCACCCCTCAACTAATCTCTTGTGATAAGGATCACATGAGAACTATGAGAATGGGGAAGCAGTTTCTAGGAAAAGAAGAGCAGTGGGGCAAGGCAGACTATAACATAGATGTTCCTTATACCACTCCTCCCTTCCCTCTTTTTTTTGACCTTGGCTGGATCACTTAAACGCTCTTCAACAGCCTATTCTTCAGTCTGTGAAAGGGAGTTAATAATAATTTATTTCATAGGGTGGTGGTAAGCATTAAATGTGATCATCTGTAAAGCATGGTTTGAAACCTCACAAAAACAGTTGTGTAAGCTGATGATAAATGGCTGCCCCTAGGTCCCTTTTGCCCTTCTGCCCTGTGCTCTTCTGCCCTGGCCCCAAAGCTTTTTTGTTTGTAGGAGTTTATCCTGCCATTCTAGATTGTTAGGTGGTCTTTTGGCATTACCTGTCTCAACCCAGTCCCCCATAGCTTCTATCATCTTTTTGAGTAGAAGAGAATGAAGTTATTAACCTCATATAGCTTTTCTCAGGTGGTTTTAGAGTAAATATTTATTATAATTAAATGAATTATAATCTAAATAAAAACAATGGGCTTATTTTTGTAATTGTAGCATTCATGCTCAGTCCCTGCCCCTTTTCTTCTTATAGTAGTGGCAGAGTAGCCACTTAATTTAGTGAATTGAAAGCTAAGGGCCTATAGAGATTCTACTCCTTTTTACCTATATTAATTAGAAATCTTTATTGTAAAGGACTGAAAACTCAACCCAAATTAATTTAAACAACAAAGAAGGTTATTGCCTCTGAATACTTGATAGGTAGATTCTAGCTTCAGGAATGTCTTTTTTCAGGGCTCAAATGATGTGACTGGGAGCTGGCTTTCCAAATCTGCTTCTTTAGTATTGTCTCCTTTCTCAGGTACATAACTCCTTGTGGTTGTAAGGTACTTGCCATTAGCTTCCATGAGTGCTTGTTCAGGCATAGTGGAAGAAAAAGTCTTTTCTTCTAACCTTTAAATAGAGTTTCTAACTGATCTGGCCCACTAGATCGTGTGCCCATATCTGAACCAGTCACAGTAGTCAGAAGAATGGTTTGATGGTAAGCGTAGGCCTCCGTCATGAGCTCCAGTCTCAGAACTGGGAGTGAGTCGTCTTATTCCAAGACAGAGTATTAGAGTTGCATGAGGGAGGGATGGAAATTGGAGTTCAGTTTCCAAGATAGGGGGAAATGACCTGCTGGGCAGTCGCAAACAGCAAGTATCTCCTATATTAGATGGAGATTCCTCACCAAGAGAGACCCAAGTTATGATAGTTTATTCTTCCTTATCTTTTTTGTAAATGACGTGTTTACTAAATTGTTAAGTTATCTAACATTAGAGTTAGCATAAGTATTGTCAACTAGTTGCTAAAGACTGCCAATTTGAGACCACAGCTGGGATAACATTTGGTCCTTTAATGAAAGGATACCTGTATGCTGCTTTGCCTTAGTGATAAGTCTTTGGGTAACTTAGTGAAAGATTTCCAAATGCCTGTTCATGGATCAACCATATCAAAACCAAATACAGATTCTGGCAGGCCTCACCACAGCCTTACCGTACGAGAATTGGAGTTGGAAGATGTAGTATGCTGAAATTTGTATTCTTAACAGAGTCTAGGTGATTGCATAGCGAGGTTTGGGAAGGACTGAATAGTTGCCAACTAGCTAGACATTATGCCTCCTGCATAATACCTCATTTGGGAAGCTGCTGTGAGGAAAACAAAATAGATGGAAGTGGTAGGATTGGATAGAAAAAAGCTTGCCTCCCTTTTAAGAAAGTATTTTCTCTTTTTAAAAATATGTTTTAAGAAAGAACAGGTTATATGAAAAAGAATGAACGTTTTCTGAAAAAGCTGGTTTTGTTTTAGTTTGTTTGGTTGATTTGATTTCAGGCGGGGCAGGAAATCAGATTTGATAAAGAATTCAAGTAGTGTTACCCTCAGTCATCATTGTAACTCCCCAGTACCTTGTTCCTTTGCCAGCTAAAAGGAAAGGACCTCCTGTTTTCTTAGTACTTATGAAGAAATTGTTTAAATGTGAATAGGCTATGAAAGAATAGTATAGTATATTTAAAAAACAGATTTTTTTAAAATAAATTCGAAAGAGATTGGAAATTTACTGTTCCTATGAGATTAAAATTTTTTTCCTAAATGAAAACATATTTGAATTACTTAAATAGCTCGTGGGCTTCTGAGCTATTATATATTGAGATATTGATGCTCAACATGTAAGCTCCATGAGAGCAGGTATCTGATTGTCTGTCTGGTTCACTGATGTGTCACTAGTTCCACGAGCAGTGCCTGGCATATTTTAAGTTTTCAATAAATATTTGTTTGTTGTTGAATTACTAGAAAATGTTTTTGTTTGTTTCTGTAATGAAAGCCAAGAACAGCTGACATGAGGTTAAGAGATACGGTGTAATTGGTAATTTATTTAAATCTAAGCTATATCTGTCCTAGGGGGATAATATATTTTAAAACTACAAATGGTATGTATAAAGGTATAGGTGCGTTCCCCCACTCCCCAATATCTTTTATTTTTATTTATTTATTTTTTTTGCGGTATGCGGGCCTCTCACTGTCATGGCCTCTCCCGTTGCGGAGCACAGGCTCCGGACGTGCAGGCTCAGCGGCCACGGCTCACGGGCCCAGCCGCTCCGCGGCATGTGGGACCCTCCTGGACCAGGGCACGAACCCGTGTCCCCTGCATCGGCAGGCGGACTCTCAACCACTGCGCCACCAGGGAAGCCCCCCAATATCTTTTAATTTTGGATGGGGAACCAAAAGCCAATATATTCATCTTTATAAGACTTTGCACATTCATTATTTTATTTAATCTTTACAACAATCCCATGGGCTGCAGATATTATTCTTTATAAATTAAATTAAACCTTAGAAAAGGTAAATGAATTGCCTGACATAACAGCGTATCATCAGTAACTGGCAGGCTTTCAAAGATCCTTCGTCTGTAGTATAGTGGAAAGAGCATCAAAGTTGTAGATAACATGCCACAAAGAGAAGTGTTTCCACAGCACTTAGGAGAGTGCTTTGTACACAGACTGCACAAAGTGAAAAACATTTAAATTGAAAAGTATGGGCATTGGTAAAGAATGGAGTGGGGAAGATGAGGTATGTAGTAGTAGGGAAAAGATCTTGCTAAATGTTTATTGACTAGGTTGGAGGGGGAAGGTAAGTAAGTTCTGTAGTATTTTACTTCAGAAGCAGTGGTCTAGAACTTGACTGGGTAAGGGATGGGAGTCAGTTCTTTGATTGACTGTGCAATGTATTTATTGCAAGGTTCAAATAGCTTTCTGCTAAAACATATCTTTGTCGGATTTGACACGTCTGGAAAGTGAGTATTGGTAGGCAATCTAAGCCATGAAGCATGGTGATCTGAAGTAGAATAAAATGATGCATGATGATTAATGACACCATCATGCACATTAATTTAACAGTAGACAGTAGTAACATTTTACTGAATTGGTATCAAATAAGATACGGGATGACTTTGGGAACATGTTAAAAAAATTAATATCTGTGTATTTGGTGCAGGGATTACTGTCCTATAACAGAACTGAACATTTATCAGGGGCTAGGGATGGGCTAGGGGATTGACTGCAAAGAGGTACAAGGGAACGTTTAGGGTGATGGAAGTGTTCTGTATCTTGATTGTGGTAGTGGTGGTGGTTATACAGCTGTTTGTCGAAATTCATTGAACTATAAACCTAAAAAGGATGAATTTTATTTTACGTAAATTATACCTCAATAAACCTGAATTTTTAAAAAAGAAAAAATACTTGGTGAAAGGATTAGTAGTCCTATGACAGAACTAAACATTTATTTGCTGCTGTCAGTAATATGGCCTTTGAATATGAGGGATGTGTCTGTGTGTGACTTCACTTATGTATGTATGTGTCACTTGGGAAGGACCTGTGCTGTCTGAATTTTGAAATGTGATGATTGAAAAACAACTGGTAATATTTGTGGCCAGTGATAAAATTAGAGCTTTTATGTGAAAATTGGAATTTTGGAAAACTTGTATTTGCCACCCTGAGCTTGACAGCTTTCCAATGTCTAAAGACTTTTCTCATGTAGTTGGTGGTGACATTCATAAATGTGATTTTTGAACATTGTGTGATGAAATGTATCAACATTTGGAAGAGCTCATAATTTTTTGGAAGAGCCAATATTTTCTCAGTGACCAATTATAAAATCATCGATGAGTAAAAGATCTACTCAAAGTACAAGATAGGCCGTTAATTTTTTTTTTAAATTTATCTATTTATTTTTGGCTGTGTTAGGCCTTCATTGCTGCACGCGGGCTTTCTCTAGTTGTGGCGATTGGGGGCCACTCTTCATTGTGTTGCGCGGGCTTCTCATTGCGGTGGCTTCGCTTGTTGTGGAGCATGGGCTGTAGGCGCGCAGGCTTTAGTAGTTGTTGCATGTGGGCTGAGTAGTTGTGGCTCTTGGGCTCTAGAGCGCAGGCTCAGTAGTTGTGGCACACGGGCTTAGTTGCTCTGTGGCATATGGGATCTTCCTGGACCAGGGATCAAACCCGTGTCCCCTGCATTGGCAGGCGGCCTCTCAACCACTGCGCCACCAAGGAAGTCCACCATTTAATTTAAATATTACAAAGTGAGCGCAAAAAGTTCATTGATACAGTTTCACATTCCATATTGCAAATGACTTTTTTTTTTTTTTTTTTTTTTTTAATGTGTCTGTGCCATGTGGCTTGTGGGATCTTAGTTCCCTGACCAGGGATTGAACCCGGCCCTGGCAGTGAAAGTGCAGAGTCCTCACCACTGGACTGCCAGGGATTCCCTAATGGATTTGTTTTTAAAAATCCATTCTCATGATCTGTCTTTTAGTCAGTGTGTTAAGAGTATTCCCATTTAATGTAGTATTAACGTGTTTGGGTTTGTCTCCCATTTTATTACTTATTTTGTACTTCTTCCCTTTGTTTTTTGTTCCTGTTTCTCTTTCTTGCCTTCTTTTGGGTTATTTATACATTTTTTAGTATCCATTTTAGTTTATATATTGTGTGTGGGGTTGTTAAATAAATTTATTTTTTATTTATTTATTTTTGGCTGAGTTGGGTCTTGGTTGCTGCGCGTGAGCTTTCTCTAATTGTGGCATGCGGGGGCCACTCTTCGTTGCTGTGCGTAGGCTTCTCATTGTGGTGGCTTCTCTTGTTATAGAGCACGGGCTCTAGGCACGCAAGCTTCAGTAGTTGTGGCTCGAGGGCTCTAGAGCGCAGGCTCAGTAGTTGTGGCACATGAGCCCAGCTGCCCCGTGGCATGTGGGATCTTCCCTGACCAGGGCTCGAACCCGTGTCCCCTGAATTGGCAGGCGGATTCTTAACCACTGCGCCACCAGGGAAGTCCCTGTGTTTTTGATTATATTTTTTATGCAGTTTTTTTAATGGTTGCTGTTCTAGGGATTTCAGTATACATGCCTGACTTTTCACAGTATGCTACCACTTTTTAAGGAATGTAGGAACCTTACCACCATAAATGCCCCTTCACCCTCCCCTTTATGTTGTAGTTGTCTTATGTATTTCAGCTATACACATTGAAAATCCCGTCAGAAAATGTTATAATTTTTGTCTTCATTGGTCAAATATATTTTAAATAACTCAATAGGAGAAGAATAGGTAAATTTATCATTTTGGTTGCTCTTCTTACCTCATGTTCCAAGTTTCCTTCCACTATCGTTTTCCTTCTGTCTGAAGAACTTCCTTTATGAGGTGTTTTTTTTTTTTTTTTTAAGTAGTTCTTTTACAGCAAGTTAGCTGGCTATGAATTTTCATAGTTTTCCTTCCTCTCAGGCTGTTTTTATTTCATTTTCATTCCTAAAGTATATTTTCAGTGGCTATAGAATTTTGGATTGATAGTTCTTTCTTTTTGATACTTTAAAAATGGTGTTCCACTTCTTTCAGAGGTTTCACATAGTTTCTGGTGAGAAATCTTCAGGTATCCAATTCATTCTCCCCCTGTAAGTAAGGTCATTTTTTTCTGGTTGTCATCAAGGTATTTTCTTTGTTTTTAGTTTTAAGCAGTTTGATTATGATGTGTCTGGAAGTAGGTTCCTTTGGGTTTATCCTATTGGGGTTCACTGAGCTTGAATCAGTAGCAAATATGGGAAGCAAATATGGGAAGTTTTCAACCTTTGTTTCTTTAAATATTTTCACTGCACTAAACTCTTTCTCCTGTCCTTTTGGGACTCTTAATAGCACAAATGTTCCCCTTTCTGTTGTTTTCCCACAGGTCCCTGGGGCTCTGTTCATTTAAGAACAATTTTTTTTTCCTTTGTTGATTAGATCATTTTTACTGATGTATCTTCAGGTACAGGCGTACCTCATTTTATTGTGCTTTGCTTTTTTGCACTTCACAGATACTACAATTTTTACATGTTTGTGACAACGCTGTGTTCATCAAGTCTGGTGGTGCCATTTTTCCAACAACATTTGCTCACGTTGTGTCTTTATGTCACATTTTGGTAATTCTTGCAACATTTCAACCTTTTTCATTATTATATTTATTATGGGGATCTGTGATTAGTAATCTTTGATGTTAGTACCATGACTACTGAAGGCTCAAATGATGGTTAGCATTTTTTAGCAGTAGGGTATTTTAAAATTAAGGTATGTGCATTGTTTTTTAGATATAATATTATTGCACAGTTAATAAACTGCAGTATAGCATAAACATAAATTTTATATGCACTGGGAAACTAAAAAATTCGTGTGACTGGCTTTATTGCAATATTTGCTTCATTGTGGTAGTCTGGAATCAAACCCATACCATCTCCAAGGTATGCCCGCATACTGAGTCTTTTCTCTTGTCATCTCTTTGTTGCTTTTGAGCTTATCGAGGGTGTGTTTTTCATTTTGGTCATTGTATTTTTCCCTTCTGAATTTTCCATTTAGTTCTTTTTTTATTGCTTACACTGTCTAACCATTAATTCCAAGTGTTTGCCCTTATTTTGGGGAGCATTTTAATAATAGCTGTTTTAAAAGTCTTTGTTAAGTCTTTGTTAGATAATTCCAACCTGTGTGTCATTTTGCTATTGGCATCTGTCATTTGTCTTTAACTTTTTGTTTTGAAATAATTACAGATTTACAGGAAGTTACAAATATAGTGCAGAGAGGTCTAATGCACCCTTCACCCAGTTTCCCTTGATGGTTACATTATGCATAACCTTGGGACAGTATCAAAACCAGCAAATTGCAATTGGTTTGATGTGTGTGTACAGTTCTGTGCCATTTTCCACATGTGTAGATTCCTGTAGCCACTGCTACAATCAAGATACAGAACTATTCCATCACCACAAAGATTTCCCTGTGTTACTTCTATATAGTCATATCCCCCCACCCCCCATATCCCTAACCCCTGGAAACCACTAATCTGTTCTCCATCTGTATAATTTTATCATTTGAAGAATGTTATTAGAAAAAAATCATACAATATACAACCGTTTGAGATTGTTTTTTTCACTCATAAAGCCCCTGAGATCCATCCCCATTGTTGCAGGAATCAGTAGTTCATTCCTTTTTATAGCAGGGTATCATTCCATAGTGTGGATATACCACAGTCTGTTTAGCCATTTACCTACTGAAGGTAATTTTTGTTGTTTCCATTTTTTGGCTATTAGAGATAAAGCTGCTATGAGCATTTGTGTGCAGGTTTTTGCATGTACAGTGTTTTCATTTCTCTGGGATAAATGCCCATGAGTGCAAATGTTAGGTCATATGATACTGGCTGTAAAACTATTTTCCAGAGTAGCTCTACCATTTTATATACCACCCTGCAATGTATGAGAGATACAGTTTCTCTGCATTCTCATCAGCATTGGTATTGTAACTATTTTTCATATTAGTTGTAATGAGTATATAGTGATATTTCATAATGACTTTAATTTACATTTATTTAATGGCTAATGATATTTAGCATCTTTTCATGCAGTTATTTGCCAGTCAGTACATCCTCTTTGGTGAAATGTCTGTCTATATCTTTCTCCCATTTTCTAATCAGATTTTGTTTTGTTTTTAACATCTTTATTGGAGTATAATTGCTTTACAATGGTGTGTTAGTTTCTGCTTTATAACAAAGTGAATCAGTTATACATATACATATGTTCCCATATCTCTTCCCTCTTGTGTATCCCTCCCTCCCACCCTCCCTATCCCACCCCTCTAGGTGGTCACAAACCACTGAGCTGATCTCCCTGTGCTATGCGGCTGCTTCCCACTAGCTATCTATTTTACATTTGGTAGTGTATATATGTCCATGCCACTCTCTCACTTTGTCCCAGCTTACCCTTCCCTCTCCCCGTGTCCTCAAGTCCATTCTCTATGTCTGTGTCTTTATTCCTGTCCTGCCCCTAGGTTCTTCAGAACCAATTTTTTTTTTTTTTTTTTTTTTTTAGATTCCATATATATGTGTTACCATACAGTATTTGTTTTTCTTTTTCTAACTTACTTCACTTTGTATGACAGACTCTGGGTCCATCCACCTCACTACAAATAACTCAGTTTTGTTTCTTTTTATGGCTGAGTAATATTCCATTGTATATATGTGCCACATCTTCTTTATCTGTTCATCTGTTGATGGACACTTAGGTTGCTTCCGTGTCCTGGCTGTTGTAAATAGAGCTGGAATGAACATTGTGATACATGACTCTTTTTGAATTATGGTTTTCTCATCGTATATGCCCAGTAGTTGGATTGCTGGGTCGCATGGTAGTTCTATTTTTAGTTTTTTAAGGAACCTCCATACTGTTCTCCATGGTGGCTGTATCAATTTACATTCCCACCAGCAGTGCAAGAGGGTTCCCTTTTCTCCACACCCTCTCCAGCATTTATTGTCTGTAGATTTTTTGATGATGGCCATTCTGAATGGTGTAAGGTGATACCTTATTGTAGTTTTGATTTGCATTTCTCTAATGATGAGTTATGAGTGATCTTGAGCATCGTTCCATGTGTTTGTTGGCAATTTGTATATCTTCTTTGTAGAAATGTCTATTTAGGTCTTCTGCCCATTTTTGGATTGGGTTGTTTGTCTTTTTGATATCGAGCTGCATGAGCTGCTTGTAGATTTTGGAGATTTGTCAGTTGCTCAGATTGTTTTTTATTGTTGAGTTTTGAGAGTTATTCAATTATTCTAATATATATGGTTTGCAAAAGATTTTCCCCAGTATTTGGCTTGTCTTTTCATCCTTTTACCTGGATCTTTTGCAGAGCAAAAGTTATTTTTGACAAAGTCCAATTTATCAAAAATTTTTTAGATTTTTAAAATACATTTTGTGTCATGTTTCAGAAGCTTTCACTAAGTTGTAGTTCTCAAAGATTTTACCCTGTTTTCCTAAACACTTTAACATTTAAATGAGTGATCCAATTTGAGTTAATTTTTGTGTGAGGTGTGAAGTTTAGATTGAGATTCATTATTTTAATGGATATCCAATTCTCCAAAACCATTTATTGAAAAGACTACCTTCCTCCATTGAATTGCTTTTGTACCTTGTCAAAAATCATTTGGCTATACTTGTGTGGGTCTGTTTCTTGGTTTTCTGTTCTGTTCCATTGATCTATACAGTTGGCCCACTGTATCCACAATTTCCACATCCACAGATTCAACCAACTGCAGACTGAAAACAGTCTGGGAAAAAAAATCCAGAAAGTTTCAAAAAGCAAAACTTGTATTTGCCTGTAGTCAGCAGTTATTTACATAACATTTACATTGTAATTGCAACTATTTACATAGCATTTTCATTGTATTAGGTATTATAAGTAATCTAGAGATGATTTAAAGTATAGGGGAGGGTGTGTGGATAATATATACAAAGGCTATGCTTTTTTTTTTTTTCTTTTGCCGCACTGTGCAGCTTGCAGGATCTTAGTTTCCTGACTGGATCGAACCGGGCTCCAGCAGTGAAAGCACCAAGTCCTAACCACTGGACTGCCAGGGAATTCCACTGTGCCATTTTATTTAACGGACTTGAGCATCTTTGGATTTAGGTATTTGCAGGGGTCCTAGAAACAATCCCCCAGAGATGCCAAGGGAGTACTGTATGTGTGTCCTTCCATGAGTAGCACACACTGTCTTGATTATTGTAGCTGTGTAGGTCTTAAACTTGGGTACAGTTATTCCTACACATTATTCTTTCTCAAAATTGTTTTAGCTTTTCTAGTTCCTTAGCTTTTCCATATAAATTTTAGAACAATCTTGCCTATATCTACAACATGTACAAAAACTCTTGCTGGGATTTGATAGGAATTGTGTTAAACCTATACGTCAGTATTGGGAGGATTGATGTCTTTACTGTTTTGAGTCTTCCAATCCATGAACACCATATGTCTCTCCATTTATTTAGATCTTTTAAAAATTTCTTTCATCAGTATTTTGTGGTTTTCAGCATAAACTCTATATTTGCTTTGTTAGATTTATTCCTAAATATTCTTTTTTTATCTGAGTAAATGTAAATGGCATTGCAAAAAACCATTGCAAATGGTTTCTTCATGTTCATTGCTAATATACAGAAATACAGTTGTTTTTGAATGTTGATCTTATATCTTATGACCTTGTGGAACTCACTTATTAGTTCTAGGTGTTTTTTGTTTATTTTTGTGCTGTAGCTTCCTTGTGATTTTCCTCATAGACAATAATACCATCTGTAAATATGGACAATTTTATTTCTTTTCTGATATGTGTGCCTTTTATTTCCCTTACTTTATTGAGCTGGCTGTGAGTTCCAGTGCTATGTTAAATTAAGAGTGTGAGAAAGGACATCCTTGCCTTTTTCTTGATTTTTGATATGAGGGATATCATAGATTTTTGCCATTAAGTTTGATGTTATTTTCAGGTTTTTTTGTAGATGTTCTTTATAAGTTGAGGAAGTTCACCTCTATTTCTAGTTTTCTGAGAATTTTTCTCATGAATAGGAGTTGGATTTTGTCAAATACTTTTTATGCATCTGTTAATATCATGTGATTTCTCCTCTTTAGCTTGTTCATATAGTAAATTATATATGAAGAGAACTTTTAAGATATACTCTCTTAGCAGCTTTCAAATATTCAACACAGTATTGTTAACTGTAGTCACTGCTGTACATTACATCCCCAGGACTTATTCATCTTATACTGGAAGTCCAAGCCCTTATTTTACAACTAAGACCTCTTTTCCATTCTAGTCCAGTATCCCTTCTTAGAGCAGCTAATGACTATTGTCATTGCCTCTGTGTGTGTGTGTGTGTGTGTGTGTGTGTGTGTGTGTGTGTGTGTGTGAGAGAGAGAGAGTGAGTGTTGGAATGTGAACAGACGCCAGCCATCACTGTGGTAGAAGATGGAAACCTCTTCAGGCTTGAGTCATTCTTGGCTCAGGGGTCTTCACATAATGAGGTTACTATCACACAAGCTGGAGAGGCTTCAAAGGAAAGAATTTCTTTCCAATCATAAGTCTGAGAGTTTTGGTACACAGGTAGATGCCACTGATTTTATCCTGGGCAACTTACGATGTAATCTTATGTTCCAGAATTAGAATTTAACAATGAAGGTTCATCATATTCTTCCAACCAAATGGGGGAAACAGGCTTCTTTACCTATTATGCTTTTGTGTGTATTTCTTTGTATAGCTTTTTTATTTGGTTACTCTACGTATTCAATTAGACATATATAACTTACCACATTTGATTGGTGTTGACATTTTATTAGTTCGAGTGAAGGGTAGAGTTATCTTCTTTATGTTCCTTTACCGTCCTAGTATATAATATATTCATCTTTAATGTCTTTTTATATGAGAAACAATGAGAAACAGTCAGGTCATATTAAAATTTTTTGCTTCAACTTTCAAGAGAATGAAAGTGTGTTGTATTTTCCTGTATTTTTACTTTTTCATTCATTCTTCCTCTTATCCCAAGATTCTTTCTTTTATCATTTTCTATTTGAAGAATTTCCTTTAATATTGTATGTCAGCTACATTGTTTTAGGATAGGTCTGCTTGTCACAAATCACTTAGTTTTTTGTCATCTGAGATTATCTTGTTTGTTTTTTTTTTTTGATATAGAATTCTACTTTGACAGGTTTTTGTTGTTGGTTTGGATTTCTTTGGATATCCTGTTAGGTTCTTCAATCTAGAGGTTTATGTCTTTTGCCAAATGTAGGGAATTTTTAGCCTTCATTTATTTCAGTCTTTTTTAGTCCCATTATCTTTTCTCCTTCTGGACCTCCAGTGATATTAAATCTTTTGTTATGATTACTCAGGTCTCTGAGTCTCTGTTCATTCTTTTTTTTCCCGCCATGATCAAGGTCTAGTTTTATGAAAATTTGTATAGGAACTTTAAAAAGATAACAGCGAGCTGTTTACTTTTATTTTAAACAATATTATTTTATTTTTTAATTCAACAGCAAAATACAATCATTCTGAAAAATTATACCACGTTGTAACTATATGTGCTGATTAGGGTGATATGAAGCACACATGGCAAGTGAGTCATTTTGCTGCCTTTGAAGGGAAGCATTGCTTTACATCCCTTTCCTCTTTATTAAATAGTCAAGATCACACACTGGTGTTTATTAAAATAACCAATAGATTTGGCTCTTCGACGAGTACCAACCTAATGGTAACAAGGACTCAAAAATGAAGATTCCCCAAGCCATTTCTACGACTCAATAAAAGGCTTTAGACTGGGAGGGGAAAGTGCATTTCATTTTTTATTAGTCAGATATAGTTGGCTGGAAATCAGCTTGTTTTTCTCACTTTCATTTACAAATTTGATGAGCTGGTTTTTTTGAAAAATGTTTTTATACTACTGCTAACTAAACATATGACGTGCTTTATTTTTCCCCAAAGAAACGAATCAGACACTTGAAGGAAAAATTTGAAAAATAAACTCTCTCCCCCAAAACAAAATCGAACCACCTGAACTTTTTCAGTTATTCATGCCAACACAAAGTCTAGCTTGTGTTCACCCATACCTATAAACTGTTAAAGTGATAGGGAGGCAGATCCTCTTTGAAATTATCCATGAGTATATTTCTGTGACTTCTTAGGATATATCAGTTTCTTACAATACAACAGACCTATGTGGTAGTTATTGTTGTTATCCTTATTTTACAGATGAGAACATTGAGGCTGTGAAGGGTTAGATAACTTGCTTAAGATCATGGTGACTATTAAGTGTTCTAGACTGGAATATGACTCCGTGCCCTTTTGACAGGATACTGATTATATAGAAGTCTTCTTATTTTTTATAAGGTTGATGTATCAACTCTGTATCTTAATTCTGTCCTCCCTTACATTTTTTTTGGAACCTCACTTAATCATTTTTATTCTATAAAAATGTCTCTTCTACCTAAAAGTATTTCATCAAATACAGGTTTTAAATCATGCAAGCTTCTAATCTTTCTCATTTCTTTTGGCCATTATTTCATTTGTTCCTTTTCCATTAACTTTTCTACCCATTATAAGCTGGTTTATGCCCCTTCCACTCTGAGAAGCATTCTATTTAAGGTTGATACTGACCTTTAAAAGAAGAATTTCCCAAAGAGTCTCACTCCAGCTTCTCTGGGCCTAGATGGTCTATTGTATGTCTCTACCATAATCTCTTCCCTCAGGAGTCTGTGGGGTTTATAGTTGTCACGTAGCTTTTATGAGCTGTGCCCCCACTGCTTTGTCTACCTGTATTCTTAGTTACACAAAACAGAAAGGTCCTTGCCTTGGTCCTTCAGGCATCCCCCAGATGGGTTAAAACAGACATACATAATAGTTTACAAATACGGTCTTACTCTGCTCCCTCAAGTTCAAGGTGGGGGAAGTGGGAACCAATCTGTTACCTACTCAAGACCAAGACCACCCCCACTCCAGGAGAGAGTGGGGTAACAGTGAGTAAACATGTCACAAAACTTTCCTACCATTTGAATATGGCTTTTACTTGATTGGATATTTGCTTGATTGCTCTTAACCTTTGTTTTCCTGAGCTCTTACAAAGTTGGTTCAGAGAGCTTCTGGGTTTTTTTCACATTTCTTTAGGGGAATGAGAGTTTGGAGTTTCCTAGTCTGCCATTTTGCTGATGTCCAATAGTGAGTTTTTAAAAAAGTTGTGGCAAAATATATATAATGTGAAACTTATTTTAATTACTTCTGAGTGTACAGTTCAGTGGCATTATATTGTTGTACAACTATTATCAGTGACATTTTAATCACAAATTATTTGCCTCCTTTTGCATTTTTCATTCTAGTTGACCTCATGGTGGCATTTTGCTTTGCTCTTAAGTTACTTCTAGAGTTAGTTCAGCTTTCATGATGCTATTATATATCTCCCTTCCCCACCTCTCTTATTGCTCATTGGTCATGTTTGCTCTGCTTATCTCTCAGATGTTAATGTTTCCCAGGACGCTATTGTTCACTCTTTTTTCATTTTCCCCTTTGTTTACACTTGTTGGGTAATTACATCTGTTACCGTGGATTTCAGTGTATTCTCATGACTTCCAAATCTGTATCACAGTCCAGTCTCTCTGTTGAACTCAAAACTCATATTTTTAACTGCCATCTAGTTATCCATAAAATGGCAGCTATCCTACAGGGACCTCAAATTCAGTATATCTAACATCTTTATCTTTTCTCTCCAGATTGTATTCTCTGCCTTGGTTAATGAAGTCACTATCTTCTTACCTAAACTAGAAGATAGATAGTCATTCTTATAATTATATAATCATTCTTAATCCTTCCTGTCCCTCTTTCAGTCATTCATCAGGTTCTTTTGCTTCTAATCCTCCATTCCTATTGCCCCAGTTTAGTTCAGACTTGTATTGATATCTTCCTATGCTTGTATTACCACAGTATCCTCCTAATTGCTTCCTTTTCCACCTGTCTCTTCCTGTTCTAATCCGCTGTCTTTATCATTGTCAGACTTTGATAAAATAAAAAACAGTCATGTCACTCTTCGTCTCCCCAAAATTCCTGTGGTTCCAAGTGGATATCATAAGATAAATACTGAAATTCTTAGCATGGTATGTTATACCTTTTATACACATTCTGTAATCCATCTTCAGAGCATTGTTTCCTGTACCTCCTCCTTCTCACCCTATGGGACCAGAGCATCCTACTCTCATTCTCTAAACTTTTCTTGCTTTTCTTCTCTCTAGATTGCCTTGCCCCACCTCCATCTTACTCTTTCTGAATTCTCTTCTTTAAAGATCAGCTCAAACAAATGGAACCTAATTAAACTTAAAAGCTTTTGCACAGCAAAGGAAACCATAAAAAAAAAACGAGAAGACAACCTACGGATTGGAAGAAAATAGATTAATTTCCAAAATATACAAACAGCTCATACAGCTTAATATCAAGAAAACAAACAATCCAATCAAAAAGTGGGCAGAAGGGACTTCTTGGTGACGCAGTGGTTAAGAATTCGCCTGCCAATGCAGGGGAAACGGATTCGAGCCCTGGTTCAGGAAGATCCTGCATACCGTGGAGCAACTAGGCCCATGCACCACAACTGCTGAGCCTGCGCTCTAGAGCCCATGAGCCGCAACTGCTGAGCCCACGTGCCACAACTACTGAAGCCCACGCACCTAGAGCCTGTGCTCTGCAACAAGAGAAGCCACCACAATGAGAAGCCCATGCATTGCAACGAAGAGTAGCCACCACTCGCTGCAACTAGAGAAAGCCTGTGTGCAGCAACGAAGACCCAAAGCAGCCAAAAATAAATAAATAAATTTTAAAAAAATGGGCAGAAGACATACAGAGGGCCAATAGGCACATAAAAAGATGCCCAGCATCGCTAATTATTAGAGAAATGCAAATTAAAACTACAATGAGGTATATTCTCACACTGGTCAAAATGGCCATCATTGAAAAGTCTACAAATAATAAATGCTGGAGAGGGTGTGGAGAAAAATGAACCCTCTTTACGCTGTTGGTGGGAATGTAAATTGGTGTAACCACTATGGAGAACGGTATGGAGATTCCTCAAAAAAACTAAAAATAGAGTTACCATATGATCCTGCAATCCCACTCCTGGGCATATATCCAGAGAAAACTCTAATTGGAAAGGATACATGCACCCCAGTGTTCATAGCAGCACTATGTACAATAGCTAAGACATGGAAGCAACCTAAATGTCCATCGACAGATGAATGGATAAAGAAGATGTGGTATATATATATCAGTACAATTGAATATTACTCAGCCATAAAAAACAATGAAATACCTAGATATTATCATATTAAGTGAAGTAAATCAGACAGAGAAGGACAAATATCATATGATATCGCTTATATGTGGAATCTTAAAAAATAATACAAATGAACTTATTTACAAAACAGACTCACAGACATAGAAAACAAACTTATGGTTACCAAAGGAGATTGGGGAGTGGAGATAAATTAGGAGTTTGGGATTAACTCATACTACTTTATATAAAATGGATAAACAACAAGCACAGGGAACTATATTCAATATCTTGTAACAACTTATAATGGAAAAGAATGTGAAAAAGAATAGACAGATAGATATAAGTATAACTGCATCACTGCTGTACACCTGAAAGTAACACAACATTGTAAATTAACTATACTTCAATATAAAAAAATGGTTAAAGAGAAAAAGAATCAACTCATATTTCATCTCTTTTATGAAGCCCCAATTGATTAAGCAGTCCTTTCTCTGTGTAGTATCTACTTTGTAACACTGAGGATCCTGTATTATTTACTTTTTCTACCTACTAATCAGTGAACTTGCAGAGACAGGAAGTATTTTACTATTACTATCTTCATTATTATTACTATTACTATCCCTGTTTTCCTACAGAGGAGGAGGCTGACTTAAATAATTACAATGTAACAAGTACGGTAATTCCTAAATAGGAAGCACATAGGTGTTTTATTTTTTAACATTTTCTCAGAGTGTTGGGGAAGGCAGCACAAACATTTGAGGCAGTCTAAACATAAATATTCACATCCCAGCTGGAGAAAAGAGCAGGTGCAAAGGCAGTGGGATAGAGTGAGCATGGGCCATTTGGGAGATGACTGGTAGCACACTGTGGCTCAAGCCTAGATATATGTATGTACAGAATATGAGGGTGGAAAGGTATAGTTTGAGATTGATTGGGAAGAGCCACTGTATGTTTTACTAAGTATTTGGAATACTTAATTTTTTGTACTATAATTGTCCTAGGGAATATTGGCATGTATGTAGTAATGTCACATTGGTTAAACAGATTTTAATTGTATTTAATATCAGAAGTTGTTAAAATTCCCTGAGGAAAATCTGTTTCCATTTTCATATCAGTGATTTAATTTTGAGAAATTTCTTATCTCTTTACCTAACAAAGAGATTAACATGGACCCAAAATATTTTCTTCAAATGGTACATCCTCTGTCATCAAACATTTGACAGCAGTCAAAAAAAAAAGAAAAAAAGTCAGCCTATTTTAGAAGCAGTTTGGTTTTCAGAAGCCCTGTTCCCCCCCCCAATGTTTATTTATTTATTTGGCTGCGTCGGGTCTTAGTTGCGGCATGCGGTGGGGAGGGGTCTTTTCGTTGCAGCTCATGGGCTTCTCTAGTTATGTTGCACGGGCTTAGTTGCCCCACGGCATGTGGGATCTTAGTTCCCTGACCAGGGATCGAACATGTGTCCCCTGCATTGGAAGGCGGATTCTTAACTGCTGGACCACCAGGGAAGTCCCAGAAGCCCTGGTTTTACTGCCATAGTTTTAATGGATTTTTTTTTTCAGTTTCTCAAAAAATATTTCTTATTTAGAAATAAGTAACAATTTTGATTTTGAAATTTTACAAATTCAAAAAACAAATTGATGCTTTTTATACATAATATATTTTCCTTTCCTAGTGCCATTATAGTCTCATACCTTATAACAAATGTATTATTACTAATGGATCTAATCCTAAATGATATTTTACACCGGAATCTTACTTTTGTAATTTAAAACTATCCAGAGACTAAAGTTTGCAGAGGTGTTCAGTTGAATAATTTTCTTCTGTTTCTCCTTTGCTTAAACTCTGTTGTGAGATAACACAACTGGTGCTTTCCTCCCTCCTAATACCAGTACTTCTTAAGAAATGTGAAATGTCCATTCTTTAGAGATTCTTGTAAAATGTTATACTTGTCATTAATTATGCCTGCCTTTGTGTGTTTATGTGAAAATACTTCTCTGGTGTGACTAGCTTCTTTCAAAATACACTGCTATAACTGGCCTACTATCATTTTTCAAATATAAGTAGCAAAGAATTTAATTATTGTAATTCATTGACATTGATTGACTCCTCTCCTACGTTTTCTCCTCTGTAATTCTTATACTGATGATTAAGCTATATGATGGACATGTGAAAGTAGAGGGTACCTTTCCTTCCTGCATAAATCTTAAAATTGAGTGAAGGAGCAGTGGGACTACGTGCTTTGACTGCCATTCCTTGTGAATTGTTTTTGCACTTGGAAGAATGTTAATTTCTATTAAGGTCCTGAATTCTCATACTAGAATATGGACTTTAGGAAGTGGGAAGTCTTATTCTCCATTATTTTAGAGAACTTCAGAGTGTTGAATAGAAGTCAGGATTCCTTGGCCCACTTTGTGGTTGGATATGGACATTTCTTACCTTGTGTAGCTTCTCTACTTCATTAAAAGTGGAAGCCTGCATCCCTCTCCCCAACCCCAGTGTTTTGACTCCCCTTAGCCTCTGTTGGTATATGCCTTAGATTATGCTAGAAGAATACCTTCTTCCCCATTTTATTTCTCTGATAAAAGGCATATAATTTTTACTTATGAGTGTTACTGAAAAGCCGTATACCGTCTCCTACGTCTGTAAAATTAAAGCGTATGGTGATAGGTCCAGACACCTAGTGACCATAAACAGCGGAGGCAGGTGGTTTTCCATTAACAAAGGCATGATTGAATTCTTGGTCAAGCAAAAGTCAGATGCCTTACGTAAAAAAGAAAAAAATTTTAGTTATATATGGGATTACTACATTGGGAACAGTTTAACATCATGACCTGCGATTTACTCTTAAGGTTTTATGACCACATGATTAAAATATCTGTTTTCTCTTTATGTCATTTCTATCAGTAGTGAGACTAACTTGTAGAACTTTCAAATGTCATCTAGAGAAATAAAGGAAAGAGTGGGAAGTGGGACTGTTTAATGGTCAAACACTTCATACACTTCACTCATTTAACTCACAAATCCTTTCTGAGTTGTAGTTAGTTATTCCCATTTTACAAAAGAGAAAACGGAGGCTCAGGAAGGTTATGTGACTTGTCCTTCCAACAGTAATATGTAAATATACTATGTTTATTTTTTTAATTTAAAATGTTTTATTTTTTCATGGTTGAATTCTTTTGACCCATCTGGAATTCACTTAATTATTAATATGAATCAAAAATCATTCTTCTCCCATAGTGCCATACAGTTATACAAACAATATTTACCAAAGAGTGACACTTTTTGTCAGCCCTGTCTTGCCCCTGATCTCACTATTTGAATGGATGATCCTCTCAGTGCAATAAGTCCTATAGCTCCTACATCGATTCAGTGGCATTTAATGAACTCTTACTGTGTATTTCAGGATGCTTTTAGTCACAAGAAATAGAAGATCCAATGTAAATTGAGTTAAGCCATAAGGAAAAAGTATTATCTCGAGAAAGCATGGGATGAATAGGTTCCAGAGTAGATTAATTCAGTGGTTCAACAAACATCATCAGAGACCCAGGTTCTTTCCATCTTTTGTCTCTGTCATCCTCATTGTGTTTGGCTTTTTCTCCTGCCAACCTCCCTTGAGGCCCCAAGGTGGCTGCTGTTGTTTAAGGTGTCACATACAGATATAACAGTTTCTCATGAAAGGAGAGACTATGTCTGACGTGTATTTCTTTCAAGAGAGAAGAAATTTTACCCAGAAACCTTTCTATAGGTTTTTCCCTCATGTTACATGTGTCAGATTATTACCATGTTCCTGTACTTAAGCTGAACACTGGCAAGAGTAATAGGCCTCCATGTTTAGCTTAGATTAGACTAATCAGAAGTGACCTCCTGGAGTTGGGGAAGGTCTCTCCCTTCTTGGATGCTTGTAGTCTCATGGAGGAGGGTGGATAGCCCAAACAAAATCAAAGTTGAATGAGGAAAGTAGAAGGGGGAAATAATTGTTGGGGTAGGAGAGCCAACAGTGCCTGCCATGCTGTGAGTAAAACGTGTTGCTCAGTTCTGGGGCTTAGCTTACTCACAGCATCTGAAATTAGCTGTGAAGATTAAAGTAAAAAATAACTCTAATACAGGAGAACTGTTAGATTTAATAGGTAGTTTAGGGAAGGTCATGCAGAAGAGGTAATAGTGGTGTATTAGGGAAAACGTAGTATTTTGAGCCAGAACACTAGGTTTGAGTCCTAACCAGTGTACTTTCTAGTTTTAATTAGAAGAATGACTTGTGATTTTCTATTAAATTTTGAACAGTACATCTTGGATTTAAATATACATGTTTATTCTCAATTCCTAACTTCATTTTAAAGAGATTCAGGATTTTTAAATCATGTTTTTATCATGGTCATGTTATTTCTATAACGACTAGACTAAGAGTTCATATTTTGATTATAACACAGCTTACTAACTAGCTGTGTGGCATTGGACAAGTCAGTTAATATTTCTGATTGTTATTTGCCTTAGCTATGAAATGAGGTGGTTAAACACGTTATTTTTTGAGGTTCTTTTCTGTCTAACATTTAGTAATTAAAAAAAGCTTATTTGGAATAAAATTGGAGGCAGTTGTTTTCAGTATATTTACTGAAGAGAGCGTGTTGTAAGTAAAATTTAATACACATTTCCCTCACTTTTTTTTTTTTTTTTTTTTTTTTTTGCGGTGCGCGGGCCTCTCACTGTTGTGGCCTCTCCCGTTGCGGAGCACAGGCTCCGGATGCGCAGGCCCAGCGGCCATGGCTCACGGGCCCAGCCGCTCCGCGGCACATGGGATCCTCCCGGACCGGGGCACGAACCCGTGTCCCCTGCATCGGCAGGCGGACTCCCAACCACTGCGCCACCAGGGAAGCCCTTTCCCTCACTTTTTAATGTTTTATTTGATACTAGAAAACAATATAAGCTGTTACAAATTTAGGTGTTCTGAACCTTTTAAAACTGGGAAGTGTCTTTGGAAGTAGATGTGTACTAAGAGCTCTTAAAATAATAGTTATTATAAGATATAATAATATGTTGATTTTATTGCATTATGCCTACTTGCATTTCCCAGACGACTTTATCAAAATTCAGCCTAAAATTGTGTAGCTAATATTATTTGTACTACTCTATAATCGGTATAATTTTTTGGAGTGACACGATGCAGTGAAACTTAGTATCTAATCTAAGAACAGTATTATTTCTTGACTAATATAATGCCTTTGCTGTGGAGCATAAAAATCATTGGTTTAATGTACATTTTATGCACACTTGTTCAGGACATTTTGCTAGGTGCTGTGGGAGAAAATGAGATTAAACTGTGGTTTCTGCCTCAAAGAACTTAAAACCTAGTCAAATGGGTGTGTATATATATATTTAATTTACCTTTTCCTAGAAAATAGTGAATTCATATATTTATTGATTGGTTTTCAGTTTAGAATAGACCAAGTAAAGGTTCTTGTCTCTTTATTGTAAAAATAATTAACAGAACTATTCAAATGGTTTATAAGACTCTAAGAAATGTATCTCAAGATGAACTTTCTCTAGTGGAGGAACTTTTTCTTCAGATCTGTACAAACCTCTGAATTCTGAAAAGCCAGTGATAGGGTGGGTTGGTCTCTTCAAGCAGTCAACAACATTGGTATTACTAGTCATCTTCTCCATGGTCAGTTTCCAGCCTAAGCAATGATATATTTTAAAACCTATTAAGATTTGACTGGGCTTTTTGGTTTCCTAGGGAAATATTTTAAGTACTCTAAAATAGCTGAGTTACTCACACCTTTGGCTTAATACAAAGTATACATCCCCTGGCTTGATTTCTCCTTCAACCTCTTATGAACATGACTGTACATGGTCTCCAGAAGGTGTGTTTTCCTTTGCTGCTTCTGTTTTTATATTGTAGCAAACTAAATTTCCCCAGTTAAATAAAATGAAGATTACTTGGGATTATCTGAATGTTTCCTCTGCTCCTACCACATGACAAGGTATAATCTGAATAGATGCATTCCCATTTCAACACTGATTGGTACACCTTCACATAGCCCTGCACTTGCTTAGATAATATTTAAATATCCCTGTAAAAGTAAAAGCCCATATTTGTCCTTTACTAATAGTTGCTTTAGAAAGTGCTTCAAAGAAAGAAATAGAACTGTTATGAAAACCCAATATATTTATAAAAAACATACCATAAAAATGTATCTAAGTGCAGAATTTATTTTATACTAAACTTCACATTTTAGGAACTAATATTTGATACTACCTTATAAAATATTTGTAGTCAAAAATATAGGCCATTTGTTTTTTATGAGTGTCTGTGAAATAAATAAATGCAGTAGTTAAGGGAAAGTGAAAAGTAAAATTTCCTTCCCTTATATGGGGGGAAAAGGGCACGAGTTGAGGTCACTTGTAGCCAATTTGCGGTGATTTTGCTGCTCCTCTGCCTGGGAGAGTTAGAAGGTGAAAACTCTGTATGAAATAAAACCAAATTTTCTCTTCTCCCAGTACTCATGTAACCTTGTAGAAGGTGTTAAATGAATGCAAGTTGTATGAGAGTAAGGCAAATTAAATGTTGAAGCATATATTTTATTCTTTACTCATAAAAAAGGAAAGTGCTCATAGTGTGAACCAAAAAACTAACTTTGTTTGTTTGTTTATTTGTTTAGGATGGATTGGATGCTTTGGTATATGATTTGGATTTTCCTGCCTTAAGAAAAAACAAAAATATTGACAACTTTTTAAGCAGATGTAAGTAATTTGTTGTGGAGGTTAATGGCAGATTATATATAATGAAATATTGACTTAGATAATTCAAGCCCCCCCCCTTTTTTTCTTTCTATCTACTCTGGTTATTTCATCAATAGTACCTACATCAAAGGAGTAGGAAATGGGAAAGAAACCTTGTCAGTTTGGGAGCTTATCAGGAGAATCTAAAATATTTTGCAGACAAGGGAATAAAAAGTAAATGGCTAAAATAAATATGTTAAAATAAGCGTATACATACATGCACATTGAATTTCAATAATATTATATTTATCCTCTATTTTTCTTTTATAAATGAATTAGCTATTATGTTTCAGTACCTGAAGGTGAGAATCAATTACATATGAAAAGCCCTCCTACCACTGAGATATGAGAATTTTCTCCGTGAAAGCTGGCTTATATTTAAGTTTTACAGATGTTCTTTTATAAAAACTCTTTTTTGGATTTTGATGTTAGATATTTATCATTTAAAATTTGATTAGAGAACTTATTAAGGTAGTTTCAATCTTTTCATCTTAAATAATTGATAATAAGATTTTGGTTTATAAAATCCTCCCCACTCCATTTTTTTTTATCTGTTCCTCAACCATACATATCGATACATTTAGGTTGGGTTGATTTTAGTGTTATCTTTCAATTTTGGTTACATATGTTTTGTTAGAAAAGTTTTATTTTTCTAAATAGTCAAATCTTTTTAACTAGATTTAATTTCTTTTATCGTTTCTACACTTTGAAATCTTGGCTCAGAATTTTACTTATCAATTTTTTTGGTTTCTGTTTTTCTCTTCTTTATAAAATTATTTTTTCAGCCTTAATTTTATTTTGGAATATAGTGCCAGATTCTGAATTGCAAACTTTTAAAAAATTTTTCTTAATTTCTCACATCTTACTGAAATTGCAGGAAAATTTTATTGCTGTTTAATTTGCTTCACCTTCCTACTTAACAATACAGCAGAAGAACTAAAAAGATGGAGAAACTTTACCCCTTCTTATTTGGTGGGAGGCAAAAGGATGAATCCTTGTTAGTACAAAGTTGGGGTGTGTAATTTTGTGAAGTAGGGTAGCAAGAATTGGAACACATGCTTTTAAATATCTGTTACTGTTTTTGCTATGCAACATTGCTGCTTTCATAATACTAAGTTTGCCTTTACATTGTATTTTGTAAATAGAAACATCAGTAGCCACAGTAGAAATAAGTAAAATGAAATGAAAGTATAAAGCTAAAGAAAACTATTTTAAACGGATAAACCTGTGTAGTTTAGTCTAGTTTTCAGATTGAAGAAAAGTACAGAGAATAATACTAAAAGTTTTAGCAAATCATATCTAGCATTAGGTAAAAATTTTGACCAAGTAGGGTTTATACCAGGATTGCAAAGTTAGTGTAAGTTTCAAAAATCAATTAGTGTAATCTATCATATTAACATATTAAAAAAGAAAATCCATAATATCATCTTAGTAGATGCAGAAAAAGCATTTGAAAAAAAATCAGTATCCATTCTTGGTTTACAGATATCTCTCAGCAAACTAGGAACTGGAGGAAACTTTCATACCCTGATAAAGAGAATCCACAAAAAACCTATAGTTCAGATTGTATTTAACTGTGTATGACTAAATACTTTTCCCCTAAGATTGGGAAAAGGCAACTATGTCTTCTCCCACTACTTCATTCAGTGTTGACCTGGAAGTTTTAGACAGTGCAGTAAGGTGTAAAATAAAGAAAAATCATATAGATTAAAAAGGAACAATTTAAAATTATTCAGACACTGTATTTTTCTGTATAGAAAATCCTCAAAATTCTACAGAAAAAGCCTCAAGAACTTATCAGTGAGGTTTCAAGCTAGAAGATTCACATACAAAAAACAGTTTAGCAGTAAGCAATTTTAAATTGACATTATAGCAAATATAGCACCACTTACAGTAGAAGCAAAAGCATGAAAAATGTAGGGATAGATTTGACAAAATGTGTGTAAGCCTGTATACTGAAAATGATTTAATATACTGAGAGAAATGAAAGAAGACCTTTAAAAAAAAGACAGATATTCAATGTTGATGGATTAGATAATTCAGTATTAAAATGTCAGGAATCCCCAAATTAATTTATCTATGGAGTCCATGTCTTCTCAGAACCTAAGCAGGCTTTTTTGTATAAAGTAACCATTAATTCTAAAATTCATAAGGCAATGTGAAGGGTCTGGAATAGCCAAAACAATCTTGGAAAGTAAGAACCAAGTTGGAGGACTAACACTATTGGATTTTAAGATCAAGGCAGTATAATGAAATGAAAGAATAAACATAGAGATAAATGGAACAGAAATAGATCCTTATATATGCAGTCAGTAGATTTTCAACAAAGTTGACAAGGTAATTCAGTACCCAAGCCTTACTTTGCAGTATATACAAAAATCAACTTAAAATGGATCATAGACCTAAATGTGAGAGCTAAAACTAGTAATAGTTCTAGAATAAGACATAGAAAATATTTGTGATTTTGGTTAGGCAAGAATTTCTTAGATGAGACACAAATGGCACAAACCGTTTTTTTTTTTTAAGATAGATTAGATTTTATCAAAATTCAAAACTTTTTCTCTTCAGGTGATACTGCTAAGAAAATGAACAGGTAAACCACTGACTGGGAGAATATGGTTGCAAAACAAGTGAAAGGGGAAAAATAGTCTTTTCAACGAACATTGCTCAGACAACTGGATAGCCATATGCAAAAGAATGAAGTTGGACTTCTGTTTCACACCACATACAAAATTAATTCAGAATATAAAATTGTAAAACTCTTAGAAAAAAAACATAGGCATAAATCTTCATGACTGTGGATTAGACAAGTGTTTCTTGGGTATAAACCTAAAGTATAAGAAGGAAAAGAAAAATAAATAAGTTGGGCATCATCAAAATTAAAAACTTTTGTGCTTCAAAGGACACTATCAAGACAGTTGAAAGAGGGACTTCCCTGGTGGCACAGTGGTTAAGAATCTGCCTGCCAGTGTGGGGGACATGGGTTCGCACCCTGGTCTGGGAAGATCCCACATGCCGCAGAGCACCTAAGCCTGTGCGCCACAACTATTGAGCCTGCGCTGTAGAGCCTGTGAGCCACAGCTACTGAAGCCCGTGTGCCACAACTACTGAAGCCCGTGCTCCGTAATAAGAGAAGCCACTGCAATGAGAAGCCTGTGCACCGCAACGAAGAGTAGCCCCTGCTCGCTGCAACTAGAGAAAGCCCGCGTGCAGCAGCGAACAACCAACGCAGCCAAAAAAAATAAATAATTTTTTTTAAAAGACAGTGAAAAGGTGACTCACAGAATGGAAGAAAATGTTAACAAATCTTATACAATAAGTCCCTTACATATGAACCTTCAAGTTGCAAAGTTTGAAACGTGTGACATGTGTTCACATGTCCAATCACGTAAGTTAGTTCAGAGGTCTGGTGTACATTGTCACTTGCGTGCATCCTCTACAAGTGGTTGTGCTTTGTGTACTTTACAGTACTGTATAGAGTACAGTAGTACAGTATCTTTATTTCAAACCCAGGATGTCCAGAAGCAAACGTAGAAGCAGTGGTGATGTAGCTGGTACTGTGTACTTTTCAAGGTACTGTACTGTAAGATTAAAAATGTTTTCTTTATTTTCTGTTTATTTGTTTTTTATGTATTATTTGTGTGAAAAGTATTAAAAACCTATTACAGTACAGTACTATATAGCCTGTTGTGTTAGTTAGGTACCTAGGCTAACTTTGCTGGACTTACGAACAAATTGGATTTACGAACGCACTCTCGGAATGGAACTCGTTCATATGTAGGGGACTTACTGTACTTGATAAATGATTGATATCTAAAGACTTACAACTCAATAATAAAAAGACAATCCAATTTAAAAATGGGCAAAGGATCTGAATAGACATTTCTCAAAAAAAGACACACATGAAAAGCTGTTCAACATGGTTAGTCATCAGGAAGTTACAAATTATGGCCACAGTACACATCAGTACACATTTATTAGTACACATTTATTAGAATGACTAAAATTTAAAAAACTGACAATATCAAGTATATGTGAAAATGTGGGACAGCTGAACTCTGACACATTGCTGGTTGGTTTGTAAAATGGTAAGCTGCTTTGGAAAACAGTTTGGCATTTTTCTTATAAAGTTATACATGCATTTATCACGTGACCTAGGGATCCCACTCCTGGGTGTTTATGTAAGATAAATGAAAGTATATATCTATGTGAGACCTATGTGAAAATATTTAAGGAGCCTGTATTTACAATTGCTGTAAACTGGAAGCAACCCAGATGCACATCAGCTGATAAATGGGTAAATAAATTGTGGTACACCACATAATGGAATACTCAACAGTAAAAAGGAGTAAATTACTGATAGGTGCAACAACATTGATAAATCTCAAAAGCACTGTGGTAAGTGAAAAAAGCCAGGCACCCCCCCACCCCCAAAAAAAAGGCCCAGCACAGAAGGGTACATACTGTATGGTTCCCACTTACATGACATTATAACATTCTCCTTCAACTCCTAAAGTTGTATTTATGTAATATTTCACACAGAATAATAGATTTTCATAGGATAGTATTCTGCATGTTGCTGAAATTCATTTATATGGATTTTTATAGCTTTCATTAGTGGGGACATCAAAATTATTTTTCTGAAGGTAAATGTTGCTTTGCATTGCTTTTTGCTGACAGGTATCAGATGTAGTGATCTAAGAATAACACCTGGAACATGGAATAAAATCTTTTTCTTTAGTAATTCAGCTCAAGTCTCACTAAAGTATACCAGCTTTAAGGTATAGCAGCCTGAAATATTTTCAGCTTCAGGCCTAATTATATTACAAACTGTATTTTCATCTTTTTGTGTTGAAGCATGTATGGACACTGAAAGGGAAAAGAGAATCTGTGACCCTTTGACTGAATAACTAGTTAAATATAAAGATTTGCTTTTCTGCACTCTGGTCTATGATACCTAAATAGTAAGGACTACAAAGAAAATGTTTATTAGCCTCACAGAACTGATAAAGATTTTAAGGTGAACTTTTAAAGTAAGGGTTAGAAAGGTATCCAGATAAAATCAAACTGTCTTGGTGGGAAGAAACATGTTGTGGGGCAGGTACACACTGGAAGGAGGAGGAGGGGGATGTGGAAATGGTGATTTTTGACTGTATATGTTTGTAAACCATTGTGAATTTCACTGCGATTTGGGGGTACAAGATTCACAATTAACGTTAATACGAAAGCATACTTATTAAACAGATACTACCAGTCTAAAAGAAGGTAATGGAGATCATTGTACGTATGAAAAAAATCCATGAACCTGAAAGGAAAAATGTGGTAGAGAGCATTTGTTTGGATTCAAAAAATAAACCCAGCAAGGGAAGTTTATAGCTCTACAGGCTTGTCTCAGGAAACAAGAAACATCTCAAATAAACGACCTAACCTTATGCCTAAAGCAACTAGAGAAAGAAGAATAAACAAAACTCAAAGTTAGTAGAATGAAAAACATAAAGATCAGAGCAAAAATAAATGAAATAGAGACAAAAGCAGTAGAAAAGGTCAGTGAAACTAAAAGCTGGTTCTTTGAGAAGATAAAGTTGATAAACCTTTAGCCAGACTCATTAAGAAAAAAAGGGAGAGGGCCCAAATCAATAAAATCAGAAATGAAAAAGAAGTTACAACCGATACCACAGAAGTACAAAGAATCATAAGAGACTACTATGGGCAACTATACACCAACAAAATGGACAACCTAGAAGAAATGGACAAATTCTTAGAAAGGTACAATCTCCCAAGACTGAACCAGGAAGAAATAGAAAATATGAGTAGACCAATTAGCAGTACTGAAATTTAATCAGTAATTTAACAACTCCCAACAAACAAAAGTCCATAACCAGATGGCTTCACAGGTAAATTCTACCAAACATTTAGAAAAGAGTTAACACCTGTCCTTCGGAAACTATTCCAGAAAATTGCAGAGGAAGAAACACTTCTGACCTCATTCTATGAGGCCACCATCAGCCTGAAACCAAAACCAGAGAAAGATACCACAGAAACGAAAATTACAGACCAATATCACTGATGAACATAGACGTAAAAATGCTCAACAAAGTACTAGCAAACTGACTCCAATAATACAGTAAAAGGATCATGTACTGTGATCAAGTGGGATTTATGCTAGGGATGCAAGGATTTTTCGATATCTGCAAATCAGTGTAATTCACCACATTAACAAATTGAAGGATAAAAACCAGGTGTTCATCTCAAGAAATGCAGAAAAAGCTTTTGGTAAAATTCAACATCTACTTATAATAAAAACTCTTCGAAAGAGGGCATAGAAGGAACGTACCTCAACATGATAAAGGCCATATGTGATAGATCCACGGCTAACATTGTACTCAATGGTGAAAAGCTGAAAGCATTTCTTCTAAGACCAGGAACAAGATCTTCTAAGACCAGGAACAAGACAAGGATGCCCACTCTCGCCATTTCTGTCCAACATAGTTTTGGAAGTCCTAGCAACAGCATTCAGAGAAGAAAAAGAGATAAAAGGAATCCAAATTGGAAAAACGAAGTAAAACTGTCACTGTTTGTAAATGACATGATGCTGTGCATATAAACTCCTAAAGGTGCTATCAGAAAACTACTAGAGTTCATCAATGAATTCACTAAAGTTGCTGGATACAAAATTAATATACAGAAATCTGTTGTATTTCTATTCACTAACAGTGAAATATCAGAAAGAGAAATTAAGGAAACACTCCCATTTACCATTGCATGAAAAAGAATAAAATAATTATGAATAAGCCTACCTAAGGAGGCAAAGGACCTGTACTCTGAAAACTATAAGACACTGATGAAAGAAATTGAAGAGCACACAAACAGATGGAAAAATATACCATGTTCTTGGATTGGAAGAAATCAATATTGTTAAAATGAGTGTACTACCCAAGGCAGTCTATAGATTTAGTATAATCCCTATCGAATTACCAATGGCATTTTTCGCAGAACTGGAACAAAAAATATTTAAACTTGTATGGAAACACAAAAGACCCTGAATAGCCAAAACAAAGAAGAACGGAGCTGGAGGAATCAGGCTCTCTGACTTCAGACTCTACTACAAAGCTATACTAATCAGAACAGTATGGTACCAGCACAAAAACAGACATAGATCAATGGAACAGTATAGAAAGCCCAGAAATAAACCCACACACTTATGGTCAGTTAGTCTGCAACAGAGGAGGCAAGAATATACAATGGAGAAAAGACAGTCTCTGCAATAAGCGGTGCTGGGAAAACTGGACAGCAGAACATTCTCTAACACTGTATACAGAAATAAACTCAAAATGGATTAAATACCTGAATGTAAGACCAGATACTATAAAACTCTAAGAGGAAAACATAGGCAGAACATTCTTTGACGTAAATCGCAGCACTATTTTTTTTATTTTTCTCCTCCTAGATTAATGGAAATAAAAACAAAAATGAACAAATGGGACCTAATTAGACTTAAAAGCTTTTGCACAGCAAAGGAAACCATAAACAAAATGCAAAAAAACCTACGAACTGGGAGAAAATATTTGCAAACGATGCTACTGACAAGGGATTAACTTCCAAAATATACAAACAGCTCATACAACTTAATATCAAAAAACAAACAACCCAATCAATAAATGGGCAGAAGATCTAAATAGACACTTCTCCAAAGAAGACATACAGAGGGCCAAAGAGCACATGAAAAGATACTCAATATTGCTAATTATTAGAGGAATGAAAATCAGAACTACAAAGAGGTATCCCCTCACACTGGTCAGAATGTCTATCATCAAAAAGTCTACAAACAATACATGCTGAAGAGGGTGTACACTGTTGGTGGGAATATAAATTGGTGCAACCACTATGAAGAACAGTATGGAGGTTCCTTAAAAAACTAAAAATAGAGTTACCATATGATCCTGCAGTCCTACTCCTGGGCATATATCCAGAGAAGACTGTAATTAGAAAAAGATACATGCACCCCAATGTACATAGCAGCACTATTTACATACAATAGCCAAGACATGGAAGCAACCTAAATGTCCATCGACAGATAAATGGATAAAGATGTGGTATATACATACAATGGAATATTACTCAGCCATAAAAAAGAATGAAATAATGCCTTTTGCAGCAACATGGATGGACCTAGAGATTATCATATTAAGTGAAGTAAGTCAGAGGACAAATTTCATATGATATCACTTACATGTGGAATCTAAAAAGATACAAATGAACTTATTTACAAAACAGAAATAGACTCACAGACATAGAAAACAAACTTATGATTACCAAAGTGGATAGTGGAGGTGGGGTGGGGAGAGATAGATTAGGAGTTTGGGATTAACATATACATACTACTATATATAAAATGGATAAACAACAAGGATCTACTGTATAACAGGGAACTATGTTCAATATCTTCTAATAAAGTATAATGGAAAAGAACCTGAAAAAGAATATACATATGTATAACTAAACCACTTTGCTGTACACCTGAAGCTAACACATTGTAAATTAACTATATTCCGATTTTAAAAAGTGGTTAAAAAATTTAAAAAAAACAAATGGTATTTCTTGGTAGCATACTATAGCTTTCCTAATGCAAATTACAAAAGTAGTAGCATAATAGCTATTGCTAATGATGTATCAGCTCTCCGTTTATATAAAAGCATAGAGAACTGTTGATAAAATTTTAATTTGCTTTGCCAATGATTTATTATTGAGAAAGTAATGAGAGTAATAATTGCTGTTCTCAGTTTGTGACCAGAAATGCTAAATTGATTAGCATTTAGGATGTGACAGAGACCTTGAGACAAAGCATTCATTTCACTTTAGACCAAGGTTTCTCAGCAGTAGTACTGTTGACATTTTTGAGTCAGATAACTCTTTGATGTGGGGGGCTGTCCTTTGTGTTGTAGGATGTTGAGCAGCATCCCTGGCCTCTGCGTTCTAGATGCCAGCTCTGCCCCCTCCCCCAGTTATGACAACCAAAAATGTCTCAAGACTTTGCCAAATGTCCCCTGGGGGTCTAAATTGCCCTCAGTTGAGAACCACTGCCTAAGACTTTCTATTAATGAGGGAAAGAAATTCTGGGCACAGTTAGGCATGTGCTCCAAGCTTAGGAAATTTAATCAAATTTATTGAAAAGATAAATCCTATTAATAGTGATTCCAAGTGAAGGATGAAATTTCAAAAAGGGGTAACTATAAGAAGGCTGCAGCCACAGAAACCAAAGTTATTGCACAGGCAGTTCTCAGCTCAGATTGGAAAGAATATGAATGACTCTGTCAAGTGTGAGTACATATCCAGGGATAAATGCAAAAGAGTAGTACAAATCTGTAAAAATTGTGTTAGGCCAAAAGCCTGTGATGAGCCAAAACTTGTGAAAAGTTCTTGAGACAGCAAAAGTAACCTCTTCCCTCTAATCTTTCCCCATTTAGAGTTATGGGGACAATATGTATGAGAAAATGATAAACTCACTGCATGAGACCATTTATTCTTGAAATATATTTTGAATGCCCAGTCGCTAGAAACATGAAAAATAATACGCTCTTTTTTTCTTAAAAACTGTAGATTTTACCATCTTGTGGGGAGAAATACAGAAGCAAGTAGTAACTTATACATACCTTTATAATGGTGGAAGCTTGTAGAGAAAGTAATGATACACAGATGCTGGAGTAAAGAAAGGCTCCAGAAAGAAAGTAGTATTTGAGTTGAGTCTTAAAGGATGGGCTAGATTTCTCAGTTGAGGAAGAACAATTCAGGCAGAGAAGGAACAGTGTTTGTTAAGCCATCCAAAAGTTATGATACCTTTGAGGAACCAAGAGTTTGGTATAAATTGAACTTGGTTTATGATGAGCAGGAAGGAGTAAGGAGGACACGTGGCAGAAGAGACTGAAATGGCATGTTGGGGCTGTTGGGTTAATGGATTGGATAAAAAAGAATTACTTAGTGTCTTATTTTTTGTCTTCATTGTTCTCATGATTTTTAAAAACTTAGATAAAGGAATTGAAGTTCAAGGAAAGAGAAAAAAGTTGAGCACTTTAAATTAGTTTATACTGCCAGATCTACGCAGATTATAACCCTAGAATTTTGAATTTCTTGTATTTCTGTTTTTGATTTGATGATTTTTGTATGGGTGGCCACTTTTTTAGAAATCACTGTTCTGAGGAAGTTTAAAAAACAGTGACTAAATATATCAATTTTAGGCAGGTAGTTACCTTTGGAAGAGGAAAACATGAGGCTTAAGGCTTAGGCAGTAATTTAACATTTTATTTTGAACAAAAGACCAGAAGCAGATAGGCAAACTAGTATCTATTAGTTTAATTGTGATGATAGGTACAACTGACAAGCCACACACACAATAAGAACAAAACAATTTCAGTTGAGATGTAGAAAATAAAGTTCTTTCAAAAGGTTCTATTATGTTATCACTGTATTAAATCACTGCATTAAAAGGTAAATTACATGCATCATTGTAAAAAGATTGTACCTAAACTTTTTATTTTTCCAAGTAATTATATTTAGTAACCTACTGTACAGTATTTTAATGGAGCTTAACCTTTTCTCTAGTGGTTACTTAAATTCCTTCCAAAAATAATATTTCATGGATTGTACACATTTAATTAGTTAGATATTTATTTATATGTAAACTGGCAGTGATGATCATTAGAAAGTTTTTTCCTCTTTTTCCCCGTCTTGAAGTCTTAATATGTCATTATTCAGGCATGCTTCAAAATGTAAAATTCTTCCTTACTTTTTAAACTTGTTAAAATCATGATACCTTTCTACTTATTAAATGATTATTTTGATAGTTGAATGTTAGTGTTATTAAATTAGCTATTCATTGGTTGGTGATTAAAATCAACACACAATGATCTTTTATTTAAAAAAAAATAAAATAGTTTTCAGTTCAGCGTATTCTGAATGATATCAATCAATGAATCTGTTGTTCATCCAAGGAAGTAAAAACAACTTGACTGTGTTTGCCTTAGTTCCTTGTAGAATTACACAAAAGGTACATACTACTCAATAGAAAAAGTAAACTTTTTTCTTATTTTAAATTAAGGTATAATAGTAATTAAAACAAAACATCAAAAGTTTTAATGACTTGTAGAAGAGCCCTCATTTTAATGTTTGTGACTAGTTTCTCCTAAGAGTGTTTCGTTACACTTATAAAATCATGTACTGCGATATTGAAAGTGAGTACTACGTTATCTTTAGTAAAATTAAAGGTGATTTTCATGTGCTTTGAATATAAAGTTAGATGTAGTTAGAAATCTACATTTCTGGGGGAATTCTAAGGAACAAGAATTGTGAAACTGGAAATTTTATATATAATTTACTTCTGCATTTAAAGCGGATAAGTTTCTTGAGAGAAGTAGAATGTAAATGGATTATAGTGATCATATATTGTGATTAGTATACAATTTCATTTTCAAGTTCTTCAAGTGGTGACAAAAATGCAAAACTATTACTTGGTTAGTGGCATTAAAAGCTTCCTTCTCCACAAATAAGTATTAAGGTACATATAAGAGTCTGCCTTTATGAAGCCAGGAAGTACTGAAATGTAGTAGCATTTTGACATGTTTGTTTGCTTATGAAATCTATGAAAGGCTTGTGTCGTTGGGTAACTCTACCACTTGAGTGGTGGATGTATCTCCATTTCTGGAGAATGGGACAGGATTGTAGTCATCATATTTTGGGATTATTTTTTTCAAACTGGATACTGAAGTATAAGAAAAATAGTACTTTGTTGAAGGACATAGGACCAACAGATCATCATAGTCTAGAAGCATACTTTTTTTATTATATGAAAATTTGATGTAAGCTTATTATGGCAGTTAGGTCATTGGAAAAAAGGTAAGATTATTCAGTAATTTGTTTTGAGACAGATATTCATATATGAGGAGAAAATGAAATTGTCTCTACTTCACAACATGTACCAATGTAAAGACAAAAAATACTAGATGAAATTATAGGTATTATGTTTATAGTCTTTAAGTAGGGAGTGGCTTTTTTTCTTTTTTTTTGAAGAAAGATACCAGGGGTAGAAACTGTAAAGGAAACATTGACAGATTTTGCTTTATCAAAACTTTATTAAAAAAAAAAAAACTTTATAAAGAAAAATAGATATAAAGATGACTGACAAACGGGAAAAATTACAACATATGTAATAGAATTATATTCCTAATGTATGAAGAGATCCTTCCAGTCAACAAGAAAAACACAAACAATAAAAAAAATGGACAAAGTAACTGAATATGTAGTGTAATGGCGAAAAAATAAAAATCACCAATGAACAGTTAACAGTTGAACAAAAGCATTAATATTTCAAGAAATAAGGGTTAAAAAAATATGGGTTTTAAAAAAAAGAAATATGGGTTAAAAAAAAAAAGAAATATGGGTTAAAAAAAGAACCAACCCTCCCTGCCCCCCCGCAACCTGAACGAGAAAGGTAAAAAGTAATAATATCCAAGATTGGTGAGGGACTGGAGGGCAGTTAGCGTATTTTAAAACTAATAACGTTCATGAGTATAACAATACTTTTACTTAAAGAAATGTGTCTTGCAAAAATAGCACTGAAAATACATGGGAATGTTCATCATTGCAAAAATATATTGATGTTGGGGCAAAAAGTTAGAACAACCCACATAAAAATCAATAAGACATTTCTATCAGCTATCCACAGTGTGTTCAGTGAAAAAGCAAGTTGCAAAATACCTTTTTATGTCAATAAGTATGGATAACACATTTTTTTAAATGAATACATATATTCCGTTGAATGAACATATCACAGTTTAAAAAATGTTTCTGTAATAGTGGTTCTCAGGTTCCTCCCAGTTTTTCGCTGTTATAAGTGAAAATGTTATATTAATGTTTTTTGTACATACAGCTTGGTATACTTGGTTTTCCTTTCCTTGAAGTGAATTCCAGGAATTGCTGAGTCAAAAGTTGCATCCAATTTGCATTTTGATATGTATTGCCAAAATGCAGTTTTACACCAGAAGGTGGAATAAAAGTCAAAATTTTTTAATGGAGCCATAAAATTGAATATATTATGCAGGATAACCTAGGGTATTACACGATCTTGTTTGAAGTTATTACAAGTAAAATATTACTAAATCAGATAGATTTTCAAAAAGAAATGTTAAATATTCTCTTTATTTACTTTTTAAATTATTTATCTTGGAATAAACTCATGGAAAAGCTGCAAAAATAGTACAGAGAGAGCTTCCCTGGTGGCGCAGTGGTTGAGAGTCCGCCTGCCGATGCAGGGGACATGGGTTCGTGCCACGGTCCGGGAAGATCCCACATGCCGCGGAGCGGCTGGGCCCGTGGGCCGTGGCCACTGGGCCTGCGCGTCCGGAGCCTGTGCTCCGCAACGGGAGAGGCCACAACAGTGAGAGGCCCGCGTACCACAAAAAACAAACAACAACAAAAATAGTACAGAGATTCCTATATGCCCTTCACCCAGCATTCCCTAATGTTAACATCTTATATAACCATGGTACATTGACAAAACTAAGAAATTAAAGTTGGTATATTACTGTTAACTATATACTTTACTTAGATATCAGTTTTTCCACTAATCTCCTTTTTTTGGTTCCAGAATCCAATCTAGAATATCACATTGTATTTAGTTGCCATTTCTCCTTAGTCATCTTCAATCTGTGAGAGTTCTCAGGCTTTCCTTGTTTTTTTATGACCTTGACAGTTTTGAAGATTATTGATAAGGTATTTTGTAGAACTTTTCTCAGTTTGTTTTTGTCTAATGTTTTCTCATAATTACCCTGGGGTTATGGGTTTTGGGGATGAGTACCACAGAGATGACATGTGCTTCTCATCACATTTTATCTGGGATATGTGATACCATAATGATTTATCAGTGATAATATTAATGTTTATCACTGGTTTTAAGATAGTGTCTGCCAGGCTTCTCTCCTGAAAAGTTACTATTTTTCCTTTCCATACCTGATTCTTTGGAATCTGGTCACTATTCCAGTCCACACTCAAGGGGAGGGGCATCAATAAGCTCCATCTCCAGTCTCAGAAGGCTACATATTATCTTACAGAGCAAATGTTTTTGATTTTGATAAGGTCTAATTTATCATTTATTTCTCATATGGATTGTGCTTTCGGTGTTGCATGTAAAAATCATTGCCAAACCCAAGATTGATTTTTTAAAACTGTTTTATTGAGATATAATTTACGTACTGAAGAGTCACCCATTTAAAGTGTACAGTTCATTGTTTTTTGTCTGTATTTATAGAGTTATGCAGTCATTACCTCAGTTACTTTTTGAACATTTCATCATCTTGTAAAGAAACTCTGTACCCATTAGCAGTCACTCCGCAATCCTCCCCAAGCTCCCCAGCCCTAGACAATGACTAATCTATTTTATGTCTGTATAGATTTGCCAATATGGACGTTTTCTATAGATGGAATCATACAATGTGTGATCCTTTATGACTGGCTTTTTAGACTTAGCATGCTCTCTTCGGGGTTCATCTGTGTTGTAGCATGCATTTCATTCTTTTAAATTGCCAAATAAATAATATTCCATTGTATAGATAATGCCACATTTTGTTTATCCATCCATCAGTTGATGAACATTTGGATTGTTTCTACTTTTTCACTATTATGAATAATTCTACTATGAACATTAGTGCACAGGTTCTTGTGTGGACATATGTTTTCATTTCTCTTGGGTAGATACCTGAAAGTGGAATTTTCATGTCATATAATTCTGTATAACATTTTGAGAAACCCAAGATTGATTTTTAAGTATATACTTTTATTATTTTGGAGTAAATATATATGTGGCTTTTCTGTTGTCCCTGAACAGATAAGAGCAGCAAGTGATTGCGGCCATTTGTAAATAATATCGTTAAATGTCAATATTTTTAATGTTTCAGTAAGTATTATTGAGCACATACGTACATCAAAGACATATCCATGAATGAAGTATGGTCTCTACCCTTAAGGAAATGGGAACATACAATCTAACAGAAGAAATACAAACAATTCCAGCCCACGTTGACAGATGAAATAATAGAGAAATAGTGGTTTCCCAGAGGAGAAAGGCAGCTTATCAGACTGAGGGGATCAGGAGGAGATGGATAAAGGATTAGATCTTGTTTGGTAGTAACCTGCTCAAATAAAGTGGGGCTAGTCATTTTAGGTTGGTGATCAACATCTGCAGAAGAATGGAGATGTAAAGCAGTATGGCTGTGTGGGAAATTGCAAGTAACTAGGCATTGCCAGAGCATTGTTGGGGAGAGTATCTAAAAATAAAAGATTGCAGAATCAGAGAGTAACAAGATCTAAAAGCCATTTTATGAGGTGTTGAGGAGTTTGGGTTTGGTTTTGTTTTTTGCCAATCTGTTTCTCACACTGGATTACTCTGTATGTGTATTTACACGTGTGTGCGCCCTGGCAAAACATAGCACATCTTCCTGGAGCTTGAATTCTGTTTGAACATATGGACATAGAATAACATTTTTTTTTTAATATTTTAGAATAACATTTTTATTTTTATTATTAACTGTTGAATTGAAACAAAATCAGTTATTTGGAATTGAATCCCACATTATAAATGTTCTAGGTAAGTTTTAGATAATTTTAGAGCTTATTAGCGCTGCTTTGACTACTCTGAAAATTTGCAAGGTGTATTGGATTTCTTTAGGCAAAGAGTAGCAGTATATTGGACAAATATTGCATTGTTCATAGCTTTTATTGCTATACTTTATCTATTCTGACTTTTTAAAAACATTTTTTAAATAATTGGGTTGTTTTACAATCTGTAGTGGTACGTAAAATGATGTTGCATTTTATAATCTAGGATCTTAAACTAGGCAAAATATATCTTTTTCGCATTAGAAAGAAACAGAGTCATTATAGAAAAGTTGAAGTAAATGGAAAATGTGAGGAATAAAATAATCTGTAATCCCACCATACTTAGAGATGACTGCAGTTACTATTTTGGTATATTTCTTGCTGGCTTTTTTCTGTCTATATGTACCAATATATATTTGTGTTTTTAGAAAATTAAGTTCATATACCACATGGAGTTTAATCTGTTTCTACGCTCAATATCATATGTTGAACATCATTCTATGTAATTATTATTAAACAACACAATTTAAATGTTTTCTAATACGTCATTGTATGTATATGTATTCCTAGAAGTAAAATTTATTGGGTATAAAGTGTGATTAAAAAAAAAGATCCTTAAGAAAAATCATCCATTTGCTTTCTAGAAAGTTAAAGAGTCTGTATGTGATTGAAATATTTTTTAATTTTTTGTAACCCTGAAACCTTTCTGCACTGCCTCTTTTGCTAACTTCTGATTATTTAGAGATGATTAGCTAGTTTGTGGCCTATCAAGACTTACGGTGTTTATTTGTGACTCAGTTTGCCCATTTCATTCCTTGCTAACTGTGTTGTATAGTAATATCTCACTTCTCTGAATTTTAGTTTTCTGCCACCATCACCTGGTTCAACACAGTTGACAATCAGAAATTGTTTAAAGGATCTGATGGTCACACAGTCCTGCTTATTGGTCTTAGAAGTAATAAGAGCTTACCAAATTTATAATTTTGCAAGTATTAAATTCTGTAAGAGGTTAATTTTTATTATGGGAAAAAGTGGAACACTATAAGAAGGATTGGAAGTTCAGAGAATTTTGCAGTTTTAGGTACGATGACTGGGAGAGGGCTCACTAAAAGGTGACATTGGAGAAAAGAGTTGAAGTAGTTGAGAGGGTTAGCCATGCAGATGTTTAAGGAAAGAAAATGGCATGCAGAGGAACAGCCAGTGCAAAGGCCATAAGAGAGGATATTTGAACAGCGGTAAGGAAGTCACTGCAGCTGGTGGGGAGGATTAAACAAGGGAGAGAATAGTAGGATGACATCAGAGAAGGAAGGAAATAGAGAGGGTAGGTCATGTAGAATCCTGTAGGCCATTGTAAGATCTTTGACTTTTGCTCTGGGTAAGATAGCAAGTCAAAGTTTGAGGAGTGACATGATCTGAATTGTGTTTTAAGAATATCGCCCCATGGGCTTCCCTGGTGGCGCAGTGGTTGAGAGTCCGCTTGCCGATGCAGGGGACGCGGGTTTGTGCCCCGGTCTGGGAAGATCCCACGTGCCGCGGAGCGGCTGGGCCTGTGAGCCATGGCCGCTGAGCCTGCGCGTCTGGAGCCTGTGCTCCGCAACGGGAGAGGCCACAACAGTGAGAGGCCCGCGTACCGCAAAAAAAAAAAAAAAAAAAAAAAATATCGCCCCATGTTAAGAATAGACTACTGAGAAGCAGGGATAGACACCAGGAAATCAGTTAAGAAGCGATTGCCGTAATCCAAAGAAGAGATGATGGTGGCTTGGTCCAGCATGGTGGCAGTGTAGAAGGTGAGAAGTTATCAGGTCCAGATATATTTCAGAGGTAGAGCCAGCCAGGTAGGATGAGGAGTGTAAGAAAAAAAATAGGAGTCAAGAATGCCCCTGGGTTTTTGCCCCAAGCAAAATTGACCCATCAGCTGAAGTGTTGAAATCATAGGTAGAGGTTTGGGGTGAGAACACCTCTTCAGTTTCAGACACATTAAATTTTTAATTTTTATTTATTTTTTATTTTTGGCTGCATTGGGTCTTCGTTGCTGTACGTGGGCTTTCGGTAGTTGTGGCGAGCAGTGCTACTCTTTGTTGTGGTGCACGGGCTTCTCATTGTGGTGGCTTCTTTTGTTGTGGAGCACGGGCTCTAGGCACGTGGGCTTCAGTAGTTGTGGCATATGGGCTCAGTAGTTGTGGCTCGTGGGCTCTAGAGCACAGGTCAGTAGTTGTGGCACACGGGCTTAGTTGCTCTGCGGCATGTGGGATCTTCCTGGACCAGGGCTCAAACCTGTGTCCCCTGCATTGGCAGGCGGATTCTTAACCACTGCACCACCAGGGAAGCCCCGGGAAGCCCCTATACACATTAAATTTGAGATGTATGTTAACGAATTAGATATATTATGTAAGCAATTAAATATATAAATCTGAAGTTTAAGAGAGAGGTCTGAACCAGAGATAAAAATTTGCAAATTGTTGACATGTCAGTGCTTTTTAAAGCCCACCAGTAAATGAGTGTATATAGAGAAGAAAACACCACGAAAGACTGAGCCTTGAGATGCTTCAGTGTTAAGAAATCTGAGAGAAGAGGAGGAACCAGTAAAGGCAACTGAGAAGTAATCATTGATGTAGAAAAAAATACCCTTGGAACTTCCCTGGTGGTCCAGTGGTTAAGGCTACACTTCCAATGCAGGGGGCGTGGGTTTGATCCCTGGTCAGGGAACTAAGATCCCACATGCCGCACAGTGCAGCCAAAAAAAAAAAAAAAAAAAAAAGAAAGGAAAGAAAAGAAAATGAAAAAATACCCTTAGTATTGTTGTAGGAATGTAGTATCCTGGAAGTCAAGTAAAGAAAGTATAGCAGGAGTGATCAAACTGTCAAAAGCTACTGATGTATCAAGGTGAAGACTGGGAATTCATTGTTAAATTTAGCAACATGGTGGTCACCTGTGACTTTGACCAGCACTTTCGTTTTTGTTGTTTCTTGTTTGTTTGTTTTTTTAAATTTTGACCACACCGCACGGCTTGTGGTATCTCAGTTCCCTGACCAGAGGTTGAACCTGGGCCACGGCAGTGTAAGCACTGAATCCTAGCTACCTAGACCACCAGGGAACTCCCTGACAAGCAGTTTTGATAGAAAGGTAATGGCCAAAGCTCACCCAAAATGGATTTAAGAGCAGGTATGAAGAAAGATTTAGAAATAGAGTTCAGACAACTTTTGAGGAATTTTGCTGTAGTGGGGTTGAGTAATGGGGCAGCAGCTAGAGAGAGAAATGGCACCAAGATGGGAATGAAAATGGCATGATACAGTCCAGTTAGGAAGGGGAAAGCTTAATGATACAGGAGAAAGAGGGGGGGAAATTGCTGGAGCAATGTCCTCGAGCTTGTGAAAAAGGATGACATCACCAGTGGAGGGATTGGTGTGAGATAGCAGTATTCTCCTATAGTAAAAAGTTAAGAGACCAAATATATGAGGGCATGTGCTGGTAGTTGAAAATGAATACATAAATATAATTATAAATATGTCTATTTAGCGGTAAGTCTATGGCAGTTTTCTTCCGATTGTTTCAGGGTGGTAACCAACAAGGTCATTAGCTATGAACGAGGATCAGTGAGAGGTTTGAGAAGAGAAAAGAAAATGTGAAATACGGTCTCTAGTAAAGTGGGATAGTGAATATACTAAAGAAATATATGATTGCCAAGCAGAATTAAGGGCAAGCTTTATGTTCGCAATTATGGATTTAAAGTGGGATCAGACAGTATGATTTTATGTATTTATCCAGACATATTCAACTACATGGGTGCTGACATAGAGTTAGTTGTAGAGGTAGATTTAACTAGAATTATGGTTTTGCCAAACTAAGTATAATGAAGCAGAAAAGAGCCAAGGCATTAAAGGTTATGCAAGCGAGCGATTATAATAATTGACCATGTAATTTAAGCTCAGTAGGTAAGAAAGAGAACCTATCAGTACAGTGAGGTACAGTAAAAATGGATAGGATCAGTGGATTGGAGGCCTTGGTGGGGCTGGGGATTGTTGGGGTGTGGTTTTTGGAGGGAGTGAGCAGGAAAGCTGAGGGAGTGCTTAGAGAATAAAGGATTTGAAATTGAAATTAAGGGAGGACTATGATTACTGATAATGACAAGATCTAGTATGTGGCCATGGAAATGAGTGGCTGAGATAAGGTAGAGGACAAGATCATTGAAAGAGAGAAGTTAAAGGTATTGAGAGGCCAGGTTATTAGAAGTATCATCTGTGGGTATATTAAAGTCCTTAAGAATTAAAATAGGAAAATGTTGGAAAGAAGGTTGGTAACCCAGGAACTAAAATTGTCTAGCAGTGAGATGTGATGACCTGAGGGTCAGTAGATTACAGTGACAATGAGAGGTAGTGGGAGATAGAACCTAATAAACATGAAAAGCAAGCTGGCAGACATAGGGTGGGAGTGTAGAGATGGCAGTGGAGTTCACCTGTCCCACTTTCAGGGCCATTGGTATAAAGCATGTGGAGGGTAAAGGGCAGCACTGTAGAACTGCAGGGGAAGCAGTGTCCTCAGGGAAGCTGGATTTCCATTGGAGTAGGGGTTGGTAAACTACAGCGCACAGGCCAGATCTACAGCCCACAGGCCAGATCTGGCCTACCATTTGTTTTTGGATGGCTTATGAGCTATGAATGGTTTTTATATTTTTAAATAATTTATAGAAAGTCAAAAGAAGAAGAATATTTCATGACATGTGAAAATTATATGAAGTTCAGATTTCAGTGTCCATAAGTAAAGTTTTATTGGGACATAGCTATGCTCATTGTCTGTGACCACTTTTATGCTACAACACAAGTTGAAGAGTTGAGTACCTGTGACAAAAATCATACATGGCATTGTTATTGCTTCACACTGCTGCTCAGCACACTAGAAATCACAGTGACACAGTTACAACACAATAGCATTCCATGTGTATCACCATACCACAGAATTTTATTATTTTTTTTCCATTGCCAGTGCATGCCCATCATGTCAGAACAAAAAAGGAAAAGAAAAGTGAAACTGAATGTTGTTATTTTGAGGCACAGTAAAGTATGGATTATTTCATCAAGTTAGAGGGCAGGGCATTGTGTTATTATGCAGTTACACTGTAGCTGTGCTGAAAGAGTACAATGTGCATTGACATTACCAGAATAAGCACTTGCCATAACATTCCCAACTCGCAGGAAAGCAACAGTTAGAAAACCCCAGAAAATTTCAAATAGAATATCTCAACACAGCAGAATTTTCTTTACAAAGATGAAAAAAGAAAATGAGCTTATGACCTTACATAGGTTTAGAAGTGGTTTATTTGTTAGTCAAGCAGGGAAAGCTATTCACTGATGGTGTTTGCAGCAACAAAGCAAATGTGTACAGAGAGAAAAACTTCCTTAAGACTAAGCTTTTTGGGCTTTTGCACAGCAAAAGAAACTACAAACAAGACGAAAAGACAACCCTCAGAATGGGAGAAAATATTTGCAAATGAATCAACGGACAAAGGATTAACCTTCAAAATATACAAGCAGCTCATGCAACTCAATATCAAAAAAACAAACAACCCAATCCAAAAATGGGCAGAAGACCTAAATAGACATTTCTCCAAAGACACAGATGGCCAAGAAGCACATGAAAAGCTGCCCAAGATCACTAATTATTAGAGAAATGCAAATCAAAGCTATAATGAGGTATCACCTCACACCAGTTAGAATGGGCATCATCAGAATATCTACAAACAACAAATGCTGGAGAGGGTGTGGAGAAAAGGGAACCCTCTTGCACTGTTGGTGGGAATGTAAATTGATAACAGCCACTATGGAGAACAGTATGGAGGTTCCTTAAAAAACTAAAAATAGCATTACCATATGACCCAGCAATCCCACTACTGGGCATATACACAGAGAAAACCATAATTCAAAAAGACACATGCACCCCAATGTTCATTGCAGCACTATTTACAATAGTCAGGTCATGGAAGCAACCTAAATGCCCATTGACAGCCAAATGGTTAAGGAAGATGTGGTACATATATACAATGGAATATTACTCAGCCATAAAAAAGGAACGAAATTGGGTCATTTGTAGAGACGTGGATGGATCTAGAGACTGTCATACAGAGTGAAGTAAGTCAGAAAGAGAAAAATATCGTATATTAATGCATATATGTGGAATCTAGAAATACGATACAGATGAACTGGTTTGCAAGGCAGAAATAGAGACACAGATGTAGAGAACAAACATGGACACCAAGGGGGGAAAGTGGCGGGGGTGTGTGTGTGTGATGAATTGGGAGATTGGGTTGACATATATACACTAATATATGTAAAATAGATAACTGATAAGAACCTGCTGTATAAAAAGTAAAGAAATAAAATAAAATTTAAAAAAAACTATTAGCTTTTTGGCATGAACAGTAGTTACTCAAAGAATTGAGACTCTTGGGAGCAACAGCAATAGTCAATTAAAAAATAAGACAATTTTGAGTGATTTTCCTTGACTCTTGTTTGAGGAATCAATGCTGAGTTTGAAGTGAGTGAAGAATTAGCCTCTATGTATAGTCTGCATGGAACAAGTACAGGCAAGAATATTTTTTTAAAAGTTGAGGAAACACTAAGTACAACTTGAAGTGGAGTCTGCTAAGATGTGTTACAAGTGATGGTAGTTAAAATTATGTATGGTGCAGAAAATGTTAGTTGAACAAAATAACAAAGTTCATGACAATACAAGGTGTTTAAAGCCTGTAGTTATTCATTGTATTATACATCAGCAAGTACTTTGTGGAAAATATTTGAATCTATCATGTTACTGAACCACAGGATCAGTGGTAAACATCATTCACTCTCGTGGACTTAACTAACCGTTATCAATTCTGTACATTTTTGACAGAAATTGAAGCTGAATATCCCAGTTTATCTTTGCATATAGCAAGTCAATGGCTTAGCAGTGGGGACATTTGTGATTTTTTTTTTGTGGACTATATTGTGTCCCCCAACCCCAAATCCATCTGTTGAATCCCTAACCCCCCAATATAACTGTATTTGGAGATAGGGCCAAGCAAGAGGCAGTTAAGGTTAAATGAGGTCATAAAGGCGGGACTGTGATAAAATGGGATTAGTGATGGGATTAGTGTCCTTACCTGTGCAACACATAAGAGGTCCTGTGAGTGCACAGAGAGATGCTGGCTGCCAACTAGACGGGAAGAGAGATTTCACCAGAAGCACAACACGCTGGCTCCAGTCGTAGACTTTGAGCCTCTAGAACCATGAGAAAATGAATGTCTGTTTAAACCACCCAGTCTATGGTATTTTGCATGGCAGGATGAGCTCATTAAGACAAGGACCATGATGAAGGTTTTTCTTAATGAGAAGAACCACTCTCAACTATCATTGAATTATCATTGAACACTGACTTTGGAAATTAGTTTTTGATTTAACCTAAAATTACAAGGCAAAACAGCACTTTTAATGCAAAACTTAAATGGAATAAAGTCATTTTGACAACTAATGTTCTAATCACAAGTAACGTCGAGCTGCTTTGTAACTTCCTGTGCTGTCAGAAATTAAAACAAGAATCAAGATCTCCATTTCCACACACATTTGCAGCAGATATATTTTCTGAGCCCCAAACTACAGACTTTATAGCCTATTTATGGCTCTAAATCTGGTATAACCAGAGCCAGGGATCCTTTCTCAACCCCATAGGCTATTATAGTACACATTATCCTGGTTCAGAACTTTCTTATTTCGTGTCTGGAGTATTACAGTACTCTTAAAGTTCTACCCCCACTCCAGTCTTGCCCTTATTGAATTTATCATTTACATATTCCCTGGAGTAGTGCAGCTGAAATGTAAATTTGACTGTGTTGTTTATATGTCATTTCTTGTCATGGCTTCCAACACGTAGCAGTGGTTTTCAGGTGGTGGTTCTCAGTTCCCGACAGATCCCACAGGACACTATCGGGCTGCATTATGGAGGTGTACAAAGTAGACGAGGCTCCAGCCCCTCTCTGACGACACCCACCACCACTACCCTCTTGAAGCAGAGCACTTTTATCTATTTTCATATTGTACTGCTTTTAAACTTTAATGTGAAAAATATTTTTGTTGATTAAATAATAATTTTACAACTACTGGCCTGCAGGTAAAGTTCAAGCTCCTTAACTAGTTTGGGGCTCTCTAGCCTCTCGTTCACATCCTTCCCACAGACTTGATACTCCAGCAACACAGAACAGTTCTGTTGTGCCTTTGCTTATATTTGCCCATCTGCCTGTTATATTCTCTCTTTTCTTCTTCCCAGCTAGCTAACTGCTTTCTTTTTAGACTTGTTTCAGGTTTCTTCACCTCCAGAAAGCCTTTTCTAGCCACCTCCCTCCTAGGCAGCCTTGGGTTAGGTGTCATCCTTTATATTCCACAAACTCTGTGCTTGTGCTTATTTCCCTTTTTGCATTTTTTGGTATTATTTTTTGTTTGTTTCAGTTTCATTTGAAATCCATAAGAGCAGACACTGTGTTTTAAAGTTATGTTTATGTATCTACAGTGATTACTGTAGAGCCTCTATAGTTAACACAGATGTTTCTGCAGTAAATTGATTATTGTTTCTATCTTGCTGTTACATTTGCAATAGATATGTGATCTAAAATTAAATGTACTTATGTTATCCCTGTGTGAAAGTTTGCTCTCTGTTGCATGTGTTTATGGGTCATAATGTATACAAACATGAGTTTAAATGTGCATTTCAAAAGAAAGACAAGATACTATATGTAGATTTTATCAGGAACTAGAACTTAAATTTAATAGCTGCCCTGTATTTTGTATAACTCTGCTGTGAAGCTTTTCCATGTAATCTCATGCCAGTGTTGACCCATGTGGATTAAAATAGCCCTATTTTAATCTATGACCAAATTAGGAATTAGAATATCTATCCAGTGGGGATTTTAAATTATTGTAGTTTGTAGTGTGACAGGTTTATATAAATAATTGTAGCGATTCCCACTGTGTGTTTTAAGTTAAAATCTGCATTCAAATAGAGAAATATAATAAGTACGTGATTCTTTAACATGTTTACCTTTGATATCTTAAATTAGTTATATCTTTTTAAAAGGATCATCAAAACTGACTTGATAAAAAGAAAACTTGTTTCACTAATCTAAAATATCTACCTGTGGCCCCTTGATTCAAATTTGATATATACTTAAAATACCAGGAACTAATTAACTAATTATTCTCAGTGTACGTGTAGTATATGTTTTTTTTTAAACATTCTAGTAAGTCAGATTTTAAGAAAAATATTTGAACAGTGAAGTCATTCCAGAATTTATTAAAAACAATTCTTAGCACATTGAACATTTCTGTTTACAACTTCATATTTTACTTATATTAATTTTTAATGAACATCTTTGTTTTTTATTGTTTCTCAAGACCTTGAATGTAAAATAAGCAGTTTTAGTTATAATGCTTCAGTGATTTAAAATTATAAACTTTTCTTTTCATACAGATAAAGACACAATAAATAAAATTAGAGATTTACGAATGAAAGCTGAAGATTATGAAGTAGTGAAGGTGATTGGTAGAGGTGCATTTGGAGAAGTTCAATTGGTAGGTTATTTTAATGAGATTAAAAAAACAATCTTTTTAAAATTAAAAAATTCACTTGTGTGTTTAACATATGTTGTTTGGGAAATTATTGTTTTTATAAAATTCTTGCTTTAAATTGCTCTAGACATTCTTGCCTAAGGATATGAAAGCCTAGAGTCTAATTCAGCAGTAGTGTGAAATATTTTCCCCAAGAATTCATGGATAGAGAAGAGTTTTCAAGCATCAAAAGAGAAATCTTTACTCCTAATATTACACTATCTAAAATGCTGTGCAATAGTAAGTTTTATAAACAGGAAGTAGCATAACTAGCTGGGTGGAGGAGGGGGAAGTGTGCCATAATATAGGGAATAAAGATTTTTTTCTAACATTACTTACATCTGGTAGTTAAAGCCTTGACATTATCTAATTGGGATAATTCAGAAGAGAAGAAGTTAAAATAGACCAATAATGTTAAATTATTTAGTAAATTGTTCTGGGAAACACTGAGCTTTAAATGTTAATGAAATGTTCATTATTTTCCATTTTCAATTTTAAAGGTAAGGCATAAATCCACCAGGAAGGTATATGCTATGAAGCTTCTCAGCAAATTTGAAATGATTAAGAGATCTGATTCTGCTTTTTTCTGGGAAGAAAGGGACATCATGGCTTTTGCTAACAGTCCATGGGTCGTTCAGGTATGCTTTTGTTATTGTTTCATTGTTGCTCTAGTAGTTTGTAACTTAACATGTCTGAGAAGCTTTGTTTTTTAGAACAGTAATAGAGAATTTATTGGCAATTACAAAAGTGTCTAATATATCATTTTTAAAGTCATAAAATTTAATTTTATTGAATTATCTCTAGGAGGAAAGTAACTATTTGTCTCTGGAGTGGAGAGAATGGGAGAAATGGAGGGAAAGAATGGGAGTAGAGTGGAAAGAATGGGAGAAATGGAGGGAAGAAAGTTAAGCTAGGCCTCCAAATAATATTGTATTGGCTTCAGGTTTTTCAGTGGAAAGAAAAATACATTAGAAAGTCAGTAATTGTAGGTACTAATCTTGACCTGAAGCTGTGGCCAGGTTATTTACATCTCTGGGCCTCAGTCTCCTTGCTCAAAAATGTGAAAGGTGGCTTAGATTGGTTATTTTCAATTGAGGAGATACCTCAGATGGAGGCATGGGAGCAAGCAGTTGTTTGGGTAGGTTATAATTCTGGGTTTTCTATTTCTGCTTCAACTAGAGCAGCTGCATGTTTTATATGTCTTATATATTGGAGTTCTTATTAAGATTTCATATGGGGGAAATAAGGTCTTGTGGTTTTTTTAAAAAAAATAGTAAAACTGCTGAGCTAGATCATTTCTAAATTCCTAGCATGAATTTTATAGTTTTTTAAATTTACAGTATGTAATGAAGACTGTCTTAAATAATCATAATAGTAATTGGGATAAAAAGGATATGGAAGATGTTTAAGATTCGCATAATAAGACTTTTTATACTTGAAATGTCTGCCCTGTTTTTATCAGCTGTTTAGAGCAGGGTGTCTCAGGCTCAGTGTTACTGACATTTTGGGCCAAGTGATTCTTTGTTGTTGGGGGCTATCCTGTGGGTTTTAAACAGCATCCTTGACTTCTACCCAGGTGATGCCAGTAGCAGCCCTCCCCACCCCACACACAAGGTGTAACAACCAAAACTGTGTTCAGACATTGTTGAACATCTCCCTGGGTGGCGTGTTGGGGAGAGTGGGCAGGTGGGGGCCGTGGGACACCGGCAGTTATCATCTCTGGTTGAGAACCACTGATACTGGGGAGTGTTCAGTGTTGTGTAAAAAGTTAAAAAACATGACATAAATTTTTAAGGTTAAATTTACAACTTACGAACTTGAAGCTGTATTTTTCTTGATACATTTTAAATAGGGTAAACTGCCACCAAATCAACAGTGTTTCTTTAATTATGGTGTCCGAGTGATATACTGTACATTTTAATCTGGGATAGCCATGAGATACCACTTAGTTTCTTATCCTTCCCCCAAACATTTATATTTAATTAAAGTTACTAAATCTGTAACTAAAATCATTAAATGCTGTTGAAAAAAATGAACTATAAGAAGAATTTTAAGATATAAGTGCCTAGGTAAATTAGTTATACTTTTTCTCTAAGGGCTTATTTCATTTATTTTAGTTCTGTTCTAATCTTCTCATGTTTACTTAAAATGTTCTTTTGTAGGGAATTCCCTGGCAGTCCAGTGGTTAGGACTTTGTGCTTTCACTGCCATGGGTTCAGTCCCTGGTCAGGGAACTAAGATCCCACAAGCCACGTATTGCAGCCAAAAAAAAAGAAATTTTCTTTTGTAAATTTGCTCTTCTTTTAACTTCAACACTGGTCACATAATATATTTATGCTTGATATTGTTGCCAATTTCATATCAATGGACCTTACTGTTCCTGCTTTAACTCTTGTCCTCTTCCTGTTTCTCTGTTAGCTGTTACTGCGACTCCTCCTACTGACTGCAACTGTTTACTGAGCATCTATTGTACTAAGGGCTTTTCCTCTATTCGCTAATCTTTTTAACAACTCTGATAGGCAGTTAATCCCTATTAGCTACACCCTCAATTTATAGATTAAATTTGTGCTTTTATTCACTGAACATTCGTTAAGTACTTGCCAACTGCCAGGCATCCAGACACAGACTGGGCAGCAAGTATAAAAGTCAAACATGATATATAGTCCCATGTATTCTTTTTTTTTTCCCATATATTCTTCTAGAAAGGATCATAGTCACAGATAATTTGGGAGGTTAAGTAAATTGCCTAGTCACACAGCTAATAAGGGACAACTAAGACTGTAGCCTAATTTTATTAGATTACTTGAAAATTATGGTATTGATATAAATTTAACACTAAACCCCACTATGTACAATTTAAATTAGAACTACAATACATCTTTGCTTAGAAGAGTTGTATATTCTTTATTGAAACTATTATAATTTTTAAAAATTCTCAGTATAAGAAATTCAATTAGTATAGAAAAGGGTAGAGAAAAGAAGTCTCCGACTCCTCAGAAGTAACCACAGTTAATAACTCCTCTGTATACGCAAAGTTCTTTGTGCTATTTATCTTTGTATTTGTTTCCTTTTTTTTGAGTACTTACAACTACTGCAATTTGATTATTTCAGTTAAATCTTATATTAGTAATTTTGACAATTCTTAAATGAAATGCTTAATCTTAATGAATTTGTTTCTTTGTTTTTTTTGTATTTGTGTAGCTATTTTATGCATTCCAAGATGATCGTTATCTCTACATGGTAATGGAATACATGCCTGGTGGAGATCTTGTAAACTTAATGAGCAACTATGATGTGCCTGAAAAATGGGCCCGATTTTATACTGCAGAAGTAGTTCTTGCATTGGATGCAATCCATTCCATGGGTTTTATTCATAGGTAAGGACAAAAATGCTTTAAATTTTCTCATTTGTTAAAGAGAGAAGCTAAAAATCAGTACTTAAACTTCATTTGATTAGCATTTCCCATTCTAAATCCACCTATTCTCCCATATGACATGAGTGGTGTTTCAGAATTTAAAACTTTGAAATTTGTGGTTTTAACATTTCAGTTTAGCGTTGATATAAATGTATTCTTTAATATTTCTTATTCCGATTAAAAGGCTTTTATATGGTGTCCTGAAAAGTAAAAATTATAAGCTGTTTTTTTAAGGTATATTCTGGGGTATTAAATGCTTTTAATTTTTATATACAAATTAATTTGCTTTTAATTAGTGAACAGATCAAATTTATTTGCTAGAAGAATAATTTAATTTGTTCTGCAAACACCACTTGAATTCTATGTGCAATTGCTGTGCTCAGTGCCAGGGATGCAAAAATGAAAGTGATTTAGACCCTCTTCTGGGGTTATTTATGTATTTATCTATCTTGTGTGTCTCAGTTACTTTTTATGTTTGAATGTTACATTTTTTATGGTTATTCTCTCTCAAATGACTTGATTTTCCTCTTGGAAGAATCAAACTCTACTTAAAAGAATGTCTTCTTCTGAGGCATAATATATGAGAGAGTCTCCCTGATGAAGTCAGCTTATAGATGTCGATAGAGAGAACATATAGATCAAAGGTGACCTTATCTAAATTGAGGATATATGACCTAAAATCACTGCCTCATATAATGTTTATCAGCTTCTGATCTGTTTCAGAGATACTGTACTTTTTTTTTCCCCCCTCAGAGATGTGAAGCCTGATAACATGCTGCTGGATAAGTCTGGACATTTGAAGTTAGCAGATTTTGGTACTTGTATGAAGATGAATAAGGTTAAATAATTAGATTTTAATTTAGTTTTGCTAATTCAAGATAGATGCTTTTTACAAAATTTTTTTAACATCTTTATTGAAGTATAATTGCTTTACAATGGTGTGTTAGTTTCTGCTTCATAACAGAGTGAATTGGCTATACATATACATATATCCCCATATCTCCTCCCTCTTGCATCTCCCTCCCATCCTCCCTATCCCACCCCTCCTCTAGATGGTCACAAAGCACCAAGCTGATCTTCCTGTGCTATGCAGCTGCTTCCCACTAGCTATCTATTTTACATTTGGTAGTGTATATATGTCAATGCCACTCTCACTTCGTCCCAGCTTACCCTTCCCTCTCCCAATGTTTTAAGAATTTACTAACCATATCTGGACTTGTACAGAATTGATGTGCCCAGTCTTATTTGTTGAACTAGATGCCATGGTTTCAGTGTTGTGTTAGTAACTTGTAAGTGCTTTATGTTTTCTCCTCTCTATTTGGGGGAAGCGTGGATTGCCAGATTTACTAAATCTTTTAAAGCAAATCTGTAATGTCCACTGTTGGTAGCTAGAAATGGGATTAGCTTAAATGTCACTAAATACTAATGCCACTGTTAAAATGAAACTTTCGTAAAAACTGGATTTCAGGAATATGTATATTTTTTAATGTTTTACTTAGTCTTCTATTAAACATGAAAAGATCTTACTACTTATTTGGGGAGTCAATAGTAAAAGGTACCCATGCTCACTATTTATATAATAAATAACTTATATACATAGCTGAAGTAGCAAGTATGCTGCTTTATTTTCAGTTGAAACAGTTTATATTCTTTGAAACTTATCATAGAAGAATAACCAGAAAGTTGTATTTATTATTTCCAGAAGAAATTTATGGGTTAGGAGGAGAACACTATGTGAGAACTTTTGTGTAATCATGTATAATTCTGTTGCATTCATACCAGCTAAAGTAAGTAACTGGTATATATACTTTTTGTTTTTATTTTGGAGAGAGGGTTAAAATGCATATTAGGTAGTTATCAGTGGGCTTAACACTATTATGCCCTTTTCCCATGCACATGCTTCCCCATTTTATATTTGTACAGTCAATTCTTACATGTTTTTTCCCCTCAATTTCAAGCATAATTAAAGTGAATGACTATTTTAGTTAAAAAAAACAATTAAATCAGCATTTATATATTGATGTTATCAAGTGATTCATTCTGTCGGTTCCTCAACATACTTGCATTGACTTATATACTTGTTCTCTGCAATTAAGATGAGATCATCATATTGGTACAACTGGAGGAATAATAATAAATGGTGGCAATGTGTCTTTCTAGTGAGTGTTATTACAAAATAAAAATCACTGCTATAACCATATACACATACACACATACATTATGAATATATTATGTATATAATATGTATATATGATTAAGCTGTTTGTTACTTTTTATCAAGTCTGCATTAGGTTTTGATGTGATCTTTCATAACACAAAGACTTAAGAGTTCTACATGTTATATTAAGAAAAACTCATGCTGAATAATTGAGACTTTACATTCATATCCTAATTGAAAATTTGACCTCTTTTTAGGAAGGTATGGTACGATGTGATACAGCAGTTGGGACACCTGATTATATTTCCCCTGAAGTATTAAAATCTCAAGGTGGTGATGGTTATTATGGACGAGAATGTGACTGGTGGTCAGTTGGGGTATTTTTATATGAAATGCTTGTAGGTGAGTAAAGGAGGATTTTATGTACCTCTAACATAGTTGTTCATCTCCAAACTTAGACTTGGCTTCTTCTAATAAAATATTACATTAAGCAGTGTTGATTTTGTTTGTAGGAAACAAACTGATCCAAACCTACTGTGTCAGTTTTGACAAGCTATTCAGAGACTTAGAGAAACTTGATGTGTTACTTCTTTTTATGTATTTGGTGTATATTTTTAGTTTATGCATAGTTAATTATCTTTAAACAGTAACATTGACTCTTTTCCTTTGAAACTGATTTCTTTCAATGTATCTTAATTTGCTTTTGTTTTCCCTGTCAATTTATCAGGTGATACACCATTTTATGCAGATTCTCTGGTTGGAACTTACAGTAAGATTATGAACCATAAAAATTCACTTACCTTCCCTGATGATAATGACATATCAAAAGAAGCAAAAAATCTTATTTGTGCCTTCCTTACTGACAGGTAAATAATTTTAACATGGAACACTTATTCCAAGGAAATTTTCATTTTGCTGCTCAGTTTTTAAGGTCTATATCTGAACTCCTATATTTGAACTATTGGAATAAAACCTACCATTCCCCAAGTCGTTCATGACAGTGAAACCTGATATAATTTTTCTGATTTTTCTGGATGGCTTTTCTGGATCTCAACTCACTTACCTTACCTAAGAAATTGGGATAGTAATAGATTCTTTGCTGATGACTAGACAAGATGATTATTTTTTTCATTGTTAACATTTTTAACTTAGTTAAGTATAAAGATGGTAGTATATTTTATTGAGTCTGATTTTTTTTTTTTCCTTTTGGCCATGCTGTGCGGCTTGTGGGATCTTAGTTCCCCGACCAGGGATTGAACTTGGGCCCTGGCAGTGAAAGCACCGAGTCCTAACCACTGGACTGCCAGGGAATTCCCTGAGTTTTTTTTTTTAACATGTTAAAATCTCTAAAATTAGAATGCATCTTAAAATCAAAGGCATGTAGTAATTTAACTGGGACATTTTTTTCCTGGTGATAGAAAAATGATGATGCATCTTCCAGCTGATGCCATTTAAGATAACACTGTATTGCATAATCGAAATTTGTGAAGAGACAACATTTAAATGTTCTTGCGTCCGATCAAAAAAAGAAAAGTAAATATTTGATTGATGTGTTAATTAGCTTGTTGTGGGACTCCTTTCATAGTGTGTATGTATGAATATCAAATTGTAACATTGTAAACTAAATATCTTAAAATTTTATTTGCCAGTTATACCTCAGTAAAGCTGGGAAAAAGATTTAATTATATATGCTTTTTGAAATGAAGTAGTGCAAAGCTATAAAAAAAGTATGTAGTATTTTCTACCTCCTTCCTTCATTGACATGGTCTTCCAGTTTCAACAAGCATTTTTTATAAATGTAAATGCACATAAGTGTTTTAGAAACAAAAATGGCATATTATGTATATACCCTTGTGGTTTACTTTTAAAATTTAAACAGGAACCAGATGGCTTACTAAGATTACATTTAGGATTTAAGGTTGTACATTGTTAATTTAAATAGTAGAGAGGCTTTAAATTTAAATATGTTTCAATTTTGGATTCACTTTAATTAAAATTAACTTATCCTCCTTCAGTATGTCCCTTACAGCCTGAAACATATAGTTTTTGAAATTTTTACATTTTAATATAAGCACTGTATAAATATAATATAAAAACTATGCTAGAGGTATATAAATGACCAAGATACACAGCCACTGTTCTCCACTACCTCAGAGTCCTTTGGGGGAAACAGACAGGCAAATGAGGTATTTATTGTACAGAGAGGTAAGTACTCTTAAGTATCGTGTGCCATAGAACCATGGAGAGTTTCCCTAAGCCAGTCTGAGAGAGTCAGTGAAAGCTTCTTTAAAAGTGTCTCATTATATCTAAAGTAGTTTATCTTATTTTTTTTATGGTATCACAATTTTTATTTTTTTAATTTTTTTAATATCTTTATTGAAGTATAATTGCTTTACAATGGTGTGTTAGTTTCTGCTTTATAACAACGTGAATCAGCTATACATATATCCCCATATCTCCTCCGTCTTGCGTCTTCTCCCATCCTCCCTATCCCACCCCCCTCTAGATGGTCACAAAGCACGAAGCTGATCTTCCTGTGCTATGCAGCTGCTTCCCACTAGCTATCTATTTTACATTTGGTAGTGTATATATATCCATGCCATTCTCTCACTTTGTCCCAGCTTACCCTTTCCCCGCCCAGTGTCCTCAAGTCCATTCTCTATGTCTTTGTTTTTATTCCTGTCCTGCCCCTAGGTTCTTCAGAACCATTTTTTTTTTTTTAGATTCCGTATATATGCGTTAGCATATGTTATTTGTTTTTCTCTTTCTGACTTAACTTCACTCTGTATGATAGACTCTAGGTCCATCCACCTCACTACAAATAACTCAATTTTGTTTCTTTTTATGGCTGAGTAATATTCCATTGTATATATGTGCCACATCTTCTTTATCCATTCATCTGTCAGCGGACAATTAGGTTGCTTCCATGTCCTGTCTATTGTAAATAGAGCTGCAATGAACATTGTGGTACATGACTCTTTTTGTATTATGGTTTTCTCAGGGTATATGCCCAGTAGTGGGATTGTTGGGTCATATGGTAGTTCTATTTTTAGTTTTCTAAGGAACCTCTATACTGTTCTCCATAGTGGCTGTATCAGGTTACATTCCCACCAACAGTGCAAGAGGGTTCCCTTTTCTTCATACACTCTCCAGCATTTATTGTTTGTAGACTTTTTGATGATGGCCATTCTGACTGGTGTGAGGTGATACCTCATTGTAGTTTCGATTTGCATTTCTCTAGTGATTAGTGATGTTGAGCATCCTTTCATGTGTTTGTTGGCAGTCTGTATACCTTCTTTGGAGAAATGTCTATTTAGGTCTTCTGCCTATTTTTGGATTGGGTTGATTTTTTTTTTTTTTTTTGATACTGAGCTGCATGAGCTGCCTGTATATTTTGGAGATTAATCCTTTGTCAGTGGCTTTGTTTACAAATATTTTCTCCCATTCTGAGGGTTGTCTTTTCGTCTTGTTTATGTTTTCTTTTACTGTGCAAAAGCTTTTAAATTTCACTAGGTCCCATTTGTTTATTTTTGTTTTTATTTCCATTTCTCTAGGTGGTGGGTCAAAAAGGATCTTGCTGTGATTTATGTCATAGAGTGTTCTGCCTATATTTTCCTCTAAGAGTTTTATAGTGTTTGGCCTTACACTTAGGTCTTTAATCCATTTTGAGTTTATTGTTGTGTATGGTGTTAGGGAGTGTTCTAATTTCATTCTTTTACATGGAGCTGTCCAGTTTTCCCAGCACCACCTATTGAAGAGGCTGTCTTTTCTCCATTGTATATTCTTTCATCCTTTATGAAAAATAAGGTGACCATATGTGCGTGGGGTTATCTCTGGGCTTTCTATCCTGTTCCATTGATCTGTATTTCTGTTTTTGTGCCAGTACCATACTGTCTTGATTACTGTAGCTTTGTAGTTTAGTCTGAAGTCCAGGAACCTGATTCCTCCAGCTCTGTTTTTCTTTCTCAAGATTGCTTTGGCTGTTTGGGGTCTTTTGTGTTTCCATACAAATTGTGAAATTTTTTGTTCTGGTTCTGTGAAAAATGCCATTGATAGTTTCATAGGGCTTGCACTGAATCTGTAGATTGCTTTGGGTAGTATAGTCATTTTTACAATGTTGATTCTTCCAATCCAAGAACATGGTATATCTCTCCATCTGTTTGTATCATCTTTAATTTCTTTCATCAGTGTCTTATAGTTTTCTGCATACAGTTCTTTTGTCTCCTTAGGTAGGTTTATTCCTAGGTATTTTGTTCTTTTTGTTGCAATGGTAAATGGGAGTGTTTCCTTAATTTCTCTTTCAGAATTTTCATCATTAGTGTATAGGAATGCATTAATGTGCATTAATTAAAGCATTCTGCATTAATTTTGTATCTTGCTACTTTACCAAATTCATTGATTAGTTCTACTAGTTTTCTGGTAGCATCTTTAGGATTCTCTGTGTATAGTATCATGTCATCCGCAAACAGTGACAGTTTTACTTTTTCTTTTCTGATTTAGATTCCTTTTATTTCTTTTCCTTCTCTGATTGCCGTGGCTAGGACTTCCAAAACTATGTTGAATAATAGTGGTGAGAGTGGGCAACCTTGTCTTGTTCCTGATCTAGTGGAAATGGTTTCAGTTTTCACCATGGAGAATGATGTTGGCTGTGGGTTTGTTATATATGGCCTTTATTATGTTGAGGTAAGTTCCCTCTACGCCTACTTTCTGCAGGGTTTTTTATCATAAATGGGTATTGAATTTTGTCAAAAGTTTTTTCTGCATCTATTGAGATGATCATATGGTTTTTCTCCTTCAATTTGTAAATAGGTTTATCACATTGACTGGTTTGCGTATATTGAAGAATCCTTGCATTCCTGGGATAAAACCCACTTGATCATGGTTTATGATCCTTTTAATGTGCTGTTGGATTCTGTTTGCTAGTATTTTGTTGAGGATTTTTGCATCTATGTTCATCAGTGATATTGGCCAGTAGTTTTCTTTTTTTGTGACATCTTTGTCTGGTTTTGGTATCAGGGTGATGGTTTAGGAGTGTTCCTCCCTTTGCTATATTTTGGCAGAGTTTGAGAAGGATAGGTGTTAGCTCTTCTCTAAATGTTTGATAGAATTTGCCTGTGAAGCCATTTTGTCCTGGGCTTTTGTTTGTTGGAAGATTTTTAATCACAGTTTCAATTTTCAGTGCTTGTGATCAGTCTGTTTATATTTTCGATTTCTTCCTGGTTCAGCTTCGGAAGGTTGTGCTAAGAAGGTTTTCTAAGAATTTGTCCATTTCTTCCAGGTTTTCCATTTTATTGGCATATAGTTGCTTGTAGTAATTTCTCATGATCCTTTGGATTTCTGCAGTGTCAGTTGTTACTTCTCCTTTTTCATATCTAATTCTATTAATTTGAGTCTTCTCCCTTTTTTTCTTAATGAGTCTGGCTAATGGTTTATCAATTTTGTATATCTTCTCAAAGAACCTGCTTTTAGTTCTATTGATCTTTGCTATCGTTTCCTTCATTTCTTTTTCATTTATTTCTGATCTGATCTTTATGATTTCTTTCCTTCTGCTAACTTTGGGGTTTTCTTGTTCTTCTTTTTCTCATTGCTTTAGGTGTAAGGTTAGGTTGTTTATTTGAGATGTTTTTTGTTTCTTGAGGTAGGATTGTATTGCTAGAAACTTCCCTCTTAGAACTGCTTTTGCTGCATCCCATAGGTTTTGGGTCGTTGTGTTTTCATTGTCATTTGTTTTTAGGTATTTTTTGATTTCCTCTTTGATTAAAGCAGTTTATCTTTCAACTCATGAAAAGAATTGGGATTTTTGTTGTTTATAAGTACTCTACAAAAACAAAAGGTGCCAAGTTCCCCTTTGCAACTCAGCTAACAGCACATTTTAAAATACTTTTTTTCTATGCCTATTGAAGAGGCCAAGGATCAGTAGCTTGTCCCATTAAAACTCTCAGTTTTGTTGTAGGGTCAAGAATTAGTTGTCATTGGTTTTTGTTGGTCAGAAATATTTAGTAGAGAATAAAATGGAAATTTTACATTTAAAACATCTTTTGGAGTTTTTGTTAGCTCCTGGTGTGAAGTTGTTAGTTCAAAACATGTATTAACTTTACCAGTATTAAAAAACCTATGAAGAAAATTAATTATGCTAATGAAGCAAGGTGATGGATATTTGTTGTCAGTAGAAAAGCCATGGGATATCAATAAATCTGTACTTTGTGTGTATTTTTTCTTTAGAAAAAATTCTTTAATACTCTCAGTCTTCAACTTATTTTTTATGTAAGCTCATAATTATGCTGACAATATAATTTCAAGGTGACATAAAATCGTATCTAACATCCTGCACAGAGTTAGCATTATGCCCACAAATAAATATGAACAGGTTATAGTATCAATATAATATCTTAAATGATTAATGACTTTTCTCCTTCTCTTTCTATTCAGAGAGGTGAGATTAGGGCGGAATGGTGTAGAAGAAATCAAACGACATCTCTTCTTCAAAAATGATCAGTGGGCTTGGGAAACACTCCGAGACAGTAAGTTATTTTCTCTTGCACATTACAGTACTATTTGAAAGTAGTTGTGGTAAATAGTCTGTTGGAACTGCCTTCCTAACATATGTATATATCTGATGAAAATCCAGAGTATACAAATACTGTATAAATATTGTCCTAACCTAGTTAAAGAGAGAATATTTGATAATATTAGGAAAATTATACTGCTCCTTCTCTGATGTCCCATTCAGTATATCAAGATGAAGTATTACGTACATGTAATGGAGTTGGGCTCAGCAGGCATAATGTGATATTTGATCTTTGTTGAATTGCTGTCTGTTTAGACTTTAGTATCTCTTTGTAGAGGAAGTCAATAATTAAGAGGTAATATTTCTTGTGAAAAAAAAGTTACTCTCTTGTTCTTACTAAAACCTAAAATATAAGGAGGTTCTATCGCAGTTTAATTTGTGTGAGGATACAAGAAATTATGGTATGCTTGATTCCATCAGACTTGCAGCTTGAAATCCAGAAATAAAAAATTCTAGTGTGCAAAAAGTTAATTTTCAGTCAGTTTAGAATATTCCCTATTTTAAAAAGAGTTAAAATTACGATGATTCGCAGAAAACTTTGCTTAACATAGCTGAATCAAAGTCATAATGGCACCAAAGGTTCCCACCATCTTTGTGTATTTGGGAGGCCAAGAATTCATCTTTCCCTTGCTGAAGTCTCAGGAATTGTTTCCCTTTTCACTTAGCAGAGAAAGGATAGTGTATACCAGCCCCTAACTTCCTGCTGTAGCAACAGCAATGATCATAATAAAATGAACTCAGCTGTTTTAGAAACAGATACAAATTAGGTATTCCTCTTAAGATCTGCCTATCTAGTTGAGATTGCATGAGATGATTCCTTCAGGGGAGAAAAATCTTTCTAATTTTGAAGAAATAGATCATGTAGCTTTGCCTGTATTAGTGAAGTATCCTTGTTAAATATTTTAAAAGAAACTATTATATGACCTTCAGGTACAGTACATACATTCTACTAAGCTATAAAATTGACTAAGAAGGGAAAAGGGGAAATAAGAAATTCTGGAAATTAAGAAATTACACTGCTACAGAGAATGTCACTGAATGACCTGCTATCTGGAGAAGCTACAGGAGCAGGCTCACCGTGGGAGAATTTATTAACAGTTAGGTATACACTGGAAAATAAGAAACTTCCTCTTCCTCATGTGACATGATTATTGTCTTCACATTTCAAGAGAAACTGTTGCAAGACAGAGATGAGTAGAGTGAGATGATGAATGTTTGCATTGAAAAATTATGTTTTTATTCGAGTTATGCTTTTAGTAAAGTTTCAGAAGGCTGAAAACATACAGATATGATTGTAAATTGAGGAAAATTTAAAAGAGGACTGAAGAAAATACCGAGTATCTTTTCTGTCGCTTCTTTTTTCAGAGTAAAGCAATGCATAAACAACTACAGAATAACCATACGATAAATCATTCTAAAAAAGTAGGGAAGACATGTGTATTGAAAATTGATATTAATTAGGAGAGGAGGCAACCTAGCAGCAAACATTATTGAACACCTACTATATATTGAGCAATACTCTATTTCAGACATTAGGAAAACAAACCAGCAAAAGTTCTTTACCTTGTGGAGCTCATAGTCTAGTGGAACTGTGGTATCCAAATCAGTGGCATTTTTGATATTGTTATACCTCCTTGATATAACTGTTTATGTTTATGGAAAAATAAGTAAAATGAATTAAGTCATTAATTTAAGTCAAATGAACTTTATATTTAAAGAATTTCTATAAATAGGTAGTTTTATTAGTAGTATTGTTATTTCTGTATCTTTTTAAGATCTATATTGTTATCTATGGTTTTGCTACAGTCTGCTTAGAGTTAACGTACTTAAAATTTTGAGAGCTTTTTCTAATCCTGATAGCTCCTATTTTGTGCTTACTGTAAAAAAAGAAAGAAAAATCAAAGTCTGTAGAACTTATTGTTCTCTTCTTCCCTTTCCCTCTTCCTACCCTTCTTTACTTCCCACCCCTAAAATACCAAGAATACTTTTATTCTGAACTGACGTCTCTGACCTGCCAAGTTTTAAAAAATTATGTAACAGTTATAATTCTTTTTAATTTTTTTTGCCTCTTCAATTTTCTTTGGCAAAATTTCTTACTGTTTTGCAAATAATAGTTCTTTTGGTAGTTTTACCACTTATATGTCTGCAAGTTATAATGGCAGTCTTCACCATCATCTGTTCCTTGGCTGTGTGGGAGCAGGGTACAAAATAGCTTGATTTTTTGGGCAGAATTTCCATGAGCTTCCTGATCTTATTTACTCTTAATTTAGAGACACAAAGTATTAAGATTGTAAAATTACTTTTTCCATGCATTTGGGATAGAATTAAAGAAATGACAGGTGATTCAAGATAAAAGAAATGAAAAGACCTAAATAGCTTGCTAGAGGTCATACTGCTAGCAAATGACAATGTCAGGACTCAGGTTAAGTCTGTTTGACTCTAGCATCTTTGATCTTGTGAAATACCATGTATCATTTAAAGATTTCCGCTATTCAGTATTACACAGACTAGAAACGTAGGGAATTGACACTTGTTGGCAGTTAAATTTTAGGAAAAACAAAGTGATAACAATTATTACATATAATAACATTATTAATAATACTGTGTTAAATATAATATGTGGTTACTTGTAAAACACTTTGCCATTCATGATCTCACTTCAGCTAAGATATTACCATTACTTAATCCACCTTTAGCTGATGGGTGACACTTAAGATGGTAACAGTGGTAACTGTCAGATCATGTGGTGAGTTTTCAGTTTAGTTAAAAACAAACACAATTAATTATATGCACATATATACTAGTTTGGGTTCTGTGGTTCAACGGAGTCTGGTGTCCTCTCTTAGAACTTTACATTCTCATGAGAGAGATCATCAGTGTAGGCTCCATAGATAAAGAATTTAGGAGCTAGCCAGTTTTAGGGGCTTAGGAGTTTAGACTTCCTCAGCATTATATTGGGTTCTTTTTTAACAAATAAACTTTAAGAAAGATTATCTCTTTATTTTCAAGGATCTATATCATAAAATTTACCATTTTAATCATTTTTAAGTGCACAGTTCAGTAGCATTAAGCACCTTCAGATTGCTGTGTAATCACACCACCATCCATCTCCAGAAGTTTTTCATCACCCCAAATTAAATCTCTGTAACACATTGAACCATAAGTCTCCATTCTCCCCTTACCCCAACCCCCCAGTAACCACTATTCTACTTTTTTTCTCTATGAATTTGACTGTTCTGGCTACCTCAAATAAGTAGATTCACACAATCTTTGTCTTTTTGAGATTGACATTTCACTTAGCATGTCTTCAAGGTTCATCCATGTCATAGTATGCATCAGAATTTCATTCCATTTTAAGGCTGAATAATATTCCATGTATGTATATACCACTTTTTTTTTTAATCCATTCATCTATTGACTGGTACTCAGAATGCTTGTCCTTTTAGCTATTGTGAGTAATGCTTCTCTGGTCATTGATATACAGATGTCTGTTGGAGTCATTGCTTTCCATTCTTTTGAGTTAATTTTTGTATATAGTGTAAGATAAGAGTCCAATTTCATTCTTTTGCATGTAGTTATCCAGTTTTCCCAGCACCATTTGTTGAAAAGACTGTCCTTTTTTCCTTAAATGGTCTTGGTACCCTTGTCAAAAAACATTTGACCATATAAATACAAGGGTTTATCTCTGAGCTCTCTATTGTATTCCATTGATCTATATATGTCTGTCTTTATGCTACTGTTTTGATTGTGGTATCTTTGTAGTAGGCTTTGAAATAAGAAAGTGTGACTTTTCTAACTTTGTTCTTCTTTTTCAAGATTGTTTTGTTTACAGGCATACCTCACTTTATTGTGCTTTTACAGATATTGCAGTTATTTGTAAATTTAAGGTTTATGGCAACCCTGTGTGGTCATATGATGGTCAGCATTTTTTAGCAATAAAATTAAGGTCTTAATTTTAAATTAAGGTTTTAATTTTAATATTTTAAAAAACATAATGCTATTGCACACTTAATAGGCTACAGTATAGTGTTAACATTTTTACACACTGGGAAGCCAAAAAATTTGTGTGACTTGCTTTATTGCTCTAATTTCTTTTTTGCTGTGGTCTGGAACTGAACTCACAATATCTCCGATTTATGCCTGTATTTGGGATCCCTTGAGATTCCATATGAACTTTAGAATGGGTTTTTCCATTCCTACAAAAAAGGACAGTGGAATTTTTGTAACAATTATGTTGAACGTGTTTCCAGTTTGGCTGCCTTTTATTTTATTTTCTTGCCTATTTGCTCTGATTATAACTTCCAGTACATAGTTGAATAGCAGTAGTGAAACTGGGCATTGTTCCTTGTCTTGTTCCTGATCATGGGGGAAGGCTTTCAGTCTTTCCCCATTGTATATGATGTTGGCTATGGGTTTTTCATTAATGCCCTTTATTATGTTGAGGAAGTTCTCTTCTGTGCCTTGTTGACTGATTGTTTTTATCATGAAAGGGTGTTGGATTTTGTAAAATGCCATTTCTGTGTTATTTGAAATGATCATGTGGGGTTTTTTCCTTCGTTCTATTGATGTGATGTATTACACTGATTGACTTTCATGCGGTGAGCCACCCTGGAATATATCCCATTTGATCATAGTTTATAACCCTTTTAATATGCTGCTGCATTCAGTTTGCTAGTATTTTGTTGAAGATTTTTGCATCTGGGGATATTGGTTTGTGTTTTTTTTTTTTTTCTTGTGGTGTCTTGGTTGGCTTTGGTGTCAGAGTAATTCTGGCCTCATGGGATGAATTAGGAAATGTTTTATCCTCTTCTGTTTTTTGGAAGATTGTGAGGATTGGCATTAATTCTTCTTTATATGTTTGGTAGAATTCGATTGTGAAAGCGTCTTGTTTTGGACTTTTTTCTTTGTTGGGACATTTTTTATTACTGATTAAATCTCTTACTGTAGGTTTATTCAAATTTTCTTTTTCAAATAAGTTTTGATAGTTTGTGTGTTTCTAGGAATTTGTCATTTCATCTAGGTTATCTAATATGTTGGTATACAATTGTTCATAGTTTTTAGTTTTATCCTTTTTATTTGTAGAAGGTTGGTAGTTATGTCCCCACTTTCATTTCTGATTTTAGTTATTCCTGTGTCTTCTCTTTTTTTCTTGGTTTAGTAAGATTTGCCAGTTTGATTGATCTTTTTAAAGAACAAATTATTTGTTAATATTCACTATTTATTTTCTATTATATATTTTGCTTACCTGAATTTTAATCTTTATTATTTCTTTCCTTCCTCTTGCTTTGGGCTTGGTTTGCTTTTCTTTTTCTAGTTTCTTAGGGTGTCAGTCTGGGTTGTTGAATTGACACCTTTCTTTTTTAATAATATAGGCATTTACAACTAAATTTTTCCCCTAAGTACTGCTTTCACTGAATCCCATGAGTTTTGGTATGTTGTTTTCATTTTCTTTCATCTCAGAGCATTTTCTCTAGTCTCTTTTTTGATTTCTTCTGTGACTCATTGTTTAAGAGAACAGTGTTTAATTTTCCACATACTTGTGAAACTTCTAATTTTCCTTCTATTATTGACTTCTTGTTTCATTCCATTGTGGTTGGAGAAAATACTTTGCAGAATTTCCGTCTCTTTAAATGTATTAAGTTGTCTTTTGAACTAGCATATAGTCTGTCCTGGAGAAGTCCCATGTGCACTTGAGAAAAATGTGTATTCTGCTGTTGGTCTTGGATTGTGCTTAGTATATCTGTTACATCTATTTGGTTTATGGTGTTATTCTAGTCCTCTATTTTCTTATTCATCTTCTGTTTAGATTTTTTGTCCACTATTGAAAGTGGATTATTGAGGACTCTATTAGAACTGTTTCTTTTATGTCATATATATATATATATATATATTTGGAGCTGTGTTGTTGTATGCATATATGTTTATCATTGTTGTATCTTCTTGATGAATTGACTAACCCTTTTATCAATATCATCAGTATGCAATGTCTTCACCTCACACTGGTCAGAATGGCTGTTGTCAAAAAAGTCTACAAATAAATGCTGGAGAGGGTATGGAGAAAAAGGAACCCTCCTACACGGTTGATGGGAATGTAAATTGGGGCAGCCACTATGAAGAACAGTATGGAGGTTCCTTAAAAAACTAAAAATAGAGCTACCATATGATCCCAGCAATTCCACTCCTGGGCATATATCCAGGGAAAACTCTAATGCAAAAAGATACATGCACCTCAGTGTTCATTGTAGCACTATTTACAGTAGCCAAGGCATGGAAGCAACCTAAGTGTCCATCAACAGATGAATGGATAAAGAAGATGTGGTGTATATATACAATGGAATATTACTCAGCCATAAAAAAGAATGAAACAATGCCTTTTGCAGCAACATGGATAGACCTAGAGATTATCATACTAAATGAAGTAAGCCAAAGACAAATATATGATATTGCTTATATGTAGAATCTAAAAATTAAAAATGATACAAATGAACATATATACAAAACAGAAATAAATCCACAGACATAGAAAACAAACTTATGGTTACCAAAGGGTAAAGATGGGGGAGGGATAAATTAGGAGTTTGCGATTAACATATATACGCTACTGTATATAAAAAAGATAACCAACAAGGACCTACTGTATAGCACAGGGAACTATATACTCAATATTTTGTAATAACCTATAATAAAAAAGAATCTGAAAAAGAATATATATATATATATAAATAACTGAATTACTTTGCTGTACACCTGAAACTAATACAACATTGTAAGTCAACTATACTTCAGTAAAATATATGTATACAATGTCTTTATTTTAACCATTTTTGACTTAAAGTCTGTTTTGTCTGGTGTTAGTATAGCTACCTCAGCTCGTTTATCTGTAGAATATCTTTTTCCATCCTTTTCTTTTAACCTGTTTATGTCTGTGGATCTAACGTGAGTCTCTGTACAGCACATATAATTGGATCAATTTTTAATCAGTTTTTCCAATCTCTACCTTTTAATCAGTGAGCTTAATTCATTTAAATGTAAAGTGAATACAGAAAGACTTCTGTCATTGTCCAATTTGTTTTCTGTGTCTTATTTTTTCTTTTTGTTCCTCAATTCTTATATTATTGCCTTCTTTTGTTTAATAGATTACCTTTTCTGGTTGACTGTTTTGATTCCCCCTTCATTTCTTTTTTTGCATATTATTTAGTCATTTTCTTATAGTGACTACTCTGGCCATTGCATTTAACACCCTAACTTGATACAATCTAGGTTGAACTGATACAGTTTACTGTCAGTAGCAATAAAAACTGCTCCTATGCAAATCCATTCCCTCCCTTTAGTGTTATTGTCACAAATTACATCTTTATATATTGTGTGCTTATTAACATAGATTTATAATTGTTTTGTGCATTTGTCTTTTAAATCATATGTGGGGAGGAGTAGAGTTACAAAACAAAATTACAATAAAGTTGGGTTTTACATTTACCTATGTAGTTATCTTTACCGGTGTTCTTTATTTCTTCATAAGGCTTCAAGATAGTGTCTAGTATCCTTTCATTTCAACCTGGAAGACTCCCTTTAAAAACATTTCTTATAGGACAGGTGTACTAGTAGCAAACTCTCAGCTTTTCTTTGCTTGGTGATCTCTTAATTTCTTCTTCATTTTTGAAGAATAATTTTGCCAGTTATAGAATTCTTAGTTGAGAGTTGTTTTCTTTCAGCACTTTATGACTATCATTTTTTTGGCTGCGTTGCACATTGTACAGGATCCTAGTTCCCCAACCAGGGATTGAACCCATGCCCCCTTCAATGGAAGCATGAAACCTTAACCACTGGACTGCCAGGGAATTCCCTCAGCACTTTAAATGTCATTCCACTACATTCTGGCCTTAAAGGTTTCTGCTTAGAAATTGGCTGTTAATCTTATTGAGGATCCATTGTATGTGATGAGTTGCTTCTCTGTTGTTGCTTTCAATATTCTCTCTGTCTTTGTCTTTTGAAAGTTTATTATAATGTGTCCTGGTGTGCATCTGAGTTCTTACTTGGAGTTCATTGAGCTTCTTGGATGTATAGATATATATATTCCATTAAATTTGGTCATTTTCAGCAATTCTTTCTTTAAATATTCTTTCTGCCCCTTTCTATCCTTTCCTGGGACTCCTGTAATGTATATGTTGGTCTACTTTATGGTGTCCCAGAAGCCCCTTAGGTTCCATTCACTTCTTCTTTCTGTTCCTCATACTTGATAATTTCAGTTGTCCTATCTTTGAGTTCGCCGGTTCTTCAGCCTGCTCAAATCTGTTGTTGAACCTCTCTAGCGCATTTTTAGTTTCAGCTTTTGTACGTTTCAGTGCCAGAATTTACATTTGGTTCTTTTTTCTGTCTTTTTATTAATATATTCTATTTGTTAAGGTATCATACTCCTGGTTTCCTTTAGTTCTTTGTCCTTGGTTTCCTTTAGCTGTTTGAGCACGTTTAAGACATTTAAAGTCTTTGTTTTGTAAAACCAATGTCTGGGTTTCCCCAGTGAGGTTTTCTGTTGTTTTCTTTATTCCCGGTAAGTGGGCCATACTTTTCCTGTTTTGTTTTTTTTTACATACTTTGTAATTTTTTGTTGTGAACTGGACATATTGAACACTAATGTTGTAACTCTGGAAATCAGAATTCCCTCCTTGTAGAGTTTGCAAGCAACAGCTTATTGTGGGCTCCAGTCATCCGTTTGTTTAGTGACTTTTTGGAACTATTCTTATGAAGTCTGTATTCCTTGTGTGTGTTCATTTAAGTCCCCTTTCCATTATCTTAGCAGTCAGCCAGTGACAAACATCTCCTTAAATGCCACAATTTAGCACCCTCTTTCTTCATTGAACGTTTCCTTGCTTGTTGTAAGTTTTTTCTTAGATTTCAGAGTTCCAAAAATATTGTTCCTGATAGTTTTGTGAGCTTAATGGTTAGTTACTTCAATGGAAGGGCAGCTTCTTAGAGCTCCCTCTTCTGCCATTTTTGGTGACATCAGTTGGATTCTTTTTTATGGAACATGATTCCTATATTACCAGTTATTTATTGAAAGGTAAATTTTTTATAAATGGAACACTGTATATATTGATGGTAATTCAGTAAAGCTAAATTTATCCTTCTTTATTTATTAGTTCTGGCATGATTATATGGTATTATGTAAAGCCTAAACATCTTAATTTAGAAGCAGAAATAATTACTTGTATAATTCTCCCAGGATTTCCCATACTTGCATCCCATACTTGTCTCATTTTAAAACTACTCTGAGATGGTATGTCATCTATAAAAAGACTAGGTCCATCTGAAACAGCAAGAGAAAATGCACCAAAACTTGCTCTGCTTCCTTTTAAAATCTATCTTATATGATAATTTTAAAGCAGGATTTCTCAGCCTCAACACTAGACCAGAGAAATCTTTCTCGTATCTGTTGTCCTGAACATTGTAGGATGTTTAGCAGTATCCCTGGTCTCTACCCACCAGATGTCAGTAGCATCCCTCCCACAGTTATGACAACAAAAAAATGTACCCAGACATTTCTGACATATTCAGACATTGCTGAATATCCCCGAGGGGCCAAAACTGTCCCTGATTGAGAACCACTGTTTTAAGGTAAAATTTGTGCCAAGACCATGTACTTCACAAGGAGCGGCAACCCTTTTTTCCCCTCATTTTACAAATTAGTCAATTAAGATCAGGAAGCTAGAATCATCTAGTTGGGCAGTTCTCTTGGCCATTAAGGAAAGAAAATGGTGGAAAAGCTCTTTTCTCATTAGCTGTTAGTACTACAGCTTCTTTTGGTTAAATGTGTTGTTTCATTCCCAAGTTTATCTGATAGTTCACTGTATCTGAGATGCACAACAATAGTTATTTCTTGCCTGGAATACCCAGATGATTCAATAGAACCATGATTCCTTTATATAAGAAATTAAGATTGTAAAATCAGGTCAGTTAGTTTTTGTTTGTTTACTCTTCTTTATCTTTTTTTCTAAAGGAACATGAGATGATTGTATCAAAAATAATTATTGAATATTTTGATGATAAAATTTCAGTGATGTTTTATTATTTTCCTGTATCTTTAAAAAACTTTTTTCCTGAAATTTATTTTTAGGTGTACTTTCTATAGTGTATTTGAGCTCCAAAAGAAGATATTAGTAGTACTAGTTTCATATGGTATTTTCTTCTGTGTCATGAAGATTTGCATTGCCACATACAGTTTTATGTTATTAAGTATGTGTGGGTCTTGTTCCCAATCAAGTTTAAAACTCTTGAAGATTCTGTGTTAAGGTTTTATATCCCTGCTCTCTTTTCCCAATAGCCATTTCATAAATAGTTCACTGAGTTGTCCCTTAATCACTTAATTTAGGGAAGGCAACTAGTCTGAAAATATAATTCAAAATACTTTGCTCTAATTCAGTATTTTATAATAACCTATAATGGAAAGGAATCTGAAAAAAACAAAAATACACGTCTATATACATATATATATGTATACACATACATATAACCGAATCACTTAGCTATACACCTGAAACTAACACAGTATTGTAAATCAACTTCAATTAAAAACAATACTTTGCTCTTACAGAGATATTGAGTCGGGGGGAGGGGAATACTGATCATCTAGATTTTAGATGAGTAAAAATATTTCAGTAACAAATTATTATACCCAGGACCACTAAGAGATAACTTTGATTTCTAGTTTGCTGTACAACAGATTAACGAGCAAAATACTGCATTTGAAACTAATCAACTTTGAGTGCGATTTGTCATGCTGTAGTTTCTGAAAAGTCTTTTCTGTAGTCCTAACTGCTTTTGCACATCTTATACTACAATGTATTTTAAAACCTTAATAATACTTGACTTGTAATATTCAAATTAAACTGGAGGTATAGATGATAATTATAGGTGACTTTGAAGATAATTGGTTCACGAATTACATAATGATCAATACCTGTTGATTAATAATCCTAATAAAGCTTACTGAAATAGGGTTCAACCCATTTGGAATTTGTGAGTCACAAGTTATTTGTATGTAGGAAGTCATTAGTAGTTGGTACAGAATCATTGCTTCAATTTTGTTTCTGTTTTTAGCTGTAGCGCCAGTTGTACCTGATTTAAGTAGTGACATTGACACAAGTAACTTTGATGACTTGGAAGAAGATAAAGGAGATGAAGAAACATTCCCTATACCTAAAGCTTTTGTTGGCAATCAACTACCCTTTGTAGGATTTACGTATTATAGCAATCGTAGGTAAGTATGCTACACATTGATATTTGGGGTAGGTACTGACTTTGTTGTAGTCATGTTATTTTCTTAGGGATATCTAAAAATCACTTTAAGAACATTTAAAGTAGATTTGGGCTTCCCTGGTGGTGCAGTGGTTGAGAGTCCGCCTGCTGATGCAGGGGACATGGGTTCGTGCCCCAGTCCGGGAAGATCCCACATGCCACGGAGCGGCTGGGCCTGTGGACCATGGCCGCTGAGCCTGTGCGTCCGGAGCCTGTGCTCTGCAACGGGAGAGGCCACAACAGTGAGAGGCCCGCGTACTGCAAAATAAATAAATAAATAAAATAAATAATAAAGTAGATTTAATGGTATATAAAGAGATATATTAATATGCCACTTTTCAACAGTGCATTAGATTTCTAATTTCATATTTAATATCTTTCAGACTCATCCATGCTCAGGGTATTGTTTTTCAGAAATTCTTTGCTGAATGCTACCCTATATATCTTCAAGTTACAACAATTAATAGGTCAAGAGATTCTCTTAATACTGATATTTTGGTTAATCGTGTTATCCGAAGAGTTCTGGTTTTATAATACATTTTGGAACAACATACAGTTTTCTAGCATTATCATCACTATATTGATGTTAGGAAAGGCCTATAATTTTCAGTTCTTCAAAAATTAAGTGATTCCTCCCTAAAACTACTAAATGAATTATGTTTTATATCATGTAAGGCCTTGTGACCTTGGGCAAATAACTTTCATCTTTTTTATGCCTCCATTTCCTCAAAAATAGGGATGACGGGGATAATAATAACAATATGTATCTCAGGGTTGTTATAAGGTTAAGTAAGTCAAAACACAGTAAAACACTTAGAACAATGCTTTGCATGGAGTAAGCACTCAATGTTAGTTACTTTTATCATTAGTATGAGCTAATATTAGTTTTAGTCTTTTCTAATGGACTTCAGATACAAGTTAAACATTTAACATTATTTTCATATGCTGGGCATTCATTCATTCATTCAACACACGTTTGACAACCTACTCTTTGTCAGGTATATACTAAGCACCAAGGTGCAGGGAGGAGGATTAATAAGATATAATTATCTTCTTTTGAGATGCTCATATCCTAGTGAGGAAATGGATAAGTTGTACAATGTAGGTTGGCAAGTACTACACGACAGAACTCTAAACAAAATACCATACCAATATATAAAAGTGAACTATATGCACCATTAACTGGGTGTGTTAAATCTACTTGATAAATTTATTGTAAAATATGTATCTCTAATCAAATTATACTCCATTAGAATGGTATTAGATATTTGAATTGCTTGCAGTAATGATTAAATTTGAGGTTATTATAACTAACCTTTTAAAGTGAAGCATCTTGTTATTTTAGTCAAAACTTTTTATGAGGGTAATTCAGTTCAAGCTTAGAAAACAGGAATTCAATTTAGTCTTGCTTTATGAAATTTCTCCAATAATCCAACTGTAAGACAATAATTTTGTTCTTTAGATGTTAGAATACTTTTGTTGTATCACTAAGTAGGTAGTACTTGAGTTTTGACCCCTAGAAAAGAGCAATATTTTAATCCTTCTTCCCTCCCTAATACTCCATGAGTATTACATTGGAGCTTTTTTTTTTTTTTTTCTTTTTTTGCGGCACGCGGGCCTCTCACTGTTGTGGCCTCTCCCGTTGCGGAGCACAGGCTCCGGACACACAGGCTCAGCAGCCATGGCTCACGGGCCCAGCCGCTCCGCGGCATGTGGGATCTTCCCGGACCGGGGCATGAACCCGTGTCCCCTGCATCGGCAGGTGGACTCTCAGCCACTGCGCCACCAGGGAAGCCCCAGAGCTATTTTATATTGAAATACACAGAGAACCTTCAAAGTGGTGTGTTTGCTGCAGCATCCTTTCTTTTTTTTTTCTTCTTTTTAAAAAAATTATATATTTTTTTTAATTTTTTTTTTTAATTTATTATTTATTTTTGCTGTGTTGCGTCTTCATTTCTGTGTGAGGGCTTTCTCTAGTTGTGGCAAGCGGGGGCCACTCTTCATCGCGGTGCGCGGGCCTCTCACTATGGCAGCCTCTCTTGTTGCGGAGCACAGGCTCCAGACGCGCAGGCTCAGTAATTGTGGCTCACAGACCCAGTTGCTCCGCAGCATGTGGGACCTTCCCAGGCCAGGGCTCGAACCCGTGTCCCCTGCATTAGCAGGCAGATTCTCAACCACTGCGCCACCAGGGAAGCCCTATATTTTTAATTTTTAAACATTTTTTTATTTTGGCTGCACTGGGTCTTAGTTGCAGCATGCGGGATCTTCATTGTGGCATGCAGGCTTCTTAGTTGCGGCATGCGAATTCTTAGTTGCAACATGCATGTGGGATCTAGTTCCCTCACCAGGGATCAAACCCCGGCCCCCTGCATTGGGAGCACGGAGTCTTACCCACTGGACCACCAGGGAAGTCCCTAAATTTTATATTTTTATCAATTATTCTCTGGCTTGGTTTCTGAAACACTCAAGATGTTGATATAAACACCCCCCAGTGTTTCTGGATTTTCTGTAATAGAGTTCAGCAGTTAATTACTTTTTCTGCACAAAAGTAATTAATTTCTCTGCACAAAGGTAATCTTGAATTAAATAAGCATTATATATATATATATATTCTTTGTACTATTTATCCATTGTAATACACTAAATTATGTTCCGTGAGTTTTCCTTGTATTCATGTGTTTCATATCCCAAAATAATTTCTGAATTTCTTAAAAGTAGAAATTGTAGTCTGTTCTTAAATATCACCACCTTATTGAGTAATATAGTGTTTAGTAATTGTTTCTTACATGTTTGGTTGGAGGTATGGTTGCTCTTAATAAAGAAAGAATCAGCAAAATATTAATTACCCTTACTGTAATATGTAAGTATAATTTTGAATTGCATGAAATTAAAAACTTCTGAAATTCTTACTTCTGAAATCCAAACATACAAGAACAGAGATCTTTACTGTTGACGTATAGCTGAGTTATAAACATTTTAAAAACAGCCTTAAACTTTTAGCTATATTCCTAATAATCTAACACCTCTTTCATAAAAAGTTTACCTAAATGACCAGATTCTATATGAAAGCAACAATATAATATGAAAAAGAACCTTGAAAGGAAAAAAAAGATAAGAAGTAGAAGAATGAATGGACGTGTACATTGGTATCCTTACATTTCCAGGACTGTATTCAGAGAACTTTATGTTACTAACTTTGCAGAAGGCTAAACATAAACTTTACTTATATAGCATATTATATTTAGAAGATAAATCAGAGATCAAATAGTCTGATCTATCTAATTCAGATTCTACTGGTGTTGCTGTATGCTTTTATTTATATCACATAATGCAGAATCTCACACTGAATTTCTGAGGCACTTTATAGTCAATGGAATTAAATTGCACTATATCTAGGAGTTGTCATTTGTTATATGGGACCTTTTCTCTACAAACCTGCTACATAGCCCTTGTTATTGTCTCCTGAATATTTGATTCTGTAGTTGATCTGAATAATTTTCCAAGAGAAACATGGGAAATGACATATTTTCCTGCTGTTTCTTTTAGAGCACTGCTATATATATGTTTCATGGTACTTAAAGGACACTTGATTATCTTCTGTTTTTCACTATGAATTAATTATTTCTAGTGTGTTAACAACTGCCCCATAACAGCTGTGAAGTATACTGTAGCTATTTGATCTCTTTTTGAGGGAGCTCTACTGGTTAACCAAGGTGGTAACTGTAGTGGTGATGTAGATGTAGTAATAATGGTAGTCATAGGATGGTAAAGGAAGTAGCAGAAGTATCTTACCTTTACCTAACATTTGATTGTGTAGAAAAAATTTTTATATGATCTGTTTATATCTGTTTGGTAATCTGATAAGATGTCTAAAGAAGACCTCTGAAGATCACTAATATCTTGTATTTGTATGTAATTCTAACTTGATATTGAATTTAACAAACTCTGCAAGGTTTAGAGTCACAGAAGATCAGCAGGACATCTTCAGAACTTTGGTTCTGTTATTTCAACCACTTACACAAAAACTCTTAACTTTTTTGCCCAGAAAAGCAATATCATTCATTGTGGCCATGCCGCGCAGCTTACGGGACCTCAGTTCCCCGACCAGGGATTGAACCTGGGCCACGGCAGTGAAAGCGCTGAATCCTAACCACTGGACTGCCAGGGCACTCCCCAGCAATATCATTCTTGACTGAAGGATAATTGGGGGCAGTGGGGAGGAATTGTGCACATGTCTGTAGAAGTCAACAATTCTTTATTCCTGATTCTAAATCCAAAAGCTCTAAAAACTAAAAGTTTTTTAGTGATTTGTTTGGTGGCAAAACCTGCCATAACCTGCTCTCATGGCCAAAAACCTAATCTGAACTAAGTTGAGACTATTTTATGGTTTTTATTTATTCTCTTTGGTATGAATATTCATATATTTTGCTGCAGGAATATTAAGGTATATGATTACAGAGTGCTGCTTCAGACCTAACTGGGGGTTTTATTTAATATATGTATCATTTCTGTGTTATGTTTCTAAAATAAAGAATTAAGAACCTGCACTCAATTTTTAAAAGCAGAGCCAAGTACAAAAGATAGGCATATAGTATTTGTTACTGGTTGTTACTAGATATTAAAGAGTTTTTTGTTTTCTTTTAAAAACTATTTTCTTCCTAGATACTTATCTTCAGCAAATCCTAATGAAAACAGAACTAGCTCTAATGTGGATAAAAGCTTGGTAGGTATTTTCTTATTGTTATTATTTTAAAAGTTGTTTTGTGGATAATGTATTTTGTATGCATGATACTAAGTAAATATGCATTGCTTCAGAAAATGTAGTTAGTGATTTTAAATTTTTATAGCACTTTTTATCTACTGTTTCCTCTCTTGTTTGATTTCTTACCTGAATATCAAATGGGATATTATATGTGGAGGCAGTTAGTAAACTATACATTGCTACACAGATTGACAGAGGTGGTCTTTTTAGTCTTTGGAATTAGGAATTTATGATAAATCAGTGTATCAGTAAGAGTCTTGACAGGGAAACAGATGGCACATTCAAAAGATTTAAATGAGAGTTTTTGTGTGTGTGTGTACTAAAATTTACATAACACAAAATTTACCATTTTACCATGTTTATGTGTACAGTTCAATGACATTAAGCACCCTCACGTTGTTGTGCAGTCATCACCACCATCATCTCCAGAATTTTTTCTTCATCCCAGACGAAAATTTTGTGCCCATTGAAGTCTGCATTCCACTCTCCCTTCAACCCCTATTAACTATTATCCTTACTTTCTGTCTCTATGAATTTGACTGTTCTAGGTACCTCATGTAAGTGAAATCATACAGTATTTGACTTTTTGTGATTGGCTTATTTTTCTTAATGTCCTTAAGGCTCAGGCATGTTGTAGCATGTATCAGAATTTCATTCCTTTTTAAGGCTTAATATATTCTGTTATATGCATATACCACATTTTGTTTATTTATTAAATGAAGAGAGTTTAATGAAGGGACTATTAATGGTGCTATGCATAGGATCAAGGGGAGCAATAAATAAAGAGAACTAAAGCAGCCATTGATTGACAGCAGTGGGAAGCCATTTCCCTTAGTCTGAAGGGACAAGGAGAGACAAATCTTGTTACCACGGCTCAGAGAGAATGCGTAGAATCATGAAAGAGGAGCATAGAGCACTGCCAGAGCCATGGTAAGGCAAGAAGAGTGTGGGGAGAACGGATATTTCATTTCTCCCAACTGATTTTCGGCTGGTGTCTCCTGAATGCTGAAACGAAGCTTAAAATCATAGGACAGCAGAGCCCAGTCAATGCACTCTGTAAATTTGAAGGCAGAGAAGGTCAGAGGATGAGTCTTCAAGGCTGGAAGGGAGAGGTGGCAAATGGAGAATAACTAGTACAGTGAGCATCTTCTAATTTGACCACTGGAAAGTGAATTCCTGTAGGAAGTGAATATTAGAGACGTGAGTTCTTTTTATTGTTAGAACAGCTCATATTCATGAGACAGAGGATTAAAATATTTTTTATTAGCTTACATTGAGGAGGTCCTTTTGGGTTAACCAGGACTTTTCTTAAATATACCAGAAATAATTATCTGGCCTCCTCAGAGCATTCTTTGAGCTCTTTGTGTGCTGTAGCCTCCATATTTGTAACTGAGATGAGGTGTAGGCAGCAATCATTTTTTTTTTTTTAAATATAATAGTGTTTATTTATTTTTACTTGTTGACAGTTTGCTTTGTTTATTTATTTATGGCTGTGTTGGGTCTTCGTTTCCGTGCGAGGGCTTTCTCTAGTTGTGGCAAGCAGGGGCCACTCTTCATCGCGGTGCGCGGGCCTCTCACTATCGCGGCCTCTCTTGTTGCGGAGCACAGGCTCCAGACGCGCAGGCTCAGTAATTGTGGCTCACAGGCCCAGTTGCTCCGCGGCATGTGGGATCTTCCCAGGCCAGGGCTCGAACCCGTGTCCCCTGCATTGGCAGGCGGACTCTCAACCACTGCGCCACCAGGGAAGCCCAGCAATCATTTTTAAAAGCTGACAGAATTCTTCTTTCTCCTTCAAATATTTACTCTTAAACGTGAGAGAACATATGGTGGGAAGGGAAAGTGAGAAAAAGGGGAGTGAACTATGCGAGTACTGGTTAGCTGTTATGGCCATTTTTCTCTTTTAAATTCTCATCCCATTAGAGCTATTTGCCAAATTATATAGCTAATAGGGGCTCAAAAATCTTCAAAATTAAAGCACATTTGACCTGGAGATGGTGACAATAAGGAGCTGCTATAACCCCGCTCTGACTGTATTACTTACCTGTAAGTTTAGAGCTACATTAGGACTTAAAAAATAATTCAGTGGAATCCTGTTTTCTTTGGGCTGATCTTGTTCAATGGTGACTGCCATAAGTTTCTGTCAGTGGCTTTTATCTTTTGCTCTGGTTAAGATCACAGGGGAAGAAGAAAACGCTTGTGTGCCTACTATTTCTGTTAACCTAGAACTTAGTACAAAAATCAACTAATTTAATTTTCAACTCTTCCCTGAAAGCCTTCTAGCAGAGATGCTAGTGAACAACTTTGCAGTTGCCAAATATGATGAATAGTTTTCATTCCGTATCTTATTTTTCTTTTTGCTGCATTTGACACTGACCAGTCCTTCCTCCTTGGAACTTTAAGAACCTTCATGTTCTCATTATTTCCTTCTTTTTCTCTTTCTACCTCTGGATTTTATTTTCAGTCCTCTTTGCAGGATCTCCTCCCTTTCTCTCTCCCCCCAACCCCATAATTATTAAGTGTTTCTCAAGATAGTTCTGATCTTGGCTCTCTGCTCATTATCTGTAGTTAATCTCATGTGTATCTAGCTTGCTCCTCTGAACAACATACCCGAATCTTTTCTCCCTCTCTGACTGGACTTCTCTTCCTGCACATCTTTCAGACCCTTCAACCTAGGCCAAAGCCTAACTCACACTTCTCCTCTCTCCATCCCCTCACCAGCAGTTCTTTTTGTGTCACCCATCTTTTGTAATGCTACTCTGTTCTTATTTCTAATCAGTTGCTGGGTTATAAATTCTGCCTTTTGACTGACACAGTTATCCATTTCCTCTTCATTTCTACAGCTTCTGCCTTATATCACACCTATATACTCTTTTTGCCTGAACTGTCTATTAATTGGTTGTTTAGTCTAGAATTTCTCTGCTCTCTAACCTATTCACCTTATTACCGAAGTGATGTTTCTAAAATGCCAATACTCTGTCATTTCCCCTTTTAAAGTGTTTATAGGTTAAAGTGCCCAACTCCTTTTCTGCATACAAGGATCATAGTCCCACTTGCCCTTTCAGATTTTATGTGATTCGTTCTCCCTGTTATGTTCTTTGCTCTGCCTAGACTTGATTTCTTCCCATTATTCAATCATATTTTCTTTCTCTCTACTTTTGGACTCATTCATTTTAGCTAAAATGCATTCCTTCTTTCACTTCCTCTGCTTGGTAAATACCTCTCTTATAGGTCTCATCTCAAACATTCCATCTTCAAGGCAGAATTAGATGTGACCTCTTCTCTTCTTCAGTACACCTTATGTATAATTTTATTAGTTCCTACCACATTGTATTATAATATTTTGTGTATATGTCTGGGTTATTGTAGGTTCTTTTCACCCTCCTATTCCCCTGTGCCCCACTATCGAACTATTAGCTTTATGAGAACGGGGACCAAATCTTTTTAATTTTTGTGTTACTAATGCCTACCACAGCACCTGACATATTAGTAGGTGTTGGAAAAAAAATGCTTGTTAAATTAATAATAAAGGGCTTCCCTGGTGGCGCAGTGGTTGAGAGTCCGCCTGCCGATGCAGGGGACATGGGTTCGTGCCCCCGTCTGGGAAGATCCCACATGCCGCGGAGCGGCTGGGCCCGTGAGCCATGGCCGCTGAGCCTGCGCATCCGGAGCCTGTGCTCCGCAACGGGAGAGACCACAACAGTGAGAGGCCCGCGTACCACACACACACAAAAAATTAATAATAAAAATTTCAGATAGAAAGGAAAAAGGTAAGATTGGATCAGATAACTCCTTGTAAACAGGTATAAAATGGTAATATAAACTTGCTATTTTAAAATTCTCTATGAATATTCTTACTAGAATAAGTTTATGTTGTTTTTAATTAAAGCAGGAAAATTTGCAAAAAACAATTTATAAGCTGGAAGAACAGTTGCATAATGAAATGCAGTTAAAAGATGAAATGGAGCAGAAGTGCAGGTGAGAATATACTTTATGTTTTTCACATTAAAAGTTGTATAGCAAATGCTGATTTTAAAACTTGTACTCTATAAACCCTTGAAAGTAAATGGAAGTAAGGCAGAGATGTAAAGATTGCTATTGATATACATTCAGTGAAGAATATTCACTTAATGCCTGGTTTATTGATTTTGTCTCACATTTTAATTAGCTGACAGAAAGGGAAAATTAGTTTACATTAAATAAGATGCGTTCTAAAGTGTAGCTGTTTTTGAAGATTAAAATTCACTAAATTTTTGGTGCACTCTTTTAATTTCCACTATGATTCGTTATAGCAGTATTTTTTTCAGAATTTTTTTCCTATGAGTCTAAATTTAATAAGAGCATATATATTTATGAAAATATAAAATGATCAAGATAATTTAAAATAACCTAGCATAATGCTTAGTTACTTATTAATTACAAACAATAACACTTTATTATATTGTTAGTAGATAGTATTGAATAAATGAAAAACAGGTAACAGATTAAGTATTCAAAAAAATGGAATTGAGAAAATTGGCAATTTTGTGAGTGGGGGAGAGGAAACAAGTAAACTGCTCACTACCTACAGTTCCTTATAGATTAAATAGTTAAGTGTCTAATATAAGCTTTTTTTAGAAAAGCACTTTAAGGAAATAATTAACTGAGCCCAGTATTTGGAAGGAATTTCTAGGTATAAAACATAGAAATAAGGAGAGGAAATGGATAGATATTATTACATAAATGTTGAGCAGTTTCTATTAAAATTAAAAGGCAAATGACAAATTAGTGGTAGTGGTGGTGGTAGGGATCAATTTAAGGAGGAAATAAGAGTGGCCAAAGTGGCCAATAATCATACGAAAATGGGTGTGTGTGTGGTGGGGGGGTGGCCTGAGATGAAACTGGGAAGGTCGACAGAGTCTAGATCTTAAAACACTCTGTCTTTGAAAAGCTAAGAAATTTGGGATTTATCCTAAGGGTGATGAAAAAACATTAAAAGTTATTAAACTTAAAAGTAAAACAAAAGATCAAATTTGCTTTTAAAAAAGAACTCCCTGGTTAATTACACAGCATTTGACATTTATTCACCTAAATGAGAATGAGGGAGGAAGATGAGTCAAGGAGGATTCCCAGGCGGAGTGCTTTACTTGGGACAGGAGAAGAGAAGCAGATTGGTATTGTGGGAGGGGTCGCCGGGCAGAGGGAATTCATTTAGCTTTGGACATGCTGAATGAGCTATTTGGTAAGACATCCATGTGAAACGTTGCATGTACAGATTTGAAGCTCAGAAATAGGTTTAGAAAGCCCCAAAAATGAATTGTGATGGAGATAATAATACACTTTCAGTTTATCTCAGATTTTTGCCCAAGTTGCCAAGTGGTGCATTTACTGCTTTATATATGCCACCTTTCCCTTCATTTACTTACTCTTATATTAAAGGTTAAATGGTTAATCTTTGTGAAGTAGCAAGTATTGCATGAGGGAATTCAGGGATCCTTAATCTAGAATCCATAGACCTCTCCTAAAGCATCCATGGATGGAATTCAAGGTCCTTAAACTTGGGTGACAGAAGTGAATCTTTTCTGTAACCTTTAGCTGAAATTCAGCATTTTCTTTAATTATGAACACAGTGAATAATCCACAGTTATTAGCAGTAGCTGTGAATTTTTTATTACCGATAGAAATCACAAATATTATCTTAGAATGCAGTTGTTATTTATCTCTAAATACCGTTTATGCTCATTACTACTTTAAAATTACTGCTGCTAGATCTTATTTAATATATTAATAAAATGCATATATTAGTGAATCATACTTTTTTTAAAAAAGGTTATGACTGTATTTCAGTATAATTTTGGTTTCTTTTAATCCTATGTATTTTATTTTATGCTTTTAAAATATTATTCTGAGAAAATGCCATAGGCTTCACCAGACTGACTGCGAAAGGGATCCACAGTACACACAAGAAAGGTTAAGAAATCTTAGCTAAATGGAAAAGTAAGGAATGTGGTGTTTCACCCCAAGCTATAAAAAGTAAATATATCTATAATCTATATTGCTTTTGCTTTTACAGAACTTCAAACATAAAACTCGACAAGATAATGAAAGAATTGGATGAAGAGGTACTTTTTGTTTTCTTATCAGAAGTTTTCCTTTTTGAGACTTTTTCCCTCTTTCAGATTGTTTTCTGAGAAAATTATATTTGAACTTTATAGGTTGCAATACAGAACAGGACCAAAGAATTATGATGAAAGACTCACTTTGGAGCTGCAGGTTTAAGTGAAATTAGATTATACTTTAGTTTCTTTTGTGTGGTTTTATTCTAGAACCATGTTGAAATTTTAGTACATAAATTTCAGTTCAGTGGTTCTTAATAGTTGAATTTGTCTGTCTCTTTCTGCTACAGTTCCAGATTCAATTTTTGATCTGTTGCTCCTTTCTCACCTTTCAACTATTAAGAACCACTGAACTGAAATTTATGCACTAAAATTTCAACATGGTTCTAGAATATGGGTAAACACACTACACTCTCCTTCTCCTCTTAAGTTTTTTTATGTTACAGTTGAAGCAGAAATTACGGCATTGTCTAATGTGGTTCTCCATGTATATAGAAGAAATTTTTAAGACAATTATAAATGGGTATAAAGGGAGGTAAGGTTTTACACTTTAATCAAACTGGTAATATGCCAACACTAGTAATATAATGTAGTACCTAGAGCAGCCACTGATAAAAATTATACAAAGAGATACACTTAAAAACACTAGTAAATCAAATAGAATTCCAAAAAATGTTCAAGTAACCTACAGAAAGACAAGAAGGAAAACATGGGACAAAACAAAATGGGAGGCTTAACTCTAACATATCAGTAATTATATTAAATGTAAATTAAATGCAACATCAATTAAGATAGATTGTCAGAGTAGCTTTTTTAAAATTACCTACCTGTATGCTGTCCAGCAGAAACTCTCTTCAAATGTAACAATATAGCCAAGTTAAAAGTAAGAAGGTGGAAAAATACATCATGTAAGCATTAGCAAAAAGAAGGCAGCAATGGCAATATTGATATCAGGTGAAGTAGACTTTAGGACAAAGAAAATTACCAGGGGCAGAGGGACATTGCAGAATGACAAAAATGTCAGTCCTCTGAGAAGACATAACATTCCTAAATTTGTATTCATCAAACAGAAGAGCTACAAAATATGTGAAGCAAAAGCTGATAAAACTGAAAGGAGAAGTAGACAAATCTGCGATTACTGTTGGAGACTTTTTAAATGCCACTCTCTAGACAGAGGATCAGCAAACATATAGGAGAACTCAGCCACACCATCAGCCAATAGGATCTATTCAACATTTGTAGACCCCTGCACCCAGCAACAGCAAAGGACACATGTTTTTCGAGCACTCAAGAAACACACACCAAGATAGACCACATCCTAAGCAAACTTCTCCAGATTTCAAAGAATTAAAATCATACAGAGTGTGTTCTCTGACCAAACTGTGACCAAACCAGAATGAATAACAGAAAAGTATCAGGCAAATCTACAAACACGTGGAAACTAAACAACACAGTTTTAAATAATCCATAGGTCAAAGAGTCTCAAGGGGAATGAAAAAATACATTGGAATGTTAATTATATCTCATAAAGTTATTTTTCAAAGTTATGGATCTTCATCTTTTCAAAATATTTGAGGGCTTCCCTGGTGGCGCAGTGGTTGAGAGTCCGCCTGCCGATGCAGGGAACACGGGTTCGTGTCCCGGTCCGGGAAGATCTCACATGCCGCGGAGCGGCTAGGCCCGTGAGCCATGGCCACTGTGCCTGTGCGTCCGGAGCCTGTGCTCTGCAACGGGAGAGGCCACAACAGTGAGAGGCCCGCGTACGGCAAAAATAAATAAATAAATAAAAATATTTGAACAATGAAAATGAAAATAATACATCAAAATTTGTGGGATGCAGCTAACATAGTGCTCTAAGGGAAATGTATACACTAAATGTTTACATTAGAAAAGACGAGAAGTCTCAAATCAGTTATCTAAGCTCCTACCTCAGGAACCTAGAAAAAGAAGAGCAAAATAAACCCAAAGCAAGGAGAAGGAAGGAAAAATAAAGAGCAGAAGTCAGTGGAATTGAAAACAGAAAAATAATAGAGAAAATCAGTGATAATAAAAACCCAGCTGCTTGGAAAGATCAACAAAATTGACAGTCCTCTAGCAAGATTGTCAAAGGAAAGAAAGGACACAAATGATCAGTATCAGGAATAAAACAGAGCATATTCCTACAGACTCTACAGATATAAAAAAAAAAAAATTCTTAAGGAAATACTATAAACAGTTCCAAACGAGTAAGTGTAATATTTAGGTGAAATGGACTAATTCCTCCAAAAATACAAACTGCCACAACTCACACAATGTGAAATACGTTATTTGAATAGCCCTATATAACTATTAAAGTGAATTCATAATTTAAAAGCTCCCCCCAAAATTAATCTTCAGGACAGATGGTTTTACTAGAGAATTCTACCCAGTGTTTTTTTAAGATTTTTTTTTTTGATGTGGACCATTTTTAAAGTCTTTATTGAATTTGTTAAAATATTGCTTGTGTTTTATGTTTTTGTTTTTTGGCCCCAAGGCATGTGGGATCTTAGCTCCCTGACCAGGGATTGAACCCCGCACCCCCTGCATTGGAAGGGGAAGTCTTAACCACTGGACCGCCAGGGAAGTCCCTATCAAGTGTTTTAAGAAGAATTAACACCAATTCTACACTCTCTCTTCTAGAAAATATAAAAGAAGGGAACATTCCCCAGTGAATTTTATGAGGCTAGAATTACCAAGATACCAGAGTCTAGCAAAGACGGTACTACAAAGAAAACTATGGATCAGTATCCCTCAATCATGGCCAGCTGATTTTTGACCAAGGTGCACAAGCAATTCAGTGGAGGAAGGATAGTCTTTTTAGCAAGTGGTGCTGGAGCAATTAGGTATTCATAGGCCAAGATATGGACCTCAACCTCAGTCTCACATCTTATGCAAACATTAACTTAAAACAGACCATAGATTTAAACAGGGACATAAAAAATATAAAACTTCTAGAGAAAAAATAGGGGAAAGTCCTTGGGACCTGCAACTCGGTGAAGAGTTACACATTACACCACAATTATGATCCATATAAGGAAAAAAATTCAATAAATTGGACTTCATCAAAACTTGCTCTGTGAAAGACCCTGATAAGAGGGTGAAGATCTGTAGACTGGAAAAATGAACTGTTGTTACACACAGCAACTTGGATGGATCTCAAGGATATTTTGTTGAATGTAAAAAGCTAATTTCAAAAGGTCCACACTGTATGATTCCATTAATATAACATTTTCAAAATGGCAAAATTATACAGATGGAGGACCTCCTGTTGGTTGCCAGGGATATAGGTGGTGGGAGAAGTGAGGGATGCATGTGGCTATAAGTAGTGGCTGGAGGGAGATCATTGTGCTGATGGAACAGTTCTGTGTCTTGATTGTGGTGGTGGTTACATGCATCTACACATGAGATAAAATGACATCGAACTACACATGCATGCTTTATACCAATATCAATTTCCTGATTTTGTTATTGTACCATTGTTAATAATGTAACTATTAGGGGAAACTGACTGGTAGGGTACATGTACTGTCTTTGAAACTTCTGAAATGTAGAATTTTAAATTTCAAAATTTAAAAATGAAAAAATAAAAGAATGATAAAATCTTACAATTGGAAAGATTTTGGATGATCTCTGTCAAATTTTACTAAATTTCTCTGACAGCATCTTACTTAAAAGATGGATTTCACTTAAAAATGGAAAAGCCCAGAAAAGCATGCACTGTAAAGGAGGTTTGTCCAGTGTGGAGTCTTAAAGATAAAAATGAAGCATCAAAAGCAGAATATGCTGATAGTGGTAACTCAGAAACAGAAGATAAATTTTTTTAAGTTGTGGAATTTGGAGTATTTTTTTTCTTTAACCCTCCCCTCCCCTTAGTTTCATTTTCTAAAATAAATATTTCTTTCATTACTCTTTAATATGCATTAGTAGGTACATACATAGAACATCTTAAGAAAGGTAAGTTGTTACAGAGATTGGGAGGGGATTAAGGGAGACCTCATACAGGGACTGGTGAACTTACTATAAACACTGTAACCTTTGGTATCATTTGAGTTTTGCACCATTTAATTATCAAATATGTAGTTATCTGATTCCTTTTATATTTCATGTCTTAAACTTTAGGATTGTAAATAAACCAAAATATTGGTAATATAATACAGTGTGTTCATCTTAATGTGTTTGAATACAATGTGTTCGACCTTCAGTCTGACAAGATTCATAGGGTTTTTTATACTCAAGGATTTTTTTTAAATCTTTGAAAATTTTGTGTGTCTAGTTAAAATAAGGGGATTCTCACTGTTTTCTTCTAAGGCAAGCTAATTCTACTATTAGAAAGTTGTTGTTGTTAGGAAGTATTATCTGATTTTGAAACCAAAATATCTATCTTAAGTAATTGTGTACTTTTTAAAAAAAGAACAGAGTATTCCCTTGAATAAATGAGGAGTATTAATTGTAGTGGTAACTTTTCTCATAATTTAGGGGAATCAAAGAAGAAACCTAGAATCTACAGTGTCTCAGATTGAGAAGGAGAAAATGTTGCTACAGCATAGAATTAATGAGTACCAAAGAAAAGCAGAACAGGAAAATGAGAAGAGGAGGAATGTAGAAAATGAAGGTAAATTGTTACTTCCTTTGAAAAACACTGGAATTTCTAACACTATCTTGAGGTCTTCGTCTTGAGGTTGTTTTAAATTTAGTGCCTGTTATATATTTTTGAAGCCACAGTCCTAAGACACCTCATGAGCTAAATACCCATGTCCCAAAATTTATTTATAACATATTAGATTCAGTAGTAATGTTTTAGCTAGGGTACTGATTTTTATTCTTGGGTGTATATTGGAATTTCTTGGGAAACTTCAAAGAAAACTAATGCCTAAACTTCAGAAATTCTAATTTAATTGATCTAGACATGTAGACTGGGCATTGGTATTTTTAATAAGCTCTCTAGGCACTTCTAACAAGTAGCCATATTTTAGAACAACAAGACTAGAATTTTTGATATTAGTGTTACAAATTTAAAATAGCTTTCTACATCCTTTGATCCAGTGATTTCACTTCTAGAAATTTATTTCACATATACTTGTGCACATATATACTGATATAGAAACAAAGCTATTCATTTTAGAATTGTTTAAAATGGCAAAAATTATAAACAATGTAAATGTAATCAGTGGTATAATAAATTTTAGTATATATGGTAGAATACTATGCATTTTATAAAAGAATAAAGTATCTCTTGGGCTTCCCTGGTGGCGCAGTGGTTAAGAATCTGCCTGCCAATGCAGGGGACATGGGTTCAAGCCCTGGTCTGGGAAGATCCCACATGCCGTGGAGCAACTAAGCCCGTGAGCCACAACTACTGAAGCCCATGCTCCTAGAGCATGTGCTCCGCAACAAGAGAAGCCACCTCAATGAGAAGCCCGTGCACCGCAACGAAGAGTAGCCCAACTAGAGAAAAGCCCTTGCACAACAATGAAGACCCAAAGCAGCAATAAATAAATAAATTAATTAATTAAAAAAAAAGAATTTAGGGCTTCCCTGGTGGCGCAGTGGTTGGGAGTCCGCCTGCCGATGCGGGGGGCGCGGGTTCATGCCCTGGTCCGGGAGGATCCCGCGTGCTGTGGAGCAGCTGGGCCCGTGAGCCATGGCTGCTGGGCCTGCGTGTCCGGAGCCTGTGCTCCGTGGCGGGGGTGGGGGGCCACAACAGTGAGAGGCCCGTGTACCGCAAAAGGAAAAAAAAAAAGAATTTAAAAATATTTTTTAAAACAGAATAAAGTATCTCTTTATAAACTTATAAAAGAATCTCTAAAATGTATCTTTACCAAAAAAAGTACAGATTGTTTAAAACAAGATTGCTTATCTATATATGTTTGTGTGTGTGTGTAGATATGCATGTGAAAACATATATATATATATATTTGTGTTTTTATATATTAGGGTATGGATACACAGACTATCTTAGGAAGGATATGCAAGGAATTAGTAATAGTTGTTGCTGGGGAGGAGAGCCAGAGGGGCTGCGAGACGACGTGAAGGGAGAAAGACTCATGCTATACAATACACCATTTGGTACCATTTGAATTTTGAAGCATTTTATTTAGTTAGTTACATCTTTATTGGAGTATAATTGCTTTACAGTGTTGTGTTTCTGCTGTATAATAAAGTGGATCAGCTATATGTATACATATATCCCCATCCCTCCTCCCCCGTGAGCCTCCTTCCCACCCTCCCTATACCATTCCTCTAGGTCGTCAGAAAGCATCGAGCGGATCTCCCTGTGCTATGTGGCTGCTTCCCACTAGCCATCCATTTTACATTTGGCAGTGTATATATGTCAATGCTACTCTCTCCCTTCGTCCCAGTTCCCCCCCCGCCACCCCACCCTGTGTCCTCAAGTTCATTCTGTATGTCTGCGTCTTTATTCCTGCCCTGCCACTGGTTGAACCATTTTAAAAATAATTGAACTAATCAAAGATTTGTACTATTCAAAAATAGGTAATATTTAAAATTAGCTTTATATAATTTCACTAATAGATTAACCTTTATGAAAGGAATAAAAGAATTTAAAATATTACAGCAGTGGAAACATCTGTTTTTGCATTCTGTATTATAAAACAGTGTTCTACTTTTTGATAAATTTAAAATGTAGGTACTTCCAAGTTGGAATATGGACCCAATATAGCTGACTTTTATGGCCTAAGACCAAATTTCATTTTTTAAAAGGGATTTATATGTTTCCTCTATGAAAACTTACATATTTTTCCTTCATTTTCTAGTTTCTACATTAAAGGATCAGTTGGAAGACTTAAAGAAAGTCAGTCAGAATTCACACCTTGCTAATGAGAAGCTGGCACAATTACAAAAGCAGGTAAGTTTTTGGAGTGAGGTTTTTTTTTTTAAATCAAAATTTAAGTTTGATTGTGTTTTGGTAAAAAACTATTTTCTTGCTCTCTTTTTTAATTAGCTAGAAGAAGCCAATGACTTACTTAGGACAGAATCAGACACAGCTGTAAGATTAAGGAAGAGTCACACCGAGATGAGCAAATCAATTACTCAGCTAGAGTCCCTGAATAGAGAATTGCAGGAGAGAAATAGAATTTTGGAGAATTCCAAGTCACAAATGGACAAGGATTATTACCAGCTGCAAGCTGTATTAGAAGCTGAACGAAGAGACAGAGGTCATGATTCTGAGATGATTGGAGACCTACAAGGTAATATTTTTTCTTACTCTGGTAAAATAGACATAAAATTTATGTTTTAGCCATTTTTAAGTATACAGTTCAGTGGCATAAAATACATTCACATTGTCATGCAACCATCACTACTGTCCATCTCCAGAACTTTTTTTATCATTCCAAACTAAAAAATCTATACCCATTAAATCTATACCCCATTTCCCACTCTCCCCAGCCCCTGGTAACCACCATTCTACTTTATGTCTCTGAATTTGACTACCTCATAGAAGTTATTATTTATCCTTTTGTGTCTGTCTTATTCCAGTTAGCTTAATGTCTTCAAGTTTCATCCATGTTGTGGCATGTATCAGAATTTCTTTCCTCTTCAAGGTTGTATACTGTTCCATTGTATTTATACCATATATACCACATTTTGTTTATCAATGGAAGGTAATTTTTTTAATTTATATATATTTTTAATTTATATTTTATTTTTAATTGTAGCTAAAAACATAAAATTTACCATCTTAATTTTTAAGTGTGTAAGGTAATATATTTTTGATCATATTGTCCTCATAAAGAAAATGACCTTGGCCCCCATACACTGTTGGTGGGAATGTAAATTGTGCAGCCACTCTGGAAATTGCCAAGATAGGGAAACAACCTAAATGTCCATCAACAGACGAAAGGATAAAGAAGATGTGGTATATATATACTACAGAATATACTACTCAGCTATTAAAAAAAGAATGAAATTTTCCCATATGCAGCAACATGGATGGACTTGGAGAGCATTATGCTAAGTGAAATAAGTCAGAGAAAGACAAATACTGTATATCACTTATATGTGGAATCTAAAAAGTACAGCAAACTAGTGAATATAACAGAAAAGCAGGCTCACAGATATAGAGAACAAACTACTGGTTACCAGTGGGGGGAGGGGCAATTAAGAGGTACAAACTACTAGGTATAAAATAAGCTACAAGGATATATTGTACAACCTGGGGAATATAGCCAATATTTTATAATAGCTGTAAATGGAGTATAACCTTTAAAAATTATGAATTACTATATAGTACACCTATAATTTATATAATATTGTACATCAGCTATACTTCAATAAAAAAGAAAGTGACCTTGCTAATACTGGAAATGGTTAGCATTCTTTCTGTTTCAGGACAATTTGTATCAAATTGTAATTTCTTCACTCTCTCAGGCACCCTTGTGATGGAGGTAATGTGAATATTTCCAATTTTACAGCCAGTTACTGAAAAGTTATTTTTTTTTTTTTTTTTTTTTGCGCGGTACGCGGACCTCTCACTGTTGTGGCCTCTCCCATTGCGGAGCACAGGCTCCGGACGTGCAGGCTCAGTGGCCATGGCTCACGGGCCCAGCCGTTCCACGGCATGTGGGATCTTCCCAGACCGGGGCATGAACCTGTGTCCCCTGCATCGTCAGGCGGACTCTCAACCACTGCGCCACCAGGGAAGCCCTGAAAACTTAATTTTTAAAAGTGCCCAATTCACAAAAGTCTTACTCAAAGTGGAACTAACCAGGCAGAGAAGATTATCACTATTAAAACCTGGTAATTCCTCATGCATTGTTGGTAGAAATAGAAATTAAACTGCAGAAAGGGAATCCCATTGCAAATAAAGAATTCGGTACTTGGAAAGGTTAGGACTAGAGATATCAGCAGGCTTTGTGGTCTAAAAGTTTCCTTTTAGACTCACAAACTGTTCATGGTAATAAAATCATTTTGTTTTCAACAAGATTCCTGGCTTCCACTTCTCACATTTTTTTCTGTTTCTGTCAGCATCAGCATCCATACTACCTAATCAAAACAGATATGCATGGAAGTTGCCAGATCTTTCAGGGAAAATTAGGGGGTGGGATAGTGCATTTTAACCTAAGTCACAGGATGTGAACATAGTTTGGGGTCTCATGGGGCTTGATGATTAGCTGTAATTCTGTGGAGAGAGGTCGGGGTCAGTTTTTGGACTTTGGAAACAAATTAGGATCTCCCATTCGTTCTTAGCTGAGGAGTGCTCTGCAATCTTATTTCTCAGGGACTAGGCTTAAAATAGATCTGAATATAACCAAGAAAGTATCCTCATTATATATATTAGAAAAAGCCTCATACCCCACTTCCTTAAATTGCTTCTCTAGGCCTCTTCATATACAGCTTATTAGCTGTGTGCAGGTCACTTCTTCTGCTTTATTTATAAACCAAGAAGATTAGGTGACCCCTATAAATTCTTTCAATTCTAAAATTCTTTAAGTCTGTGATTTTCCAGATAACGCTGAGCTTGAAGTGCTTGCTTTCAAGGACGAGACCATCATTATGTGTTCATCAACAATGGTTTTAACTGACTCTGTTGTTTAGATATTGGTGAAGTTAAGGAAGATTCATAGCATGACCTATTGTTGATGTTTATCCTTTTTCAATGCTTTCTTTAAGGTTTATTTTTTAATTTAAATGTGAATCAAAGTTCACACACATTAAAAAGCACAAAACTTATATGAGCCTCAACATACAAGGTGCATTGTGGTAAAACATGCACACACGCAAACATAAAATTTTTATGTTGATTTTTTTATGGTTCTTAAGACATTTCAGATCCCTCAGGTATAAATTTCTCATAGTTTGGGAGGCTAGCCTTGTGGCACAGTAACAATTGTTGCCTAGTTGAATGCTCTCCATGTACACTATTGAGCAGAAGCTTCTTCATGTGTTTGGGAAATGACTTCCCAAATATAATTGGATAGTATATACTTTAGGTTTTGTGGGCCACATACGATCTCTGTTACATATTCTTCTGTTTTGCTTTTTATAACCCTTTAAAAATGAAAAAAACATTCTTAGCTTCATGTCTATAGGGAAATAGGCTGAGGGAATAGTATATCATAGTGTAATGCACTTTTGTTTTTAACTGTTACATGGGCATTTGGAAATTGTGTAAGTTTTTTACTTGGTGTGTTTTTGGATTTGACTTTTGGAAGAAAAACAATAGGTCCATTTTCTAATCTAACCAGTTTTCTAAGACTCCATTTATTCTTTGTGTCTTTGATGATTTGCCAAATTTTGAAACATATTTTAAAAGTTAACACTATGACTGTAGTCTTTTTTCTCATAGCCCCCTTGTATTTCTAACAGCTTTTTTTGTATTGTTTTATTGAGGTGAAATTCATATAACATAAAGCTAACCATTTAAAAGTGTACAATTCAGTGGCATTCAGTACATTCACAGTGTTGTACAACCACCTTGTCTATCTAGTTCCAAAACATTTTCATTAACCCAGAAGAAAACCTTGTACCCATTAAGCTTTCCTTCCCTATATGCCCCTCTACCTAGCCCCTAGCAACCACCAATCTGTTTTATATCTCTGAATTTACTTGTTCTGGATATTTCATATAAATGACATCATACAATATGTGACCTTTTGTATCAGGCTTCTTTCACTTAGCATATATATATTTTTTTTTTTTGCTGTACGCGGGCCTCTCACTGTTGTGGCCTCTCCTGTTGCGGAGCACAGGCTCCAGACGCGCAGGCTCAGCAGCCATGGCTCACGGGCCTAGCTGCTCCGCGGCATCTGGGATCTTCCCGGACCGGGGCACGAACCCGTGTCCCCTGCATCAGCAGGCGGACTCTTAACCACTGCGCCACCAGGGAAGCCCCACCTAGCATATTTTTAAGATTGATGTTGTACCATGTATCAGTACTTCATTCATTTATGGCTGACTAATATTCTATTGTATGTATGCACCACATTTTGTTTAGCTCTTCATCTGTTGATGGACATTTGAGTTGTTTCCACCTTTTGGCTATTGTGAATAACACTGCTATGAAATTCGTTTACAACTATTTATTGGAATACTTGTTTTCAGTTCTTTTGGATATCCAGGTATAGAATTGCTGGGTCATGTGCTGATGCTGTGTTTAACTTTTGAGGCACTTCAGACTATTTTCCACAATGGCTGCATCATTTTATGTTCCCACCAGCATTGTACAAGGGTTTCAGTTTTTCCACATCCTTGCCAGTACTTGATATTTAACTGTTTTTGGTTATAACCACCCTAGTGGGTATGAAGCGGTGTCCCACTGTGGGTTGGACTTTAATTTCCCTAATGAGTAATGAGGTTGAGCATCTTTTCATGTGCTTATTGGACATTTGTATATCCTTTTTGGAAAAATGCTCATGTCCTTTGTCCATTTTTTAATTGGGTCTTTTGTCTTTTCGTTGTTGACTTTTAAGAGTCTGGATACTAGACCTTATCAGGTGTGTGATTTGCTAATATTTACACCCCTTCTGTAGTTTGTCTTTTCATTTTTCTAGATAATGTCCTTTGATGTACAAAAGTTAATTTTGATGAAGTCCAGTTTTTGGGTTTTTTTTTTTAATTAATTAATTTTTTGTCTGTGTTGGGTCTTCGTTTCTGTGCGAGGGCTTTCTCTAGTTGTGACAAGCGGGGGCCACTCTTCATCGCGGTGCGCGGGCCTCTCACTGTTGTGGCCTCTCCTGTTGCGGAGCACAGGCTCCGGACGCGCAGGCTCAGCGGCCATGGCTCACGGGCCTAGCCGCTCCGCGGCATGTGGGATCTTCCTGGACCAGGGCACGAACCCGTGTCCCCTGCATCGGCAGACAGATTCTCAACCACTGCGCCACCAGGGAAGCCCGATGAAGTCCAGTTTAATATATGTTGCTTATGCTTTTGGTGTCATATCATAATACATTGCCAAATTGAGGATCATGAAGGTTTACCCCTATGTCTTCTTCTAAAAATTGTATGGTTTTAGCGTTTATATTTAGGTCTCTGACTAACTTGAGTTAATTTTTGTATATGGTATGATGTGTAGGGGTCCAATTTCATTCTTTTACATGTGGATATCTGGTTGTCCCAGTACCATTTGTTGAAGAGACTACTTTTTCCCCCACTGAATGGTCTTGGCATCCTTGTTGAAAATCAGTTGGCTCTAGGTATACAGTTTTGTTTCTAGATTCTCAGTTCTATTCAGTTGGTCTATATGTCTGTTCTTAGACCAGTACTACACTGTTTTGGTCACTGTAGCTTTACAGCAAGTTTTGAAATTGGAAGTTTGAGTTCTTCAGCTTTGTTGTTCTTTTTCAGTGCTGTTTTAGATATTCCAGTCTGCAAGTAATTCCATATGAATCTAAGGATCTGCTTTTCCATATCTGCATAAAATATCTTTGGAGTTTTTATAGGGATTGCATTGAATCTATAGATTGCTTTGGATAGTATTGCCATCCTAACATATTAAGACTTCTAATCCATGAACACAGGATATATTTCCATTTATTTTGGTATTTAAAAAATTCATTTCAGCATTTATTTATTTATTTATTTATTAGTTTCAGTGTACAAGTCTTACACCTCCTTGGTTAAATTATTCCTAGGTATTTTGTTCTTTTTGATGCTGTTATAAATGGAATTATCTTAGTTTTCCTTTTGTATTGTTTATTAAGTATGATGTTAGCTGTGGATATTTCATAATACCCTGCTTTTGTATATTTTTAATGCAGCGTTGTTTGGTGTGTTAAGGTTTTATGACTTCTGTATCTTCTTACTGGATTAAAATTGTATTATAGATGATATTAAATATATCTGACCTTGAGGGGTTTTTCCCTTAATTTGCACTTTCCTGTTGTATCTTGCCTGTTTATTTATTTATTTGTTTATTTATATATATATATATATTTTTAATTTATTTATATTTTTGGCTGCGTTGGGTCTTCATTGCTGCGTGTGGGCTTTCTCTAGTTGCAGCGAGTGGGGACTACTCTTCCTTGTGGCACGCGGGCTTCTCATTGCGGTGGCTTCTTTTGTTGCAGAGCACGGGCTCTAGTCACACGGGCTTCAGTAGTTATGGCGCATGGGCTCAGTAGTTGTGGCTCGCAGGCTGTAGAGTGCATGTTCAGTAGTTGTGGCGCATGGGCTTAGTTGCTCAGAAGCATGTGGGATCTTCCCGGAGCAGGGATCGAACCCATGTCCCCTGCATTGGCAGGCAGGTTCTTAACCACTGCACCACAAGGGAAGTCCCCATTCCTTTGTTTTTAATTTTTATATATAGTTGATGGGCCTCAAATTTAGATAGTAGATTTCATATTTGGGGATTTTAACATATTTAGATTTTTCACAGTGAGTTTTTTTTGGTTTCTATTTTTGAGACTTAACATATCTGTACATATTAAAATAAATAAAAAATATGTATCTGGAAAAATTTTCACAGCATGAACACACCCATATAGAAACTGAATATTACCAGCAGCCCAGAAGTTCCCTTGTACTTCTGCTTAGTCACTAACCCTTTTTCCCCAAAGTAATCACTGTTCTGACTTCTAACACATAAGTTAGTTTTGCTTGTTTTTGAACTTTTATATATGGAATCATGCAGAAACAGTCCTTTGTTTCTGGTTTATTTCATTCAACATTGTTTGTGAGGTTCATCCGTATTGTTGTATATGGCAGTAGTTTGTTCTTCTTGCTGTATAGTACTCCATGTATTTTGTATGACCACTGCAATTTATCAGTTATTTTGTGGTCATGTCTTTTAAATCAGATATTCTGATTGCTTCCATTCAGGGATTATTATGAATGATGCTGATATGAACTTTCTTGTACATATTCTTTGGTAATCATACATGTGCTTCCTTTTGGTATATACTTAGAAGTGGTAGAACCATAGAGTATATTTAGCTTTAGTAAATACATCCAAGTATTTCAAAGTAGGTTCACCAGTTTACATTCACCAGCAATGTATGAGCGTTCTGGTTGTTCCACTGCCTCCTCAAGGATAGTACTCATCCCCACTGAGTTTTGTCAGTCTTACTGTTTTAGCCATTCAGGTGGTGCCTGATGGTATTTCCTTAGGGGTTAGTTTCCATTTCCCTGGTGTCCGAGATTGAGCAGCTTTTCACATGTTTATTGGCAATTTGTGATATGCTCTTCAAGTCTTTTGCCCCCCCCCTTTTCTTATTGGATTGTTTGCTTTTTTCTTGTTGGTTTGTGGGAGTCCTAGATATTAGTCCCTTATCAAATTTATGTACCATAATTATCTTCTTCCACTCTGTGGTTTTCCTTTTCACTCTTAAATCCTGTCTGCCAATGAACAGGAGGTCTTACTTTTCTTATTTTTAATGTAGTCCTATTTTTTTTTCTTTTGTGGTCAGTGCTATTTAGTGTGGCCTGTTGAATTCTTTGATTAAATCATGAGGATATTATTCCCTATTTTCCTCTAGAAGCTTTATTGTTTTGATCTGCTTAGGTTATGATCCCTGATATTTTGGTTCTTATTCCTTCTACTCTGTGTGTGTGTGTGTGTGTGTGTATATATTTTTTAATGTGAAGCTTTTTTGCTTTCATGTATTGTACAGACAAGTTATAGTTTCTTCCTAGCATTTTTTAAAAAATACAATAAATGAGGAAAATAAAATATATTTAACATACCTTTTGTAAAGTTACTAGGACTCTAATGAATTCAACCCATATATTTTCATTACTTTGTCTTCTTGAGAGTTGGTTTATATGAACAACTTCTACACAGAAATTCAATTTAACCTGAGTATACTATCTTTCTACAGATTTTAAAAACCTATTATTATAAATACAGGAAGAAGCATTTTTTAAATAGCACTTTAACATTTAAACATCTTGCCATGTTTGCTTTATCTCTCTCCATACAAACACACACATTCTCTGTATTTTTGCTCAACCATTTGAAAGAAACTAGCAGGTGTTTCTTTCTCCTATATGAAAATATTCCTATGTGAACAGAATGCCACATTGCCTGTGTGTGTAAATAAAATTGCTTCGTTGCTCTCTAGATCCTAGAACTAGCCTACCAGACAAGCCTTATCACGTGCCAAAGATTTAATATTCATTTGTTCATTAAAGAACTACTTCAGGGGCTTCCCTGGTGGCGCAGTGGTTGAGAGTCCGCCTGCCGATGCAGGGGACACGGGTTCGTGCCCCGGTCTAGGAAGATCCCACATGCCACGGAGCGGCTGGGCCCGTGAGCCATGGCCGCTGAGCCTGCGCGTCCGGAGCCTGTGCTCCACAACGGGAGAGGCCACAACAGTGAGAGGCCCGTGTACCGCCAAAAAAAAAAAAAAAGAACTACTTCAGAAACAGTAAAATATAGGAGGCAGGTTGAGTGTCTTGGAGACTTTGGCAAGTATTGCAAGTTAAACACTAAACTTTAAGAAGTACAAATTTTTTCCAGGTCTTTTAGGGTGCTTTATCCATTTCCCCGTCAAATCTTAGGCCACATTGAATCACAAAATAAGAAAATAGGTTTCTACTTTTGAACTAGACAATATAATTATATTCATATATGTTAGATTCTGCATGTATTAAATTGTGTTTATTAAGTACTTATGCATTAAAAACAAAACGTAAAGCATATCTTAAAGAGTAGAGTTTCTAAATGTGTGAGTTGCTACCATTGCATGACATGAGCATCAGGTAGGTTAACACTAAGCTTTGTTAGAGGACTTGAATTCCTTAAAACTTAGTTTCTTTAGTAATGGAGTTTTTCTTCATTAAGTTTAAGAGTAATTAAACACTTTTCAGAATGTCTGATACGTAAAAAAGCACTTAAATACTTGCCTTAATTAACATGGGGAAAAGAGCACTCGATTAGGACTCAGATCTGATTTCTGGATGAAGCTCAGGCTTATCTCTTTGACCATCTGTAAAATGAATATATACTAGATGATCTCCAACTAGAAATAACATTTTTATCACTATGTATTGTAGTTATTGTATATACTGCTAAGAAAACACTTAATAAATTTCTGTCTGATCAGGAGATTTTAAACTTTTTTTATGTTAATAATGCTGGGAAAAAAAGATTTCTCTTTCAATGACTATGTGACTTGAACTTTTTTCTTACTTGATAGCTCGAATTACATCTTTACAAGAGGAGGTGAAGCATCTCAAACATAATCTTGAAAGAGTGGAAGGAGAAAGAAAAGAGGCTCAAGACATGCTTAATCATTCAGAAAAGGTAAATGATTTAACATATACCAATTATGAGATAGTATTTACTGATTATCAGATATTATAAGATGGTTTTATAAAAGATCATTCATTCCTAATCTTTATATGTTTACATTTCTAGAAGTTTTTATTGTTGGTTGCTGTGTGGAGGTGTATGTGGGTCTTAATTTGGGCTTTTTAGGGTGTTATTTTTTGTTTTGTTTTGTTTTGTTTGTTTTTTTGGGGTTTTTTTGGCGGTATGCGGGCCTCTCACTGTTGTGGCCTCTCCTGTTGCGGAGCACAGGCTCCGGACGCACAGGCTCAGCGGCCATGGCTCACGGGCCTAGCCGCTCCACAGCATGTGGGATCCTCCCGGACCAGGCACGAACCCGTGTCCTCTGCATCAGCAGGCAAACTCTCAACCACTGCGCCACCAAGGAAGCCCTAGGGTGTTATTTTTATTTGTTTGTTTCTACCCTTGAAGGGTATCAGATAATTGATATTATCTGATCATCACAAATTGCTTTGGTTTGGGGATACCTCTTCATATAGAATTTTTCCCCCATTTTTTGTACATGGGTAAGATGAAGATGCTGAACCTTACTAATTATGAAGGAGGAAAACAAAGGATTAGTATGTAGTAGACCATGTGTGCCTTTTCCATTTTGTTAGTAAGAGTTAGCAAAATAGTAAAGAGCATACATAATGTAATTGGCCTTTGCATGTAGAATTTTCATAACAGTCAAAAAATGCCATTGGTTATCCTCTGTCCTTACCTTGCTAAGAAAAGGATTAAATAGGTAATATGCATATTTAGCTTACCTCCCTGAAATGTTGTAGGTTTACTAGATCCTCAGATAAATGATCAGAAAATTCACCACTTATCATGTCCTTTGGACATGTTTTGTGTCATTCAGAATAACTTTTTGATGTTTAAGTCTGGTATAAGTTTGGAAATAGGATGAAAGAAGAAGAGTAGAAGTATCCAAACAGGAATGGAATACATGTTGACATTCTTTTGTCAGAGCAAGGTAAATCTAGGTGTAGATGAAATTGTAAATAGAGATCAGTTTTTTTTAATGGTAGCAAAAATTTTTAAATGAACTGAAGAATTGTCCTATTCATTTCTGATCCTCGCAGTGAACCCTCCTGAACATAACAGAACTCTGCCCTGCCATCAGCCATGGCTAATGATTCACATGGGGAGGGGGTGGGGGGTAGAAAAAAGGTGATATTTTGCTTTTAATTATGTGTGCTTATTATGATTTTTAAAGTAAGACATTATAGATGGTGTGAAATATACAAGAAGTATAAAAATAAAGCTGTGTCTTGAATAAAAGTATTTAAGTATATATGGTGTAACATTTCAAGCCAATGTGATTCATATATTATCTCTTACGGGATATTAATTAATATAAGATTTAATGTTGTGCCTTTTGCACAGCATAGTATATGACTCTCATTCTCATTTTACAGGAAAAGAATAACTTAGAAATAGATTTAAACTACAAGCTTAAATCATTACAGCAAAGGTTAGAACAAGAGGTAAATGAACATAAAGTAACCAAAGCTCGTTTAACTGACAAACATCAATCTATTGAAGAGGCCAAGTCTGTTGCAATGTGTGGTAAGTGTCAGTTTTAATATTTTCTACATGATTAGTTTTTAAATAATGCCAACAAAAATATTTTGATTTTGATCAAATTTTATTGTGTAGTAGTTTAAACTCTTCGAAATTATAAATGATGATCTGGGAAAAGTGTGCCTTCCTTTTTTGATACCTTCCATTTTTTAAAATGACAATTTCACCTGCTAGTTCTCTTACTCTACCACTCTCTACTCCCTATACTACCCTCTACTCCCTGTAAGAGTCAGTGGATTCTTATTTCTCCCAGTTTTTCAGCCCTTTCCTTAGTTTTCTTCGAGATCCATTCTGGAACTCATTCATCTGCTTTCTTGCTCTGTACCCTCAACTCTCTCATTCCTTTGTATTTCCACTGTGTTATGCCTCTAAGCACAAGAGATCTAGATCAGACTAGCCGGCCACTTTTCATTGCTTCAAATAGTTCTTCAGATGGATGTTATCCCAATGCATTGTCTCCAGCCTCAGGTGAGCTGTCATTTTTATATATGTCACTCATATTAAATAGGTAATATGCAGATCAGTTTTTCTCCTAAACTTTTATTTCTCTCCTCAAGCTTCCTATGCCATTTCTTTATCACTTTAATTTTAGGTGAACATTCTCCTATTTCAAAAAGAAATTGTGAAATCATAGGTGTGAACCCCTCAGAATCTAATTCTCTAATTTAATCAACCTGTCTTACTACTTTACCCATGTTCATTATCTTCCTTCTCATCTTAGAGGAGGGTGATCCTCTTCCTGTCCTTGCTAATATGTTCTAGCTGTATTCAGATCTAGCCTCTTATCTCAACTTATTATTTCTTTTTCTCCTCTTTATTCTCAACCTTTTTTCCTCCACTGAATTTCTTCCTGTTGTAAACATGTACAAGTCTCTCCCATCTTAAAAAAAAAAAAAAAAAGACAAACCCTTGCAGCAACCTGTGATCCTTACTAATTGCCACTGTTTTATTCCATCCCTTTATAGCCAAACTTATAAAAAGATGTCTTCCTTTTCTTCACCTTCTACTCACTTCTTAACCTACTGTAACCTGGAAATGTTACCTGGCGCTTTAAATTCAGTTTATTCAAGGGAAAACGTGTGACCTTATCTATCAGACCTGCCCTTACTCCTATTCTGACTGTCTTGGTTAACGGCTGTCTAGTTTTTATGAGCCCAGGCTTGTAATCAGACAAATCTACTTTGCCTTTTAGCCACTCTGTATTAAAAAAAAAAAAAAATTAGGTGGGAAAATGCATCTAAACTGCCTGTACATAAAAAGCTTTCAATAAATGGGAGATATTATCATGGTTATGGATGATGGTATTCAACATCCAGGGGCCCAAGCCAGAAATCTGGGAATTATTCAGGAAGCTCCATTCTGATGGTTTCTATTTTGTCACCTAGAGGACAGTCTGAAAGTGAGAAAGCAGACTTATTAAGTTTGAAACCTGATGGTGCAACTTAAGAGTTGCAGGACCCTAGAAAATTAACCTTCAGAACCTTAGTTACCGTATCTCAAAAAGGGAACCTCACTGTAGACTAATATCTTCTGATAATAATTAAAATAGGTATTATACTATCACGGAATCTTGTCTGAGTTGCATAAATTAAAGTTTGCATCACAGCCTTAAGCTTCGGAAACTTTTCTGGAACAATGCCAGGTATAGATTAATAACCACAATCTTACTTTTCTACTTTTATCTGAACTACCTCCATTCTTCTCCTTAGATACTCCACTTTTTTCCAGCTATACTTTCACCTTCTGGTCTGAAAATGGCACTGAATAGTCTCTCAGATCATTGGTCGAGGGATGGATTTGGAAGATTCGTTATATTTTATGACTCTCTTCCTTTAGAGATCCCACTATACAAATAATTCATAATGTTAGAACTTCTATAATGAATAGCTCTAAAAGAGTCCCAGGATAAAAACAGTAGGGATTTTTGGCACCTAGGTGTCTTACACAGCCCATGACAGTGAAAAGCATGTCTTTGTCTTTAAATGTATGTTTATAACTTTTTCTTTCACAGAGATGGAAAAAAAGCTGAAGGAAGAGAGAGAAGCTCGAGAGAAGGCTGAAAATAGGGTTGTTCAGATTGAGAAGCAATGCTCCATGCTAGATGTTGATCTAAAACAATCTCAGCAGAAGCTAGAGCATTTGACTGAAAATAAAGAAAGGATGGAGGATGAAGTAAGAAAAATAATACTAATTTTGTTCATCTTATAAAAGAGAATATCATTGTTATGACTAAAAAGTCATTATCTATAATTTAAACAACATGGTGGAGATTTTAATAAAATAACTTATATGTATCTGTGTTCACTGCTGTAAGGTCACCACTATATCCCTAACTCCTAAAATTTTCATCTTCGTATAGTGAACATTCACACCATAGGTTCTATACCATTTTTCACTGTGACAGTACAACTGTAAAGAAGTGTCACAGCTCCTCCCCTGAAGAAACTGACCATTTGCTTTTTAAGAGAGAGAGAGAGAAAAAAAAAAAACTTCTTTATTGTCAGATATCCAGTAATCCCCAAGAGGAGCATTGTTTTTAGATTTCAGAAGAAGCATTAAGCTGTGGAGTCTTGCTTGAAAGACTTGCTTGAAAGCAGTAAATAAAGAGATAAAATGATATTATATCCTAGTGATTGGTATATGTACTTTATTTATTTTTAAAATTTATTTATTTTATTTATTTATTTATTTTTGGCTGCATTGGGTCTTTGTTGCTGCACGTGGGCTTTCTCTAGTTGTGGTGAGCGGGGGCTACTCTTCATTGCGGTGTGCGGGCTTCTCATTGCAGTGGCTTCTCTTGTTGCGGAGCACAGGCTCTAGGCACGCGGGCTTCAGTATTTGCAGCACGCGGACTCTGTAGTTGTGGCCCACGGGCTTTGTTGCTCGGCGGCATGTGGGATCTTCCTGGACCAGGGCTCGAACCTCTGTCCCCTGCATTGGCAGGCGGATTCTTAACCACTGCACCACCAGAGAAGCCGGTATATGTACTTTAGAAATTATAAGACCAAAAATAATTAGTTCACATATGTAAAAGAGTAATTACTGAATGCTTAAGGAGATAGGTAAGTGAGGGACAAAAAGCGACTTGATCAAACCAGGAAAGGAGAGACATATTGAGTAGTCATGGGGGAAACCTGGAGGGCAAAGTATTGATAGTTTTTAAAACTATAAAGCTATAGATGAAAACACTCTTTCAGGAAAAGTAATCTGGTAGTGGTATATAGAATGGACAGGAAAGAAGAGAGATCACAGATACCTAATAGAGCCAGCATGCAGGAAGAATATGTGTTGAAAATTTGGGAGATAATATTCAGTAATTTTAAAATGTAACTTTTGACCACGTGTTATCTGCCTAGCCATGTGCTAGGAGTTGGGGTATGGAATAAGACGGCTATGGTCTTGACTTCTGTGGAACTTAGAACCCAAAGGGAAAGACAGATATTAAAATTGAATTACAAGCATGACATATTTAAAGAGGACATACCAAGTAGGAGTGTTAGGACTAATCACATCCAGGAGGTAAAGGAGGCCTCACTAAGGGTTTGGCATTTAAGAGCTGAAGAAAGAATAAATGAAGAGGGAAAGACAGAGAATAGCCTGTGCAAGAACTGTGTGGTGATGGAGAGTTTGTCACACTGGAGGATCTGAGGAGTATGATTGGATTCAGAGAATGACCAGGATAATGCTGGGACAGTAAACAGAATAGATCATGAAGGGCACTGTAACCACTGTAAGAACTTTTCGTTTATTAGTCCTAACGCCTAATAAGTACTTGATAAATATTTATTGAGTTGAACTAAATATATATTCAATTTGTTTTATAAACTCTAGAGGGTTGTAGATTAGAGTACAAACATTTATGAAAGAACAGGTAAATTTAAATACCATTTAGGAATGTCCCCCCAAAAGTGACTTTTATACTCACCTTCTCCAAAATTTCCTTACAGGTTGGGGTACAAAGAAACCAGATTTCTTTTCCCTGCAAGATCTCACATCTGAAATTTGGGAATTAATTTGATTTAACAGTAAATTCTGCAGTAATAAATGCATAGAACTGTGGAGACTCATTACAATACTAATATTTTCTACTTGTATAAGGAATTATAATGTACTTGAGATTTGATTAGTATTCTTTCAAATGATGTCTAATAAATTACTAAAGAGATTTACAATCCCAATTATTTTTCTCATTCATAGGTTAAGAATCTATCCCTGCAACTGGAGCAGGAGTCAAATAAGCGACTGTTGTTACAAAATGAATTGAAGACCCACGCATTTGAGGCAGACAATTTAAAAGGTTTAGAAAAGCAGATGAAACAGGAAATAAATACTTTATTGGAAGCAAAGAGATTATTAGAGTTTGAATTAGCTCAGCTTACAAAGTAAGTTTCGGAAATAACATTCTTGATTTCCTTCTTTTTTGTGTTTAGCATTTGCTTATGTGTTTCATATTTTATGTGTGTATAGGTTATGTTCTTAGAGTTTGTGAAAGGAAGATTTAGGAAAAAGCATTTAGAAAAAAAAAGAATTTATTTGCAAAGAAGGTTTGCAAGGGAGTTCAGGCTTTGGAAAGACAGGCTTATTAAATAAAAAACACAGTTATTTAAAGGGGAAAAAAAAGGACATTATCAAGACTAGTGACTTTACAATGTCTGTTTATAGTAGGAAAAACACAGTTTTCTCATATGATTTTCATATCTATGAAAGTCATCATGTTTCTTCACACTAGAATTACAAAAATGAGGAATAACCTTATTATTAAGGATTTAGTACCTTACAGAAAATGTTTAAGGTTTCTCTATTTTAGAGACTAGAATTAGAGGTGATGGCCCTGTATTTGTTTGTTTGTTTTATTTTGTTTCTTTGGTTCATCTCAAAGTGCAAAATGTTCTTTTTCTTCTATTCTGAGATGTGATGTGCCCGCTTACTTGAAATGGGGACAAAGCAAGGTGTCAGTATGACTTTCAGAATTTGTATAAGGACATGCTTCAGAAATTTAATATCAAAGATACCTTATGCCAGACCATGAGGTTTTATTTCCTCCAAATTTATGTTATAATGTCTTCATTTGCCAGCTTTGTTTACAACACAGTAATTCTTAGGTAAAATTGCTGGGTTTGATTTTGTTGACTTTATATTGGTGAAATTCTTTTCCCCTTTTAGAGCCACTATTTTTACCAAGTAATGTGTTTTGTAGTTTTCCTCTCCTGAAATAACTTTCACTCAGCATTTAACTAATAATTATTATGTACTTTCTGTCAACCATATGCTGAAAATAAAAAGCTGTTACTATCTAATATGAAAACCTAGCAGCTGCAGATGGAATTGTTCATTGTTGAATAGCTGTCTTTGGGTTGCATTGTGTCTCTGTCTTTTTAAGTCCTTTCCTCTCTGTGAGCAGTGTACTTGTCTCTTTATCTGTGTTACTCCTCCTTTGTCAGTTGTTGTTATTGCCTCCCTTCTTACTCCTTACCTGAGTATTCATTTCCACCGCACCCTTGTGCTTAATTGACCATAAAATATAGTACTAAATTATTCTTACTATTTATTAAATATGGTCAAGTTTTTAATAGTCTACTTACAGCATAAGACATTTTAAATGTATCCCTAAGAAAGCTTTTCTTTAGAAAAATTTACCAAAAAATATTTTTATTTTTGCATTGTGGATTACTCCACAATTAATAAGTGACCTTCAGTAGAAAACTGTTCCCTCAACTTTTCATAGTATCATTTAATAAGGAGCAGACAGTGTGGCCTAACCAAATATAACTAGTAAAGTAATACTGTATAATGAAGTATGAGTTTTTAAATTTTTTGGCTGCACCGCGCAGCATGCGGGATCTTACTTCCCCTATCAGGGATCAAACCTGCACCCCCTGCAGTGGAAGCGCAGGGTCTTAACCACTGGACTGCCAGGGAAGTCCCTGAAGAATGATTTTTTGAAACAAAGTTTACTTTAGTAAACCTTTTTTATTGTAGCAACTTTAAGAAACAAAGAATGATGTAAAGTCTAGTATAAATAGGAGCATTTGTTTACTGTTTTCTCTTTTGTCTAAAGACAATACAGAGGAAATGAAGGACAGATGCGGGAGCTACAAGATCAGCTTGAAGCTGAGCAATATTTCTCGGTGAGAATCATTTTTAACATATAGACTGTTTTAAAACCTGACTTAAAACAAGGTATTTAGATTTTTAATGTGAACTATGATTCTTTTTCAAATGACTGTGAAGTAGTTTTCTCCCCTTCTTTATATCCCCATCTCTGCATTTCATTTCTGGATCTGAGTTGGTGGTCTGTTTAAGTTGTAAAGAAATGACTGTTTTTGTGCAAATATTTCCAGAATTGCTTTCAAACTGGAGCTACATATAAGACTTTGTTAAGGGTTCTGTCTGCCTGGTAGCAAGCTCTGGTGGTTTAGAGTGCCAGTATTATCATGTGTGGTTCTTGTATACACATTATAGTGGCCTACATACATATATCTCTAGGTGTAACTACATACAGTTGTTGGTATAACTAATGTTGAGGAGCTTTTTCCTGTTTTAGTCCTGTGTGCACTTTTATGCATCTGTTATCCTTTTTCTCCATAAAAATCATTTTCTTATTTGCTGCAGGCCAAGTTATTTTCATTACTACTGTTGATGAGCATTTATAGCTAATGCTTTGAGGCTTTATTGAAACCTCTGAATTTTTGTTTACTTCCTCTGGTTGCCAAGCTTGTGCTCTGCCATTTCAACTTAACATTTATCTGCCAGCTCCATTTCTCTTTCAGTGGCAACCACCTTTCCTATGAGCTTTAAGCAGCGTAATTAAATGCATGGAGTTTGAGTTACACTGATAAACATGCCCTAGAAACCAAGTGTGAACAATATTGGAAGTAATGATTTCTCTAGTAAAAAATCTGGATACCATTAGAGCTCTACAGAATTTCACACAATTAAGAGCTTCATGCTCTACTCTTTTCATCTCCTAATAAATATGATGACTTTCTACTACTGTCTATTTCTTCTTGGCTTATTATACTATCATATGTTTTATGATAGTATAATATGTTTTTAAATTAAATATGTTTTTAAATTAAATATGTTTTTAAATTAATGTTTTTAAATTAAAAAATAATTCAAGATTGTTGAAAAACTTTTCCCTGAGTGTAAATTAACCTTAACTATTCAGTGTGTGGTACTGACTTCTGCAAAGTGGTCTGTAATATCAAGCACACCTTTTTGTCCCTAGGCTTCCACAGAGTAATCATTCAGTGCCTCCATGTTTTGGGATGGCTGTCAAGTGATTTGTGGTGGTTCCTATGGATTCTTGATTTTTGCCTGTATAAAAACCATACAAAATACTAACCCTGCCTTTAGTTTTGATTTATTCTATTGCTTGTGAGGACTGGGTTAGATGTTGCTAAATTTGATAAGTTATTATGAACCAAATTTAAGATTTTCTTTAATCTGGGCTTTCAAATCAGGTTATTTTTCTTTTTCTCTCTTCATTGATTACACATATAAATTTCAGTAATTGAAGTCAGAGAAAGGAGAAATGAGAATCTGATTCCTAAATGCAGAATGGACTATTTCATTTTAGAAATTGTAAGCACTTAAACTAAAGCCAGCCATCATTCTTCCTTCATTTGCATTCCCATGGAAATGTACTTTTCCCCCTGGAGAAGTGCTATTTCTTAGAGGTATAATCCAGTGTACAGTGTAAAAGTAGTACTCCACAGCTATTTGCTGGTCCTTACTATTTTTTTCCTTATCTTTTAGACTAAAAAGGTTGGTTTAAAAAAAAGACATAGACTTCAGAATTGGAAGTTTACTCTGTAACCTCAGCATCTAACATAGTGTGGGTCTAATAGTTTTTCATACCTGTTAAATATTTGTTGATGGAGTTGGCAAAAACCTAGTGAATTTTGTAAGAATCATTGTTCTGTACTAAGTATATATTATTCATATGTTGACAGAACATTGATAAATCCTGTTTATGGATATTTCTTCTACCTCTCAACCACCCACTTCATCACCCAAGAGAAGTGGTTTCTCTAACATTATTTACTTCAAAAATTGATCTAACTTTTAAATAAGTATTGCTTGCTAAGTTTCTTTATAATGTTTTTCCCAAATCAATATATTTAATATATTTTTGAGGTATAATTTATATATAATAAATTGTACCCATTTTAAGTGGTTGATAAATTCTGACATATGTGTATACTGTGACCACCATCACAATCAACATATAAAACATTTCCTTCACGGCCCTTTGGAGTCAATCTTCTCCACCCACCTCTATCTGCAGGCAACCACTGATTTGCTTTCTGTCTTATTGATTATTTTCACCTATTCTACAATTTCATATACATGGAATCATGTAGTACACACTCTTTAGCACCTGGTTTCTTTCATACAGCTTAACATTTTTTAGGTTTATCATGCTGTATATATTAGTAGTTCATTCCTTTTTATTGTTGAGTAGTATGGGTACATCACAACTTTAAAAATTCATCTGATGATAGGTATCTGGGGTTGTTTCCAGTTTGGAGTTACCATGAATAAAACTGCAATGAAAATTTATGTATAAGACTCTGTATGGATATATATTTGTATTTGTCCTGGGTAAATACTTAGGAGTGGAATTGTTGGACCATGTGTTAATTGTTTATAAGAAACTACCGAACTGTTTTTTAACCTACCATAAACACTTACTTCTTCTTATCACTTGTTTTGCAGACACTTTATAAAACCCAGGTAAAGGAACTTAAGGAAGAAATTGAAGAAAAAAACAGAGAAAATTCAAAGAAAATACAGGAACTACAAAGTGAAAAGTATGTCCATTTTAGTTTAGAACAAGAATCAGTACTATAGCAAAACATTCTTAAATTTAAGTTTAAAGGTAGAGAATAGATGTGCCATTATTCTGATGACAGTGGAGTAGCAAATCTTATTGGGCTAATTCAGAACAAATCAAACTAGATTTAGGCTAAATTTGCCTTTATGGTGAAGAAATAATTTGATACATTAACACTGTAGGGGTTGTACAGAGATTCACTAAATTGTGACAGTAAATTGTTTTCAAGGGTCTCTCAATCTTCAAACATCTATTTGTATATAAATAGTTCACACTCGGGGCTTCTCTGGTGGCGCAGTGGTTGAGAGTCCGCCTGCCGATGCAGGGGACGTGGGTTCGTGCCTCGGTCCGGGAGGATCCCACATGCCGCGGAGCGGCTAGGCCCGTGAGCCATGGCCGCTGAGCCTGTGCTCCGCAATGGGAGAGGCCACAACAGTGAGAGGCCCACGTACCGCAAAAAAAAAAAAAAAAAGTTCACGCTGTATTTGCAAGTCATCATTTTATGTTAGGTAAAGGTATGCAGGGTCTTCCTCTTAGTATTATAATGCAGGTTAATTTCCATTGCATGTGTGCCTAGGGCCTTATAAGGAGGTGATCTTAGAAAGCTATTAAGTGTAACAACTGCTCATAGCTAGATAGTGTGAGAACAGACATTGAAACTAGTTTTCTCACATTGTTATATTCTTTTCCATATAACCACCTTTGAAAGAAGTAAAAAATTTTAACTTTTATTGTTGAAGCAAACAAATACATAAAATAGCAAAACATGTACAGTTTTATAAATTATATGACAAATATCATTATAACCACCACCCATGAACAAAATCTACCTCAGAAGCCCACTGTATCCCCACTTCTGCTTATGCCTCTTCCCTCCCCACCACAAGAGTAATCACTATCCTGATACTTATTTGTTGAAGGAACTGAATCTTTTGTCCTGTATAGTTTTCCTCAGTTATGATTTTGCTGATTCTGTTTCCATAGTTAGTTGAACATTTTCATCATCCTTCTGTGTTTTTTGCAAATCAATGGTTAAATCTAGAGTTTCACTGTTTAGTATGGTAGCCACCAATCACATGTAGCCGTTTAAATTTAAACTTTAGTTCATTAAAATAAAATTTAAACTTTAGTTCCTCAGATGTACTAGTCACGACTTAGGTGCTTAATAGTCTTATATGGTCAGTGTCTACCATATTGGACAGCACAAGTGTAGAACATTTGTCATCGTAAAAAGTTTTACTGGACACCCCTAATCTGGAGGCTTAAACAGATTCAAATCTGGTTTTTAGAGGGAAGACTACCTCTGTTTTTAGCAACCATTGGCACTCAGTGCTTAGATCCTTAATACATTAGGTAAACTCTAAGGTAGGCACAAAGCTACATTTCCTGGTTTCTCTCTGTGACAGTAGTAAACTACTTTTGTAGAGTATAGTCTGTTGCCTATCATTTGTGTGGTATCTACAATATAATATACAGTCCCAGTTTATATGCATTCACAGTGAAGGGGACACCCAATCTGCTACATACTATATTGTTTCATGGGGTTGATATGTTTTCCCTTGTTTGATCTGTTTAAGAGAGATGTGTTGATCACCACTCTTGTGCTGTGTGCTGTGCTTCATGCCAGTGATATAATTATTAATAAGTTATGGCTCTTACCATCAAGTGCTTCAGAATCTAGTCAGGAAACAGATATAATTAAGGTAGGTGGCTATGACAAAGTGCTATTGGAATATACTGAAGGGGTATATACCTCATCTTACCATCTGGGATTCAGAGAACATTCCCCAGGTGACAACTAAGCAGAGTAGAATTCACCAGGGAATGGGATATGGGTTGAGAACAGTATAGGCAAAAGCCAGTCTGTGATTTGGGAGCAGCAAATGCTTTCATTTGCCGGTAGGGAGACAGTTGGTGACAGATGAGGCTGGAGAGATAAACCTGAGTCAGATTACAAAGGGCTTGTGTGTCATTGGGAATTATCAACGTTGAAGAGTGGAAGATTTTATTTTTTTTTGCCATTCTCTATTGTATATCCACATCACCTAGATCAGAGCTGGGCAAATAATAAGTATTCAATAAATAGTCAATGAATAAATGAAAATTTAAGCTAGGGGTTGACAAGATAGGGTTTTAGAAGTCTCCAGTCTTTAGAGAATGGATTGGAGTGAGGCAAAGCTGGGTGGATATAGGGAGTCCAGTTATACTGCCATAGGAATAATCTAGATATACAATTATAGTGGAAGTTGGCAGTAAAAGGAGAGGCAAGTGCATAGGAAAAAATAAGAAAGTAGAAGCAATAGGAGTTGTAGATTTGAAGGTATGGGGATAAAAGTTAGGGAAAATTTCAGGTCAGCTCAAGTTTCTGACCAGGACAATTGGGTTGTTGGTAGTGGTAGTCCCTGAGCTAAAATACCAGTTTGGGGGAATGAGAGCAAACAAGGTTATTTCTATTTCACACCTACTGAGTTTGAGGTGCCTATGGGATGTCCAAAGAGAAATGGATACCAGACATTGGCATTATTGCTTTAGAACTCAAAGATAAGGACTTGAAGCCAATTCAACAGTCATTTCATGCTGAAACCACTAAGATAGATGAGATTTATTAAGACAGTTGTGTTTATCAGGGTTTATGAACTCTTGAGCCTATGATACCATACATGTAACTGGGTTGAAGTTAGTTGGATCTAAGTATCGATAGCATCCATTGCGTGAGTTGTGAGGATTATAACAAACTGAAGAGTTCACGTCCTCAGTTCTGAGCATTTGCTGCCACGTGGTAGCACTGACCCAGTATTTCAAGATCTTCTGATTTTTCAAGAGAAGCCAGGAATCTCAGTTTTTATGTAAAATATTGGCCCAAATTTATTTTTAAGTGTGTATGTGTGCGTGCATGCATGTGCAGGTACAGAAAGGAAGTAGGAGGGGACATTTATATGGACTCATTTGGCTCTCTCAAGCAACAAGTTGTAACCCCTAGTGTAGGATAAGGAATGGGCAGAGGAAGGGAAAGTATAAAGTCACCCATAATACAAAGAGGAAAGCAGAGTGGGGTATCACAAATGCCAGGGGAATAGAATATTTCAAAAAAGAGAAAGTGACTTAAAATTCCAAATACTCAGAAAGGTCAAGTAAAAAATGAATTGTCGCATTATATTTAAGGTTGTTATCTTGTTGAGAACAGCTTGTAAATAGTGATGACAATATTGATAGGTACTATACTGAAGTAGACTGAGACATGAGTGGGAAGGGTAGAAGTACAGAGAGAGTAGAAAGCAGCCACATTGATCTCTTTACTATTCACAAACCAGTCTGTTACTGTTCTGCCTCAGGGCCTTTGGACTTGCTCATCCCTCTGCCTGGAACATTTTCCTCTGAATAGCCACATGGGTTCTTCCTTTACACTCTTCAGGTCTAGACCTAAATGTAATCTCGAGAGACCTTCCCTGAACACTCTTTCAAAAATTGAGAATGCCCTCACCTTACTACCTAGCTGCCCAGCTCAGTACTTTCTTCCTTGTTTTATTTTTACCTTAGCACTTATCTCTTCCTAATATATTATAGAATTTGCTTACTTACTCTGTTGTTTTTCTCTTTCCATTCAAACTTAAGCTCAACAAAGGAAGGAATTTTCAGTTGTTTTGTTCTTAACTCTAATTCACTGCTATATGCCTAGCATCTAGAATTGTACCTAGAACATTGTAGATGCTCAGTAAATATTTATTAAATCAAAAAATTCAAGAAACATAGTTGTTAAGGCAAGAAGCTATGGCTGTAGCTGGAGGAGACTGTGAAGGAGCGTCATTTCTTTTTAAAGATAGCAGAAATTTGAGCATTGGACATGGCAAGGAAATCAGAGTGGAAAAAGTTGCACATCTGTTCACTGATTCAAACAAAATTTCTGAGCACTTTCTATGGGCCAGATGCTTTTCTAGGCATTTGGAATATAGCAGTGAATAAGAACAAAGCCCCTGCTTATAATCTTATAATCTAGAAGCATAGGGAATTATTGATAAATTGATTTCTTAAAGGAGATAGGAGAATAAAAGTGAGAGATTGGCCTTAAACATCAGTAAAGACAGGTCTTTTACTATGGAGAGTTGTGAAGGAAGTCTGGATGAATGTAGTTGCAGATAATTTATCTGAACCTGATGCAAAGCAGTAACCCCAGATGAGAACATGTTATCCATCTGAAGCCCTGCATTACCACCACTTAGTATTCATGGACTTACCAATGGCAGTATTTTTTATCTTTTCCTAACTCCCCTACTCTTATAGACAACTATTTTCTTTTTCTCCCTCCTCAAATCAACAACTTCTCCTTGTTCTCATACTCAGCAAATGGCCTTGCTTCCTGGAAGTCATAGAACATCTTCTCTCTTCCACCACCATAGCTACTAACCTGTTTGCGTCTGTACCTAAAACCCTACCGTCCTTCTGATTCATGTAAATGCACAAAATTTACATGAATTTACCTAAAGGCAGCCCCTCTATCCCATCCCTTTCTGCCTACTTAAGAGTATGACTCCAATAATACTCTCATCTTTCCTACATCGTTTTTTCCTTTCTGTAGTCATTCCTATTGTTATATAAGCATACAGGTAAACATATCCTTAAAAAATAACCTCCTTTTCTTTTTTGTTTTTTTGTAAGCATTTTTAAATTTTATTTATTTATTTATATTTTTGGCTGCGTTGGGTGTTTGTTGCTGTGCGCAGGCTTCCTCTAGTTGCGGTGAGTGGGGGCTACTCTTCGTTGCGGTGCGCAGGCTTCTCATTGTGGTGGCTTCTCCTGTTGCAGAGCATGGGCTCTAAGTGTGAGGGCTTCAGTAGTTGTGGCTTGCGGGCTCCAGAGCACAGGCTCCGCGGTTGTGGCACACGAGCTTAGTTGCTCTGCAGCATGTGGGATCTTCCTGGACCGTGGATTGAACCCATGTCCCCTGCATTGTCAGGTGGATTCTTAACCACTGCGCCACCAGGAAAGTCCAGCCTGCTTTTCTTTAAACTACATATCTACTTCCAGGTAGCATCCTATTTTTTTGCTTCCTTTTGTAGCAAACTTCCTTGAAAAGTGACATACCATTTATCATCAGGTCCTCTTCTCCCATTCTGTCTCGAGCTCACTCAAGACTTTTGTACTTATTACTCTACCAAAATAACCCTTTTCAAGGCCACTGGTGACTTCCTAATAGCTAAAAACTATACTCAGTTCTCAGTCCTTACCTTATTTAAAGCAGCAATTGACATAATTGATTACTGTCTCTTGACAAAATTTCTTTATTGGCTTCTGTGACACCAAACACTGTTTTCCTCTTATTGAACTGGTTGCTCTTCCTCACCCTTCTTTACTCCTTTGTCCTTTCCCATCTCTGAGACCTTTGATGTTTGGAGGACCCAAGGGATCACTCCCTACTTGTTCTCATCTAGCCTCAGGGCTTTAAATAGCATCAATGTACAAGTATATTCTCCCCTGAATTCCAGACTTGTAAATCTAGCTGTCTGTTTGACATCTCCACTTGAGTGTTTAATAAGCATCTTATATGTAACATGTCCAGAAAAAATGCCTTACTCCCTCACCTTGCCAACCTGCTCCTCCCTGTCTTCCCCATGTCAATATTAGCTATTCTGTTATTCCTAGTTGCTTAAATCCAAAACTTGGAGTCATCCTAGACTCTTCCTTTTTTCTTATACTCTGCATGAAATCCATCAATAAATCCTAGCTATAACTAAAAAAACATGTCCATAATATGAACACTTCTCACCACTTTTAACATTTACCAGCTTGATCCAAACTACCATCATCTCCAATCTCGATTATTTCAGTTGCCTCCTAACTGGTATCCCTGCTTCTACCGTTGTTCCCCTTCTAGTCTGATCTTAAACAGCCAGAATGATCTTTTTAAGACAGAATACTCAGTGTAAAAGCCAAAGTCCCTATATTGATTTAGAAAGCCTTATAATACCTGTTCTCTCTCCCCACTTCTCTTACTACATCTCACAACTCCCCCCAACCCCTCTTCACTCTGCTCACATTAGCTTCCTTCAGAACATTTAGGCAGTTGGTATTAGATGTTTCCTCTGCCTGAAGCTGTATTCCCGGATACACTGCATGGCTCTTTTACTTCCTCCATATATTTCCTCAAATGTCAGCTTAGCAGAGAGGCCTCCTTGATCACCCTCTATAAAATAGTGACCACACTCATAGCCTCTTCACCTTTCTTTTCATTGTTCTGTGTGATATACTGTATATTGTTCATTTCTTTAAACTATCTCACACTACTAACGTATGTTTTCTGAGGGCAGGGAGTTTGTTACTGCTGTATGCCTTAATTCTTAGAACAGTGTTTGGCACGTAGGAACATTCAAATATTTGTTGGACAAAAACAATTGTCCAAAAAATTATTTTTTGTAGTCACTATATGTCTTCCTCTTTAGGCTTGAGGCAGCCTAAAGTATTTGTATTACTCTCTTAATAGAAAATAGTTGGAAGTCATTCATTCATTCATTTAATAAACATTTATTGAGCACCTACTGTATGTAGGGGTTACAATTATGACCAAGATAACTTATCGAAGACAGGTTCTTTGGGAAGAGCAGGCAAACTGCAGTGATCTGGTCGTGGTCTGAATGTCAATTCTGAAAGGCTTTTAAAATGTAATTCCTAAGGAGCATTTCTAGAATAGTTTACGGTGTCTATTTATAAGTCTTCATAATCTCATTGAATTTCAGAGCTGGAAGGGACCTCAAAAATAATGTAGTTTAATCCTCTCATTTTATGGATTTGATTAAGTTGAGCTCCAGTAAGTATAATGAACTTGCCCAATGTCCCTAACCAATTAGGTAGTGGTAGAATGGGGATAAGGGTCCAGGCCTGGCCTCTTGATTTATAAGCCAATGACTTTTCCACTGTGCCATGCTGCGTTTCATTCCAGATCCCAACACATTCCCTTCTAGAAGTAGACCTCTTGCCATTGTTTTATTACCTTTTCCTTAGTTAAGCAAAATAGCAGGTACAAGGTTAAAGTGTCCTTTGCTTTTATAGTTTTTCTAAGTGTGAGAGGTTAGCTTCATTACTTTCATAGGAAGTCTGTAATGGATTCAAGGTTTATTTTAAGCAATAAAATACTTAATTCTTTTTATCATTTAAAAAGAATTGTGTTTTTAAGCATATGATTAAGTTAGAAGAATGAATTGAATTTGTTTACATTCATTTCTCTTTTAAATCTACTAGAGAAACTCTTGCTACTCAGTTGGATCTAGCAGAAACAAAAGCCGAGTCTGAGCAGTTGGCTCGAGGGCTTCTGGAAGAACAGTATTTTGAATTGACCCAAGAAAGCAAGAAAGCTGCTTCAAGAAATAGACAAGAGATTACAGATAAAGAGCACACTGTTAGTCGGGTAAGTGTGATAGTTCATTAAGTTATGTGATTAAAATTAATTTAAAAATCAATATAGGTTACATGTTAAAGTGTTTGGGTAAGTGTAAGTGCATGAGTATTTACTTATACACAATGGTCAACTTGTACTCATGTATAAAATAATTTATATAATCTAAAACAATTGTTAATGATTGAAATTCTTATTCAGTGTATTGGGTTTTTTCCCTTTCTGGCTGTAGATCTTAATATATTTTCTGTGAAGAAATGCTTACCTTAAATTCATTTGTTTTATTATCTTAATAAATTGCAACTGATTTCATGACCAGAATTCTATAAAATTCAGAGAAACTATTTTGGGATAAAAAATTCTTTGTGGATATCTACAAATCCATTATAGAAAAAACAGTACTACAAACAATTACCTATTTCTGAAATGTATACTATGGTCTATGTATTATGGAGCTAGAAAGGGGAGTTAGAGAGATTTTTCTTCTTGGTGGTGAAGCCACCATCAAGTGCTCTGGTATAAGCAGGTCTGAGTTCAAATCCCAGCTTTGCCCCTAAGAAGTTACATGGTCTTGGCCGTTTGCTTTAACTTCTCCAAGCCTCAGATTCTTCATCTATAATATAGAAACAATACCTATTCCACAGGTTTCTTACGAAGATTAAATGAAATCATAAAAATAGAAGGGTGAATAAGTACATTACTAAAAGACATTGTTGGAGGACAGAGGAAATGAAAAGTGCCCACCGAACTGAGAAGGTATCTTGAGACCGAAAAACAAGGCAGGCAGCTCCGTATAATCAGTGGATCAGTTTATTATAGGATACCCTACTCACAGAGTGGGTGTGGACAGACAACGATATGGAAGCATTCACAGCTGCACTCCATACCACCAAGGGACCATTGGGACAATGTTATAGTTTACCTAGGGTATGGGGGGTATGTGCTTGGAAATAGGAAGTGCATTCCTACGTCAAGATTTATGAATGGATAACTAGTCTCGTAGGTACCAGGAATATGTCAGCAAAGGTCTTCATCATTGATTGGGGACTAACAGAGCATAGAGGCCACCTGGTCTTAATGATTATTAAATAGTATCTATTAACTACAAAGCCCTTGATAACAAAGAAGTGATTTTTACCACACAGTACAGTTCTGGATAGGGTCCGGGGAAGGACAGGAGGAACTATATGGGCCCACAATGGCATCATTTATGCTAACAGCCATAAAATAATCATCAAACATTTAAAATTGTCATTTTCATCATCATTATTCAGATGAAGAAACTGAAGCCCAGAAGGGTTGTGACTTGCTAAGGGTCACAGAGCTAGAAAACTAAATGCACATTTCCTAGTTTTTAGTCTCGTTCTCTTTTCATTACATTTTTTATTCCTTCCATTCATATGTAATGTGTATATACACACACACTGAAATAATTTTTGGAAGCTAACAATTGTTTTAAAATATTTTGAATTTAATTACATCCACATATTTTAAACTGGAAACCAGATGTTTTTATAATTAAGCAATGTCTGACCTGTCCTCATCTATGGAAAATGCAAGTATTTTTTTAAAGGTTATTGCTTTAAATATGGGACTAGCAAAGAGACTATATAGCTTAAACGTTTCTGTGCTTTGTTTAGCTCGAAGAAACGAACAGTATGCTAACCAAAGATATTGAATTATTAAGAAAAGAAAATGAAGAGCTAACTGATAAAATGAGGAAGGCAGAGGAAGGTATGTAGGATTTTTTAAAAATCATAAGTTAAATCAAGTTCAGAGGTAAATCTTTATGTTATGCATTAGGTTTTTAAAATATTTGTTTTCATATATTAAATAACTTTTGTAGCCGTAAGTATTATCTTAGTAGAACTTAAATATTCTCACCACCAAACGCCACAAAAAGGTAAATATGTGAGGTGATTGATGTGTTAATTAACTTGTGGGGGATCCTTTCACAATGTATGTGTATATCAATTCATCACATTGTACACTTTAAATATCTTAAAATTTCAGTTGTCTGTTGTACCTCAATAAGCTGAAAAAATCTTTTAAAAATATTAATTAATTAATTTTATTTATTTATTTTTGGCTGCATTGGGTCTTCATTGCTGCGTTCGGGCTTTCTCTAGTTGCGGCGAGCGGGGGCTACTCTTCACTGTGGTACGCAGGCTTCTCATTGTGGTGGCTTCTCTTGTTGTGGAGCACGGGCTCTAGGCACGCGGGCTTCAGTAGTTGTGGCTCACAGGCTCAGTAGTTGTGGAGCACAGGCTTAGTTGCTCCGCCGCATGTGGAATCTTCCCGGACCAGGGCTTGAACCCGGGTCCCCTGCATTGGCAAGCGATTCTTAACCACTGTGCCAACAGGGAAGCCCTGGAAAAATATCTTAATGAAGTTACTGAAAGTTATGTGGTATATGCTAATTTGAATAATTAGTTATTGTTACTAATAACTAAGTAAGAATTAAATATTTTATTGCTTAAAATAAACCTTGAATCCATTACAAAATTTCTATAAAAGTATCTCATTGTTACTTTGCAAGGCAGAAATTAATTAATGCCATGCAATAACATTTTATATAATTTGTTGACAGAATATAAACTGAAGAAGGAGGAGGAGATCAATAATCTTAAGGCTGCCTTTGAAAAGAATATCAATACAGAACGAACCCTTAAAACGCAGGTATACATGCTCTTAGCCTTTTCCATGTGTTTGTATTTGAGTATCATATATTCAGAAGTTAATATTTGCTCTTCATGTCCTTTTCTTAAAACTGAGATTATAAGGTTCAAGCTTTTCATTAGAACAAGTAATGTAATATTCTTTCTTCATTAAATGTGGAAGACTTATTCAGGAAGTAGGATTTCAATCGAGTTAAGAAAGCTAATTCGTCTAGTCACCTGATTAGTGAAGAATTTGTTTTAGATTGTATGGAAAACCTACAATTGACAGTAGAAAACTTAATGAGGAGAAACCACATACTTGACTGAAGTCAAGAGAGAAGAATGGGGAGTGAGTAAGAAACTTAAAAGGGGTGGAGGTATCATTTTGCTTTGTATTTTGCAGCTAGATCAGATTTTTTACAGTAAAACTTGGTATCTTGTCATTTTACCAAGTTGTCCAGTAGTTTAAATTCTTCATAAGGTGCTGTGTACCTCAGTTGATTTTTACAGTAAAATAAATATTTTCTACTTGATAGCTCCTTACCACTAATCTATTCTCCCTCTCAACAATCCTTCAACTAGAGTAGTCTTTCAAAAATGCACTTAATACCTGTTGAAAATCCTTCAGTGGAGATTTTACTTCCCTTTATACCAAAACAGAGACCATGAAGAAAAAGATTGACATTTATTACATACAAAAAAGTCCAAAAGAACATAAGTTGAAAGAAAATAAACTAGGAAGAATATTTGCAGCATATAGATAAATATAAAGAGCATCTGCAAAAAAGAAAAAGACAATCCAATAGAAAAAAAGAAAAAGTAAGGGACACTTAAGAGAAAAAAGAAGCAGTATCACTCTGTACTGTCATGCTTGCTTATCCTCCTCCTCCACCAGACTAGGATGCCTTTGGGGCATAATTGTATTTTCTGTCCTTGTCTCTAGTGCCTATCAGAGTGCTTACATGCAGTATAAGTGCTGAATAATTGTTGAACAATAACTGGATTTTTGCAAGCCTGTCTGGTTCTTACATTTGAACAATGAGATTAATCAATAATAGTTACTTGTGCTACCAATTATCATATTCCAACATTCATTAGTTTCTCCTAATTTTCACATACACAAAAAGTCCTGCTTCCTGATTTTGAAGAAAAATATATATTTTTAGTGGAGATTTAAATTGGGTAGCTACAATGAAGAACCTTATTAATAACATTTTAATATTTTAATAGGCTGTTAACAAGTTGGCAGAAATAATGAATCGGAAAGACTTTAAAATTGATAGAAAGAAAGCTAATACACAGGATTTGAGAAAGAAGGAAAAGGAAAATCGAAAGCTACAACTTGAACTCAACCAAGAAAGAGAGAAATTCAACCAGATGGTAGTGAAACATCAGAAGGAACTGAATGACATGCAAGCGGTAAGGTTGTGTGTTGCACTTGTAGGATTATTTTAAATTGTTATTACTGTATATACTTATTGTCTACTGATCTCATTTAGTTTTTTTAGTATAAAAATCATATTTAGGTTTATATTCTCCATAATTTGATTACTGTTACTCTAATTTGAACCATGATCTTGAAAAAATAGAAAGATACTCTGTTGCCTATTAACTATGACTTGAGTAATTTTTACCCCTTAGCATCAGCTTGATTAGAGATGGTACTTTTAGAGAAACAACCAAGGGTTTTGCCTCTTTGTCTTCAGACTGAAATTGAGATATGACTGGTATAATATTGACTATAGTTGGGATAGTGGAATTGGAGTATTATAGCCTTTTTGTTTCCTCTGATAAGGACTCACTTTTCAAAATATCAAGCTTAATTTTTTTGATGCTTCCTAGCTTAATAGCACAAAATTGAGAACATGGTCTCTGATCTTAGGCAGACTTAGATACAAGCATTGACTCCATCATTTATAGTTTTACCATCCTGAGAAGCTTTCTATATCTTTTAAATTATTTTGTTTGAAGCCATAAAAGCAATTTCTATTGTTTTAACAGGTGTTTGGTTTTGGTTTTTGATGCTTTGTATTAAAAAAAAAGCTTATTTAAAGCAAAGAGAAAAGGAGCTTATCCAAGCAATGTATTACTGAGGAAGAGATCTTGCACATTTATAGTTGTATTAAAATCTGTGGTAGTAAACATTCATGAAGTTTACAGTAAATTTTTAGTATTAATAATTCTAGATTACTTATAGTTCCACTAATTCTTAATTTCTAATGTTGGAAATTTTGATCTTGATTCTTTATATTATCTTGGTATTTTTTTAAAAATAGCAATTGGTGGAAGAATGTACACATAGGAATGAGCTTCAGATGCAGTTGGCTAGCAAAGAGAGTGACATTGAGCAATTGCGTGCGAAACTTTTGGACCTATCAGATTCTACAAGTGTTGCTAGTTTTCCTAGTGCAGATGAAACTGATGGAAACCTTCCAGGTAAGAATATTTTCTGTTACTTCATTCAAGTTTGCTTAAACGTCATGGAAATTAATGTAGATTGCTTTCATTTGGATTTCTACCTCTTTGTTGTTTTGTCCATGGATTCTTAAGAAGGGATTTATGTTTCTGATAGCCAGAGTCTGATGACATTTGTATACCCAGTGCATTTTATAGAATAAAAGCAGTCATAAGCAGTCTTAGGCTATTAAAATAGATCTGAGTGGCTCTAACTAAATAGAAACTTGAAGATGTTTATGAATCAGTACTGAACCAGCCTAATGCCATGGTGAAAGTTGAAGCTGCTGCTACAACTCTCACCATTTAAGGAGGATTGTACATGTTTTCATGAGTAGCAGCTCTGCAGTGTTTTATGTATTTTTTTGCTAAAACTAAGAACTATACTTAATAATCAGAACCACAGCAGCTCTATATAGAAGCCCACCTAATGCTATAGTGATAAACTTTAATCAGACTTGAAGTTTCAAATTTGGTGAAATCGATAAAAGGGGTTGGAAGATGCAGAGAGGGGGCAGGAAGTCAAGTAAAGGCAAAAGCGAGTAGCTAGGATTTCAGACCTTTTCTTCTTTTTCCTTTTTTTTTTCTAGTGGAGAATCAATTGAAAAATAAACACAGCCTCATTCTTGGGTTCATTGTAGTATAGGTTATAGTACATTTATATCTTTTTAACAGAGATGAACAATACACATATTACAGGTTCAATTTAGAAATGAATAGGTTATATATATTAAAACATGCATTACAGATTTTAAAGGCATACACACACACACACACAACACATTTGACCTACTACATATTCTTAGTTCAAGGTCTTGAAAGTTTTGTAACATGGTCCTAAACTTGAAAATAGATTTTATTTAATGTATTTCCGGAATAATGCATAAAAAGATATGAATCAGCACATTTGATATAATAGGGATCTGTTTTAACAGATATTACTTGTTTTTTGAGAATTTGATATAAGAAACTTGATAGACTACTTAGAAAATTTTACGTTATCATTCTTGGTCAAGAAAGTGGGACTCAAAGTAGGAAGTGAATTCAGTTCTTATTTGTATTCTGTGTAATCCCTCATTCTTCGGTGGCTTTGCTAGCCCAAAATGAGATATCTGGAAAGGGAAGGACAGGGAATAAATATTTCTTACTCCAGTGGTCAAGAAATTCCTTCTGTATTCCCATTTTTGGCTCTCTGAAACCTCCTGCCTCTTGAGAATCTTGTAGGTGCACATCCTTATCAGAGGATCACTTTGGATTTAATAAGAATCTCTAGCTTCAGCCGTTGTTTGAACATCTTTCTAAAGTTATGACTTAATCATCAGTTAAGAAAGAGTATGAATTTTAGGGCAGTTTGTCTACATTCCTTCACTTGTTGAACTGAAATTGTAGTTTAGGTTCCCTCTTCATTAACCCCAAGATATTTCTAGTTATTTAGTTAAAGGAATTCTTTCTCTAGGTTAAATATCCTGACAAGGTTTTTGTAGGTTAAATATCCTGACAAGGTTTTTGTCTTTATCCCACCCATTTCCCTTTAACTTTGTTTATAATGTCTTACTGTGTATGCCTTGGTTTTCCTTGTATTAAGTTAAACATTTCAGAGACTGATTCATTATTGGTGAATGCTATCTAGAGGATTTGAATTGAAAGATGAGGTTGGGAGAAGGTAATGAGTTTTATCTTTCATCCTGGCTTATTCAGGAAGGCTAAACTCAAAGCATCATCAGGTGGTTTGATTGGTAGACTTAGGTGAGATATCCATTTAGATTTCAGAATCCTGACCTAATAAATCCACTCAGGAGTCAGTCAGCAAAGAGATTTTTAAATTCTTCTACTGGCTCCATTCTGAGTATATAATATTTAGAATAGCTTAGTATTTTCAGAGATTTTGCTTTTAAGGATTTCAAAGTTCAAACAAAGTGGGAAAACAAAAAGGCTCTGGTGGCCATTCTCCATTGCTATAAAGGGAGACCAATTAGGGTATCTCTTTCTCTATTAACTGTGTTCTCAGTTTGAACTTTACAGAGGTCTCTGTAGTGCTGAACCTTTTCATATTGGAGACTATGACTTTCATATTGGAGGTAGAAATTAATGGATAATCATTACCAATGTTATTTTCCTCTGTGTCAGATATTTTACTAGTAAATTGAAAATATGTACTAAGTCTGCCATTTACTAGATCTCTGGCAAATAAAGTTAAGGTTTTGTGGTAATATCTAGGAAGAATTGTAAAGAATTTTGGTATTCATTCTTGTGAAGCGAACATGATAACACTACACTACGGAAACTTGATGCGGTATTCATCCTTAATTTGAGAGAGTTACATATCATTCAAGTGTCTGAAAGATTTTTTTGAAAGTGATGATTAATTTTACTTAGTTTGGAAAACTGATAAATGAATTTAAACTACAGATTTACAAAGGGAGGTCTTAGAATAGTTAAATAGTTAAAATGAAGGCCTTTTGAAATATTGATCATATTTTTAGTTCAGTGAGATGGTTTTTTAAGTAGTTAGGTGGATAAACTGATAATATACTTTATTTCTCTTAGATTTCATCATTCAATATAAAGAATCTCATTTAATTATCTTGTTTGTTTAGAGTTCAGCCTCTGTCATTTTCTCAGCTGGCATCTTGTCATTAACTAGATTAAATCTCTCTAAGTTTCCCAATTCTAAAAACCTTAGAGAAAATGGTTATCCTTCTCTGACTTATAACCCTTTGAAGTTCTTAATATCACTTTCATTCTCTTATGTCTTCATCTTCCTTTTGGTTCTGTGGCAGGTTGTGGCCTTAGCACTGTAAATATAAAGGTTACCCTGTAGGGTTAAGGTTTTCCTATTGCCTAGATGACAGAAAGACTAAGGTGATATCTGGCTCTCCTTCCTTGTTTTTTTTCCTTTACTTCTGGAAATATTGACCTAAGAATCTGAAAAGAATGTAAAAATAGATGAAGCATTAAGAACACTGGTATCAGCATCCATTAATATTCATTATCTCTTATGGATTATCTGCATCATTCTCTTTCCATCCAGCTTGATCTCAGACTTTGTAACTTAAACCTGTGTATGCTGGATTTCTTGGTATGTTTCCAAGTATTTGAGTATATAAGAGTTTCTGACTTTGCCCAAATCTAATCAATGATTGGAGATAATCAGTACATCTGAATTCTTGAGCATTGATTTTTTTTCTTTTTTATATCACTTCTGAATATAATTTTAGAATTTTGGAGTGATTCTCTATCTTTATTTCTTAAGCAGTATGTAGTTTATCAAGTAAACTTTGGTAGTCTTCAGTGGTTAGCTTTGATGTTTAAATTGGCTGTATTTGATACTGATTTACATATAGTTAACCTCTTTCTTATTTGGGTAAAGGAGTTAATTGCTGATATTGCAGTAGTGCACATCTAAATTTTTTTTGTAAGTTAAAATTGCTCTACAAATATGTAAAACCTGGGACCAAGTTGTTTCTGTACTTCAGTAGTATGTTATTGATAATAATATAGACTTAGAAGTCCTCAGCATTTCATTTATTTATCTGGAGAAGCTGATTTCTGTGCTTGTATTGTAAAAGATAGAATTTAGAGCATTATACTTTCAGATTGCCACTTAGGTCACAAGTGGTCATAGTTTTGAAGGAGGTCTTTATATACTTAAAAAAAAAACTGGTATATTAACTTGCATGTAAGACAGAAGTAAGCAGTTTTTTTAATTTATCACTGAGCTTAGTTTACCTGCTTCTCTGAAGGGAATTCACCAGAAGGAAAGACTAAGATTCTCTCCTATAACATTATTGTTTTAAATTGGCAAAAACCTTCACATATCTTCAGCATCTTTTTTGAGTTCCTGATTTCTTCATTTTATTTAAATTAGAGCAAATATAAAATTGGGCTTATTTAATTCATAAAATGCCTTTGATGTATAAAATTTCTATAGGAACACTGAAATGACATACATTCAGTCATACAGTCTTCAACATACAACAATTCATTGAAAATATATTTCAAACCTAGAGCCAGAAAGCATAAATATTTTTGGCATTTATTCTCATAGAGAAATAACTTGGAGGGAGGAATATTTTGGCATACACAATTTTGTATAAATGTCAAGATTTCAGTGGCTTTTACATCTTTTATTTTTAGTGAGGAATTACTGGTATTAAATGGACTTTGGCACACTGAAGGGAAGTTTTCCTAGCAGTAACTTTTTTCCTTTTCTACAACAGAATATTTGTGAATGATCAACAGCCTTCTGTATGTTACTTAATATAAAGCAGCCCTTTGGTTTTTAAATTACAACCATTATTTAAATAGAGGGTGAATTTAATTGGCTAAGTCAGAAAAAAAGAATTGCAAAATAAGCAAAAAAGGTATATCAGGTACCTACTCTGTGTGTCAGATGGCTTGGAGTATAAAGTGGGGCTTCCCTGGTGGTGCAGTGGTTGAGAGTCCGCCTGCCGATGCAGGGGACACGGGTTCGTGCCCCGGTCCGGGAGGATCCCACGTGCCGCGGAGTGGCTGGGCCCGTGAGCCATGGCCGCTGAGCCTGCGCGTCCGGAGCCTGTGCTCCGCAACGGGAGAGACCACGACAGTGAGAGGCCCGCGTACTGCCAAAAAAAATAAATAAATAAAATAATAAATAAATAAATAATAAAATAAAATAAAGTGTTAGTATATGGTCCCCTGCTCTCACAAAACTTACCAAGGAAATGCCCGATGGAACAAATTAATTATTGATGAACTAAATAATGGCAACTAAGAAAAAAACTTGGGAGAAGAAGGGGATCATTTTGAACTGAAGTTTCTTATTATTTCTTTGACTTTAACAAAAACAACAATTTAGATGAAGGGGAATAACAAAAGCATAGGGCATTAGGTACAGGGTAGAAGTTGGAACAATAACATTACTCCTGATTTAGTTAACTGCAAAGCTTGTTTAAGGAAAGAATATCATTGTGCTCTAGGAATTTAAACTCAGAAATTAGACTGCCTGGGTGAACCCTAAAGTTTTGACAGTTGCTGTGATTACCTTTGGGTAAGTTAGTTCACCTTGCTAAGCCTTAGTCTCTTCATTTGTAAATGGAGGATGATAGTAGAACCTATCTTATCCTATATTCCTAAGAATGTAATATCCTATGTTCATGGGACTATTACAGATTATTTATGAGATATTCCTTGTAAAGCACTTGGGAAATAATAAATGTACAGTAGATGTTACCTATTGTTATCATTACTGTAAGACCGAATTGTTTCACAACTTTTAAGTTATATGGAGGAGGGTAATATATATTCCCCTTAGGGGTCATGATTTGAGCCATGGTATAATGTCACATTATAGCATTGTACCTTACAGTTGGTCACTTGTCCCTTCTTTTGTGTTTCAAATATAATAGATCTAAAAAAACGGTTAAATGTTCTTATCTCTAACCTGATATAAAATAATCATTTCTAACTGGAATCATCTTTTCCCCCATATATTTTTAATAAACATTAATTATATTTAAATAGTAATAATAATTATAAAATGCATTGATCAAATTAGTCAAAGAATTTCTGGTATGCACAAACTGATAAAACATTAGCAGTTTTACCAACTGAATTCTGTGTTCTTTTACTGTTTATTAAATTCTGATGCTACAAACTTGAAAGGCTTTATTTATACCTCTTTTAGTTTGCTAAGAATTGTAATTGGATTTACCACTAGAATTAAGGACCCCTTCCCAACCAAATTTGGACACTTTTAATGAAATTGTTTGGGGTGTTTTACCAAAAAGTTTATCAGAACATTGTACTGAGAAAACAAATAAAATACTTGTCTCTTATTCTTTATATCTAGTTGATTCTGCCTGCATTCCTTATTTATTTATCTTCTATTCTTACCTTCTGTGAGTAATAGGACACTTGTGTACTTTTGCTTGCTCTTTCTTGTGTAAATCATGGCTCTGATTTGTTCCACTTGCTGCATTTTTTTTTTTTGCTAAATACTTTTATATGAATGTTAAATGATATTTAAAGTCTTCTGTATCATATCCCATTTAAGCTGCAATCCATTCCAGTCTTGCCTGGCTATTAAGGGTACTGTTGTTACTTCATACTTTTATAATTGAGTACTGAATGTTAATTTTATGCGGAAAGTGGCTTGGAATTTTTTTCTGCAGTATTTGTATGGCCATTAAAGTTGATTTGTGTGATTGTAGCATGAAAGAGCAAATTATAGCACTTATTCATTTAGCTGTGTTCGAATGCCTGTTGCTGCATGCTGTCAGACAACTTGTAATAGCTTTTCCTTTTGTGACAATTTAAGGCTGAACACTATTTTTTTTTTTTCTTCTAGAATCAAGAATTGAAGGTTGGCTTTCAATACCAAATAGAGGAAATATCAAAAGATACGGCTGGAAGAAACAGGTACAATATGCCTCAGTTTTTCTAATTGATATTTTGTTATATATTTTACTTTTAAAGCATACAACTTGTATTAACTGTCCTATTATTGGCATTGTAGATCATATTACTACAATATGATCTAGATATAAATGGCAAGTATTGTGCTTATCACTTTAAACCAAGTTAATACTGCTCTTATCTCTTCCCCCCTTTTTTCTCATTTCAGTATGTTGTGGTAAGCAGCAAAAAAATTTTGTTTTATAATGATGAACAAGATAAGGAACAATCCAATCCATCTATGGTATTGGACATTGAGTAAGTTGCCTTTTATTGAATTTTAAGACTGTTGAATGTTAACCTACGATAATCAATTATTTTTAGACTTACCATTTAGTTTATATTTTGTTATTTAAACGTTATTGACTTTTTTCTTAACAAATTTAAATAATAACTATATTAAATCTTACTTTATCAAAATATGAGAGGGGAAATTTTGCATACCTGATCGATGTATTCTAAAGACAATTTTTTTTAATTTCAAGTGTTTATTGGTTTTATGTTCACAGAACATCTCAAAGTATATGATTATGTGGTCATTGTTAAGAAGGAAATAAAATATATCTTTTCTTTTTTTAATAATAGGTCAAAGAGGTCTGTAATAAGCTTAGGTTTTTTTCCTTGTATTCATTCTAAAACCATTTCTTAGGCACTGCTGCCTGTATTATCATAGGTGTTGTAGGTTGTATAAAATGAGTAAGACAGTTTCATATTTGAGGAGCTTACAGGCTAGTAGCAGGAAAGGTAAAATATATGCAATAACATACAAATTCAGAGTGAAGTGTGGTGGGTACGACAGAGAAATATAAACTTAAAATGAAGTTTTGCCATTCCTTTGTAATTAAACATTGTGGAGCTGATTATAGTTAAAATGTTAAAAAAATTGAGCAAGTACCAGAGAGTACTGATATTTTATTTCTCAATTTTAAAAAGACATTAGTTGTGAACATTTAAATAATCAGCTTAACTGGAATAATGCATAAACATTAATAAGAAAGACATCTTTCAACTAACTTAAATACTTTTTATGTTGATGAGAGTTTGTTGTTATTGTTGTTTTACCTTTTTATTGAGATGTAATTTTCATACAATAGAATACATACATCTTAAGTGTTCAGTCCAGTGACTTTTGATGGTTGTAAGCACCCGCATAATCAAACCCAGTACGAGATAAAGAACATTTCTATCACCCTAAAAAGCTTGCTTGTGCCTCCTCAAGGGGGAAAAAAAAGATTATCTGAATTCTATCACTGAGATTTAGTTTTGCCTATTCTAGAACTTCATACTAATCCAATTTATAGTATGTACTCTTTTGTGCCTGGCTTCCCTCACTCGGCATAGTGTTTTGCTGTGTGTATTGATTGTTCTGTTTATTGCTGAGTAATATTCCATTGAATGAATATACCTCAGTTTGTTTATCCATTCTTTTGTTAATGGGCATTTGGGTTGCTTCTAAGAGAGCTATTTTAAGTAAGACTGCTTTGAACATTCTTTTTTGTGGACTTAAGTTTTCATTTCTCATGGGTAAAATACCTAGGAGTGGAATCCTGGGTCATATAGTAAATTTGTGTAAATAAATCTACCAGACAGTTCTCAAAAAAGGTTATACTGTTTATACTCAACAGCAATATTTGAGTTTCAGTTGCTTCACGTCTTCACCAACATCTGGTGTTGTCAGTCTGACTTTTAGCTGTTCTAATGGATGTGAAATGCTATTTTGTTGTAGTTTATATTTTCCTTATGGCTAATGATGGCAAGAATCTTTCCATGTATTTATTGGCCATTTGTATCTCTTAAGTGTCTCCAAGTCTTTTGCTCATTTTTTAATTGGGCTGCTTATCTTTTTAAGGCTGGTTTACAGAAGTTCTGTATATATTCTGGCTTCAAATTTTATGTCAGGAATATGTAGTGCAAATATTTCCCAGTCTGTGGTTTGCCAGTTCATTTTCTTTATGGTGTCTTTTAATGGAAACCAATGTATCACTGGTTTGAAAAGGGTTATTGCCTTTTGTGTAGTCTGTCCAAGACATTTTTGCCTGCCCAAAGATTGTGAAGGTATTCTATGTTTTCTTCTAGGTTTTATTTTTAAGTTCTGATTGATCTCGTTTCTTTTTATGTTTGGTAAGAAGTAGTGGTAGAGGGTCTTCTGGCGGTTCAGTGGTTAAGACTCTGCGCTTCCACTGCAGGGTGCACGGGTTTGATCCCTTGTTGGGGAACTAAGATCTCGCGTGCCTCGCAGCACAGCCAAAAAAGAAGAAAAAAAAAAAAGTAGTAGTGGTTGAGGTTAATTTTTTTCCGGGGGGCGGGGTTTGTTTTGTTTTGTTCATGTGGATATCTGGTTATTTCAACACTCTTTATTTATGTATATCAACCTTGAATATTCATCTTGCTATTCACTTATTAGTTTTAGAGATTTTGTGTATGTGTGTGGATTCCGCAGGGCTTTTCTACGTATACAGTAATGTCATCTTCAAATAATAATAGTTTTACTTCTGCCTTTCCAGCCTGCATGCCTTTACCACATGTATAGATTTGTATGACCACCACCAAGTTAAAATATAGAATAGTTTCATCACAGGGATTCTTCATTGCCCTTTTATAGCCATAGGAAGCACCCTTTCTGTACTCCTCTCTAATCTTTGGCAACCACTAATCTGTTCTCCATCTGTATAATTTTGTCACTTCAAGGATGTTATGTAAATGGAATCAAATAGTATGTAACATTCGATATGCTTCTTTCACTCAGTGTAATTCCCTTGAAGTCCATCCAAGAGGTAGTTTTCTTCTTTTTGTGGTTGAGTAGTGTTCCATCATATAACTATATCACAGTTTGTTTAACCATTCATTTAAGTTTTTTCCAATTTTGGCCTATTAAAAATAAAGCTGCTGTGAACATTCATGTACAGGTTTTCATATATATAGATTTGTAAGAAAGTGCCATACTCTTTTCCAGAGTGACTCTGCAGTTTTACATTTCTCCCACAGTTGTATGAGTGAGCTAGTTTCTCTGCATCATCACCAGCATTTGGTGTTATTACTATTTTTATTTTAAAAATTCTGATACGAGTATAGTGATACTACTGTGATTTTAATTTGCATTTCTCTAATGACTAATCTTTTCCTATGCTTATTTGCCACCTCTGTGATCTCTTCAACGAAATATCTCTCTTTTGCTATAAATGAGTTTTTATAATGGCCTACATCATATTTCTTTTCATTTTAGTAAATTGTTTCATGTTCGTCCTGTAACCCAAGGAGATGTGTACAGAGCTGAAACTGAAGAAATTCCTAAAATATTCCAGGTAAAAATCTGAAAATATAATTTTAGAAGATCCTTTACCTAAGTACTAAGTGTATTTGTGAAGTAAATGTAAATACACCAATACTTTTACACATTTGAAACTTGTATGTATAGATTAAGACCTTTTTTTAATCTTCTGTTTACCATTCCTAAATGTAGATACTATACGCAAATGAAGGTGAATGTAGAAAAGACGTAGAGATGGAACCAGTACAACAAGCTGAGAAAACTAATTTTCAAAACCACAAAGGTCATGAGTTCATTCCTACCCTCTACCACTTTCCCGCCAACTGTGAGGCCTGTGCCAAACCTCTCTGGCATGTTTTTAAGCCACCCCCTGCCCTGGAATGTCGAAGGTGCCACGTTAAGTGCCACAGAGATCACTTAGATAAGAAAGAGGACTTAATTTCTCCATGTAAAGGTAAGGCATGAAAATTATTTTTATAACATGTAACAAATTAGAGACTTAAATCCCAATGAAATAACTTCTTCAGATGTGGCATTTCCTATACCAAGTTGAAAAAAGATAATAAGACGTAATATTTTGGCACTGGTGGAGCCACATGCATATTTCTGATTTTACTTTATTTTTCTCACTAATTTATGACTAATATTTTCTCTTTAAATTTTCCGACTTAATTGAATTAAGAAGACAAGATATTGTCCAAGCTTAATTAAGCATAGTAAATCTTTTTAAATTGTAAGAATATTTGATAAGGCTCTTTTAGGTATTATGTGACCTTAATTGTGCTCTTTTTTCTTAAAATAGTAAGTTATGATGTAACATCAGCAAGAGATATGCTGCTACTAGCATGTTCTCAGGATGAACAAAAAAAATGGGTAACTCATTTAGTAAAGAAGATTCCTAAGAATCCACCATCTGGTTTTGTTCGTGCGTCGCCTCGAACACTTTCTACAAGATCCACTGCAAATCAGTCTTTCCGGAAAGTGGTCAAAAATACATCTGGAAAAACTAGGTAAGGATTGAAATGTTAACCTTTTTAACTGTGAGTATGTGATTGGATAATATCTATTAAAATCCAGAGTCCGATTGTTCTTTTCCCCATAAAGGGCATCGTTTGTATCTGGGTATTTATATATGACTTGAAATGACTTTACAAATTAGTTTAACTGATTCTTGTTAGAAGCTAATAATGTTTATAAATGTCATATTTATTTAGTTCAATGTCAGGTTTTATTGTCATTGGTTATGGTACATATTTAGCCCTTAATGTTTTAAACGACTGTTGTCCACCCCTTTTTAATGTAAATAGTTTCATGTAAAACTTTGCTCATTTTATTTTTAACTATGTTGGCAGATTTTTTTTTAATCAAAATTATTTGGTATTATCAGTGTTAACAAATAAACTTCCCAGTTAAGTATCCTTCTTTTCTTCTTTTTGGGAGAGTGTAGTTTATCTTGTTTTGATGGAATTTTTTCAAAAATATTTATATGGTAAAACAAGCAGTTACAGGACATAAACCCTTTCCTGAGGAGCGGTTATGATAACTCATTAAGTTCTCATTTAACACATGAAAAAATGGAGCTCAGAGAAATTAAGCAACTTGCACAAGATCACACAGCCAACTAGTAGCATAGTCAGGTTGGACCCCACTTTTATCCATTTCTGAAGCCTATGTTTTTTCTCCTATACCAAATACCAACTTTCCCTAGAGTGTAATCCTTATATTAAGAGGGACATTTGAATCTAGAAGCTGAGACCTAACACTGATTTGCCTCTCTGCTGATGTCACCCAAGTCTTCCAAGCAGGCTTAAAGCCATATTTAATTTATCCCATTTCTTCATTCCATATTATCAATAACCAAGTCTAATTCTTTGAAATGACTCATAGCCATTCCTCCTTCTGTATTCCTCAGCTACCATACTATTCCAGTGCATTATCACCTCACTCTGGACTTCTTTCTGTAGAATCTTGTATTGTCCCTCTCCTATATAGGATAAAAGCTGAATCTAAAATACTTAAAATTTTTTATAGCTTTGTGGGGGGAAAAAAGTGTTTGGAACAAAGTAGAAGCAAAAAGGAGATAATAGTGTGTTTTTCCTTTTTCCTGTTTTCCAAATTTTGTGTATTAGTTAACTATTATATATAATGTATATGTACCTTTCCTTCCAATTTTTGTTTTCTGAATTTTTAAACTGCGTACATTTCTTAAATTTTTTATTTTTTTCCCTCAACAGTTAACCATGTGACCTAGTGCCTTGTGGAATTGTGTGGGATGCTACCTGATAAACCAGGCATCTTTTACCATGCAGAGCAGAAGGCTGTTCCTTTGACACAATATCACAGGCTTCAGGGTTAAGATTGCTGTTATTCTGTCCTTGCTTTGGCACAAAAGCACACTGAGGATTGTTTTTTTGTTTTGTTTTGTTTTTGTTTTTTATTGCGGGTTTGCCTACAGGTAGATTAGATTAATTATTACTATGTAATGCAAATACAATTGAGGGAAAGCTTAGCTAGATATATTTTTTTAAAAAGGTGCTGCCTTTTTGAATTTCTAAGAAAACGCCTGTCAATCATGATAGAACACAGTTTTCCTCATACGAGTGAGAGGAAGAGACTTTCACTTTCAAGTGGAATGGCCGTCACTATCAAGATCAGCTCATGGAAGGAGTAAAGAAAATATCTCAAAATGAGACAACTGAAATTTTTTTTTAATAACTTCAGTTTTTATGCTCTTGCAAGACTATACAAAACTATTGTAAGAAAGCAGTGACATCACTTGACTTCAGTGCCCTCACTGTAGAATTTAAAAGCCTTACTGTTGATTGCCTGTGGTGGACTTGATGGAAAATAAATATCTTACATTATGCTTTACAAAATACTGTATGTGTTTCAGCAAGTTTGTAGATTGGGGAATGGGAGAAGGCAAAAAAATTACATTTAATCTATGCATTTTTGCCAAGCCATATTGAGTTATTTTACTACTAGAGACATTAGGAACTAACTGTACAAAAGAACCAAGTTTAAAAGCATTTTGTGGGGTACATCATTTCTGTAATTATATAATATGTTTCTTTGTGGTTTTAAGTGATAAAGACATTAAGTTAACAAACATATAAGAAATGTATGCACTGTTTGAAATGTAAATTATTCTTAGAACACTTTTGATGGGAGTTGCATTGCCCTTTTAGTGCCTTAATTTGAGAGAATTATTTTACTGCCATGACTAAATATAAAAATTTCAAAAAACATATTTTCAGAAAATTATGTGTGTTGGGGGTTTTTCATTGATAATTGGCTTAATTTAAAATATTTAGAGGTTTGGTGGACTTCCATAAATTGAGTACAATCTTTGCATCAAACTACCTGCTAAAATAATGAATGACTTCATAAAACTCTGCAAAATATGTAGAAGGTTGCACCAATATAAAAGAAAATTATGGCAATACATCTGTGATGTTTTCCAGTTAACATAGGAATTACCAGATAAATACTGTTAAACTCTTGTTCAATAGCAAGGGTTGATTCATATGGGCAGTATGATTTATTGTTTATTTTTTTAACCAAATACCTCCTCAGTAATTTATAATGGCTTTGCAGTAATGTCTATCAAATAAGCACTGGAAAACTGATTCGTCTCTAGGATGATATGCATGTTTCAAGTGGTATTAAAAGCCGCACTGATGGATATGTAATAATAAACATATCTGTTATTAATATGCTAATGACTCTGTGCTCATTTAATGAGAAATAAAAGTAATTTATGGATGGATACCTTTAATAATGACTGCTATGGTATTTTCTCATGACTGAGATGAATGGAAGCCATGCTGTAAATTAGTCCCTGGCTGCATACAAATGTTTGTTAAATTTCATGACTAAAGTGAATTTTTAAAAGATAAAACCTGGTTTGGGCTCTAAAATAGGAGTGCTACAGTTGAAATGAAAAGTTGGCTAATGTCTTTTGGAAATTCTCCATGGGTCTCTTACGTTTCTCACATCTTGGGAGCAGAAGCTCTGACAGCCTTTGTTTGTTCCACACTGTCTTTGCCAAGGAGATTTGTATAGTGAACAGCCGTGGAAGACATTGTGTTTCCATAGAGAGGAAAGCAGGTTTGTTTGCTGTTGTATAATAAAGATAGTGGCTCTCTCCAGGGCAAAAATTTGGCAGATTTGCTTGAGCTCATTATAAAAGATTCAGGTACCCTAAACTTTGGGCTCCTCAGCTATGATGCAAACTCACTGCATGCTCAGCGCCCACCTGGACCACTTTGCATTGCCCCTGTGGGACTCGGAGGGCAAGGGGAACTGATGAGAACGTGAAGCTCATGCTGCTTGCTGTGCTGTAAGTATAAAGTCATTTGGCTATGACCCAGGATCCATGAAATTGTGGCAGGCTAACTTGTAGCTTGCAAGTAGGGTGTAACCTCAGACCCTTCACAGTTCTGGACAGTGTCCTTACTACCGCCTCAGAACCATCACCATTACCCTAATGTATTAAGGTCTAATATATTAAGGTCCAGTAAAGTTCAGAGAACAGAGTTAATTTATTTGAGCAAGAGAGTACTTTTTTTTTTTTAACAAAATATTAACTTGAGCATAAAATTGTTGAGAACTGACAGAACTTTAAGGAATGACTTCAAATGCCACATTGCAAAACCAGGTCAACCAAGAGAGCTGCTGCTGCTTTTTTTTTTTTTTTCCATGTGGACTATTTTTAAAATCTTTATTGAATTTGTTACAATATTGCTTCTGTTTTATGTTTTGGTGTTTTGGCGGTGAGGTATATGGGATCTTAGCTCCCTGACCAGGGATCGAACCCATACACCTGCACTGGAAGGCGAAGTCTTAACCACTGGACCGCCAGGGACGTCCCCAACAGAGCTGCTTCTATTCTAAGTTCAGGAAACCACTCAATCCCAAAGTATACCAACGTGGCAAGCATCAGGATAGTGTCATCTAACGTGTCCACACCATGTTAGATGCTGTGTTTCATTCTCTTACCATTTAGGAACCTTGTTTCTAAACACTGGGGTCCCTGTCAGTAATACCTCAGAAAAATCCTTTTCATGAGCCTCCCTATCTGCTGGCATTAGCATACCCTCCATCTCTCCTCTGCCTTCTATAGGTGCATCTGCTCAACCAAAATACATCACATTCAGAATTCTAGCTGTAAGAAAGTCTGGGAAATGGAGCTTTTAGCTTTCTATCCTCTTGATTACAGGAAGACACAGAGTGTAGAATGAGATTAAGCCTCAAGCCTGCCCACCCACCACTCCTGAGAGCTTGGGTTGAGGTCTGGGATTATGGGCTAGAAAGAAAACAGCCGTTGTCATGATTCACAAGCACAACGATGGGTCACTTGTCATTATTTGGGGTTTCAGCTTAAAATAATCTCTCCATCCTTCGTTTAAAGAAATATCAATAAGTGAAATAATTTAAACATGGCAATCAAACTCTAATTGATAAAGTATGTGTTTTTTTCATATCACTAGAAGTTTTGTAATAACTAAATTTGGTATTTACATAAATTAGTTTGTTGATTCTTACTGGGTTGCTGGTTTGAGCTTTTTAATTTTTATTTTTGGTATTCCAGCACTTCTACAGTTCTTTCTCCTCAGAAAGAAAACACAGCTACTAGCAGCTAGTAGGATGAATAAAGACAATGTCTTTAAAAATTAGTTAGTTGTGAAGGACATAATATATTGTGCTACTACACTTTATTACTCTATGGTATCGTTTAATGAGCAAAAGTCTTAATTTTAGCAAAGTCAAATTTATTGATCTCCTTTATAGTTAGTGCTTTTTGTATTCTATTTAAGAACTCTCTCCTATTCCCCGGGTCGTGAAGATAATTCTGCGTTAGCTTCTTGAAGTTTCATTGTTTTGACTTTAACATTTACACAGTGGGGAAAGGATTGTCATGTCAATAAATGGTGTTGGGAAAACTGGATACCCACATACAAAAGAATGAAAATGGACCCTCAACTTACACAAAAATCAACTCGGATTAAAGTCTTAAGTGTAAGAACTAAAACTCAGACTCCTAGATGACAACATAAGGTAAAAGCTTCTTGACATTGGCCGTGGCAATGATTTCTTGGATATAACACCAAAAGCACAGGCAACAAAAGCAAAAACAGGCAAATGGAATTACATCAAACTAAAACTTCAGCACAGGAAAGGAAACAAAATAGTGAAAGGCAAGCTGTGGAATAAAAGAAAATATTCGCAAACCATATATCTGATAAAGGGTTAATGTTCAAAAACTGTAAGGAAATCCTACAACTCAATAGCAAAAACCAAAAACAGATAACCTGATTTAAAGTTGGGCAAAGGACCTGAATAGACATTTCTCCAAAGATGATATACAAATGGCCAACAGGTGTATGAAGAGATACTCAACATCACTAATCCTCAGGGAAATTAAAATTACAGTGAGATATCACGTCATACCTGTTTGAATTGCCATATCAAAAAAAAACCCCAAAAGATTTGTGGAATCTAAAAAATACAATAAACTAGTAAATAAAACAGAAGCAGACTCACAGATGCAGAGAACAAACTGGTGGTTACCAGTGGGGAGAGGGAAGGGGGGAAGAGCGATATAGGAGTAAGGGGAAATAAAGGGTTATGGGATTATACAAAATCATCTGTGTGAAACTTTTTTTTTTATTGGAATATAGTTGATTTTCAATGTTGTGTTAGCTTCGGGTGTACAGCAGAGTGACTCAGTTACACACATACATATATTCTTTTTCAGATTCTTTACCCATATAAGTTATTACAGAAAATTGAGTAGAGTTCCCTGTGTTTTACAGTAGGTCCTTGTTGGTTATCTATTTTATATATAGTAGTGTGTGTATATGTTAATCTGAAGCTCCTTATTTATCCCTCCCCACTACGTTTCCCCTTTAGTAACCATAAGTTTGTTTCTAAAATCTGTACGTCTGTTTTGTAAACTTTTGTAAATAAGCTCATTTGTATTATTTTTTAAAAATTAGATTCCATGTATGAGTGATACATAGGATATTTATCTTTCTCTGTCTGACTTCACTTTGTATGATAATTTCTAGGTCCATCCATGTTGCTGCAAATAGCATTATTTCATTCTTTTTTATGGCTGAATAATATTCCATTGTATATATATACCATTTCTTTATCCATTTATCTGTCGATGGACATTTAGGTTGCTTCCGTGTCTTGGCTATTGTATATGGTACTGCAATGAACATTGGGTTCATTATATCTTTTCGAATTATGATTTTCTCCAGATATATGCCCAGGAGTGGGATTGCTGGATCATATGGTAGCTCTATTTTTAATAGTTTTTAAGGAACCTCCATACTGTTCTCCATAGTGGCTGTACCAGTTTACATTCCCACCAACAGTGTGGGAGGGTTCTCTTTTCTCCACACCCTCTCCAGCATTTATTGTTTGTAGACTTTTTGATGATGGCCATTTTGACTGTGTGTATGAAACTTTTGAAAATTGTAAAGCACTATAGAATTTAAAGAACCTTTCATTCAATTTAAAAAAAGCATTATTTATCCCTTACATCAAAAAAAATAACAAAACAAAGAAAGATCAGTGTTGGCAAAGATGTGGAGAAAAGGGAACTTTTGTACACTGTGCAAATGTAAATTAGTACAGCCACTATAGAAGACAGTATGGAGGTTGCTCAAAAAAATTTTGCTTAGTCACCATTACAGCATTATCAAGAGAGGCTAGATTATCAAACAATCCCCCAAATCTCAGGGGCTTACAAAAACAAAGGTTTATTTCTCCCTAACATGACCTGTCCACCATGGGTCAGCTGCAGCTTTGTTCCACATCCTATTCACTCTGGGACTCCATAGCAGCCTCTCTCAGGAACATCACTGACCATCATGGCAAAGGAAAAGAGAACATGGTGACCCATGAGCTAAATCTTAATGCTTTGGCCTAGATGCAACACATGTCACTCATTAATATCTCATGGCCAAAGTAAGTCATAGGCCAAACCTGCCATCAAGGAGAGGAGGATACATAATCATATGATTGGGAAGGACAGGAAATTGGGGGAACAATAATGTTTCCTACCACAATTATTTCCTTTTCCTTTGACCAACAAATCAAGGTTTTTACACATGAGCACCTCAATACCCCATTTTACTGAAAGAAAAGTGGTATGATTTTTATCTGTTTCTGCCAATTTAATGTAATCTTTTCCATTTTCCCCCTCCAAGCTATATTTCTTAGAGTGACAGAATTTTAAAGTTGGAAGTGATTTTAGAGATAGTCCAACTCAAGCTACTTAATTGTATCAGTACTCAGGGAGGAAATTGTAACATGTCCATGTCCTAAATTGCAGTTAGACACAAAACAGGATAGAACCCATGTCTCCCAGCTCATAATTGAATGCTGCTTCTACCACATATAGTTTCATTTTCAAACCTGAGTTATTAAGATGATATGCTTTTTAATCGAGTACATGTTATTCAATACACGAACATGATTACAGAAAACACTTAAACGTGTAGGAAAAAATGTAAAGATGGAACTCATGTTTGGATATCACTTTACAACATACGCTTTTGTATACAGAATCTTTTGGTTGCAAATGGAAAACCCAACTCAAACTGACTAAAGAAGAGGAAATTTATTGACTCGTGCAATTATAAAGTTTAGAAGAAAAGTTGGCTCTGAGCTTGAATCCAGGGGCTCGAATGATGTCGTCAGGATCCTTGTATCTCCAGCTGTTTCCTCTGGGTGGGCCTCCTCACATAGTCTCAAGTCACTGAAGCACCAGGCTTACATTCTAGAAATGTAGCAATGTCAGCCAAAAGCCTAATCATTCCTAGGATCTGGGGAAATCTTCTCACTGCTTGCATTATATGTCTATCCTTGAGCCTATTCCTGTGGGCAGAGGGTGTTACCAAACCAAACTTGGGTCCCCTTGCCCCATACACAGCAAAGCCAATCTACTGACACAGGGTTGTAATGAAGGCAAGTACAACAGTTATTGCAGGGCCAAGCAAGGAGAACAGGCAGGTCATGCTCAAAAGCCCCGAACTTCTGATGGCTTTCAGGAAAGGGACTTTGAAGACAAAGTGAGGGAGAGAGTCTCAGGGTATGTGATCGGCTTGTGCACAATTCTCTGATGGGTTGATGGTGAGGTAACAGGGTGATGTTTGGGGAATCTCCATTAACCTTCTGGTTCTAATTGGCCTGGGGTCGTCATGCAGTTAACTTCCTCCACCTGGCGAGGGTTTTCGTATCTGCAAAACAGATCAAGGATATGGCTCAGGATATTGTCTAGAGCCCTTGAGGAGGAACTAAAGGTCCTTGACTTTGTTTTATAGCTAAATTATTATTTTTGTCTTGCGTGGCTGTTTCCCTATGTTTCTGCATTTTCTCACTCCTCTGATTAAATTTGCTCTTTGGAACTCGTGGAAGACCTAGGAGGCCAAAGCTTTTTAACAAACGAGGTGGGGGACGTAAGTGGGGGACCTGTCCCCAGGAAGCCCTTGCAGGGTCCTGCTTGGCTTCAAGGGAAGCAGTGTTCTGATTGGTTACATGTGAGGTCAGACCCACACAAACCTTGTACATTGAGAGAGGAGGAGGAAGGGTTGGTTTGCAAAGGGAAAATCAGGCTGCTCTTATGCAAAAACGCAAGAGGCAAAAGCAACAGATGTTCCTTATAGCTGCTGGTTGCGCTGGTTCTCTATAGGGAAAACCTGGAAATTTTGGCAAATTTTATAATCTTTAAAAAACTGAATAACAACCAGAAAATGGATTTGATAAATAGGTGTATGGTGAAAAATAACATGGGAGTAATTACTATAAGAAATTTTAGCATATACATGGTCAACTTTTTTGTGGAATCAAAGGAATCTGAATGTGAGGATAAGAAGTAAATTGGGAATCAAAATACATGTGATTAAAAGACTTTCTTTGGGAAGCGGCTGCACTTTTTCCCTCCTGTTTCCCTCCCAAACACACTACCCACCACCAATTTTTGTTGAAATGTGTGTGGGTTTCTAGGAGGAAAGAAATTTCTAGTTTTGTTGCTATGGCTCTTGGGTGAGTTGCCAGGAGGAAAACAACACCACTGCTATTTTTTTGACAGAGCATTCTGTCACACTGAGAACGCACTTGAGAGCACATGAGCAAGCAGATTTTAAACCAATATTTCTGCTACTACCACCCAGTCCTCCATTTAAATTTTCTGCTTGAGTGTTCCAAAAATGTTGCTCCAAATTACATGATATGCAAATTATCCTTTTTCTCACTGTAGGAAAAAAAAAGTAGAGAACATTAATGTGGTCTTTCTGTCTTGACTGAAAGGGATCCCTATAAAAGAATTCTTGATGTAGGTTAGATCTTCACTTTGGAGTAAGAGATTACATGGAAGAAATTTCAGTATTACTCTTCTTGTTTGTGATGACTAGAGACTTTAAGAAGATAGAAAACCCCACTTAGCTAAGACTAAACTTTTTATCCTGGCACGCAGGCTCTAATTGCGTCCTATATCACCCACCCTACATTATCTATTGCCACAGCGCTGCACATGTGTCCTCTGCACTATTCCAGCTAGTCTCCTTCCTGTCCTCCACATGCATAGTTATTACTTATTTTAATAATTTTTTCCTACATTTTCTGATAGATTATGAGCTCCTGCAGTGCAGGGTCCATAAGTCGACAATACATAATTGTTGAATTAATGAATTCGATTGCTATGATGTTTTGCTTTTTTCTGTCTCTCTAAAACCTTCCTGCCCCCAACTGCTTCCCATTTGCTTCTGTTTCTTTCTACTCTGAATTCCTATCAACAACACCCAAAATCCACTATTCAGCAAATATATCAGATACCCTCCGTGCTGGGTCTTGGCCCTGATAGAGACTACATTTCCCAGACTTCCACGCAGCTTGGCTATATAATTGTTTTCACCAGCGAAATGTGAATGGACGTGGTTTGTGCACATCGCTCCCCTTACTCTTGCTTAAAAGGAAATTGCTGCCCTGTACTTTTCCCCATTAGGTTCTTCCTGTGTGCTGTAAACCCAAATGTGTCTGCAACCCATCTTCGACCAAATAGAAAAAGACAGGTTCTTTACTGCTTTGCTGCTCAAAAGAGTGATTTCCTGAGAGCTTGTTAGTATCTTAGACTTCATCCAAGACCTACTGAATTAGAAGCTGCATTTTAACAAGATCCCAGGTGATTCACATTCACATTAAACTTTGAGAAGCTCTGCTTTAGGGGCTGGCAGAGGAACTGTATGGAAAGAATGTTGGTCTTTGATGAAGACCTCGTGAAGCAGAGCAATTGCTCCTCCCATATCTATATGATTTGGGAATATATATGTTATATATATTATATATAAATAATTTGAATATGAATATACATGTTTTCAAATTATTTAAGGCTGGGCTTTTTCCCTCCAAGTGTTTATAATTTAGTAGAGGGGAAAAGATAGAGGAATATTAAAATTATAGATGCTATAAGAAAGTTTACTGCATATTTGCTGGTTTTCTTCTTAGGATGGGGGAAGCTTGTGGTAGACAGTGTAATGCTCCCCCAAAGATGTCTGTGTCCTAATTTCCTAAACCTGTGAATATGTTACTTTATATGCCAAAAGGGACTTTGCAGATATGATTACTCTAGGGACGTTAAATGAAATTAGCCTGGGTTAGCCAGGTGAGGCCAATGTAACCACAAGGGTCTTTATAAAGAGGGAGGCGGAGGATCTGAGTCAGAAGAGTTGCCGGGAGGATGGAAGCTGAGGTTGGAGTGATGCCTTTGCTGGAGCAGAGCCGTGAGACGAGGAATGCGGGCAGTCTCTAGAACCTGGGAAAGGTAAGGAATGGATTCTTCCCTAGAGCCTCCAGAAAGAGTGCCGTCTTGCTAATACCATAAGGTTAGGACCGTTCGTGGACTTCTTCTGTCTGCCAGAACTGTTAAGATGATAAATTTGTGTTCTGGCGTTTTCTTGGTTTTTTGTTTGTTTTTGTGTTGTTGTTTTATTTTAAGCTACTAAATGTGTGGTAATTTGTTACAGCAGTGATAGGAAATAAATACATAGCTCTTTGGTTTTGGGCAGCCCATGCCCCACACGCTGATGTGTCTGGGAGGTGGAGCCAGGCATTCTTTTCCTCATCCTTGGTCGATTATATGTTCTTGCTCAGGACATGGAATTTTGAGAGAGTGAGGTAGACTTGGAATTAGAAATTAGTTATGGAGGTGGTGGCAGCAGTGGCCAGACTATTTCTGTGACATGACCTGGCCTATGTTTCCCACTGCCCATGTCACTGGGTTCCTATCCATTATCTAGACCTGTTTCACAGGTTTTCCTATTGATTCTGTCAGTTTACCCTGTGTTACCAATTAACTCCTTCTCTCAGGTTTCTATTGTTTACAGCCAAGAGCGCTGATGAATTCAGAGAGCCGTATAGTTAATGTGTGCATATTTCAATATTCCTAGTAGATACTCAGTCTTAGGAGGGGAGAGCCTTTGTTTCATTCATCTTTGTACCTACGGCTTTAGGTACAGTGAGTGTCTTGCACTCAATACATACTTGTTGAATAAAAGCAGCAAACAACTACGATGCTGCTACTTGAAAGAAAGGGGTAATTATAGAAGTAGGCTTGAAGTTTATACGAAGGAGTTAGCATTAAATGGAGACTTGAAAGATGCATAGGATTTCTGTTGGCCAGATAAGGAGGGGGCATTCTTAAGCAATAAACCATAGGTGGTTCACCAGCTAAAAACCTTTCTGGTATTTGGCCACCTTTTAGAGACTTTGTTTATTTATTTATAAACATGCAGGTTAAGATATGACCAATATACTCATTATTTAAAGAAGTCAATCTTAAGCAGAAGATTCTCTCCATTAGACACCTGCAGACCAGGGCTTAGCAATGTATGAGACATGGGGCGAGGTTGCTGCTATCTACAACTCTTGCTGACATCCAGGGAGACCAGCCATGCAGATTTCCTTTTATGCTTCCTTTCAGTGCTAGCACTGTTCCACATCCTCACTGTGCCCCATTTGTCTTAAATTCAAATTCCCAGATCCCCCAATGAGGCTAGAAGATAGTTGTACCAAAAGTTGGGGGTGTGTATGTTGAAAACAAAGTTAGTCTAGAAGACTCCCTGGTCATGTACACAATGAGTAAGCTCAAAATAGTTTTCTCTCACATTCCAGTTCTCACAGCATCAAGTAATTCTAGAGTACCTGCCAGATAGCCACAATTCCTGTTTATAGTTTGGTCGAGGGAATACAGACGTTAAAGAAATAGAATGATGAAAGTTACTAGAGGGAAAGCACAGGGTGCGATGAGAGACAGTATATGATAAGCACTGGCATCCTTCCATCTTTAGGCCTCCCTTACTGTCAACTTCACAGGGCAGCAAAGAGTTGCCCACTGAGGACCTATCCAGTATATTTTTAAAGATATATTTTATAGAACTATATTACTGAACATTTGGAAAGTAGAGAATAAAGCTACCCATAGTCCTCTACTCGAGCCACACCCTACAAAATCCCTCTCAAGTATTTTTTTTTTTTTTTCCTGTACGCGAGCCTCTCACCGTTGTGGCCTCTCCCGTTGCGGAGCACAGGCTCCGGACGCACAGGCTCAGCGGCCATGGCTCACGGGCCCAGCCGCTCCGCGGCATGTGGGATCTTCACGGACCAGGGCACGAACCCGTGTCCCCTGCATCGGCAGGCGGACTCCCAACCACTGCGCCACCAGGGAAGACCCCCCCTCAAGTTTTTATTGTGTAATCTGAAATAGCTATCATTTATTGTACACTATGTGCAATGCCCTGTGCTAAGTATCTTCTATACAGGATCTTATTTCATCCTCGCAACAATCCTGTAATGTAGACATTTTATCTCCATTTTATAGATCAGGGAACTGAGGCTCAGAGGTTACACAGCTAGTAATGAGATTCAAAACAAGTCTGAATCACAAACCAAATCCAACAACACATGGAAAGGGTCATACCCCCAATCAAGCTGGATTCATCCCCGGGTCACAGGGATGGTTCAGTATACACAAATCAATCAATGAGTTACAGCACATCAACAAAAGAAAATACAAAAGCCACATGATCATCTCAATAGATGCAGAAAAAGCATTTGATAAAAATTCAACATCCATTCATGATTAAAAATCACCAAATTTGGTATAGAGGGAACAAATCTCAGCATAATAAAAGCAATTTATGACAAACTCACAGCCAACAAAATACTCAACGGTGAAAAGCTGAAAGCCTTCCTGCTAAATTCTGGGACAAGACAAGGGTGCCTACTCTCACCACTTCTATTCAACATAGTATTGGAAATCCTAGCCACAGCAAACCGAGAAGAAAAATAAAAGGCATCCAATAGAAAGAGAGAGGTAAAATTGTCATTATATGCGATGACATGATACTCTATACAGAGAACCCTAAAGATTCCACACAAAAACTATTAGAAATGATAAATGAATTCAGCAAGGTAGCAGGATACAAGATTAACATACAGAAATCTTTTGCATTTCTTTACACTAACAATGAAATATCAGAAAGAAAAAGTTAAAAAAATTGCTTTTTAAAATCACCAGATACTATAAAACTCCTAAAGGAAGGCATAGGCAGAATGCTCTTTGACATAAATCGCAGCAATAGTTTTTTGGATCTGTCTCCTAGAGTAATGGAAATAAATGAGACCTAATTAAGCTTAAAAGCTTTTGCACAGCAAAGGAAACCACAAACAAACCACAAAGAAAACCTACAGAATAGGAGAAAATATTTGCAAATGATGTTACCGACAAGGGATTAATTTCCAAAATACACAAACAGCGCATACAGCTCAATATCAAAAATACAACTCAATCAAAAAATGGGCAAAAGACCTAAATAGACATTTCTCCAAAGAAGACATACAGATGGCCAACAGGCACATGAAAAGATGCTCAACATCACTAATTATTAGAGAAATGCAAATCAAAACTGCAATGAGGTATTCCCTCATGATGCTCAGAATGGCCATCATCAAAAATTCTGCAAATAATAAATGCTAAAGAGGGTGTAAAGAAAAGAGAACCCTCCTGCACTGTTGGTGGGAGTGTAAATTGGTGCAGTCTATGGAGAAGAGTATGGAGGTTCCTTAAAAAGCTAAAAATAGACTTACTGTATGATCATGCAATCCCACTCCTGGGCATATATCTGGAGAAAAAGATAATACATGCACCATATTCATAGCAGCACTATTTACAATAGCCAAGACATGGTAGCAACCTATATATCCATCAACGGATGAATGGATAAAGAAGATGTGGTATACATATACAATGGAATACTACTCAGCCATAAAATAGAATGAAATAATGCCATTTGCAGCAACATGGATGAACCTAGAGATTATTACACTAAGTGAAGTAAGTCAGAGAAAGACAAATATCATATGATATCATTTATAAGTGGAATCTTTAAAAATGATACAAGTGAACTTATTTACAAAACAGAAATAGACTCAGACATAGAAAACAAATAATGGTTACCAAAGGGGAAAGTGGGGGGAGGGAAAAATTAGGAGTTTGAGATGAACAGATACTACTATTCATAAAATAAACAAAAAGGACTCACTGTATAGTACAGAGAAGTATATTCAATACCTTGTCATCTACACTGGAAAAGAATCTGAAAAAGTATATATATATTCTAATATATATATATATAATATAGAATATATAGAATCACTTTTCTGTATACCTGAAACTAACACAACTTTTATTTTTTAATATTTATTTATTTTTGGCTGTGTTGGGTCTTTGCGGCTGTGTTGGGTCTTTGCTGCTGCGCGCGGTCTTTCTCTAGTTGTGGCGAGCAGGGGCTACTCTTTGTTGCAGTGCGCAGGCTTCTCACTGTGGTGGCTTCTCTTTGTTGCAGAGCACAGGCTCTAGGCATGTGGGCTCAGTAGTTGTGGCACGCAGGCTCTAGAGTGCAGGCTCAGTAGTTGTGGCACACTGGCTTAGTTGCTCTGTGGCATGTGAGATCTTCCCACAACAGGGATCGAACCCACGTTCCCTGCATTGTCGGGCAGATTCTTAACCACTGCGCTACCAGGGAAGTCCCTAACACAACTTTTAAATCAACTATACTTCAATTAAAAAAAAAGTCTGGGGTGGGACAGGGAGGGTGGGAGGGAGGGAGATGCAAGAGGGAAGAGATATGGGGACATACGTATATGCATAACTGATTCACTTTGTTATAAAGCAGAAACTGACACACGATTGTAAAGCAATTATACTCTAATAAAGATGTTAAAATTTTTTTAAGAAGTCTGAATCTATGAACAATGGTTTTATGTACTGCATAAATCCGATATACTCAATAAATCCAATATACTCTTTCCACTTAATATTACACATATTACTTTAAATAACGTTCTGCGTATCTTTGTGTTATTTTGGTCACATTTTGGATCATATTTTTATGATAGGCCTTGAATAATGAAGTAGGGAAGGGTAAGACTCCTGATGTAGACTGATAAAACTCACTCTCCTATGGGCTGCACTGTTTTAAAATATGGACAATTTAATTTTGAAATAGGGACAGTTTCAACTCCTCGTTTGCAGTATAGGAGATCATTATAAAACCTCTATATTAGGCAAGAAAGCACCTCAATTTTAATTTCCACGTTTTCGGAATTCCTTCGTTCATTTACAGGTTCTATTTCCTTTCTAACTCATCTAGAAAGTTTTAAACTGATGTCAGCCGTGACAATTTAGAGTTTGAAAAAGGCCTCAGAAACCTTCCAGTCTATCTTCTTCATTTACCAGGCTGAGGAAACAGGTCCAAAACAATTAAGTGGAGGGCTGCACGTAACTTCCACGGGGCAGTCAAGGGCGCTGTTATCTACTCCTTTACTAGAGCCAACCTAGGGTACGAACAGGTGTTAGAAACAGCAGTAATACATTACAACCAAGACAGACCTATCTCTGAAATATTCAGATCATTTTGATGTTTATTTTTGTTGCAAAATCCTAGACATTTTCATTAATAAGTAGACCAAGTTGAGGGGCGGAGCAAGGCTCTTCTCCAGCCTACATTAACAGAGAGAATAAAACCCCAGCTCGTACTGCCCCACCGTTTGGAAACGGGTGAACGACCTCCTAAGAAGCTGCGGCTGCGACCCTAGGTTCCCGCTATGTCTGCAGCCGGGCGGGGCGGGGCGGGGCTGGGAGCCGGTAGGCGCAGACGGGGTGCAGTGCGCAGGCGCGCACCTGTGAAGCGCAGGGGCCCCGGGCACCCGGCCGCTCCCACCTCCCTTGTCTCTCCACCCGCAGGCCCCGCCTCGCTTCCTCCCCTCAGACGCCCTGTGGCTCGGCCGGCGGACGGCGTGTTGCTGCGTCATCGCCAGTGGCCGGTTTGAATGAGGCTCTTGTCGCACTGAATCTGCCGCCACTACCGCGCCTCCGCCTCGGCCGCCGCCACAGCTTCTTTGCGGCCCTTTCCTTTCGCCGCTCTTGCCAGGCCCAGCCTTCCTGCGCCACCGCCGCCTCCTAGCGCGCCCTGCCATGCCGCTCTACTCCGGTGAGCGCCCTCCTCGTCTCGTGCTCCGCAGTCCCGCCCGGGGCTAGGCCTCTGTGTAGGCCTGGCCTGCAGGGCGGGTGCCCCGCTGAGCACGGGGCGGGGATTCCGCGGCGTGGAGGGGACCCTGGCCCCTTTCTCTCTCCCTGCGAGTTCCGGGCCCTGCAACGCGAGGGAGCCGTGCCCCTCCTGGGCCACCGCGTGCGTGGGGTGGGAGCCGGAGGGGAGGTGGGGAAGCAGCGAGCGTCCGCCCCTCCGAGTGGTGACTCTGCAGAATAGTTCTGTCTCTGTCCTCGCGTGCGGGGTAGGGTGAGGTTGTGTCCCGGGGCAGCAGGGACCAGGCTGGAGGTGCAGTGGCATTTCCTGAACCTCTTCAGTGGTAGCCGTAGCCGTGGAAGGGAGCGGCCAGGAGGGGAAGCCTCGGTAAGGGAGTGATGGAGGGACCAGAGATGTGAGGTTAAGCCTTCCTTCCTTCCTCGTTCTGGGGGTTTCCCTCCATAGCCTCCCTTCGCTTACCCCTTGCTGCCACCACCCCGTTTGTACCAATTTCATTTTTATCCCGAGGCAGATTGCGAGCTTTTTGCTTCATTTTCATTTCATCAGACACTGTTTTGTGTTTCTGTGTCCGAAGCACAGTGTTAGCTTTGAGAGGTAAAGGAATACAAATGGTCGCGGGTATCATTTCCTTTTGATTGGCGTTTGACAGGGTTTTTTTACGTGATGGCAGTCCGAGGGGTTGGCCAGGGATCATGTTTTTACCGAGTTAATGGACCTTGCTGTCTCCTAGTGTAATTCAAAATGGCCCCTAAAGTGTATGTGGTGGCTCCAGTTGACTAGCGATGTGTGATTCATTGGCCATCCTTGACGCTGTATCATAATTCCTTTATTGAAGATTCAGCGTTTTCAAAGAATGACATCAAACAAAATAATGTTTAAACTCGACATGGATTCTCGATGTTCTAGAATCTTGAATGCTTTAATAATGATTTTTTGTTTGTTTTTTTGGGTGAAGTATAAAAGAATAGCTTTATTGCTTTGCCAGGCAAAGGGGGCCACAGCAGGCTAATGCCCTCAAAACTGTGTGTCCCCAAATGCTTTAATAATGATTGCTCAACCTCTTTTTCTAAGGCCACAACAATGGAACAGTAGAATGGTACTTGAAATATTCTGTTTATGCAGTATAGAATTTAAGTGGCATTAATGAAGTAACGGCGGTAAATACCTGTGTATGCTAATACTTAAGCACACACAGGTAGTTTGTTCCCCTCAAAAAATGCCTGTACTCACCAAACTTTCTTAGAAATTGAGTTCCATCTTAAATATTTAATCAGATCTTTTCCTCATTTCCAAAATGAGGGAATTGAAGTAGATTTCTAAGGTTTCTTCCTTTGACATCTCCATATTGAGAATCTGTATTTTCAGATTCTGCAAAAAGCCCTGTATTAAAACAAGAACATCTTAAGTACTGTCATAAGTTTTGATAGAAAATTAAACGTCCAGACACTTACGTGTTTAAGAAGAAGTGCTGTAAAAATTAGCGAACACTTTTTTGTCTGGTACAAAGCTAATTTTTTTTTTTTTTTTTTTTTTTGCGGTACGCGGGCCTCTCACTGTTGTGGCCTCTCCCGTTGCGGAGCACAGGCTCCGGACGCGCAGGCTCAGCGGCCATGGCTCACGGGCCCAGCCACTCCGCGGCATGTGGGATCTTCCCGGACTGGGGCACGAACCCGTGTCCCCTGCATCGTCAGGCGGACTCTCAACCACTGCACCACCAGGGAAGCCCAAAGCTAATGTTTTTTATACCTGTTGCTTTGTTTTAATTTTCAACATAGTCCCGTGGTACTAGTATAATTCTCCTTTATGGCAGCGGTCCTCAACCTTTTTGGCACCAGAGACCAGTCGTGGAAGACAGTTTTTCCACAGTCCCGGGGAGGGGTTGGGGAGGAATGGTTTCGGGATGATTCAAGCACATTACATTTATTGTGCACTTTATTTCTATTATTACTACATTGTAATATATAATGAAATAATTATACAACTCTCCATAATGCAGAATCAGTGGGAGCCCTGAGCTTGTTTTCACTTCCCACTCACTGATAGGGTTTTGATATGAGTCTGCAAGCAGTTGATTTATTATGGTCTCTGTGCAGTCAGATCTGTCTGCTAATGATAATCTGTATTTGCAGCCGCTCCCCAGCGGTAGCATCACTGTCTCAGCTCCACCTCAGATCATCAGGCATTAGATTCTCATAATGAGCGTGCAACCTAGATCCCACGCATGCGTAGTTCACTGTAGGGTTTGTGCTCCTATGAGAATCTAATGCTGCCACTGATCTGACAGGAGGTGGAGCTCAGGCGGTAACGCAAGCCGTGGGGAGCGGCTGTAAATACAGAAGAAGCTTCTTTCCCTCACCTGCTGCTCACCTCCTGCTGTGCGGCCCGGTTCCTAACAGGCCATGGTGTGGTAATGGTCCGTGGCCTTGGGGTTGGGAACCCCTGGTTTATGGGTAAGCAAAAAGTTTAACTTGCCCATGGTGACACAGCTAAATAAATTTCAGATTCGTCTTCATTATTTCTAATACAGTTTTGATTTAGTCCTCCCTCTTTTGTTTGTACTATTGTTATATGTTTCTGGTTTGTCTCAATGATTGTAGTCGTTCCCCCTTCAAACCAGTATTTTCTCTGCTGCTGCTAGAGTGTTCTAATGTTCAAACCAGACCAAAGTGGCCTTTATGAAAACCTTTCAGGGGCTGCACATTTTGTACAACCTAAAGCCTGTATGTTTTAATGTGACTTATGTTATCTTCCCTGATTTGATCTTTGGTCAGTTTCTCCTTTTTCAGCTGCTTCCCCTTCACTCTGGGAATTACTTGTATCTCAGAGGACACCATGCTGCTTTATGCTTTTGAGTCTTTTCCAAGAATGCTTTTATTCTTATTCTCTAACACCTGATTTTTTCTTTGAGACTCAAAGTTGATAGTGGTAACTCACAGTTAACACTTTCTCCAGAGAATCCTTCCTCCCTCATGAAGCATTCCACTGTGCTCCTCTAGCATTTGTAATATTTATATTGTATTGTTAATTATTTTAACCTTTTTCCCTCTCTCCTTTATTAAACTGTGAGTTCACAGAGAGTCTCCCTAATCCTTGTTACTGGGCTTATCATTGAATGAACGCTAACACGTTAATTGAACTAGTGAAAGAATAGGGATTTGGAGTCAGGGTCACTTTTTTATATTCTGATTTTAGTAATCAGAGAAATTAGACAACTATTAATTATGGGATTCTCATTTTGAGTAGGTATAAAGTTTTCAGTGGAAAAAACTGTGTACATCCTTGAGTGAGTGAGTTTGTTTGTTTGTTTATTTATTTATTTTTGACTGTGCTGTATGGCTTGTGGGATCTTAGTTCCCTGACCAGGGATTGAAACCGGGCCCTGGGCAGTGAAAGCATGGAGTCCTAACCACTGGACCGCCAGGGAATTCCCTAGTTTGTTTATGTTAACATATTTCAAAAGTTAGCTATTTTATAAGATTGAAATTTTTTTATTGTGGTAAAATATATGTAACATAAAGTGTAGTTTTAAACAGTTTTAAGTGCACAGTTTTTAACATTGAGTACATTCAGATTGCTCTGCAGCCGTCATCACCACCCACCTCTAGAAATTCTTCCCATTCCTAAAATGAAACTCTGTACCCCTGTTTCCATTTCCCCCAGCCTCCAGGCAACCCCCATTCTTCTTTCTGTCTCTAGGAATTTGACCACTCTAGGTACCTCACATAAGTAGAATCATACAGTATTTGTCCTTTTGTGACTGGCTTGTGTCACTTAGCATAATGTCTCCAAGGTTCATCCATGTGGTAGAATGTGTCAGAATTTCATTATTTTTTTAAGGCTGATTAATGTCCATTGTATGTATATTCCACTGTTGATGGGCACTTGGGTTGCTCCCATTTCTAGGCTATTGTGAAATAATGCTGCTAGGAACATGGGTATACAAATATCAGTTTGATTCCCTGGTTGCCATACTTTTGGGTATATACCTAGAAATGGAATTGCTGGATCACATAGTAGTAATTCTATGCCTGATTTTTGAGGAACCACCATACTTTCTGTCACAGTGGCGGTACCATTTTTATATTCCCAGAGCAATGCACAAGCGTTCCAATTTCCCCACATCCCTGCCAACACTTGTTATCTTCTGTGGTTTTGTTGTTGTAGCCATCTGAATGGCTGTGAAGTAGGATTTCTATAATTTTTAATAATTTAGCTATATTTTTGGATTCTTAATATTTGACCACCTCTTGCTCAGGAGGCAGACCTTTCAGTTCTTCTACACCTTTCTTCCTATAATCCAGGATCTATATTCCTTAACCTGTTTTCAGTGTGCTTTATTTTCCCAAGAATATTTTTTCTTCTCAAAATACTCTAGCCTTTCTTTCCCCTCTCTATTTCAGCAGTATGTAATATTCAACTGATTTTAATGATTGTTTAAATAAACACATTCTGAAGTCTGTGAACTTTATTTTGGGAAGTGTTTCAGTGTGGTCATATTTTGCAGATACTATTGGAGTAGGATTCAGAAGCCCTGTATATTTACTGACTGGTTTTGTGACATTAATCAATCAGCTTCTTTTAAGTCTCAATTTCCTTATTTATCAAATGAGAAGTTGGATTAGATCCAGTTAAATTTTATCCAAGATCTGTTGCATTCACTTCACTCCTGATTTGGTAGGCCTTAGGTGTGTAAAAAGATTAATGACATAGTTTGGCTTTTAAGAACTAGCCTAATAGTTCCCTAAGGATCTTCTAAATCTTAAGTCTTGTTATTTTGTAAATTAAAAAAAAATTATGGTTTGTTTGCAGTTACTGTGAAATGGGGAAAGGAGAAATTTGAAGGTGTAGAACTGAATACTGATGAACCTCCAATGGTGTTCAAGGCTCAGCTTTTTGCACTGACTGGAGTCCAGCCGGCCAGACAGAAGGTTATGGTGAAAGGAGGAACATTGAAGGTAAAATTTAGTCCAGATTTTCATTATGTACTAGTGAAAATAACTAGCACCAGAAAGTGCAGCATTTAAGGTATTTTTTATTTGGTGAGAGTATATAGTCTGTGGTATTAAAACTCTTATTCATGTTAGTTTAAGGAAGGAACATTGTAGCCATTTCAAAAGACTATATTATAAAGCATCATTAAAATTTTGATTTTAAAATGCATTTTATCAGTGATTATCTCTGGAGGTCAGGGGATTGGGGCACTTTCCATTTATCTGTGTTTGAATTTTTTTCTTATGAATGTGTGTTAAAAGTATTTCATTTTGTATAGACTAAAAAAGTCTATTTGTATTTCCTTAGTAATTTTCAGTTATGGGGTTAGAAATTTTATCTCTGTTAAAAATGTGGAACAGTATGGTAAATTTATTTTTTAAAGGCTACTACACAATGTGTTTTTGTATATACATGCGAATGTACCAAATTTACTAAGGCCCTGGTTCTGGAATACTAGAAAACTGTTAGTTTTTCCTTTGGCCTTTCTTGCATCCTACCATTAAAAGGAGCCCCTTTCTCTTAGAAGTAATCACTATCTAACATCTGCCTGGAGATGGGAGGAAAGAAATTTTTGTTTAAAAGGGAGGGAATTTAAGTTTTCCATTAGTTCTGTTGGAAGGATCACATTGATTACAGTTAAGAGTCCAAGCTTACCAGTATCATTGATGAAGGGCCACAGAAAAGATGTGAAGGTATTTTCTTTATTATTGTTTGTAATACTATATACGTTTTTTTTTTTTTGTGTGGTACGCGGGCCTCTCACTGCCGTGGCCTCTCCTGCTGCGGAGCACAGGCTCCGGACGCGCAGGCCCAGCGGCCACGGCTCACGGTCCCAGCCGCTCCACGGCACGTGGGATCTTCCCGGACCGGGGCACGAACCCGTGTCCCCTGCATTGGCAGGCGGACTCCCAACCACTGCGCCACCAGGGAAGCCCATAAGTATAGTTTTTAAAATACACTTTCTTCAAGAGTTAGATGTGAAATGCTAAAGAGCTCTAATTAACTTTAGAGATAAGGATTGGCTACCCCTGTTAGCTGGGCCGTAAAACAGATATTGGTGAAGAAACATTGTTTCCCCTCAAGTTGCAGTATGAGCTTCTGGTCATTAGTGAACTTGGTAACGTAATTTGTGCTGAACTGTGTACTGGTGGTATACTGTGGAGAATTACAGAAAAATGTGAATTAAATGAAACTATGACTAATAGCTACCACTTACTGAATACTTACTCTGTGCCAGGTTTTTGTTTTCTGTAATTGTCAACTGTATGTATATTAAAAATGAGGAAAGTAAATGTATTTTACATATTTTACTGAGCATCAGAGAGGCTTAAGTAACATATAGTAAGGCACCAAAAGAACATGTGATTTACAAGTCGAGCAGATCTGGGTTCATTTCCCAGCTTTGTGTGACCTTGGATAAGTAGGAGGAGGCATTATTTGAGGAGACATTTATAATTATCATTCCTTATGATTAGCAGTAATAGCCCTTAAACTGAGAAGGGCATTTAGAAACTTACCGTTCTACTTTGAAGCAGGATGCCCAAAAAGAAATAGTGGCACCACCAAAGGGAGGTGTATTGAGTGCCTGGTACCTTCAGTAAAAAGGAAGGAGTGATATGGAACTGACCATCCCCTGAAGGGAAGGGCTTTTAGCTGCCAAAATATCTGTGGACCAATCATGGCATTTCCAAAAAAACTTGATTTAAATTGAACATACTGAAGTCAAAGTATTTGTTAATTGATTCATAGATGTGAAATGTAGGACTTGAGAAACATTTGTGGATGCAGCAAATACTATTAAGGGTTAGTTTGCCTTGGGTAGTCTTGTTTACTCTCCTGGTATAATTTTTAGTAGCACTTTGATTCTCAAGAGTCTCTTGATTTGGGTGATTATATAATCACCCTAATTATGTAGACCTTATTTCATTTCTGAAGTTATTCTTTATTCTTGTCAAACATACGCTAGTTATTAGCTCTGCTGGTTCCAAATATGCAAAAAATTAGCATCTGTCATCAGTCAAGTGTTTCAGTACTTTTGGTGCTGCCAAGTTTACTGCCTTTTAGATTGTATCTTATGTAGTTTGAACAATTGTTAGACTTACTAGTTTTAGGACTGCATTTGTTTTTTGTTTTTTAAAAAATACTTTTGATTACAGTAATTTTAAGCAAAATCTGCATATAGACAATTTCTATTTTGAAGTAGAAATATAAAATTAGTTGATTTTTAGATTATGTTTGGATTATATGGGGGTGGTTAAATGTTTATTATTTGTCTTTAAAACAGGATGATGATTGGGGAAACATCAAAATAAAAAATGTAAGTATTATCTTAAGAACACTAGTTATAATGCAGTTCCCTAATTATTACACAAAATGTATTCCAAATGCCTTTATTTCTGTCTGTATATCCAGTTGTTCCAGCACTATCTGTTGAAAATATTTTCTTTTCTCATTGATTTATGTCAGAGTCTTTCTTGAAAATCATTTCTTGGTTTATTTTTGGACTCTTGTTTCATTGATATATTTGATTAACCTTATACTAGTACTACATGGTCTTGATTACTAAAGCTTTATAATAAGTCTTGAAATAAGATAATGTAAGTTCTCCAACTTTTTCTGTTTCCTCAAGAATATTTTAACTCCTTTGCATTTCCTTATAATTTTAGAATTAGTCAATTCCAGCAAACGGACTCCTGGAATTTTGTTTAGGTTGCATTGAATCTGTAGTTCAGTTTGGGGAGAATGAACATCTTAAAGGTATTGAGTACTGAAATCCTTAAATAAGGTGTACTTCTCCATTTCTCTTAGCTCAGTTCTATAATTTTTCAGTGTAGAGAGCTTGCACGATTTTTGTTAGATTCTGGAACTTAACATTTCTTGGCTATTTAATGATACTTTAAAAAAAAATTGTTTTCCAATGTTCATGGCTAGATTATAAAAATACAGTTTATAGGGCTTCCCTGGTGGTGCAGTGGTTGAGAGTCCGCCTGACGATGCAGGGGACACGGGTTCGTGCCCCGGTCTGGGAAGATCCCACATGCCGCGGAGCAGATGGACCCATGAGCCATGGCCACTGAGCCTGCGCGTCCGGAGCCTGTGCTCCGCAACGGGAGAGGCCACAACAGTGAGAGGCCCGCGTACCGCAAAAAAAAAAAAAAAAAAAAAAAAAAAATACAGTTTATTTTTAACCTGTGACCTTGCCAAATTCACTTTCTAGTTCCAGTAGTTTTTTTGTAGATTCCATTGGGTTTTCTATGTAAGTAAGCATGCTCTTTGCAAATAGAGGCAGTTTTACTTTTCCCTTTCCAGTCTTTACGGCTGTTACTTCTTTTTTTGCCTTACTTTACTGGCTAGGACTTCTAATACAGCATTTAATAGAAAGTGGTGGGAGTGGACATCTTTGTCATTTCCTAGTTCACTAAGACCTTTTAAGTTATGAATGGCTCTTGAATTTTAAGTACTTTTCTGCTGATTAAAAGGATCATATGATTTTTCTCTTTTATTCTGGTAATCTGGCTAGTCTCATTGATTTTTAACTATTAAACCTTGCATTTTTGGCATGTGCAGTTCTCAGATTTCTTGGTCTTTGTGACCTCTTTACACTCTCAAAAATTATTGTGTTTTTTTTGCGGTACGCGGGCCTCTCACTGTTGCGGCCTCTCCCGCTGCGGAGCACAGGCTCCGGATGCGCAGGCTCAGCGGCCATGAATCACGGGCCTCACTGTTGCGGCCTCTCCCGTTGCGGAGCGCAGGCTCAGCGGCCATGACTCACGGGCCCAGCCACTCAGCGGCATGCGGGATCCTCCCAGACCGGGGCATGAACCCATGTCCCCTGCATCGGCAGATGGACCCCCAACCACTGCGCCATCAGGGAAGCCCTCAAAAATTATTTTTTAACCCCAAAGAATTTCATATATATGGGTTATGTCGATATTTATTGTATTTGAAATTAAGGCTGAGAAATTAAACATATTATTCATTTAAAAGTAGCAATAGCAAACCCATTACCTTTTTTTTTTTTGAATTATTTTTATTTATTTATTTTTGGCTGCGTTGGGTCTTCGTTGCTGGGTGCGGGCTTTCCCTAGTTGTGGTGAGCAGAGGCTACTCTTTGTTGTGGTGCGTGGGCTCCTCATTGTGGTGGCTTCTCTTGTTGCGGAGCACAGGCTCTAGGCACGTGGGCTTCAGTAGTCGTGGCTCACAGGCTCTAGAGCACAGGCTCAGTAGTTGTGGCGCACGGGCTTAGTTGCTCTGCTGCATGTGGGATCTTCCTGGAACAGGGCTCGAACCCGTGTCCCCTGCATTGGCAGGCAGATTCTTAACCACCACGCCACCAGGGAAGCCCTGTCTACTTCTTTTATCAAGCGTGTTGTAATCTCTAACTATTATTGTGGATTTGATTATGTCTCCTTTCAGTTGTATCAGTTTTGTTTTGTGTATTTTCAAGTTCTGTTATTAGGTGCATGCATATATAGGATTGTTAAATCTTGATGAATTGACCTTTCATCACAGTGAACTGTCCCTCTTTATCCTTGGTAATATTCTTTGCTCTCAGTTTTACTTTGATTTTAATAAAGCTACACCATATTTCTTTTAATTATTGTTTGCGTTTCATGTATTTTCCCATCCTTTTGCTTTTAATACATCTGTGTCTTTGTTTAAAATGGATTTTTTTAGGTTAGCATATACTTGGGTCTTGCTTTTTTATCCAGTCTTACAATCTCTACTTTGTAATTGGAACCTTTAGACCACTTATGTTCAGTGTTATTATCTACATGTTTGGGTTTAATTTACCATCTTGCTATTTGTTTTCTGTCTCATTGTTCTTTTGCTGCCTTCTTTTCGATTATTTTTAATTTTGTGTTTATCTCTGACTTTGCTTTATCTCTTTTGTTATTTATGCTTTTATAATAAGTTTTCTGAGAAAATTCACTGACTATGAAATTCAGCACTTTAAAATGTTCATTTCAGTGTGTTCTGCTATATTCATAGAGTTGTGCAACCATCAGCACTGTCTAGTTTTAAAACATATCATTATCCAAAAAGTAACCCTGTGTTCATTAACAGTCATTTTCCATTCTCCCCTCCATTCCCAGAGTTTTAATGATTTCTCTAGGGTAACAGTTCTCTGAGTGTATCCCGGGAACTCCAGGCAGTACCCAGGACTCTTTCAAGGAATCCTTGAGATCAAAACTGTTTTCATATTTAAAAAATGTATTTTCATGTTGACATTAAGATTTTATTTGCCTTTTCTATTGTTGATTATGTACAGTAATTTTTCAGAGGTTGTGGGACATGTGATACTGCAGCAGATTGAATACAGAAACAAATATGAAAATCCACTGTTTTCTCTTAAGTCAAACATTAAAGACATTTGAAAAAATGTAGAACAATATCAGTCTTCACTAGTTTTGTTTTGAGAATATAATTATCTTTCATAAAATGTTAATTATCTTAACATTAAGTGGGTTTATTGTTTTTGAATGAATATTATTAAAATTTCTCAGTTTTAATTTCTAATACGGTAAATATTGAGAACTACATAACAGAAGTTCTCAATTTTTAAGAATGTGAAGCAGGAGTCATCAAACTGTGAACTCTGAGCCAAATCTGGCCTGCAGCCTGTTTTTGTAAGGCCTGCAAGTTAGGAATGATATTTATATTTTTAAAGGGGTGGGGTTGAAAACAACGAAGAATATGCAACAAAGATGGTATGTGGCCCAGAAATTCTAAAATATTTATTATATGGCCTTTAATAGGAAAAGTTTGCCAACTGTTGGTATAAAGGGTCCTATGATGATGTTTGATGTTTCTGAATTGCTGTTGTAGGGTTTATATTATGTATCTATAACGAGTGATTTCAGGCATAGTATAAGACTATGACAACAGTGTATTTCCATTTCCCTGCTTTGTGCTGTTGTTGTCATACATATATATAGTTTACTTCTACCTGTTAGAAACTCCATACTACATTGCTATTATTTTTACTTTCTACATTGCTACTTTTGCTTTAAATAGTCATTTATCCTTTAAAGAGATTAAAAAACGTAGAAAACCCATATTTACCATTTCTGGTGCTCTTCCTTTGGATCCAGATCCAAATTGCCATCTGGTATCATTTTCTTCTGCCTGGAGAACTTCCTTTTTACATTTTTTGCAGAGCCTATCTATGAGTTTTCTCTGCTTTTGTTTTTCTGAAAAGCTCTTGGTTTCATTTCATTTTTGAAAAACATTTTTGATTGGTATTAAATTCTAGATTAACACTCTTTCAATACTTGAAAGATGTCTTCTCATTTGTACAGTTGCTGTCATTCTTATCATTGTTCCTCTGCATGTAATGTGTCCTTTTTTCCCTGGGTGCTTTTGAGATTTTTCTCATTATTGGTTTTCAGCAATTTGTTTTGGTCAGGTTTTCTTTATGTTTATTCTGCTTAAACCTCTTGGATCTGTGTGTTTATAGTTTTTATTAAATTTAGAAAATCTTTAGCTATTTCTTTATTTTTTCTGTCCTTCTCTTTCCTCTTTTTTGAGACTACAGCTACACATATATAGGGTAGTTTTGCCCATTGTAGAATTTTACAGGTTTTTTACAGATGTTCATCAGGTTGAGGAAAGTTCTCTTCTATTTCTAGTTTGCTGAGAGTTATCATGAATGGGAGTTGAGTTTTGGCAAATACTTTTTCTATATATATTGAAATTTTTCTTTTTAAATCCTTTAATCTCAATGTGATGAACTACACTGCCTTTTTCGAAATAGTAAACCACTTGGTCATTATATATTTTCCTTTTTATATAATGTGGATTCTATTGGTAGTATTTTGTTAAGTATTTTTGTGTCTCTTTTTTGTGAGAGATGGTTTGTAGTTTTCTTGAACTGTCTTTGTTTGATTTTTGCTATCAGTGTAATGCTGACCGTATAAAATGAGTTATGAAGCATTCATACCTCTCCTCTTTTCTGAAAGAGTTTATATATATATATATATACACACACACACACACACATATAGTGTCTCATAGAATTCTCTAGTGAAGTTCTCTGGGCTTGGAGCTTTCTTGGTGGGAAGACTTTTAATTCAGAATTTAGAGTCTTTAATAAATGTAGGATTATTCAGATGTTATATTTTCTTTACACCGGTTTTGGTAGTGTCTTTTAAGGAATTGGTCTGTTTAGTTTAAATTGTTGGATTGATTGTCATACTACATTCTTACAGGATATCCTACAGATTCTAGAATCTGTAGTTCTGTCGTTCCACCCCTCCCCCAGCCCCCGTATTGGCAAATTGTGATTTCTTGCTTATTGTCTTTATCATCTAGGCAGAGGTTGTAAAGTTTCATTGATACTTTTTTCTCCCCAGTACAAAGAGTTAACTTTTGCTTGTTTATTTATTATTTTATTGATTTCCCCTCTTTGCTTCATTTCCTCCTTTTACTTTGATTTTAATATATACTTCTGCTAGCTTCTTAAGGTGGAAGCATATTTAATTTAATTTTAAGCCTTTTTTGTTGGCTTTCTACTTATCTCTATTGCCTGTTTTTCTATTGTGCCTATATATAGTGATTTTTTTTTTAAGTTTGTCCTTTAAAATTTTGATTGTGGTAATGGGCAAGTTTTTAAGATTTATATAGTTATAGACTAGAGACATGAGTCCTTTCATCTTTTATGTCAATTTTAGAAAATCTTCCAAAAACAGTAAGACTTTTAGAAAATAAATGTTTTGTAATTATTTGTTTCATTTTATTTACGTTTAAATCTTCAGTTTCTAATTCATTTTGGGTGTGGCATATCATGAGGTGGAGAACTCAAAGTATTTTTTTTCTAAATTATTGTCCTCAGCATTCTTCATTTTGTAATCTATTTTCTTAATAATTTTAAAGGTATTGTTGTTTTTAGTCTTTCTTCTTTTTCAGAAATTTCTTAGCTGTTGTCATGGGTATGAATTTGCTACATGAATGAAACATTTTGTAAAGTTTCAGAAAGGAATTTTGTTAAATTTATATGATAGTTTGGAATCACATCTTTACATAATTTTTCTATTCCAGAAATCTTTCGTGTCTTTCAGTTTCTTTAGGTGTTTTTTAATATCCCTAAGTAAAGCTTTATAGTTTTCTTATTAAAGTATTACATATTTCTTGTTATGTTTACTCTTAGATATTTGTTGGTATTCTTTCTTTTCTGTTGTATTTTCTAACTGACTGTTGCTAGTATATTCCTCAGATATTTGGTTTTCCTGAGACAGTTGTCTTTTTTTTTTTTAATAAATGTATTTATTTTATTTTTGGCTGTGTTGGGTCTTTGTTGCTGCGTGCGGGCTTTTCTGTAGTTGTGGCAAGTGGGGGCTACTCTTCGTTGCAGTGCGCGGGCTTCTCACTGCGGTGGCTTCTCTTGTTGCGGAGCACAGGCTCTAGGCACACGGGCTTCAGTAGTTGTGACACATGGGCTCAGTAGTTGTGGCTTACAGGTTCTAGAGCGCAGGCTCAGTAGTTGTGGCACACAGTGTTGGTTGCTCTGGGGCATATGGGATCTTCCCAGACCAGGGCTCGAATCCTTGTCCCCTGCATTGGCAGGTGGATTCTTAACCCCTGCGCCACCAGGGAAGCCCGACAGTTGTCTTTTAAGAAAGATTCTTTAGTGATAGCTTAGTACTGCTTTGCTATTATCTTATAGAAAAGTTTAAATAAAAATAATAGGTGATAGAATGAAGATTGTTGGATTTGAACATAGGTACTCATAAGACTATGAGTTTGGTGACCTTATTAATTTACTAATTTTAATCTTCGTCTAGATATTTTTATTTTATTGTCCTTTTTTTTTAAAAAATTTCTCCTTCTGGCCTTTTTTTTCTTTTAAACCTCTCTACCCTCTGTCTTTGTCTCAGATGTTTTTGTCTTCCAGAAAGATATTGAATAAGATGTTCACATTTCAGGATTATGAGACTTAAGGTGACAGTGTCTCTATTGTTCTTCTATTGTATGGAATGGTGTATCTGTACTGAATATAAGTATTCCCTTAAGTTAATAATGTGTAGAATTATAAAATTAGATATTTTGAACTAATTTATATGTTTGGTTTGATATTTTCTAATAATGGAGATTTCAATGCTTTCAAAATATTTCTATTCAAATGTAAATAATGGTTACATTTCACAGTAGACTTTCATAGAAAGAATCTTATCAGTGCTTAGTGTGTTATGGGGAGAAATGATGCCACAAAATATTAATGATCATTTGAAGAATTCTCTCCTTTCCAATATTGAAAACATTCTCAGCTTTCTTTGTGACTGTGTTTTTTCTGTTAGCTTTATTGACGTATAGTATATAGAGAGTAAGATTCACCTACTTTAGTGTGAGAGTTTGATGGATTTGGTTAACTTTATACAGTCATGAAACCACTACCACAGTCAAGATAAAGAAGTTCCACTATTCTAAGAAGTTTCCTTATACCCCTTTTCAGATAAGCAGATGACCTGTGGCCTGAGGCAGCCACCCTAGTACTTTTTTTTTTTTTTAACAGTTCAGTGATCTTTAATGTATTTACAGAGTTGTGTAACCTTCACCACAGTCTCATTTTGGAATATTTTCATCACCCCAGAAAGAAATGAGTTCCCATTTAAAGACACTCCCTATTCTCACCTTCATTTCTAGCAACCACTAATCTACTTTGTGTCTCTCTAGATTTACCTTTTCTAGCAAATAGAAGCATGCAACATGTGTTTTTCTGTGTCTGCCTTCTTTCATTGCACATAAACGTGATCAACTTTTCAGCATTTTCATGAAATTAATTTTTTTTTAAACAGGGAATGACTTTACTAATGATGGGGTCAGCAGATGCTCTTCCTGAGGAACCCTCATCTAAAACTGTCTTCGTAGAAGACATGACAGAAGAACAGTTAGCATCTGCTGTAAGACATACCACATTTTATATATTTGATCACTACTTTTAAGAAATACAGTTAGTAAGATGCCTTTCAGAAAGCATCTACATGTTTTGAAGATTTAATCAATATTAAGATAGATGTTATTAGCAGTAAATAAAAGTTTTATCTTTGAAATTGGCTCAAGGAATCCTATTTTAATTGAATAATTCATTATAAAGTCAGTGAATATCTGTAATAAATATGTGTCTGGCAGATAGTGCTATTTAAATGTTTACTGTTATTTTATGGGAAAACAGGCTCAAAGAAGTTAAATAGTTTAAATACTGGGATATTTAAATTCTTAAAACCTTCCATGTTGAAAATATACAGTTTATCCTTAATTTAAATGCAGTGTTGGTTTAGAAACTGGCCAACACACACTTGTCAAATATTATTATTATTTTTACTACCCAGCATTTATATAGTACCATTCATTTTTTTGAAGTGTTTCTGTATATATTTTGTTACCCTCTTCCAGTGATAAACCTGCAGATGAGGCAGAACTGATATGATTGTTTTCTTATTATTTTTAAGAAGGGAATTAAAACAGGATGATTGTCCGCATGATGCAAGTAAAATTTTTTGTTAGGGAAATAAAACATTGTTAAGGTAGAATAAATTGGTATGAGTTGGTAAATTGTATTTGCTTCAGTGTGTTTAGTGATTTATATATGCTGTGTCATCTTTTAAAAATGATTTAATCCTTTTCCTTATCAGATGGAATTACCATGTGGATTGACAAACCTTGGTAACACTTGTTACATGAATGCTACAGTTCAGTGTATTCGTTCTGTACCTGAACTCAAAGATGCCCTTAAAAGGTAAGACAGAAGAGAGATTGTTTTATGTCATATATATATATATATATATATATTAGCAGCTTTATCGTGATATAATCCATTTATCGTACAATTCACCCTTTTAACATGTTCAATTAGATGGTCTTTATTATATTCACAAGGTTGTGCAACCATCACCACGGTCTAATTTCAGAATATTCCCCTGCCCCCCAAGAAGAAACCTCATACTCATTAGCAGTCGCTCCTTATACCTTTCCCACCTCCAGCCCTAGGCAACCATTAATCTACTTTTTGTCTTACAGATTTGCCTATTCTGGACATTTCATATTAATGGGATCATACAGTACGTGGTCTTTTTGCTGACTGGCTTCTTTTACTTAGCATAATGTTTTCTACGTTCATCCATGTTGTAGCATGATTCAATACTTCATTCCTTTGTATGGATAAATAATATTCCATTGTATGGATATACTATGTTTTGTTTATCCATCAGTTGATGGACATTTGGATTGTTTCCATATTTTAGCTATTATGAATAATGCTGCTATGAACACTCAAGCACAAGTTTTTGTGCAGATGAGTTGTTTTCATTTCTCTTGATTATGAGTGGGTTGCTCGGTCACATGGTAACCTCTGTTGAGCAACATTTTAAAAGTATTGTAAAATGTTTAGCGTTCTCCTGCTTCAAGGTTTATGCTGTTCTCCAGTTTTGCATATAACTAAACTTTCAAATCTGCTAACACCTGCTGCATTGATTCCACTCTGGATTCTAAGGTATCAGTTTCTTTTTGGAAATTTTTCTTTGCTTCTTCTAACATTTCTTGAAGTTTCTTCTTGAGAATGGCTAATGAAAACATCACTAATCTGATGAGATATCATTAAGCAGTTGTCATCTGCAAGTGTGATATCCTCACAAGCATCTCCTAAATTTTGGAGCTGTTTCTTTTTTAATTCTGTTTCTTCCTTTAACTGTGATTCTACTTGTATTCTGTGCACATTTATCTTTTGTTGATCTTCAGATGTAACATTGACATCTATGCAGTCATCTTCATGGTGGCTGCCATCTTGGGACTCTGTCTTTGATTATAGCCATCCTAAGGGTGAAATGGTATCTCACTGTGGCCCTCATTTGTATTTACCTAGTGACTAATGATGTTGAGCATCTTTTCATGTGCTTATTGGCCATTTGTATATCTTTGTAGAAATGTCTGATCAGCATATCCTTTTCCTATGCTTTAAATGGTTTGTCTTTTTATTATTCAGTTGTAAGTGTTCTTCATATATTCTGGGTACAAGTCCTTTTTCAGGTAATTTGCGAATATTTTCTTCCATTTTGTGAGTTGTTTTTTCACTTTCTTGACCGCATTCTTGTAGCACAGAAAATTTAAATTTTGATGTAGTTGAATTTTTTTTCTTGGTGTCATATGTAAGAAACCATTGCCTAATTTCTAGGTCATAAAATTTTTTTATGAGTTATATAGTTTTAACTCTTACATTTAGGTCTATGATCCATTTTTAGGTGATTTTTTTGTATGGTGGGAGGTAGTTTTCCCCATTCTTTTGCATGCGGATGTCTAGTTCTTTCAGTACCATTTGTTGAGAAGACTAGTCTTTCCTGTTGAATTGTCTTAGCACCTTTTTTGAAAATTAATTGACCATAATGTATGTAATAAAAAGTAAGATTGGATTCTCGATTCTAGTCTAGAAACACATGCGTTGTATGTTTATCCTTATACCAGTGAGTAATGGTTTTTAAAAGAAATAGAACTTTGTTTTTATACTATTGTATTTACAGTAAACAGTTATCCATGTTTTGAGAACATATCAAATAGTCTATAAAATGAGGGTCCCTTCTCTTCAGTGAGTATAAATGTGTAACTTTAAAAAATATGTAATTTAATTCTGACTACATTTATTACATCTGTTTTGATTCATACATTGCCAGTTATTAATATGTGGTGGAATTCTGAACTACAGTTTGGATTCTTAGCTTTATGAATGCTGTGTGGTTTTTTCTCCCCTACTGGCTTGTGAAACGCTTTGATAAAATTGAGCAGTAGAGAGGAGAGAGAAGGGACATGCAGAAACCTGAGAGTAACTGAAGGTTTTCCGAATTTCTCTGAAGTGAACACTTGTCAGGTATTTACATGAAGTTGCCTAGATTGCCACTAATATACTGCCAGTGCATAAGACAGAGCACCTGTTTTCAAGGTACTGATGGTCTGATGGAGGAAGACTACCAAGTAAACGGGTACTGTTTCAGAACAGCTTTGCTGGGAAATGTTAAAGTCAGTTATTTTTCCACAGAGATTCATAGTTATTTCCCCACTGTTGTAGTGTGCCCATGGTTACTGATGAGAGGTCTGATATCAATCTCTATTCTTAATCTTTTGTCAGTAACTTTTAGGGTTTTCTCTTTTTTTTGTTTTCAACGTTTTCCAACAGTCCTAAGTGTGGGTTTTCTTTTATTTATCTCATTTAGCCCTCAGTGGGTGCTTTTAGTCTGAGGACTGTTGTCCTAAACTCTGGGACATTCTTAGCCATTATTTCTTCAGAGATTGCTTCTCTTCTATTTTACCTTCCTCTTATATTCTAAATATTGGGGTTCTTGGATCTGTTGCTAATGTCTTTTTTTTCTCTGCACTTTTATTTTTATGTGCTGTGTTCTAGGAGAATGCCTCAGTTCTGTTTTACATTTCACTGATTTGTACGTTAGCTTTGTTTCACAACTGCTCATTTATCACAACCTTCTTTTTAATAAAATCTCCCTTTCTTAAGTTTTGGATATGATTCCTGCTTTTATTTCTCTGAGGCTCCAAAGTATTCTTATTTAAAGGTTTTTTTTTTCCTGTTTGGTCCTTTAACTTTGTTCTCTTTGGATATATAGATCTTCATTTCTTTGAAGATGGTGTACTTATCTTATGCAGTGTATTCTCTTGTGTCCCAAGTGCAAATTATCTGAATGAGTAGCTTGCTGGGGCAGCTCCCTGTCATAGAGGGTGGCTAGTTGGGACAGATTTGCCTTATTTCCAAGACTTCCTCTTTACTTTTTTCATCTGGGATTCCTTATTATAGCCTCTACGTCAAGGACAGCTCTCTTTCATGTTTTGGAGTTATTAACTTCTCTGAGTTTTTTATAAGCAGGGAGATTTCATCTTGTTGCTTCCATTTTCTTGAAACCAGGTAAACTATTTTGAATTCTAAGTTGTTGCAAGAGGGTGGAAGCCCCTGTACTTACTAACTTAATCGATACAGAATGATGTGGATGGGGTTGTATGTCTTTGGGAAAATGACACTAACTGATAAAATAGGAATGAAAGAAAAGAGGACAATTCCATGAAAGATGCTTTACTGTTGGAGATGCTGAAGTTCATCCTCAAATGTATGGCAGGTTCTGGAGAGTGGGATGTATACTGATGAAGAGTAGAAAGAAAACGCATTTAAGAGAAACAGGCTGGATTAGCTGAAGAGAAGCAGTGAGGGCCAAGAACAATACTTGCAGATAAAATCTGGTTTGCTTGATGCTGCCCAACAGTGGAACCTCATCTTAATGTGGGAGTTCTAAATTTAGAACCTAAAGTGAAAAGTGTATATAATAAAAATTACTCTTGAAAATTCTATGTTACTTGTAAAAGACAGTATCACATGACAGTATTTTTGTCTTATTGGAGACTGGCAAGCCAACTCTTAGTAAGTACAAAATAGTCTTTTCATTAGCAATTACTAGACTGCTATTTTACTTTCATTTTCAAATTTGTAGAGGAATGATCTATTCTTGATAGAACTTAGAATTGATAGAATAAAATTGGCTGGACCAATGGCTGATAGAATTGATAGAATAAAATTGGCTGGACCCAGCTTTTTTGGGGGCATTTTATTTATTTTTATAAATTTATTTATTTATTTTTGGCTGTGTTGGTTCTTCATTGCTGTGCATGGGCTTTTCTCTAGTTGTGGTGAGTGGGAGCTACTCTTCGTTGCGGTGCATGGGCTTCTCATTGTGTTGGCTTCTCTTGCTGCAGAGCACGGACTCTAGGCATGCAAGCTTCAGTAGTTGCAGCACATGGGCTCAGTAGCTGTGGCTCACAGGCTCTACAGCGCAGGGTCAGTAGTTGTGACGTATGGACTTAGTTGCTCTGTGGCATGTGGGATCCTCCTGGACCAGGGCTCGAACCCGTGTCCCCTGCATTGGCAGGCGGATTCTCCACCACTGCGCCACCAGGGAAGCCCTTTTTGGGGCATTTTAAATGTCCATTTTCTGTGTCTTTTTGAGTCAGTTTTGGTAATTTATTTTTTCCTACGAATTTGTCCCTATGTCTTTAAACTATTTTAGCATATGAGTTACTCTGTTTTGGGATCTATTTTTTTCTCCATTTTTATTTCGTATTAGTTACTTTTTCTCTTTTGATTACCTTGCCAGAGGTTTGTGTATTTTTCACAGAATCAGCTATTAGATTTATTCACTCAGTTCTTTCAGTTGTCTGATTCGTTCTACTTTTGTTTGTATTAATGTTTTATTTCTGTTTTCCTTAGGCTTGTTACATTATTTTTTAAGTTGCATGCTTGGATCATTAATTTATTCTCATGTAGGAATGAAAGTATTTAATTCTGAGATTTTGCTTGTTTTCTATTCATTAGATGAGATTGCTCAGATGTTTTTTAAAAAATGTTATAAAAGGGACTTGCCTGGTGGTCCAGTGGGTAAGACACTGTGCTCCCAATGCAGGGGGCCCGGGTTCGATCCCTGGTTGGGGAACTAGATCCCACATGCATGCCACAAGTAAGAGTTTGCATGCTGCAATTAAGTAGTCCACTTGCCGCAACTAAGCAGCCCGCATGCCACAACTAAAGATCACGTACGCCACAACTAAGACCTGGTGTAGTCAAAATAAATAAATATTTAAAAAATAAGTTATAAATTCTTATCTTTTCCTTTTGCCCCAAGTTTTTTGTTTTTTGCTTTTTTTATTGAAGTATAGTTGATTTACAGTGTTGTGTTAATTACTGCTGTCCAGCAAAGGGATTTGGTTATACATACATATATTCTGGTTTTTTAATATTCTTTTCCATTATGGTTTATCACAGGATATTGAATATAGTTCTCTGTGTTATACAGTAGGACCTTGTTTTATCCATTCTGTATATAAAAGCTTACATCTGATAACCACAACCTCCCACTCCCCCCCCCAACCCCCGCCCCCTTGGCAACCACCAGTCTGTTCTCTATGTCCATGATTCTGTTTCTGGGATAGGTTCATTTGTGTCATATTTTAGATTCCACATATAAGTGATATCATATGGTATTTGGCTTTCTGTTTCTGACTTACTTCACTTAGTATGACAGTCTCTAGTTGTATCCATGTTGCTGCAAATGGCATTATTTCTTTCTTTTTTTATGACTGAGTAGTGTTCCATTGTATGTATGTGCCACATCTTCTTTATCCATTCAGCTGTCGATGAACATTTAGGTTGTTTCCATGTCTTGGCTATTGTGAACAGTGCTGCTATGAACATAGGGGTGTATGTATCTTTTTGAATTATAGTTTTGTCCAGATATATGTCCAGGAGTAGAATTGCTGGATCATATGGTAATTCTATTTTTACTTTTCTGAGGAACATCCATACTGTTTTCCACAGTGGCTGCACCAGCTTATATTCCCACCAACTGTGTAAGGAGGGTTCCCTTTTCTCCATACCCTCTCCAGCATTTGTTATTTGTAGACTTTTTTTAAAGGTATTATTATTTTTAAAAAATTTATTATTATTTATACTATTTAGTTTTTGCTGCATTGGGTCTTAGTTGCAGCATGCAGGATCTTTGTTGCGGCATGCGGAATCCTTAGTTGTGGCATCTGGACTTCCTAGTTGCTGCACGCGGGCTTCTTAGTTGCAGCATGTGGACTGTTTAGTTGCGGCATGCATGTGGGATCTAGTTCCCTAATCAGGGGTCAAACCCAGGCCCCGTGCATTGGGAGTGTGCAGGCTTACCCACTGGACCACCAGAGAAGTCCCTGCCCATTTTTGGATTGGCTTGTTTGTTTTTTCGTTGTTGAGCTGTATGAGCTGTTCGTATATTTTGGAAATTAAGCCCTTGTCTGTTGCATCATTTGCAAATATTTTCTCCTGTTGTCTTTTCGTTTTGTTTATGGTTTCCTTTGCTATGCAAAACCAAAGTTTGCTTTTAATTATTGAATTATATAGAAACATATACAAATGAATTATCCCAGAGTGAACACATTCCTGTAACTGATGGGGATCAACAGAACTCTGTTAGCACTCCAAAAATCCCCTCACCAATCCCTTCCTATCCACTGCCCCCACCCTTCTTTGCAAAGTTGTTATACTCACCTGACTTCTAATTTTGAGTAATTTTGCTTATTTCGAACTCTTCATGAACAGAAACATACAGATTATGTTCATTTGAGTCAGGCTCGTTATATTTGGCTTTTCCATGTTGTGTGTGTGTTCATTCATGTTCATGCTGTAGGGCAGTGGTCCCCAGCATTTTGGCAGCGGGGACTGGTTTCATGGAAGACAGTGTCTTCATGGACCAGTGTGGGGGTGGGGGGGAATGGTTTCGGGATGATTCAGAGCATTACATTTATTGTGCACTTTATTTCTGTTATTATTACATTATAATATATAATGAAATAATTACACAACTCACCATAATGCAGAATCAGTGGGAGCCCTGAGCTGGTTTTCACTTGCCACTCACTGATGGGGTTTTGATATGAGTCTGCAAGCAGTTGGTTTATTATGGTCTCTGTGCAGTCAAACCTCTCTGCTAATGATAATCTGTATTTGTAGCCACTCCCCATCACTGCCTCAGCTCCACCTCAGATCATCAGGCATTAAATTCTCATAAGGAGCAAGCAACCTAGATCCCTCACAGGCGCAGTTCACAGTAGAGTTTGCACTCCTATGAGAATCTAATGAGGCCGATGATCTGACAGGAAGCGGAGCTCAGGCAGTGACGCGAGCGATGGGGAGCAGCTGTAAATACAGATGAAGCTTCTCTCCCTTGCCTGCTGCTCACCTCCTGCTGTGCGGCTGGGCTCCTAAGAGGCTACATACTAGTACCATTTAGTGTCCCCGGGGTTGGGGACCCCTGCTGTAGGGTACACCATTGTATGTATATACTACCAAATAATTATTCATTTTTCTGTCAATGAATGTTTGGGTTGATCTGATCTGTGACTGAATGTTGTGAATATTTCACAGATGATAGAAAAGTCAAGACATCCTCTTTTTGTAGGTGATAAAGTATAATAGGCATTAAGTTTATTTGTTTTTTTTGGTTTCTTTTTGTTTTTTTTGCGGTACGCGGGCCTCTCACTGTTGTGGCCTTTACCGCCGCGGAGCACAGGCTCAGCGCGCAGGCTCAGCGGCCATGGCTCACAGGTCCAGCCGCTCCACAGCATGTGGGATCTTCCCAGACTGGAGCACGAACCTGTGTCCCCTGCATCGGCAGGTGGGCTCTCAACCACTGCGCCACCAGGGAAGCCCTAAGTTTATTAATTACATTCAGATTTTCTATATCATTATTTAATTTTTATTTATTTGCAAAGATTATGAAAGGTACTCTATTGGTTCTTTTGTCTGAAAAACCTCTCAGTATTTGTATCTGTTAAAACTCTTAGTACCCCTGTCAATTCCTCCTCTTTTCTAGCAGTTTTTTCTTTGTGAAGTTCATTATGAATGTTTGGCTTATTGGATGGTTTTATCTTAATTAGGACTTATAAGTTTTCTTGGTATAATATTGAGAGTTTTAGGGGGATGGTATTAAATTAGCTATGATTTTTCTGTTCTCAGATAATAAAAAAAAGATTGATAATTCATTAATGCAGCTTTTGTCATAAACGTAGTAATAGTTACCTACTCATGTTACCCTGTAACTAGATGTAAATTCATAACAGTGGCAGTTATGTAATTACATACTTCAGTGATGTTATGGGATGCATCTACTTTATGAGTACTTCGTTTTAACTTCAGAAGTGCCCTTTAAAAAGTTGCTAAACTGTCTGACAGGGAAACTATTATGATTTTTTTTTTTTTTTTTGGTGGTACACGGGCCTCTCACTGTTGTGGCCTCTCCTGTTGTGGAGCACAGGCTCCGGACGCGCAGGCTCAGCGGCCATGGCTCACGGGCCCAGCCGCTCCGCGGCATGTGGGATCTTCACAGACCAGGGCACAAACCCATGTCCCCTGCATCGGCAGGCGGACTCTCAACCACTGCGCCACCAGGGAAGCCCATATGATTTTTATTTTTTAAATGAACATATATAATTTAGACAACATGCATTATTGTATATTGAAAAATTAAGAATTTTTTAGTTGCAAGAGTTTCCAAAAGATCTAAACAATTGAAAAAAAGAAAGAAAATTATTCCATTGAGTATAATTTAACATAATATTTTCTGTGACCTCTTTCATTCACTTACATAAGCACAGAGTTTTTTTTTTCTTTCTTGGCTGCATTGGGTCTTCGTTGCTCCACAGGCTTTCTCTAGCGGTGAGCGGGCGCTACTCTTCATCGCAGTGTGTGGGCTTCTTATTGCAGTGGCTTGTTTTGTTGCAGAGCACAGGCTCAGTAGTTGCAGCGCACAGGCTCAGTAGTTGTGGCACATGGGCTTGGTTGCTCTGCGGCATGTGGGATCTTCCTGGACCAGGGGTCGAACCCATGTCCCCTGAATTGGCAGGCAGATGCTTAACCACTGTGCCACCACGGAAGTCCCCTTTTTTTTAAATTGGAATATAATTTACGTCTAGTGAAATGTATGCATCTTATGTGTTCAGTGTGATCAGTTTTGACAAATGCAAATTCTCTGTAACTCATTTTACAATCAGATATATAGAACATTTTCATCATCCCAGGACGTTTTATTGTACCTTTTCCCAGTCAACTGCCCATCTCCCCCAAGTAAGCACTGATCTTATATTAGTTTTGTGGGATCTCTCCCATTGCCCGGTGTTTTTACCTGAATGATAATTTTTGATCCTTTGTCGTAAAGCATTGTATAAGTAACTACAGTGGTTTGGGTATTTCCTTTAGGGTGGCCAGTCCTTTGTACTGCTGTAAATTAACTGAGAATCATAAAAGTGAATTTAGAAATCATTTAATAGGAACCCTTCATTTTATAGGTGAGAAAACTGACTTGAAATTTAAGTGACTTATTTAGTGTTGTGTAGGAAGTTAGTGCTGAATATAGATTTATTGATTTTGATTTAATTTTTTTTGTTTGTGTTTTTGTTTTTGTTGTTTTTGCGGTACACGGGTGCACTGTTGTGGCCTCTCCCGTTGCGGAGCACAGGCTCCGGATGCGCAGGCTCAGTGGCCGTGGCTCACGGGCCCAGCTGCTCCGCGGCATGTAGGATCTTTCCAGACCGGGGCACGAACCCGTGTCCCCTGCATTGGCAGGCAGACTCTCAACCACTGCGCCAACAGGGAAGCCCTGATCTAATGTTTTTGATCTAATGATTTTTTCTTCATTTCTGAAATTATATTTTATTTTCTTTGTAATAATGGATATTAAATATGTGCTTTTTAATTTTAGTTTTTTAACATCTTTAGTGGAGTATAATTGCTTTATAATGTTGTGTTTCTGCTGTATAACAAAGTGAGTCAGCTATATGTACTTTTTTGTTTACACAATTTTTAGAAAATGTTATAGATGAGTTAGACAAGAGGAAAGAATTTAAAGTAGGCTTCATTCATCTAATTTCCATTTTTTCTTAGCAGTCCTTTTTTGCCCATATAATTCTTAAAGGAACAAGACCAGAAGAGAAGAAGAAAAAATGGTGGGAACAACTGAGAGAAACTTGTAGTTGAGGGTTTCATAATAAGTCCTTTGAACTAATTTCTTCCCATTTGAGTTTCAGAATAAAGTGAATATTTAATTCTGTCTTAATGTTCCTAGGTATGCAGGTGCCTTGAGAGCTTCAGGGGAAATGGCTTCAGCACAGTATATTACTGCAGGTCAGTATCTTAAATATACTACTTTTCAAGAGGGAGTATGGTATTCAATAAACGTCATTTTTCACTCACAGTTTTTTTAGTATCTTTCTGTTTTCAAAATGTATTTTTAAAACATCACCTCATTAAAATTAGAGTACTTACACTTACATTAAACAACTTGGGACTTTTTTTTTTTTTTTTTGGCGGTACGTGGGCCTCTCACTGTTGTGGCCTCTCCCGCTGCAGAGCACAGGCTCCGGACGCGCAGGCTCAGCGGCCATGGCTCACAGGCCCAGCCGCTCCACGGCATGTGGGATCTTCCCAGACCGGGGCATGAACCCGTGTCCCCTGCATCGGCAGGCAGACTCCAGCCACTGCGCCACCAGGGAAGCCCTGTAATGGCTTTATTGAGAGATAATTCACATACCGTACTATTCACCCATTTAAATTATACAATTCACTGTTTTTTAGTTTACTCATAGAGTTATGCAGTCATCACCACAATCAAATTTAGAATATTTTCATCACTAGAAAATAAATCCTGTAACAGCAGTCACCCTGTTTCCTGTCACTACTACCAGCCCTGTGCAACCAGTAATCTACTGTCAGTCTGCGGATTTGCCAATTCTAGAATGTTGATATAAATGGAATTGTACAATACATGGTCTGTTTTGATGACTTCTTTCACTTAGAATGTTTTTGAGGTTCAGCCACATTGTAAACATGTATCAGTACTTCATTCCTTTTTATTGCTGAGTAAGATTCCATTGTATTGGATATATCACATTTCATTTATCCTTTCATCATTGATAAGACATTTGGGTAGTTTCCACTTTTTGACCAATATAAATATTGCTAAACATTTGTGTACAAGTCTGTGTGGACATATGTTTTCATTTCTCTTGGGTATATGTCTAGGAGAGGAATTGTTGGGTCACATGGTAACTATGTGAGGAACTGCCAGACTGTTTTCCAAAGCAGCTGCATCATCTTATATTCCTCCCAGCATGTATGAGGATTCTGATTTCTTTGTATCCTCACTGACACTAGGTATTGAATGTCTTTGATTATCGCCATTCTAGGGGTGTGAAATGGTATCTCATTGTGGTCAATCATTAATTTGTAATACTATAAACAGTAGGTTTCTTTGCATCATTTGGAATTAGTGAGATTTTCCTCTAACCTTTTTCCCTGAAAGTAGATTCATTTGTTGAAATGTTTTGTTTTCTTTTTTGAAGATGTTGGGGGTAGGAGTTTATTAATTTATTTATTTAATTTTGCTGTGTTGGGTCTTCGTTTCTGTGCGAGGGCTTTCTCTAGTTGTGGCAAGTGGGGGCCACTCTTCATCGCGGTGCGTGGGCCTCTCACTCGCAGCCTCTCTTGTTGCAGAGCACAGGCTCCCGACACGCAGGCTCAGTAGTTGTGGCTCACCGACCTAGTTGCCCTGCGGCATGTGGGATCCTCCCAGACCAGGGCTCGAACCCATGTCCCCTGCATTAGCAGGCAGATTCTCAACCACTGCGCCACCAGGGAAGCCCCCTGAAATGAAGTTTTTACTGGGAAAATGTGATCATATATCTAGTTCATCTTGTAACTTACGTATCTAAGAGTTGCTCAGAATTTCAACAGCTTCTCCAGAGTCTTACAGGAGGTTTGCAGTATTTATGGGATGAAAAATACCGTTCTTTACTTTTTGCTTCTTGATTTTTTAAGTTTTTATTTTGAAATAAATTTCAATTCACAGAAAAGTTGCAAGAATTCACCAGTTACTAACTTTTTGTCACATCTGGTTCATCATTCTGTGTAATGCATGTTCTTTTTTTCTGAACCATTTGAGAATAAGTTGCAGACATCCTGTTTTTTGTTCCTGAATACCTCAGTATGTATTTCCTGAGAATAAGGACATTCATAGCCACAAGATGGTTATTTTTCAAAGTCTGGGAGTTTAACACTGATGTTAACTCGTAATACTGACTTGATTAAATTTTGCCAATTAACCCTGTATTGCCCATTATAAAGTTGTTTTTCTTTTTTGCTTCAGGAGCCAATTTAGGATCACACATTGCACTTAGTTATGTTGTTATGTCTCATTAGTCTCTTAATGTATAGTGTGTCTTTTGACCTTTTTCTTTCAAACTAATGAAGTATTTGAGATGCTCTGTTCATGGTATATATTAAATCATCTGGGTTTTTTTCTTGTTTTTCTTTTTTTTTTTTTTTGAGAAGTGTATCCTTTAAAGTGTTATTACAATTTAGGCTTTTTTTATTTTAAAAATTATTAGCTTAGTAGGGATGCATAATTTCAGCTCTACCTCCTAAAATATTTTTTAAACATTGTGTTTAGTAGTTTTATTCAGGAACATTTCATTGAGTACTTACTTTGTGCTGAGATGTTATATTTTAGTATTTGCTATGCTAAATAGTCTGTATACTAATGATAACATTTCACATTTTAGTTAACAAAACAAGGCAAGATAAGCTAGATTAGAGTTTTGCTATACATGAAGTAAGGGCAAGGTGTGATAGCTAGGGAGTCAACAGAGAAAAAAGTATTCTGAACTCAAGAGCAGGGTTGAGTTTATGACCATCATGGGATTTATGGTCATGTTGAGAGAGGATAACATACTTCATTTAAACATACTCCAGATTTCAGTACTCAGGAGTTCAGTACACGGGAACCAAGTATGGGCTTAAAGGGAGGAGGGCTGGGAGTGGTTACCTGACGTCCTGATAATGGCGGAACTGTAACATCATGCCTCTGTGATTCCTAGACAGAAGTTATGTGTTGTCTATTAAATGAATATACCTTGCTTTATTAGGGAAGACAAAGGCTGTCAAGGAGAGAGAGACATTGTTTATATCTAGTGATTGTATTGTAAAGTCTTCGGTGAGTTAAGATTTAAAAACAAATTATTTTCTTATTAGGGATCCAACAATTGCAAAAGGAATACATATACTTAAAAATAATAGGCATTTCTTGGTATTAATTGAGAATTAATTTACAGTAGCATGTATTAAATATGTCACTATTTTACTAAGGAAGTATTTGCTTTGTTTTTAAGCCCTTAGAGATTTGTTTGATTCCATGGATAAAACTTCTTCTAGTATTCCACCTATTATTCTACTGCAGTTTTTGCACATGGCTTTTCCACAGTTTGCAGAGAAGGGCGAACAAGGACAATATCTTCAACAGGTAATCAGGGCAAGGTTCTGTGGTTTTTATTTTGTAAATGTAAAATTTAGGCGTCCTACACTTACTGGATTATATTTGGAAATACAAATAATCAGTCCTCTGTGGTTCACACCACCATTATCTCTTGCCTGGAGAGGTGCAGTAGTCTGTTAACTGATCATCTTGCTTCTGCCTTTTGTGGTGTTTCTCTATACAGCCCCAGAGTCCTTTTAAAAATGTAAATAAGATTATGCTGGTTTCCTTGTTCAGTACCTCCTAGTGACTTTCTGTCTCAGTCCTAAACAGTCTAGCTCCTGGCTACCTCTCTGAGCTTATCATGTGCCACTCTTCCCCTTGCTCAATTCTCTCCAGATACACTGACTTCCTTGCTATTTTTAAAAAACCCCCCAAGTATCCTCTTTCGGTAGGGCCTTTGCTCTTGTTCCTTTGGCTCCCAGGTGCATGGCTTGCTTCCTCACCTCATTCAGGTATCATGGCTCAAATGTCAAGGCATCAGAGGCTTTCCTTGACAGTCCTATTGAAACAGCACACTTCCCTTCCCCTAATCACTTTCTTTTTTTTTTTTAACATCTTTATTGGAGTATAATTGCTTTACAATGGTGTGTTAGTTTCTGCTTTATAACAACGTGAATCAGCTATACATATACATATATTCCCATATCTCCTCCCTCTTGCATCTCCCTCCCATCCTCCCTATCCCACCCCTCTAGGTGGTCACAAAGCACCTAGCTCATCTCCGTGTGCTATGCAGCTGCTTCCCACTAGCTATCTGTTTTACATTTAGTAGTGTATATATGTCCATGCCACTGTCTCACTTCGTCCCAGCTTACCCATCCCCCCTCCCCTTGTCCTCAAGTCCATTCTCTACATCTGCATCTTTGTTCATGTCCTGCCCCTAGGTTCTTCAGAACCTTTTTTTTTTTTAAGATTCCATGTATATGTGTTAGCATATGGTATTTGTTTTTCTCTTTCTGACTTACTTCACTCTGTATGACAGATTCTAGGTCCATCCACCTCACTACAAATAACTCAATTTCGTTTCTTTTTATGGCTGAGTAATATTCCATTGTATATATGTGCCACATCTTCTTTATCCATTCATCTGTCGATGGACACTTAGGTTGCTTCCATGTCCTGGCTATTGTAAATAGAGCTGCAGTGAACACTGTGGTACATGTCTCTTTTTGAATTATGGTTTTCTCAGGGTATATGCCCAGTAGTGAGATTGCTGGGTCGTATGGTAGTTCTATTTGTAGTTTTTTAAGGAACCTCCATACTGTTCTCCATGGTGGCTGTGTCAATTTACATTCCCACCAACAGTGCAAGAGGTTTCCCTTTTCTCCACACTCTCTCCAGCATTTATTGTTTGTAGATTTTTCGACGATGGCCATTCTGACCAGTGTGAGGTGATACCTCATTGTAGTTTTTTTTTTTTTTTTGCGGTACGCAGGCCTCTCACTGTTGTGGCCTCTCCCGTTATGGAGCACATGCTCCAGACGTGCAGGCTCAGCGACCATGGCTCACGGGCCCAGCTGCTCTGCGGCATGTGGGATCTTCCCGGACCGGGGCACGAACCTGTGTCCCCTGCATCGGCAGGCGGACTCTCAACCACTGCGCCACCATGGAAGCCCCTCATTGTAGTTTTGATTTTCATTTCTCTAATGATTAGTGATGTTGAGTATCCTTCATGTGTTTGTTGACAATCCCCTAATCACTTTCTGCTCCCATATTGCTTTTTTTTCCTTCATAACCCTCTCTTCACTTGAATTTGTTATATTTTGTTTATGTTCCCCATTAGAACTTTTTCTGTTTTGTTGACTGTTGTGTATTCCTAGTGTCTAGAATAGTGTTTAGCATAATGATGAATTCACGAAACATCTCTTGAATGAATGAATAAACTATTCTGGAATTCTTCATTGTTTTGAAGATCATATAATATTTAATTTGGCTTAATATTTTTTAAGAAAAAAACTTCCTTCCCCTTCTCTAAGGAAACAGTAATTACTTTGGAAGGATTTTATAGATCAAACACTGTAATAGCCAGGATTACTTACTGTGTCACTTTTTAAATTACAGGATGCTAATGAATGTTGGATACAAATGATGCGAGTATTGCAACAGAAATTGGAAGCTATAGAGGATGATACTGTTAAAGAGGTAATTGAAATACATTTGTGAATATAGACTTTGATTCTCTATCCCACCCCCACCCTAAAGTCAGTTCATCTTAATAGGTAGACATGTACTTGAATACTTTAGATGCTGAATCTGTAGTTGGAACTTGACAGCTTGCATTTGATGCTTGAATTCAATGAATTATTTGCTAAATTTAATCAATTGAGATTATTGAGCATCTGTAATTTTTTGGTAATATTTTTTGATCAGTAGAAGAATTTTACAGAAAGGGATTACATTTTAAAAAGTCTAAATGTGTGTTACTAAACTGGATTGTGTGGGAGCCAATGTACATTAATATCCATATGAAGTAAAGTTAGAATTTTTATTTCATCTTAACTTTTGCAGACAGATTCTTCATCTGTACCAGCAGTGACACCTTCTAAAAAGAAAAGTTTAATTGATCAGTTCTTCGGAGTTGAATTTGAAACTACGTATCCTTATGAGCCAAGATTAGTATGACTGTAATCGTAACTTAGAAGTGAATTGGTATAAATAGCGTTGTTGCCTGCTGGAGTGGTGGGTGGGATATGAAGGAAAATTCTTCAGAGGTTTTTATGCTTAAAAAATATGGAAATTAGGAATTTGGAAAAATACACCCTTTGGAGTGCTCTTGAAGTTTAGATAAATGTACTCTTTAAGGACATTCATATTTTTTCCTAAGAACACCTTTAGCAGAATACCTCATTAATTCACCTCATAGAGAATTAATTTTTAATTATGAAATGGGATAAATCAGCTAAATTATATACATGAGATTGATATAATTAATAAAACATGAATTTAGGAGAATACTATTTTCTACATCATGGGTGGAAACTTAGAAAAAGATTTGTTTATCGTTGGGTTATTAAGACCATTTTAAGACTATAAATACCAACTTAAATTTGTTGAAAGTTTATCCTTTTACACACATTCATTAATCCGTATTGTTGGTAAGTGAATGAGCATTTTTAAGTATATTAAAATGAATCTCTATTGGAAGACTGAAATGTTTTAAATACCAGTGAATGATGCTATTAATTTTAATAGCATTAGGATAAGTTATTCAAGATTATATAACAAATTGAATGCCTATTGGAAAATTCCTTATCTTATTTTTCAAAGCATGAAATGTACAGAATCTGAAGAAGAAGAAGTCAGTAAAGGAAAGGAAAGTCAGCTTCAGCTTAGCTGTTTTATCAATCAAGAAGTCAAGTATCTTTTTACAGGACTTAAGTTGGTAAGGACAATTGCAGTTCCTCCCCATTGTTCGTAGGTTCTGTATTTGCAAATACACCTACTTGCTAAAATGTATTTGTAACCCCAACATCAGTACTCATGGTGCTTTCATGGTCATTTGTAGATATGCACAGGGTGACAAAAATTTTGAGTTGCCTGACTCACACTGTTTCACCTGAGGTCCCCAAAGGTGATGCTCTGCCTTTTTTTTTTTGCGCTACGCGGGCCTCTCACTGTTGTGGCATCTCCCATTGCGGAGCACAGGCTCTGGACGCGCAGGCTCAGTGGCCATGGCTCACGGGCCCAGCCACTCCGTGGCATGTGAGATCTTCCCGGACCGGGACACGAACCTGTGTCCCCTGCATCGGCAGGCGGACTCTCAACCACTGCGCCACCAGGGAAGCCCGCTCTGCCTTCTTGTTTCAGTGCTCATACTATAAACAAGTACCCTTTTTGCAGTAATTTTAATGCCACATTTCTTGCATTTTTGTGCTTTTTGTTGGTGATCTTTGCTGTTTATAATGGCCTTCAGGCATAATGCTGAAGTGCTGTCTGGTGTTCTAAGTGCAAGAAGGCTGTGATGTGCCTTAAGGAGAAAATAACCTTTGTTAGATAAGCTTCATTCAGGGATGAGTTATAGTTTACTTGACTGTGAGTTCAGTGTATGTTAAGGTGTCATTAAATAGCAGAAACACACATAAAACAAGGTTGTGTATTGATTGGTTGACAAAAATGTTATGGCCAGAGGCTCGAAGGAGGCCTCTGAGGGTATTATAATGAGGATATATTAATAATTGTGAGGTAAAAACTGGGGTTGTACTGTGCAAATACGGGCATGTAGTCATTCTGCCATTGCACTAGTATTAAAGTTGAGGCCCTAGAATTTAAGTGACTTAATTGGTTTGTGGCAGAGCCAGAAATAAAACTTGCTTGTCTTATTATTCAGTTAGTACTGTTTCCCCAGTGCCATACTAAAGAATCCACCCTAATGAGCAGATTGATAAAAAAGAACAATTTTGCTTGCCTAACATTTATTTGATATGGTTTGGGGGAATATGTACATCTCTTGAATGATGGGCAGTGAATTGGGGCAGGGATTACATTGAAAACAAGATTATTTGTTGTCAGGGAGCTCTCATTTACAGTTTGGGGTAAGATTGGTTAGGGGAAGTATTGGTAAATGTTTCTATAAGAAACAGATAGATAAATAGTGCTATTCTTTGCCCTGTGATAACTGAGGGAAGAGGTGTGGTGAGGCATAATGGCTTTTAAGAGAAGTTCACTTGAAAAGCATACGTAAATATATGCAAATCAATGTGATAAACCATATTAACAAATTGAAGGAGAAAAACCATATGATCATCTCTCTAGATGCAGAAAAAGCTTTCCCCAAAATTCAGTACCCATTTATGATATAAACCCTTCAGAAAGTAGGCATAGAGGGAACTTACCTCAACATAATAAAGATCATATATGACAAACCCACAGCCAACATCGTTCTCAATGGTGAAAAACTGAAACCATTTCCACCAAGATCAGGAACAAGACAAGGTTGTCCACTCTCACCACTGTTATTCAACATAGTTTTGGGAGTTTTAGCCACAGCAATCAGAGAAGAAAAAGAAATAAGAGGAATCCAAATCGGAAAAGAAGAAGTAAAGCTGCCACTATTTGCAGAAGACATGATACTATACATAGATAATCCTAAAGATGCTACCAGAAAACTGCTAGAACTAATCAATGAATTTGGTAAAAGTAGTAGGATACAAGATTAGTGCACAGAAATCTCTTGCATTCCTATACACATGATGAAAAATCTGAAAGAGAAATTAAGGGAACACTCCCATTTACCATTGCAACAAAAAGAATAAAATACCTAGGAATAAACCTACCTAAGGAGACAAAAGACCTGTACACAGAAAATTATAAGACACTGATGAAAGAAATTAAAGATGATACTAACAGATGGAGAGATATACCATGTTCTTGGATTGGAAGAATCAACATTGTGAAAATGACTGTACTACCCAAAGCAATCTACAGATTCAGTGCAATCCCTATCAAACTGCCAATGGCATTTTTCACAGAACTAGAACAAAAAGTTTCACAATTTGTATGGAAACACAAAAGACGCCAAATAGCCAAAGCAACCTTGAGAAAGAAAAACGGAGCTGGAGGAATCAGGCTCCTGGACTTCAGACTATACTACAAAGCTACAGTAATCAAGACAGTTTGGTACTGGCACAAAAACAGAAAGATAGATCAATGGAACAGGATAGAAAGCCCAGAGATAAACCCACACACATATGGTCACCTTATCTTTGATAAGAGACAAGAATATACAATGGAGAAAAGACAGCCTCTTCAATAAGTGGTGCTGGGAAAACTGGACAGCTACATGTAAAAGAATGAAATTAGAACACTCCCTAACACCATACACAACAATAAACTCAAAATGGATTAAAAACCTAAATGTAAGGCTAGACACTATAAAACTCTTAGAGGAAAATATAGGCAGAACACTCTTTGACATAAATCACAGCAAGATCCTTTTTGACCCACCTCCTAGAGAAATGGGAATAAAAACAAAAACAAATGGGAACTAATGAAACTTAAAAGCTTTTGCACAGCAAAAGGAAACATAAACAAGATGAAAAGACAACCCTCAGAATGGGAGAAAATATGTGCAAATGAAGCAACTGACAAAGGATTAATCTCCAAAATTGACAAGTAGCTCATGCAGCTCAATAACAAAAAAACAAACAACCCAGTCCAAAAATGGGCAGAAGACCTAAATAAACATTTCTCCAAAGAAGATATACAGACTGCCAACAAACACATGAAAGGATGCTCAACATCACTAATCATTAGAGAAATGTAAATCACAACTACAATGAGGTATCACCTCACACCAGTCAGAATGGCCATCATCAAAAAGTCTACAAACAATAAATGCTGGAGAGTGTATGAAGAAAAGGGAACCCTCTTGCACTGTTGGTGGGAATGTAACCTGATACAGCCACTATGGAGAACCATATGGAGGTTCCTTAAAAAACTAAAAACAGAGTTACCATACCACCCAGCAGTCTCACTACTGGGCATATACCCTGAGAAAACCATAATTCAAAAAGGGTCATGTACCACAATGTTCATTGCAGCTCTATTTACAATAGCCAGGACATGGAAGCAACCTAAGTGTCCATCGACAGATGACTGGATAAAGAATATGTGGCACATACATACAATGGAATATTACTCAGACATAAAAAGAAACGAAATTGAATTATTTGTAGTGAGGTGGATGGACCTAGAATCTGTCATACAGAGTGAAGTGAGTCAGAAAGAGAAAAACAAATACCATATGCTAACACATATATATGGAATCTAAGGAAAAAAAAATGGTTCTGAAGAACCTAGGGGCAGGACAGTAATGAAGATGCAGACGTAGAGAATGGACTTGAGGACAAGGTGAAGGGGAAGGGTAAGCTGGGAAGAAGTGAGAGAGTGGCATGGACATATACACTACCAAATGTAAAATAGATAGCTAGTGGGAAGCAGTCACATGGCACAGGGAGTTAAGCTCGGTGCTTTGTGACCACCTAGAGGGGTGGGATAGGGAGGATGGGAGGGAGATGCAAGAGGGAGGAGATATGGAGATATATGTATATGTATAGCTGATTCACTTTATTATAAGCAGAAACTAACACACCATTGTATACTGCAATAAAGATGTTAAAAAAAAAGTAAAAAGCATACAGATACTAGCTTACCGCCCTAAGTCCTATAAAAAATTATGATGCAAGTTTTGGGGCATCAAAACGTGCTGTAAATGTTAATTGGAGAGTGTGGTATAGAATGTTTCGGCAGGGACTCTCCAGGGTGTATTCTTCGTAATTTTATAAAATTCCAGGAAAACTAAGTATACCTGGAACTTCTAGATGATCATGAATTGATGATAATGATATGTAGCTTACCTGATGAGTAACATTGTACCATGTATTCTTTCTTTAACAACATGTATTAATGAGATGTTGTATTTGTTGTCTTGGTAATTTTTTAGATTTCTTATCATCATTCGTTTTATTTTTGAGTAATTTTGCTCCACATTTCTTTACCTCTTTGTTGCCAGATAAACTTGGTTAAATGTTAAAAAGCTACTCCATGGTGCTTTCTTTTGTAATTAGTAATTTAAAAAAATCAAACCTGAAACAATTTTTATACAAGTATAACATGCTTGTTGAACATAGAATATATACCAAATAGTTCTCCAAGTTTTCTCCATGTACAAACTCATGTAATTCTAACAATAGCACTGTCACGTTAAATGCTGTTAGCACCATTTACAGACCATGCACCATTTACAGATGATGCCCAGAGGGATAACTGTCTTGCTCAGTGTCACACAGGCTGTAAGGAGTGGAATGGCAGACATGATGGTTATAAGATATAATGGCTAAAGGCTTTCCCACATTTATTAGATTAACAGAGGTTTTCTGTGTTACGACTTTTCTCAGATTTAGCAATAACTGATTTGTTCTGGAAGGCTTTGCTAAATAAAGCGTAAAGAACAAGGGTTATCTGCATTCTCTTAATTTTCTTCTAATATGAATATTCTGTTGATCCATAAGTAGAGGAATACCATGAAAGGCTTCCTTAGGTTGTATAAAATACAGTATAAACTCTCAGAATCTGACCATTTGGGTCATAATTAAAAGACTTCAAATATTATTTACATTCTGAGGAGTTCATGCCAGTAAAAATTGATGCCTTTTAAGAACTGAACCATATCTAAAAGCCTTCCCACATTGTCTTCATTCAAATTATTTCTCAGGGGTATAAATCCGTTGACATCCTGTGTGTTGTCTATTAATTAGTAGTGCTGATAATTTTTAAAAGAATTAAAGATATAACTGTAATGCAGAAGAAAATTCTTTAATGTTTGGACTTCTGTTATGTTCTTTTTTAGCGACTTCAGGAAGAAATCACCAAACAGTCTCCAACATTGCAAAGAAATGCTTTGTACATCAAATCTGTAAGTTTTGGAATCCAGTTCCATTTACTAGAAGGGTTTCCAGCTAATTAATGTTACCCAGTCTTTGTTTTTACCAAACTGAGGAATTAAAAATTTGCGTGGTATTTGTATGTTACAGAATTTCTTTCCACTTTTTCTCCTCAGTCCAAGATCAGCCGGTTGCCTGCTTACTTGACTATTCAGATGGTTCGATTTTTTTATAAAGAGAAGGAATCTGTGAATGCCAAAGTTCTTAAGGTTAGTAATGAACTTTACTATAATGAATTATTGTAATTCTTTGAAGGTAATTCATAACTTACAATAGGTTTCTTTATTCTTTTAGGGGTAAAGTCACTTTAAAATATTATAAATAGGGAAGTTACTAACATTAGACAAGTGGTTCTTAATCAAGAATATATATTGGAATTATCTATTGTCCTTTTTATTTTAAATCATACACACGCCTGCCCCTCAACTGCCACCAAGCATCTGATTAAGTGGGGCCTTAGTAGGTCTTACATTTTTCAAAAGATTCCCAGGTAATTCTGATGGATGCCATCCATTCCCCAGAAATATTGCCCTAGACCAGATCCTCAGTTCCAGAGATACTGGTCCAGTAGGTTTGGGGACGGGAGTGGGGTAAGGGGCAATATAACACACTCTATTCTAGGCGGTTCCTTTCTTCCAGGTGAAAGGAGAGTGTTAAATTACTGGTGCCCAAGGAATACTTAAATTGTAATCGTTTGACGTCAGAGCTAACCTTATGATTTATCTGTTTTGTTGAACTGTAGCTCTGCTGTGCCTCCATAGAGTCTGATCCTTGGGAGAGGTATATGTAATTTTAGCCTCTTGAGCTGAAATTTATAATACATTTTCAGATATACTTAGGATCATAGGAACAGGTTAAATGTAGTTGAAATATCTGCTAGTCTAGTATTTCTGAAATGCTTCTTCAATTGTTTAAATTAAAAAAAAAACTTATTTGGCTGCATTGGGTCTTAGTTGCAGCACACGGGATCTTCATTGCAGCATGCGGGATTCTTTCGTTGTGGTGCATGGGCTCTTTGCAGCATGCGGGCTTCTCTCTAGTGGCACGCGGGCCCTAGAGCATGTGGGCTCAGTAGTTGCAGCACTCGGGCTCTCTAGTTGTGGCGCACGGGCTGCAGAGCGCACAGACTCAGTAATTGCAGCATGTGGGCTCTCTAGTTGTGGTGTGTGGGGCTCCAGAGCACACGGGCTCAGTAGTTGCGGCACATGGGCTATCTAGTTGTGCGTGGGCTCTAGAGCACGCAGGCTTAGTTGCTCCGTGGTATATGGGATCTTAGTTCCCTGACCAGGGATTGAACCCGTGTCCCCTGTATTGGGAGGTGGATTCTTAACCACTGGGCCACCAGGGAAGTCCCTGTTGTTTAAATTTTTGGTAACTCCTCTGCGGCCAGTTTCATGGGTTAAAATGTTTAATGGAAAAGTTAAAAATTTTTTTATCTTAAAGTTAGGACCACGGGCTTCCCTGGTAGCGCACTGGTTGAGAGTCCGCCTGCTGGTGCAGGGGACACGGGTTCGTGCCCTGGTCCGGGAGGATCCCGCATACCACAGAGCGGCTAGGCCCGTGAGCCATGGCCGCTGAGCCTGCGCGTCCGGAGCCTGTGCTCCGCAACGGGAGAGGCCACAACAGTGAGAAGCCAGCGTACCACAAAAAAAAAAAAAAAAGTTAGGACAAGATTGAAAATAAACATATTTTCAAATGCTTAGATTTCCACGTGATTTTTACAGTTCTTATTTTCAACTTTATTTGAATATGAAAGCAGTACTTAAAAAAGTGTGATAAATATTTTAAATAACTACCTTTATAAGTCTGTTTACCCTTTTTCTTTTGGTTTGTATATAGGATGTTAAATTTCCTCTTATGTTGGATGTGTACGAACTGTGTACACCAGAACTTCAAGAGAAAATGATTTCTTTTCGATCAAAATTCAAGGATCTGGAAGATAAAAAAGTAAATCATCAGCCAAAGACAGTAGGTTCTTATTGGTCATTTTCTAATCTTAATATGTTTATCTTTAATCCGTGTCCAGTATTCATTTTATATTGTTAACCTGTTAGTAAAAATGGATGAACCTGTGTTTAGCATATATACAAATCTTGCAGATATTGGTGCAAGCCCTTAAAGTTTTAGGTGTGTTTTAGCATAAGAAAAAGAACTCTAGCTATGCTAAATGGGTCCTTCATGGTAGAATAAACTTAATATTTTCTTTTCCCATAAAAATCTTCAGCTTATATTCCTTTTATATCAATATTTATTTCCTCAAAGCACTTCACGTAAAATCTTGCCTTGTAAAATTCAGAGTATTTTATTATTTTCCTTGTAAGGCATCTCCATTTTTTAAAATGGAGTTAGTGTTATCGAATATTGCTTCATTATGCCCACTGTGACAACTTAAGTCATATCTTTTAACAAGCACCTATAACTGTTAAAATTATAACCTTAGCAACTTTATATATTTAATAAATTGTATATTTTAAATTCAGAGAAGGGACAGCTGAATTATATGTTGGATTTTCTTCAAAAGGAAAAAGATATTTCCTGGTAAATAGGAATATTTCCAGTGTGATATTATATACCAAATTTTAAAATTAAATTCTTCTGCAGGTTACTGTGTGTGTGTGTTAAAAGCAATTTTAAAAAAATTAAACTTTATTTTGAGATAATTGTAGAATCACATGAAGTTATAAGAAATAATAGAGTACCTTTTACCCAGTTTCTCCTAGTGGTAACATCTTGCAAAGCTGTAATACAATATCACAACCAGGATACTGACTTTGATGTAGTCTAGATGCAGTACATTTCCTCTACCACAACGATCCCTCATGCTGTCCCTTTGTAGCCAAATCCACTCTCCTTTCCCCCTACCCCGTTCTTTTTTTAAAAAAAATTAATTAATTAATTTTTGGCTGTGTTGGGTCTTTGTTGCTGGTGCAGGCTTTCTCTGGTCGCGCGCGGTGACTGGGGGCTCTTCTTTGTGTGGTGTGCGTGCGGGCTTCTCGTTGTGGTGACTTTTCTTGTTGCGGAGCATGGGCTCTAGGTGTGCAGGCTTCAGCAGTTGTGGCTCACAGGCTCAGTAGTTGTGGCGTGCGGGCTTCAGTAGTTGTGGCTCGCGGGCTCCGGAGTGCAGGCTCAGTAGTTGTGGCGCACGGGCCTAGTTGCTCCACGGCATGTGAGATCCTCCCACACTAGGGCTCGAATCCGTGTCCCCTGCATTGGCAGGCAGATTGTTAACCACTGAGCCACCAGGAAAGTCCACTTCTTGTACTTTGGTTAAATTTATTTGTAACTATTTTATTCTTTTTGATGTTTTTGTAAATGGCATAGTTTTTAAAAATTTCATTTTTGCATTCATTGCAGTTGATTTTTGTATATTGATCTTACATCCTCTACTCTCCTGAATTGGTTTATTAGCTGTTTTTTTCTCTTATTTTTTTTGAAAGAGATTGTGTAGAATTGGTGTTAGTTCTCTTTTAAACGTTTGGTAGAATTGTCTTGGTCAGACAGTCTTGGCCTGCAGAGTTCTTTTTCAGGAGTTGTTTTCTTTTTTTTTTTTTTTTTTTTTTTTGTGGTACGCGGGTCTCTCACTGTTGTGGCCTCTCCCATTGCAGAGCACAGGCTCCGGATGCGCAGGCTCAGCGGCCATGGCTCATGGGCCTAGCTGCTCCGTGGCATGTGGGATCTTCCCAGGCTGGGGCACGAACCCGTGTCCCCTGCATCGGCAGGCGGACTCTCAACCACTGCGCCACCAAGGGAAGCCCTTTTTCAGGAGTCTTTAAATTAAAAATTCAACTTTATAGTTATGGGCTATTCAAATTTATTTCATATTGGGTATGTTTTGGTAGTTTGTCGTTTCGTGGAATTGATCCATTTCATCTAGCTTGTCAATTTTATGTGTGCAGAGTTGTTCCTAGGATGATGATTATTCTGATGTTAGCACGGTGTGTAGCGATATCTGTCCCCTGTTTCATTCCTGATATTGTAAATTTGTGTCTATTTTTTTTCTCTTTGTCAGTCTTGCTAGAGGATTGTCAATTTTATTGCTCTTTTCAGAGAACTAGCATTTCGTTTCATTGATTTTTCTCTATTTTTCTGCATCTCGTTTTATTGGTTTTTACTCTTATTATTTCTTGTTTTCTGCTTGCTTTGGGTTTATTTTCCTCCTCTTTTTCTAGGTCCTTATGGTGTGGGAACTTAGATCTTTTATTTCAGACTTCCTGTTTTCTGATGTGTGCATTTAGTGTTGTAAATTTCCTCTTAGCAGTGCTTTCAGATTGTGTCCTACAAATTGTTGTATTGCATTTCCATTTTCATTATGTTTCTTGTATTTTTAAAAAATTTGAGACTTCTCTTTGACCTTGGATCATTTAGAAATGTCTTGTTTAATATACAAGTGTTTGGAAAATTTCCTGTTATCTTTTTGTTACTGATTCTAGTTTGAGTCGATTGTGGTGAGAAAACACCCTCATGTGATTTAAATTCCTTTAAATTTGTTGAGGTTTGCTTTATGGCTCAGGATGTGATCTATCTTGGTAAATGTTCCATGGGCACTTGAAAAGAATGTGTATTTTACGGTTGTTGAGTGGAGTATTATGTGATGTTGATTAGATCCAGTTGGTTGATGGTGTTGTTGCTTTTTCCTGTAACCTTCCTGTTTTTCTGTCAGCTGTTGAAAGAGGAGTAGTGAAATCTTCAACTAAAATTGTGGATTTGTATGTTTCTCCATTAATTCAGTTCTGTTAGCTTTTTGCTTTTCATGTTTTGTAACTGTTATTTGGTGCATACACATTTAGGATTGCTCTGTCTTCTTGGTGGAGTGATTCTTTGATTATTATGCAGTGTCCATCTCGGTTTGTGGTCATTTTCTTTGTTCTGTAGTCTACTTTATCTGATATTAATATTGCCTCTGCTGCTTTCTTTTTGTTAATGTTTGCATGATACACCTTTTTCCATTCTTTTACTTTAAATTTGCCCATGCTATATTTGAAGGTAGTTTTTTATAGACAGCATATAGTTGGGTCATGTTTTTTAATCCTGTGTTAACCTCTGTCTTTTTATTGGTACATTTAGGCCATTTATATTTCATGTAATTCTTAATATGTTAGTGTTTGAATCTATTTTATATTTTGCTGTTTGTTCTGATTTTTGTTTCTGTTTTCCCTTCTTGTAGGTTACATGAACATTTTTTAGAATTCTAGTTTATGTATAATTTTTTTTGAAAAATTTGGTTTTTAAAAAATTTATTTTATTTTTGGCTGCATTGGGTCCTTGTTGCTGCACACAGGCTCCCCCTAGTTGCGGCAAGCAGGGGCCACTCCTTGCTATGGTGCGCGGGCTTCTCACTGCAGTGGCCTCTCGTCGTGGAGCGTGGGCTGTACGGCTTTCGCGCTTCAGTAGTTGTGGTGCACGGGCTCAGCAGTTGTGGCTCGCGGGCTCTAGAGCGTAGGCTCAGTAGTTGTGGTACATGGGCTTAGTTGCTCCACATCATGTGGGATCCTCACGGACCAGGGCTCAAAACCATGTCCCCTGCATTGGCAGGCGGATTCCCAACCACTGCACCACCAGGGAAACTCATGTGTAATGTTTTTTAATGTGTTGCTTTGTATAGCCTTTTTTGGGTTGCTCTAGGTGTTAAAAATATATAAAGGAATGGTTGACCTAATTGCCTTTCTTTGTTGTAAGATCCTTTGGCTTCTTGTCACTTTAGCTATCTTTTAAACTGCTTGCATTGTCTTCATTATCATTATAGTCTTCAAGAACTTTGTGTCCATATGCCTAAGTAAGTTTTTTTTTTTAAATTTTATTTATTTTTGGCTGTGTTGGGGTCTTTGTTGCTGCACGCGGGCTTTCTCTAGTTGTGGCGAGCAGGGGCTACTCTTCTCTGCGGCGCGCGGGCTTCTCATTGTGGTGGCTTCTCTTGCTGTGGAGCACGGGCTCTAGGCACGTGGGCTTCAGTAGTTGTGGACCGCAGACCCTAGAGTGAAGGCTCAGTAGTTGTGGCTCACGGGCTTAGTTGCTCCGCGGCATGTGGGATCTTCCTGGGCCAGGGCTCGAACCTGTGTCCCCTGCATTGGCAGGCAGATTGTTAACCACTGCGTGACCAGGGAAGCCCCTGCTTAGTTGTTTTTATATTACACACTGAAATGGGTTGAGGCAAGAGAGTTCCCACTGAAGTACCCTTGTTTAAAGTTGTAAATCATGCCTCTTAATTTAGGTAAATATTTGCTGAATTAAATATTTTAGTTCATTTGAGCTGACGTGGCAGGTGGCCGTGGCTTAGTAGATATAATATTAATTGCAGTAATTCGACTTGTTTTTTTGAGGCAGGTTTTCTTTTATCTTCACCTATATGGTTTGATAGTATTCTGGAAAAGTTGCAGAATTTGGTTTTCTTTTTTTACCCTAGAGCAGTGTTTACTTGTACTCTGTATTTACTGGTGTGCTCTAGGTTTAGTGGTTTGAAGTTGGTTCTGTAATCAGGATCTCCTACTATACATATGAGACTGTATGTTGTTAAAGAGTAGGACTTTTGGGTTTACAGCTTTATGTTAACTGTAACTGTATCATTTGAGCAATTTGTAAGGCAGATCATATTTTTTCTTTGTCTTGCCTTGGTGATTTGCATTATAGACAGTAAATATTTGTGGAGATGGATACTCATTGAGAATATAAATTTTATTTCCAATATCATGAAAACTTAAAATTAAAATTTTTTTCCCCTCAGAGTGACAAAAAGAGTAGTCCCCCAAAAGAAGTTAAGTATGAACCCTTTTCTTTTGCTGATGGTAAGTGAAATCTTCATTTCAGTTGACTTTTACTGTGTGTAGTGTTTTTTTTTTTAAGGTAAAATTACTGTCTTTCCACATATCTGTTTTTTTCAGGTACTGTGCTTTAAAAAAAAGTTGTTTCTTATAATTTACTCTAGTATGAGATAGTAAAAAAATCACTTTTTAGTGAATATATGTTCTATGAATGGTAGCATACTGCTTAAAACATCTTTCATGAACCTTTAATTGGACAGTAGTATCTTATTGGATTTTAACAATAAAGTAGTACTTCTCTAAGCTAAACTTGAGTTGTTCTTGCTTGTTACTTAGCTTGAGAAAGCACATATCTGTTCATTTCTAATATTATTGGGTTTACATCTTTCTTTAGACATTGGCTCCAATAATTGTGGATACTATGACTTACAAGCAGTGCTAACACATCAGGGAAGATCTAGCTCTTCAGGTCATTATGTATCATGGGTGAAAAGGAAACAAGGTAAAGATTGTTTTTTAATTGTTCCATAATATTTTGATAAGTTTTTAGATTTTTAGCACATTCGTTCTCAAACTTTTTGATCTCAGAACTCCTTTTGCATTCTTAAATTATTGAGGATCCCAGAGAGCTTCTGTTTATGAGGATTATCTCTTAATATTTACTATAATAGAAATTAAAACTGAAAAGTTAATTCTTTTAAAACTGACAGTAATGAAGTCATTACATATTAACATAAATAACATTTTCAAAATAAAAATTACAATCTTTTCCAAAACAAAAAAAGGCAAAAAATGATATTGATTTACATTTTTCTAAGTCTGTTTTGTTAGGCTTAATAGGAGACAGCTGGATTCTCCTGTTTTTGCCTTCAGTCTGCTGCTTTATCACACATTGTGTAACCTCTGGAGAATTCCAAAGCACACTTCACAGAATGAGGGGGAAAAGGGAAATAATGCTTTAGGAGTGTTATAAAAATGGTTGTAACCTTCATGGAACCCCTGAAAAGATCTTGAACTTGAGTAGTCCCTGGACCACTCTTTGAGAACTGTTGGTATGGCAGATGGAATACTACTGTACATAAAATTACTCAGTACCTCTTTTGCAATGGAACTCTGAAAAAATCATATATGAGATTAATTTCATTCTTCTCTTTTGCACTTTAGATGAATGGATTAAGTTTGATGATGATAAGGTCAGCATCGTGACACCAGAGGATATCTTGAGGCTTTCTGGTGGTGGAGACTGGCATATAGCTTATGTTCTACTCTATGGGCCTCGCAGAATTGAAATAATGGAAGAGGAAAGTGAACAGTAATCTTCATTTTAGCTATTTATGCTTAGGTGTGAAATAAATGTTGTTTGTTGATCATTTCTATAACCCAGAGCTTTAAAGGAAGATTTTTAGGTGGTTTTACGTTTCCCCTCATGTGGAACAAAAGAGGGCAGAAGCAGACCACTCTGTGTTATCGACCTAAAAAATAACAGAAAAGAGAAAATTGCCTTTGGACTGTGCTGCCCTATATAAAAGTGACAGGAAGACATTTTTAAAAAGCTTATTTCTTGGATTAATTTTTAAAAATTATGAGTTGAAATGCCTTTCAACCATTACCTTCTGTGATAATTTTTCTTCCTGTCTTTTTCAGCCCAAGATTCAGCAATCAGATGTTTATTGCACACCTATTACTCTATTATTTGTTGTTTTTGCATGGTTCAAACCACCAGTGATTCAGTAGCTGCCCATCCTTTGCATTATCTAACAAAAATTTTGCCAGGACGGTGGAAAGGAAGTTAAGTGTTGATCTCATTGTGTAACTCAGTGCTGCTGTCCCCATCCCATGGAAACATGGGTACAATCAAGTATTTGTCCAGCCTGACTGTTGCTGGCTTCTCATGACTTTAAAATAAATTGTGATCAATAATAGTACATTTGATTATACATTTATTACTGTGTCTCTGATGTACTAGGTTTGTACATTTAACTTTGCAATGGTTTTGTAGTAATCAACCTTAAAAATAATGTTGACAAGCTCCGGTTGCTTATTTTTAGAAAATTAGGATATTTAATAAAAAAACAAAACAAAGAGGGACTAACAGCGTTTGACCTCAAGTCTTTTGTCTGTTGAGTGTTGGAGCTTGGCTGAAGTTCAGATATGTTTACTACTATTAGTTTCTGCAGATGGTTAGTTTAACTATGCTCTTAAGCATCCATTTAAAAATAGTCTTTGCCTGCTAGCATAATATTCTGTTTAAAAAGGAATAGAGTTGTAAAAGTAATGGAGTTCTTTGGATGCTGAATGCAACCATGTTATCAGATCTGTTCCTTGGCTCAGTTGGGTGTTTATTTCTACTCCCTTGTCAACTCCCAAATTCTTAATGTCTATCAAAATTTAGTACCAATGATTTTTAAAGTGATGGTAGAAATACCAGAGTATGAGATATCTCAATATATGGTATGTTTCTTCCATTTTAATACTCTAGTCAATTCATTTTTGTTTTAGGAGCCTTGCTTGGTTGCAAAAGGATAGAATATCAGCTGACTTGTCTGATTTCCTTTGAGTTAGATATTTATAATAAAGTTTTGGGGATTATCGTGAAATCTCATCTTTGCTTATGCTGTTTTAATGCTCTGCAGAGCATAGTAGTGATAACTATAAGATTCTTAGAGAATAATGGCCATTTCCTCTCAAGTTTGAACAATGTAATATAATCTAAGAACACTATGGGATAAAATAAGCATTTCAGGAAAATTTATTTGTAAATAGCTTCTTCAGCTAAGCTTTAATAATTGGCAATCAGTACTCCTTTTGCCTTGGAGGTGGTATAGAATAGAATAGGGAGGATGAGACCGTAAGAATTGTAATGATTCTTTTATATATTGGTGTGATGCTTGTAAATTTGTGAAGTTTTTTTATTCACTAATTTTGTTCTGAACAATTTTGAGGACACCAATTTAGGAATTAGAATTCAGATTTTACGATTTGGAGGATGCTGTAGCTACTAGATCAGGTAGGGTTAGAACGAAGTATATAAGCCTTGTATGGAATTAGCATTTTAAATTGTAATTCCTTAACTGTCATTACAAAACACTTCATTTTATTTGATCCAGAAAAGCATTATAAAGTATAAGAAATCGGACTTATACTAGTGTTGTTTTAAACTATTTAGGCTATTTTAGAATTCAGCCTTTCATATAAGATCTTTGAAAAGAGAGAATAAGCAAGAAAATGTCTTGATTGATTCCTGAGCGTGCCTTATGTGCTGTGCCCCTCGCACTGAGGCCCTTTTGATATTAGAGCTGTGCTGGATCACTGTTGGACTAGTGAGGTGAAGCCTCAGCAAGAATATTTTTAGTGACAGGCACTTAGCCCTCCTTCCAGATTCAAAACAATGACCGTAGCGCCCTAAAGGGTAACTTACGTGGGAATGGAAACTGTCTCCAGCCATGATGACTACATAGTGCTTTGCTGTTTGTAGGATGCTTTCACATACATCTCATTTGAACTTCACAACAATCCCTGAGGTATGTACCCCTATTTTAATGACTTGAGAGCTTAAAATAAGTTCTCTAAGGCTAAATGAACTACGTTTTAGACTTCACCCCATTTCTTTTAAAGTTGGGGGTTGGAGAATATTTTCTGCCATGGGCCAGGTATTTTAAAAATGTTTTAAGCTTTGCAGACCATAAGTCTTTGTTGCAACTATGTAACTTTGCTGTTGTAGCATGAAAGGAGCCATAGACAGTACTTAAAAGAATCAGCATGGCTGTGTACCATTAAAATTTTACTTATAAAAAGAGGTGACAAACAGACCATTGTTTGCTGATCCTCTGCTTTAAAGCATAGATGAGACTAGAGCAGTCATATAGTTTCAGAAAGTATTACTGTGGGATGTTCAGGATAGCAAGTTAAATTCTGTAACTGCTAATGGAATGCAGGAAACCAGTTTGGCATAGTGTATCTTAGGAAACACCATGCCCCTAAATATTGCTTACTGACTTTATAAATGTTTAATTAACAAAAATATTATGTGACCTTGAGGTCACTTTACTTTGGCCATTTCCCAACCTACTCCCTTGTCCCCCCAGACCCTGAGGTCAGTCATCAAGAGCCACCATGCGTTCTGTTGTTCTTGGAGCACCAGCCAACTGTACAACTGTTATAAAAATGTTTATTGTTTACCAAAACCAGTGAACCTCTTATCAAATGCTGCTTGGTAACAAAAGCTTATCACAGTTTTAATAATAAAAAAAAAAAAGCTAACTATTTGTCTCATTGTCATTAGTTAGACTTTCTGCAAGGTCAGTTAACCCAGACTTGTTGAGTGCATTGATCAGGTTCTCAGGTGTCGCGTGCACTCCCTCCTGATCCTGCCAGGCGACTAGCAGCTGCTTAGCTCTCATCTTCATGTCTTCACTGTCACACTCAATCTGTCTAATTTCTGAGTCTTTCATTTCCAAGTAGGGGGCCAGAATCTTCCATTGTTCACCCAGTTTGTTGGCAAATACCTCTATTTGGTCCCCTGTTACAGGTTTGTCTCGCCGAACATCAGGACCTAGAAAACACAGGAAACATAAATTATGAACAAAGTACGAGGATGTGTACGATTCAAAATATAAAACGGAATATGGGGCCACTGAGATACTAGTCACCTTTAATAAGCTTTATTTTAAAAGTAAAACAGTTCCTTTTTGTACTCTCCACGGGTTGAATTACCATTCTTATGATCATTAGGGACTCAATCAAAGCTAAAGCTGTTGCCTCTATTATAATTAGGAAGGCTTCTGAAACCAGTGGCCCTCAATCTAAACCCCAAGAATTAACAGAGGTATGAGTTGCCTTCAAATGTAAGTACTTTTCTTCCCAACACTTCCAAATTTTACTGTATAAAAGGTACTATGTTAAAACTTATTATCAAGCAATGTTTTAGATTCCTCACTATAAGAAACAGCTGAGAAAGATGGTAGAAGTTGAGAAGTAGATCAAATAACGTACCTCTCAACAAAGAACCCCAATCTTTTCCAATTTTGTAAAATAGCCAAGAAAATTCAATTCTTACTTTCATTTTCCTTCAGTAAAGCATCATTATCTTCCTCATCTTCATCCTCACCTGTTTTTATTTCTTCAGAAGGAGGCTAAAATGAGTAAAAGAATGTTTTAAAAGAATGCCAACTTCTAAAATCAGATAACTGGGCATACTTTCTATTTAGGTACGAGATTCCAATTACGGGGCCCAGAACTTTACCCTTGAGAGTGTTAAATGTGAATATCAGGTAAGGATCGCAGTGGGACAGTGTTAACCTGGAGAAGGAGGGGTGGGCGGGGAAGACTGAAGGTTGGAAAGACTCTTATTCCAACCTGGGAAGAAGGGAGCCAGTAAGAAGTATGGTAAGATGACTTGCAAGTACTCAGCATATGGTAACAATGGTCTAGGGAAGACTGGGGGAGCAGCCATGTCCTTAACACTTTTTTTGAGTAATTTTATTCAGATTTATGCATACAGTATAGTTATTACCATATTGTATTGGAAAAGAGCAGAAAGATAGGCCAAGCTGCCTACCACACTACCCCATGGGCCCTACCTTTGATAAAATATAATGCATTGGCACACAGAAAAAATAAGTTAAAGTATAATAAGTTAATTTTTATATAAAGTTACTTTATCTATTTATGTACTTCCTATAAATGTATACTCAAATGCATTTTTTTCTCATTCTAAACAAGGGGGTTTATGGATTTTTTTTTCCCCCCACATGATAAAGGCTAAATTCAGCTCTTAGCTCAAACAGCAATAGCAGTTTAAAAAAAGAAGGTAACACGAACTAAAGGATGCAAAAACTGATGTGTTACTTACTGGTAATTCCTTGGCTAGCTTTATTACCATGTTTTCGAGATATTCTGGCAAACTTTTAAACTGCTGGTTGGTTGGCTGAAAGAAGTGAGGGCTTCTCCGTGCTAACAGTCTCAGGGCTCTCCAACCATAATTAGAATTGTTCACAGCCCTATAAAAAGAGATATCAGTCTTGTAATTTATACTTCTTTATTTCTATATTCCCTTCTAGTTAATGTAGTTCACCAGGCAAAATTCTATACTCCCAGGTCAGTAGCTGAAGGCACCGTTCTTCTCATTCTGATCACAGCCCTAAAGAACCTCTCAGTGAGCAGTTCACTTATAAATGGAAACCAACAGAGTCCAAAGAGGCAGGTTCATATAGAGCAAACAGTTTTTAAATTTAAAAAGTTTACATACATTTTAAGTTAAGTCAATTAGTATGTGTCCAGGACTGGCTAGATGCTGTGTGTGCAGGACAGATCATCCCCCTGGTCATTTAGAGAGAAAAATACTCATAGGTTCACTATGTTCAGTAGACTTGATATCCAAACGGGCAATGCCATCTGCAGGTGTGAGTTTCAGAATATTTTATAAACCCAACCGTTTTCATCATGTTAATTTATCTGTTTTTTAAAAAATTTATATAACATCTAAACTTTAATTTGCTGAATATCAACCTCAGTGAATAAAAATTACTCCAAACTAAAAGGGACACATCCAGTAGCCAACACCATAAGCAGTGATACCAAGAACAGAATCCACGAACTGTTCCTTAATATAGGTGGTACACAGTAAGGTAAGAAAAACGTGAGAAACTCTAAAGATAATGTTTTGGAAACAGGCAAGCTACAGAGAATCCAGAGCACAGATTTGTTCCACTTAAGAGTTTTTGTAAGTGACTTGGAAGTCCCCACAAGTTCTTAGAGTAGCAATCTAGTTTATTAGTCACTGCTCATAAATGAGCCTCATTACCTCTAAGACAGTCTTGGCACCTGAAAAACTACCGCTAGGCAGTGCGTGGTTCAACGTGAACCATCTTATTTAATGCTCAGAAGAACCCTGTGAGATGGGTACTATTACTGTTTAACAGATAACGAAACAAAGCAAAGAAGGGTTTAAATTAGCCCTTAGAAGCCTAGCCAGTAAGTGGTAGAGTCCCAGGACTGACCTAGGCAGGCTGATGAGAGGGCCCTTGCCCTCGGATCACAATGCCATAATGCCTGTTTAAAACCACGGGGCTGTGTGGTGTCACCTGGAAGATACAGCTAAGACTGACTCCTGAAGTTACTACAAAATTTGAGTTAGATGGAGAGCCAGCAATGGAGACTGAGACAGTGAGGCTAAGGGAAAAACAGGAGGAGAGTGCAGTTAGATGGGTGTCAAGGGAAGAAAACATTATCTAAGCAGGGAGAGATCAACTGGAGAATGCTGCTGAGAGGTCAAAAAATGATCAGAGCTATTTCAGTGGAGTGATGGGGAGACAGGCATGGGCTGACCCAGAGAACAGGAGCTGAGGAAATGAAGGCAGTAATTATCAACCACTGTTGGACATACTGTGATTTGAAGGGGAACAGAGAAAAGAGGTGATAGAGGTGGGCTCAAGGGGGATTTTTCTACTTTTCTGAGTCATGCTTGCTAGTCGATGGGAATGGTCACTGAAATCAAGACGTGCAGTAATGTGAAGCTGGCACATAAACGCAGCTGAAAGAAAAAGTACTATGCTCTCAACTGTCTGCCTTGATAAGCATTCTAGTATACATACAGTTCTTAAGAGATATTAGGGAAATTAGTTCATGAGAAACATTACTTACTTGAATTCATTTTCAACCATATTTTCAGGGTCTGCCTGTTCAATGGCTTCTTCAAAGAATTCCTCCAAAGTTGGCATATATTCCCTGGGCATTAAAAAAATAACTAGTGAGGATCATGTCTGTTCTTATTTACAGTTATTACAGAATATTGGTTCTATTCCTTGTGCTGTACAAAATGGCTATATTTTCTTATTGCTACAAGAAGTACTTGTTTTTTCTAATTTGCCTGGTCCTTTTTGAGAGTGCCATGTTCCTTTTAGTTGCTTCTTCTGTCTGCTGATTCTTAGTCATGGTAGATTGTTTTCTTAAGTTTGGATGGTGAGTTTATCTTCAGACTTACCTGTAGAATCCTTGTGTGGCTTAGGTTGAAGGTGTGGCCGCCCTACCCCACCACAAGCTTTCTGTCAGCCTGGGACTTTTTAGTTCACCCTCTTAGCTTAAGGGTCGTTCCTTTATACTGCTGGTAGTATAAACTCTAAGACGGCATGACAGCAGACCTGTGGTTATAATTTCTCAGGGAATACTTTTTCCTTTTCCTCCACATCTCAGGTAGAAATGGATGAGCTCCTTGCTTCCTGTGCCAGTGAGCAAGTCCCTCCTCCTCCCGCCGTGTCCTTTTCTTTACAGATAGTGTGCACTGAGGGCCTCAGCTTTACTTGGGGGAAACTCAGTTACATATTTGTACAGTCCTAAGGCTTTACTTTCTGTCCTTTTGTGGCCGTTAAAACCCAAGTTCTCTGGTTCCCCAATGTGGGAATCACTTGCACTGCTCCCCAGCTAGAAGCAACCGGCAGCATTAGTTCTTACTTTGGTTTTTAGTTCCCCCTTCTTTTGCAAATCTTTATTTTTTGTGATTTCTATAATTATTTTATCAGTACTTCTAGGTGTTTTATGGAAAGCTATATTCTACTGGGCCAAAGTCAACCACAGTAAACTTTAAAATTTCTTTTGAGCTCTGCTTATAGCTGACAAAATTCTACTCTAGTTTAACATTTGAGAAAAGCAATACTTCATATGAAACATTTTAAACCTGCCTTGTCTCTGATTTACAGGCTTCCATATTATCAGGACAGAGATTCCAAAGCCTTGTTAACTCCTCACTGCAAAACAGACAGACACAAAGATAAATACATTTTTCTATGGACACCATTCTCTTCTACCTTAAAACTATAAAAATACTTAAATAGTGGATTTTGGGGTGGTGATGAGTTTTAATCATTTAGCAAATTTTCTATATAAGCATATATTTAATGATTTTTTTTCTCTCTTTTTTTTTTTGTTGGAGTAAAATTGCCTTACAATGTTGTTAGTTTCTGCTGTACAATGAAGTGAATCGTATATGTATACCTATATCCCCTCCCTCTTGGCTCTCCCTCCCATCCCCCCCATCCCACCCATCTAGGTCATAACAGAGCGCTGAGCTGAGCTCCCTTTAATGATAATGATAACCACTACTTTTTTCTAAAAATATTCAAGTGCAGTATAACGCGATGAATAGTTAACTAGAAGGTAAAAGAAATGAAAGGATTATAGTACCATGCAACAACTAGAAATAAGCTGGATCAATCTAACAGCAATTGTATTGTCTGTGACATGGAAAAAATGGCAGAACCTAGAGCCATGGATTTTGGAAGCAGGAGACAAAAAACTAAGTTTTGTCTCAATGCGTGAATCCATGATGGACCCTACAGATTGATAGGGTGTGGTTTGCTTTAGTCATCTGTGTACATACCAAACACACAAAAAACTGGAAAAACACAAAACCTTGGGAGTTCTTACAGTAATATTTTCACAATATAAAAGCCTCTATGATAACATCCCACCTATGAGACAGGTTAACCTACTTTCCCATCAGAATTTTTTTGTTGGGTCCTTTCCCTAGGAAGTCCTCTGGAGCCGTTCTCTTCCGTACTACTCTTGTCGGCTTGGTATCTGATGTTCTGTGGTGAACAAAACATACTGGAATTTCAAATGTTTAATGTAAAAGAAAATTTAGTTACTGTTTTCTTCCTAAAAAAGCTTCATATGAAAGTTTCATATTATTACACTCATCAGAGAGAAGACAAAAAGGCCACACCAGGGGACAAATTACAAGGAGTGGGTACACAGCATTTTTTTCCCAATAATTAATAACAGATCAGTTTGTTCTGAGAAGTTAATGACAAGAAATTTGAGATAAAAATGTCAAATAGAAATATATCAAAATGGTTGTAATTTTTATGGAATACAATTTACATTTTTTATATGAAATACATTTACACATATCTGTACATAATGTAAAATAGTCATACCAAACTGTATTCTGAAAGCCTTTCTCATATTGCCTGAGAGGAGTATATATTTACCTTTCTTTCACAAAACTCGGGCAGCCTTCATTTTTCCATGAGTTCCAGTTTTCTTCAGTGTTTAATATATGCTGGGAAAAACAAGGAAATTACATTTCCATAATGAAGACTTTGAAACTCTACTGGGTGCTAAGAAGACTATGTAAATATAAAACACATACCTCTACCATCTTTGAAAATCTTTCTCCATCAGGGGGGTTTTCAGATAGTAGCTGTGATTAGAAAGAATATACTAAGCTTTCAACAACTTTCTGCATCATAGGAGTGGTTTGTAGGCAGAGAACCAAGAAGTGTTTGTGGTCTTGTACCTGAGCTTAACTTTATCCTTATTTTCCTATTTGGGGCTGAAACAAAGAAAATTCTAAATTTTCATTTTGTTCAATCATGGGTTTGTTGCGTGATGAACTTACTTGATAAACTGATTTTGTAGTATCTTCAATCCACAGTGATTGCTCATCAGTTAAAACATAGTTTGAACTAGGAAACAAAGCAATAAAAGCATGCTTGAGTTACAAGAATTGTATATTCAATTTTAAGGTTTATGTACCATCTTGAAGAAACACTGAACAAAGCAATGAATGTTTCCTAAAATAAGTTCAATGTGGGATAATAGCCTCAGAGAAAATGTTAACATACTCCTCTCCAAGATGCACATTCAAATAAGTCACACTATGTTCCTTTAAAACGCATTCAAGATACAATGAATAAAACCCCCAAAACTCTAGAGAAGGCTGAAGGCAGACCCAAATTGTTAACAGCTGCCATCAATTCAGCTCTCACTATGTACTAGGTGCTCTATAGTTTATAGCCATCCAACGAATACTGATAGACTGCCATGTGCCAGGATTTACACACATTATTCATTTAATTCTCAAAACAAGGACATGTGCATATATTAAACAGACTACAGAGGCTCAAGCCATAAAGCGTGCATTCAAACCCAGGTCTGCCTCCAATTTCTACTATGCTATACCAAACCTCCACAACAGATAGAAGGATAACAAATAGCATTTTTGAGTGTTTGCTATGTGTTATCTTAAAATTACAAGTCTGAAAGCTGAATTGCAGCTAGTGGGTGATGAAAGTGGGATTCAAAACCAGAAGGTAGAAAGCCACATTCTTTACAACTAATACAACACTGCTCTGCAAACTTCCGATACCATCCAGTAACGGAGCTCTGCTTCAGTTTTAGGTGGGACAAGAGGGACTAGTCCGCCCTACAGGTGGAGGTATTCAGACTGACAGCGGAGGTCCTGATTAGGTTTTCTGAAATCCCAAAGAAACTAGAACTCCTCCGTGCTTCAAAGCTTTACCTAATTTTTTTCAGTTCTAATGTCCTAGATAGTCCCACACCTGGAGAAAAAAGTATTATTGGCTGAGTTTGCAAATCAGGTTTGGAGAAGGTCTGAGTGAGGTGAGGAATGACAGAAATCACCACCCACCAAGACAGCTGAGAACTCCCAGGATGCCAGGCTCTCAGCAAGAAAGACACTGGCAGCAGATACAGTCAATGCCTTTTGTCTAAAACAAATACCGTAGCATCTTGTTAAGCTAAAAGCCCCTGATTATCTAATATTGCTGCAAATGAAATGTTTCAGGGAGGTGAGCCTTCCACACAAAATGAGCCCGCTACATAAAAATATACATCAGTAAGCATTCTCTTTGCTGCTGTTTATAAACCATTTACTACCCATATTAACTTACCTTTTAAATTTGACCTGCCCCTTGAGATACTGGAATAAAATGAGATACTGCAACAGGATGTGTCGACGAAAGTTACTGTCGCTCAGTTGTAAATCCATCAGCTACTCGAAAAACAAGCACACACACAAACCACCACATTAAATTCAAGTTCTACCTAAAGGTGCAAGTGATGCTATTACAGAAATGGAAGATTTCAATTCAAAAAACACGTGCTGAGAACTCACTGCATGTGAGGCGTTACTGTACAAGCCCCAGGACAGAGTAGCAAAGCTTTATTTAGCTTTCTTAACCATTTTATGCCATGAGGTATTTATGTTGGTGGATAGCAATGTTATACCTGGGGTCCTGAGGTCAGGATAAAAGCGGAAATATAAAAAAGTAAAAGTATGGCTGTCACTTTCCCACATATAAAGAAATAACGGCTACAGAAGAGGTCCCTGTGGGTAAACAATACTGAGGGACGTCGCTCTTTTCTGTAGTCCTAGGAAGTGCCTGCAACAGGGTGGGTGCTCAATAACAAGCAAATGAGAAGAATCAGAGGTGAAAAGTCATCCATAAATTAAATGGATTGTTCTTATATTTTAGAAAAAATTGTATCACACCTGTATTATCACAGAATTTGGATTAAAAAGGACTTGAAGGTCATTTATGAGGAAGCTCTTCAACAACACTGCCACCTAGCTGGTCTTGCTGTAAGAATGACCGCAGTGATGAAGGCGTCATTCTGATTCTGTCCCACGTGCTGAGGGAAAGCTATGTCTATGTCCACAAACCCTGTTTGTGCTGTTCTGCCCTCCAGACCTAAAGCAACAATGGAGGCCTCCTTCTTCTAAATGAATAACAGTGAGACACACCTGACAGCCCTAGGAACCAATTTCCAGTACCAGGTCCCAAGTTCCTTGGGCAACGCATCACACGCTATGCTTTCATCTACTAACACAGCAGTTGGGCTGCACCCCACAGGCCTGGAAGCCCTGTACTTGCCCAGCCTCAAGACAGCAGAGCCGGAGTCAGCAACAGAGACATCAATGGTTTAACGGACGCGGAAGCTTACAGGTTTGAAAGCGAGGCCTGGAGTGACACCCCACCATGTGTGGCAGACGGTGGGCAGGATGAGGCAGCAGTCTTCGCTCCCCAGGAGGGAGGGGGGAGATTACCAGTTATAGCGGGAATTGATGTCATCGGTTACCAGGGAAACTAGCAGAGGCGCATGCCCCTCACTGCCCCTTAGGTAAGCTCTCCTGGTGGAGATCTTCTGACCTAAAGATTAGATCACCAGCTGGGGCCTGGGGCAGGTATGTAGAAGGGCAGTCATGTGAGCAGGGTGTGGGTGAAGCAGGCACTGGTCGGCAGGGGATGTACAGAGAGCAAGAGAACAGCCATCCTGGGTGACCTGGTCATGCAGCAGCCTAACGTTCATTAGCCATTTACTCACCAGCCACTTCTTCCACAAGGGTGGTTCTTGTTCAAGCAAATGCCATGCCCTTTTTTCTTTTAATTTTAAACATACGATTGGCCTTCCAGTGGGGGTTCCCTCGCCTTTAGAGATGTGATTTAAGGATCTGATTCTGTTACTGTATTAACCATCCCAAATTGGCAGGCTGAATGGCACGCTCCCAATCTCCCTTTCCTCCACTCCTGGATGACTTTATATCTCCGCTTGGGCTCTCAGTTCCCTGACCTCAACTCCACTGACAGTCACAGCCCCTCTACTTTGGTCCCCGACTACCATGGCCACAGCTGGACCTGGTTGTCACTTGCAGCTGCCCCAGCTCTGAAATCTAACTCACAAGAGTCTCACTTCAACCTCCTATCCTTCCCACTCAGTTGTCCCATTGTACCTAATATTTGGACTTTACTGAGACCTTAAGTTCCTTGGACCCTCTATTTTCTGGCTATCTGTAAGTCCCACCCTGTTTTTACTATAATCCTATTTTAGTCTAGGTAAAGGTCAGGAAACGTTTTCTTAGAGGGCCAGAGACTAAATATTTTAGGCTATGTGAGCCAAGAGGCATATTATGGATATTATGTAAGTACTTATGTAAACATTTAAAATGTATAAAAACACAAGACAGGCAGTGGGCCACATTTGGCCTGTAGTCAGCCGACCCCTGTTTTAGACTACGTGGTCTATCTCTTCAACAACTTTCTTGCCAACTTCCTTAACAGAAGTCCCATACTTTTGTCACATCTACTGAGCAAAAGGGCAACTTGGAGCAAACCAACTGTTAGTCACCTTCTCTATCCTAACACTAAGGCTTCCCATCTAGCCACAGGTGGAGCTGCTTGGAAAAAAATACAAATCAGGGCTTCCCTGGTGGCGCAGTGGTTGAGAGTCCGCCTGCCGATGCAGGGGACACGGGTTCGTGCCCCGGTCCGGGAAGATCCCGCATGCCGCGGAGCGGCTGCACCTGTGAGCCATGGCCGCTGAGGCTGCGCGTCTGGAGCCTGTGCTCCACAACGGGAGAGGCCACAACGGTGAGAGGCCCGCGTACCGCAAAAAAAAAAAAAAAACAGAACAAAAGAACAAATCACACAGCTACGCAAATGGTACCACTGCTATGTTACTGTCTCCAACTTAGAATTCTCCCTTGTCTCTAATCAGCAATCTTTATTCTCCAAGGCTGTTCTCCCTCCTATTCTCCACAGCAACTATTTCAAATCCCTTGTACTTACCAGAACACTACTTACTACCCCTCTCGCTCTCAGTAGATAATTCCCTCTACCTTCAACGAGGAGAAAAACTCATTAAAATGGAAGTTTCAACTGCACCCACATCCTCATTCGCCTCATCTCCTCTGCCACAACATCTTCAGGATCTTCGCTGAAGGTGATCCTTCTATCTGGACATCCCATCAGTTAACCACCCTGGTGCCTTATCTTCAACCCTTTCTTCTTTCCAAGCTCCTTTCCATTAGCATTTAATAACTTCTCTCAAAAAGATTCTACAGCTTCACCTTATCCTTCCTGAATAGCAAAGCTTCTTGTAAGAACTGGCTACATTCACTGTTTCCAATCCTCGCCTCAACCTGCCTCAACCAGTGGTGTTCTGGGTCACCAATCCACGGGAAGTGTTTTGCCAAGACCACCGATGACTTACTTGTTATTAAATCGAATGAGCACTCTTCACAGTCCTCATCCTACTCAATATGCTTGGCTTCCATGGGGTCATATTTTTCTAGTTCTCCTCCAATTTCACTGGCTACTCTTCTATCTTCTTCTCTCCTTCTCTTTTCCTTCTCCCTCAAATGCTGATTTTCTTCAGGATTTGGTTTGATGCTTTCTTTTCTTTCCAGTCTACACTCTCCTCTTTAATTACCACGTATAAGCTGCTAACCAAACTATATACCAAATCTATACTCTCAACCTAGATCTCGCTCCTAATCTCCAGATCTGTGTGCACAAGAAGCTACTACATATCTCTATTTGAATGTCCCACTGACACTTGATCAGATTTCCTGTCCAAAATAAAACACACCAATTTCCTCAACAAAGTCTGCTTTTCTCCGGTGTTGGCTAATTCACCGAGAGGCTCCACCATCCATCTATTTGCCTAAACTACTCCAGGAATACTTCCTGGAAAAAGCAGCAACCATGAGCCACAGGAGCAAACCTAAAGTTGGAGTGTATAGAAGAAAGAAACAGGAGGTACAAAGACTGAGGCAAGTAAAAGACTGGCCAGTTTGAAGACCCTGAGGCGTTTAGCTTACAGTGAAGACAGGAACTCCTGGCTTGAATAGGTGCTGTTTATGAACTTTTCATCTACCTTGAGCTTTAAGTCCCCTATTCCACATTTATTTTTTATGTTGGATGATAATTTTTTTTGATAGAAACAATGGATTGAAAACAAGAGTCAAGAAGACATTGAATCACAGGTGGGAGGGGACTAGTTTGATCATTTAAACTAACTGCATCACACTATCCTTAAGAAAATGAGGCCCTGACAAGTTAAAATGACCCCTGCAAGGTTACACAGCTAGTTAGTAAGAGGTGTTGTATTCTTTCTTCAATAATATATTTTTTCTAGTCCTGCTTTTCTTTGGTTATTTTAAAAATTACACCATTTACATCATGCATTGGGTCAAATATTTCTTTGCTGTCTTTGTTTTGTGAACAAAGGGCCTTTTATTGTCCTTAGCTTTTACTACACCTCTTAGCTCAGGCCTCAGCCTTCCTGATTATTATTCTAAACCTACAAAGGCTCAGGCTACTCTTCTTAGTTATTCTTATGTGCCTTTCTGTCAATAAATCGTACATACAAACAATATTCCTTTCTGCACATTTGAAACTTTTCATAATAAAAAAATTTAAAAGCAAAACAATGCTCTGGAAAAATTAAACTGAAGTATGAAATCTTCCATTTCTGTTACTTTAACACAAAATGCTTAAAAAATCTTTACTAAAAAACAAAATATTAAGAGCATTCTCATTAATTAAATTCTTACTAATTTGTGATTATTAACACATCAGATGAAAATATCCAATTTTCAAATTGTGGAGTATTTTTTAAAGTTCAGAAAGGTACAGTTAATACAACATTCATGTCTCACGATCCAGTTATCAAATCCTAACATTTTTACTTGTTCCACATTTCTTAAAGAAATAGAATATTATCAAAACTGTTGAAGCCCCTCTATAAGCTCCCTCCACTACGGAAAGCACTACCATGTATTCAGTGTTGCTGATTCTAATGCATATTTTACACTATTATACATATAGAGGCATCTATAAATATCAAGGTATTTTGCATGTTTTCAAACTCTATACTACACACATTATTCTGCAATAAGCTATCTTTCATATGTTATGTTTGACATTTACACAACTTGATACATGTAGCTCGAGTTTAGGGGTTGGCAAATTTCTGTTAAGGGTCAGTAAATTACTTTAGGCTTTGTGGTCATACAGTCCTCGTCCCGACTACTTATCTCTGTTGCCATGCAGAAGCAGCCACAGACGACACGTAAAGGAGTGAGCATGGCTGTGAGCCAATAAACTCATTTACAGAAATAGGCAGTAAGTAATGTGCCAACCCCCATCCTAAGTCATCCATTTTCAGTGCTTTATAGAAATCGATGGTGTAAATTTACCATAATTTACCACCCACCCAGTCTCCTGCTTATGAACATTTAGGTCGTTTCTACACTTTCACTCGCAAACACCTAAGTTACAATGAGTCATATATTTCCTTGTGCATATGTGTGATTCTCCAGGGCCCACATCTTAGAAGTTTTAACTTTGCTCTTTATTATAAAATTACTCTGCAAAGTGGCTGTATCAATTTATACTTCAACCAGCAGTGTGTTAAAGTTCTCCTTTCCCCACACTTTTGCCAATACATTTCATTTATTGTTAGGATATTTAATTTTGGTCAGTTTGACAAATGTGAAGTGATTATCTCATCATTTTAATTTCTTTGGCTACTAGTGACATTTAGCATCTTTTATAAGCTCATTAGCTATTCAGGTTTCTACATCTGTAAATTACCTGTTCATACCATCTTTCCAGTTTTCCATCTGGTTGTCTTTTTGTCAACGGTATATTCAAAATACTAATCTTCCTCAGTTCTGGAGATGGTGAGTATCTTCTCCTACTTTGTGGCTTGTCTTTTCACTTTGTCTAGTCCTAGTTCCTTTTTCTTCTTTATACCTGTACTAATACTTACTGTTTTAATTACTAGAGCTTTATAGGTCTTAGTATCTATATCTGATAGGGCAACTGTTCCTTCTTAGGAGGAAGTAGTTACTCTTGGCTTAGTTACTCCTGGCTTTTTGCTTTTCCATAAAAACTTTAAGATCAACTATTCAAGTTCCCTCAAAAAGCCTGTTTGGATTTGATTTAAAATACACTGAATTTATGGACACATTTGGGGAGAAGTTGCACTGGGTCTTCCTATCTATAAATGTAGTCATATCTCTTTATTTTTATAATTTTATCCATGAAGATTACTCATAGGTATTAGTTTTCATTGCTGTTTTAAATAACATTTTGTAACCAGTTACTTATAGGAACACTATTGATGTTTCTTTTGTAACTTTGCTGAAGCCTCCTTAATTCAAAGTTTGTTGGTTCTCTTGGATTTTCTCTGTAGACAATTATATTGCCTTCAATTAGAGACAGTTCAGTCTTTTCTCTGCAATACATATAACTCCCATTTCTGTTTTGTTTTCTCTTATTGAAATGTAGGTCCTCCATTACAGCGTTGAACAGAAATATGGTTGGTAGATATCCGTGTCTTGGTCTTGAAATTACTGAGAATACTTTTGAAAGTTTGATCATTACATATGACGCTTGTTATAGGGTTTTTGTCAATCCCCTTAATCAAGTTAGAGAAAATTCCCTTCTACTTCTGATTTGGTTTTGTAATGAGTATTAGATTGTATTGAAATAATTTTCTTGGCATCTGAGATGGTCATAGTTTTTATTTAAAAACCATTAATCTGTTAATTTCGTATTAATCTTTCTGGTATTGAATCATACAATCCTGGGATTATTAAAATATTAATAAATATTAAGTCTTATTTAGAGACTTAAATGATAAATATTATTAAATATTAGTCTCTATTTTTTATTTATTTTATTAAATTTATTTATCTATTTATTTACTGGCTGCATTGGGTCTTCGTTGCTGTGTGCGGGCTTCTCATTGTGGTGGCTTCTGTTTGTTGCGGAGCACAGGCTCTAGGCATGCAGGCTACAGTTGTGGCACACGGGCTCAGCAGTTGTGGCACATGGGCTCAGTAGTTGTGGCTCACAGGCTTTGTTGTTCCACGGCATGTGGGATCTTCCCGGACCAGGGCTTGAACCCGTGTCCCCTGCACTGACAGGCGGATTCTTAACCACTGCGCCACCAGGGAAGCCCCTAGTCTCTATTTTTTAAAAATAGCTACCATCAATTTAAAAAATTGATTTGTGAGTTTCTACAATATATTTTTCATCTCTATTCGTAAGTGAAATTGATATATATACTTTTTTTCTTGTTCTGTCCTTATTGGGGTTTTCTTTAAAAGTTACATTTAATCTCATATAAGGACCTTGGTTGCTTTTCCTCTATTCCTTGAAGTGCTGATAATACGTACCTAAAAAAATCTGGGACTGATGTCATTTGAAAGGTGTCACTTTGATTACTATTTCTTTAATAGTTATATGTTTATTCAGGCTTTTAATTTCTTTGTGAATCCATTTTGGTAATTAAGTTTTTCTACAGAATTACTATTTCATTAGATTTAAATATAGTCTCTTACACATTTTACTGTCTCTGTATTTCCAATTACTCCTATTTTGTTTATTGGTACGTTTTCACTTTTTTCCTTAGTCAGGCCTGTTCTACAAGAACTTCTACAAAAATTCTTTTTATAAAATTTTTCTTTTCAAAGCCTTCGGTTTTCCTGATATGATCTATAGTTTCTTTGTTCTATTTCATTAATTTGTGCTATTATCATTACTTACTTCTCTCTTGAGGTTTATTCCGTATCTTTTTTAGCTTCCTGAATTCTCAATTTGTCACTCTTAAATTTTTCATTAATGCATTTAAAGTGGTAATTTTTACCTCTCACTTTATTTGTGACCTACACACGTGACATAAAATACTTTGTCCTTCTTCAGAACTAGGCTCCAAATCCAGTCTACACTGGCAGGGTATTTTTTTAACCCTATCTTTAGTCTTTCCTAAATAGCTGCTTGGCATCACCAAAGAATTTACTCTTATCTTGCTTGCATAACTATGGATTGACTCACACACAGAAGGGATTCTAAAAATAATAAAGAATGATGAGTATGCTCTAAACTTTCCAATATGTTCAATGGTATTTATGGAGCTGCCCTGTGTCAGGCCCACAGAGTACAGGAGTGTCACAATAAAGAGAGCAGCTCATGCCTCCCACCTTGCAGACCATTTCAGATTGATTTTATGCATGTAAAACTTTAGTAATTGTGTTTACCTTTTCAGATGAGTGGAAGTACACCCATATGTTAAAACTGACATGAGTGTCAGCAAAAGTCTTCAAACAAACTGCAGTTTGTAAAACCCTAACGATTCATCAATGCCTTCATGCCACAGAACTGGAATTCAGCAGAGAAAGTCAAACATCAAAAGAGAATTCTGAAAAATAAACTAACCCAAGAGTTTGTATATATTTCAACTATAGTGGTTAGACACATTGCCTACAGCTCATATGACAATGAGATCTATAGTAAACAGAAGATTTGGTTTCTCTCCTTGTGCAATATTAATGGTAGGCCAACTAAATTTCTGATACTTCCCCAGTGGCCGCCCAAGGGCCAACACTGATGTGCTAGATAATGTTGTGTTAGATTACTTCAAAGCCTGGATCAAGTGTGTCAAATATTCTAATCACAGTTGTGAGAAGCCCAACCAGTTAACTCAGATGGATGGTGTCAAGACGTAAAGTCTAACAACTGATTTACATCAAGGTTCATCAGTGGAAAACATTGCTCCGTTCTTATTGAGAACTGCTGAGTGCTTATATGATTTTTAAAGTGTAAGGCCTTCCATCTTGGACCTATAAGAAAATGTCAGCACCACCCATTTAACAGCTTTTTGCTATAACTTTTTTTTCTCTGGGGGCACAGGGATCAATGATTTAGTTTCTACTTAAATTTCTGATAAATTCCAGGAACCTCATGGTACACTCCTGGAACTATTTGGAGGGCTGGCTCTTTCTCTGGCTGCAGACAAGGAAAACTCAAGTGGTGTTCCAGAGTTGTCCAAAAACCTCCCAGACCTGTTTAAAGGGAGTCCCATATGAGACAACTGATGAAACTAAAGGAAATTATAGGGAAGTGGTTAGCCTGCCTGTCTGTCTATAGGAGGGTCTCAGGTTGTAGTGTGTCTCATAAAAGATGAGACCTGTCTTTGCCTACACTACATAAACACTCAGCCTTGGCTATCTCTCAAATTGATAGAGAAAGTATGAAAAATTTAAGGCTGTACTGATAGCTTCTTTCTGCCAGGAACTTTTTTTTTTAAGTGACTAAAAGTTCTTATTTGAGAGCTCTTCATACAATGCAGAGTCTGGGAAGAATTGTTATTTCTCTTACCTCCATGAACAAGAATGGCCTAATGACCACACTAGTGTGTGACTGTGGGGCAACCACTCTGGTAACTGATAGCTCTGGAGTATTCCCCCGGATCTTTTTCATTAGGTCACTGAGTCTCAACTGTAAGGGGAAAAGGAGTCGGTATTCTGAAGAACTGGGTAACCCTGAAGCTCATACCTAGTTACTGGCTGGGCTTTTTTCTGTAAGGACTCAAAGATATAAAAATACATTCCTTTAACCATCATGCTAACACTCATGATACTTGGAATTTTGTTTTAAAATGCTGGTTCTACTTTTACATGCTACACAGTACTGAGGGAGAAATTCCTATAATAGTACAGTGCTCTTCACACAGTATGATAAACTGGACAATTAGAGGTGAAATCCTCCCTTAAAATTTCTGAGTATGACTCTGGACTAAACTTAAGGAACCGGCAGTTCTCCACTAAAAATAATAATCCAGGGATTATTTTGCTACGTTAACAAGGGAACTATATTGTTGGAAATTAGTGTTTACAATCATACCCTAGGCATGAGTGTCTAGTGGAAACTTCCACCTTTAAGAAAGAAGGTATGATAAGTTAGAAACATATCTATTTTATCTGTAAAATCTGTGCCTACCTGAAGCTGCTACATGACTGGCCTGTCTCTAACTAGAAAGGTTATATCATCCTTTCTAAGAATGATATAAGGAAAACTCTCCTAAGAAAAAGTTTGACCACATTCATGTAAGCAAAACACAAGGGTTCTGGGTAATAACACGGCCATCAAATGAGGCTATATGCTCTATTTGAGTGATGAAAGACCTAACCTTGTAATGACAAGACCACTCTCCTAAACCTGCTCACCACTGAAACGATGGGCTATAGAATTATACTCTAAATAATTAAATGGCTTTTGATTTCACTTAAGCTAGCTCTCACTGGCAAGAAATATATCCCTGAAAAATCAAGAGTGTTTCTGTCCTTTACCAAATCTACAACCAGAAGAAAGTAACATTAGATTGGCACATACTTAGGTGGGATGGCCTTTTCAGAAATCCTGGGATGTAAAACATCATGTAAGGTGTTACAGAAATGCTAGAAGGCTCCTTTTAGTGAAGCAGTAAAACTTATCAAATGGTGCTATAGGTGGTGCATTACAAATATTTTCACTTGGATGCTGAGTAATAAACATTGGAAATACATACGAAAAATACGAAGATTGCACAGGAAGGGTTCTTTTATAGGTTGAAATTTAAGATAAAGTTACTGCTTAAGAGGCAACAAATGGAAGTGAAGATGCAAAACATCACATGCCTTACATTCTTTGTTGCAATTCTCTGTGCCTTTTTTCTTTCCCATATTGTAAAGTTTTAAGCTTCTAAAACCTGCTTTTCCCTCTATCAAAACGTTACCTAATGGAATTCCAGTGCTTAACCCTGAAAGCTCATGCTGTCTGCATTGCTGGTGAAACAAAGCTCACAAAGAGTCAGTAAGGGAGACACTATTCAGGGACCAGTTCTGATAAAGTGGTGAATGGAGATCGATACAAAAGCACTGATTTTACATTCCAATGTGGAGATGTCTCTGAAAATGTATAATCCTGCTGCTTTCTAAAATGTCCTTGGAAATGTCAACTGTCCAAAAAAAAAAATCTTTTAAGATATCCAGGGTTTTCAAATAGTTGTCATGTCCTGAGAAATGTGACCTTTAACTGCTAAAAGCATACAACTCTTACTGGTTGTTGTATTTTTTAACTGTTTTGCCCTGATAATATTATTTAAATTGATATCTCAAGCTTTCTGAAAGGTATATATCTTTGGGAAGCTTCTTTGTTAAATTAGAGGAGGCTTTGGAATTTTCTTCCCTTTCTACATATGGTAAAATAAAATTTTGAATTCTTTATTCAACCGAAGAGTTTTATATGTCTGTTTCATTTAAATTAATAAATATATCTGGATTTAAAAAAAATCCAATGTGATAATCTCTATTAGGTAAATTAAATCAGTTTATGCAGTCATTACTGATATATTTGGACTTACCTACCCTTCTCTCTTTTTTTCCTCCCTTCCTGCCATCTGTTGGATTTATAAAGTAGTCTATATTCCTTCTTGTCCCCTTTTTTAACCCCTTGCCATTTGAGAGCTACAGGATGTTTTTCCTTTGGTGGTTTCCCTTTTAATATAATAATGTCTAAAGTTATTCAGCATTCCTTTTCTCCTCCTGAGGATTACAAGGACTGTAGCATATGCTTAAATTACTCACTAAACATCTGTTTTCCCCTCTCTGATTCTTATTGTTATCTAGTTTACATACTACATTAAAATTTTTTTAAAAATCAGTTATTATGACTTTTTTGTTTTTAGTCAATAGTAAACTGAAATATTTTTCAATTTCTGTGCTCACAATTGCTTTCTGTATTCCACTCCTTTCTTATGGATTCATTTTCCTTCTTCCTGAAGATCATCCTTTAGTAGTTTTTCACAATGATGGTCTTAGAGTGGTATGCTTTCCTGGTCTTAGAATGAAAATGTCTTTATTTCCTCTACAGTCTTGAGTGCATTTAGCTGGGTATGAAATTCTGGACTGATAGTTTTTTCTCAGAAATATTTCTCCACTGTTTTCTGGTATCTATTATTGATAACTGTTAGAAATCTGTTCCTTTCCAGTATATTTGTGTTTTTTTCCTCCCCTCTTTGGTGGCTTTTAAGGTTTTCTCTCTATACCTGCAGTTACAGCATAATGTACTGAAGTATGGATTCACCTTTCTTTATCCTGCTTGGTAGTTGTAGCACACTTTTAATCTGAGAACTTGGGACTTCCTTCAGTCCTTTAGTTTCTCCAATATTCTCTCCATTTTGTTCTTTGGCAATCCTACTTAGATATATGCTAGAATTTCTCAATCTATCTTCCATGGCTCTTAACTGCTTTCAGGTTGACCAAAAAAATCTGTCTCTGTGCTGTGTTCTGGGTGAACTTCTCATCATTAGTACTCTTGTCATCTATGTCCAAACTATAGTTTAATTCTATGTGCTGTGCTTTGGTTTCAATGATCATATATTTTCATTTTCAAGAATCCCAATTAGTTGTCATATTAAACTTTCCTATTTCATTTCAACTGAAATGTTTCAGTTTCACAATTTCTTACTCTCCATGGAGGCTGTACTATCAATTATCTCTTTGATTATCCAAAACATATATATTTTAAAGTCTTGGTCAGGCTATGTATCTAAAATAAACAAAGATCATCCCTTGTTGGTGATCTTTCTTAGCACTGGATTTCGGAATTTTAATTTATCAGAAAGTTTTGAATGGAAGGCTTTTGTTTTGGGATTGTTGCTTATTTCTTCTTCTTTATCTCTGTGTATACCTTTTTCTATCTAGTAGTTTTGTGCTTTCTTTCACCAGGTCCATGGGCCCAAGTCTAGAAAACAGTCTCATGATGACTTTTTGGAACAGCTGTTTCATGAGTATACTGGGGATATCTCATATCTGGTCATAGAGCAAGCAGAGGACACAAAGTTGTGCCTTTGTTATCCCTAGACCCACAACTTGCTATGAAACCACAGCCTTTGGCAGAAGACTGGTAATATCTACCTTAGCTTCTTTTCAAAAGTGGGTTAAGTTCTACCCCAGTCTCTGGCTTCAAGCAGTGAATATGGCTCTGGCTCCTGGTCCCACATGGATCTGGTCTCACTTGTAGCCAAGCTCCTGGTTGCCACCACCTGCTTGGAATATACAGTCAGCAGGCCCAAGGCTTCATTTTCACTTATTACTTGGCAGTTCTGGTCTGTGAAGATATTTATCTTGTCTCTGGAAGCCCAGCTTTGTCTTTTTGGTTTTCTCTTTTTATATTTTACCTGTCATTGCTATGTGTTTGGAGCAAAGGGAGTGAATCGAAACACAAACTCAATGTGCCATCTTGACTGGAAACCTGCATAATGCCTTAGCATTGTATTTGAACAAAATTTACTTATTACTTATTAAACTGTGTAAATAAGATTAACAGGGAATTTTAAAACCCCTTATTTGTACCTAAATGGCAAACTATACAAAATATTTTCATAAATGCAAATGAAATCCTAACTTGAGGTTCAGAATATATGTACTTGAAAGTAACTAAAATGTATTTAATCCAAAGTAAATCTACAAAACAGACAATGCAGAACAACTTTTCACCTTTGAAATTAAATTAGTCTTACTTCTACAAGAAGAAATAGGACTCTCAAACTAACATTTGTCAGTTTTAACCAAAAATAAAGTAAGAAATTTTTCTACTGTATTTAACTTAAAAGGATATCAGCTAAATAGAGAAAACAAAAATAAAAACATTTCTTACTATGCTTAGTGAAAAAGAAAGATTTATACCTTTTCACTTGTTAAAAACTTTGCAAAATATACATGCTCTCCTCCTGTTTTCAATTCTTCCATCTTTTTCCTTGAGGCCTGAGTATCATCTAATTTATAACTCTTAAAAACAGCTAGAACTTCTTCAGAATACTGCAAAGTAAAAATATCAATTAGTTTTATTTGGCATTGTTGCCCAATCATTTGTTTAGTGCTTTTCTTTATCAAAATAATGTACAATTTATTCCCAGTTAATCGTATATGCATCCTTAAGGCACACTAAACAAGAAAAATTATGACAGCAAAATGAGGGTAAAACTATTTTTTGTGAGATATCATGGTTACTGTAAAAGTAGGAATAAACTCTCTACTTCTGGAAAAATGTGATTTCTTATGCAGTTTGTGTAAGGGGCAAACAGAGAAAGGAATGGTTTGCGAGTATACAGAAATTTACCAGTAAAAGTAGCTGTTTAATCAGCAATGGAACTCTCAAGCATTTCTTGTGCTAAACACTGTGACCAAATAAAAAAATGATGTCAAAGCCTATCCAGTTGAGGAACAATTCCAGATGATTTCTCACTTACCACTTAATCTGAATTTGGATAGTTATGGGGAAAAAAAAGATACTTCATATAAAATAAAAACTTTAAAAAGTAACACAGAAAACACACCACGCTACTTTTAAGAGCTACCTATTAACTTTAGATTTTGATTACAACAAAAAGGACAAACTGACCTTTAAGGAGCCAAGAAAAAGAAATACAGAGGATTCTTATAATAAAGAGGTTAGTAAACTTTTCCTGTAAACAGTCAGATAGTAAATATTTTAGACTATATGGCTCATATGGTCTCAATCACAACTACTCAAGTCAGCCATTATAGCACAAAAACAACCACAGATAACACGTAAATGATTGGTGTCGCTGTGTGACAAAATTAACTTTGTCCGCAAAAGTAGGCAGTAGGCTGGATGTAGTCCAAAGTCATAGTATGCAGAGTCCTATTCTTAAAGGATAGCTGAAATAATTTTGTGCAAAGGCAGGATGTATTCTGCAAAAGTTCATCAATTGACAATACTCACTATGTAAAAAAAAAAAAAACCAAGGCTGTACTTACTAAATTTTAATCCTCAAGTCATTTATAAACTACTCTCAAAATCAATTGTTTATATATTAATTTACAATTTACCTTCTATATTATGAAATAGGTATAAAAACATAAGAGGTAGAACTATATAGTGAAAAGTATGCTGGACAAGAGTCAAGTTCTGACTCTGCCATTAGCTATAAAATATTGGGCTTTTGGTAGTCTGTAATTGGCAACTCACCTTGAGAAAAGTTTTCCATGAAATTTTCTCATAGCATTGCACAGGGTTCCTAAAGTAATCCTGAAGTGACCAAAATTTTCGGTACAGGTTGTAATCAATTGGAATGGAGCTGATAAAATAAATGTTACATTAAATAAATCATTTAAGTTCTTTTAGAAATATCTAAATGCTTTGACTTTTCTTGGGTCACATATCCTCTGAAAAAGGTAATGAAAGCCATGGCTTCTTTCCCCAGAAAAGTACACAAATTCATAAATATTTATATAAACGTCTATAAATAATTTCAGGGGGTTCATAGACCCCTATTCCCTCTTTATCTTCAGTGGTGGAACCCCTGAATTTTGGCTGGATACATTCAGAATTTAAGGCTCTCTTTCCCAACCTCTCCTGCACTAGGTGTGGCCATGTGATTAAATTCTGGCCAGTCAGTGGGGAGCGGAAGTCATATGTCTCATATGGGCTATGTTTTACCATTTTCCCTTTTTGCTGGCTAGAATGCAGATATGATGATGAACCATCCTGGACTATATGAAAAAGAGCAAATACCAAGGCATGGTGGAACAAGAAGTTAGAAGGAACATGGGTCCCTAGACAATCTCCTTGAAGAGTGCTACTGCATCAGCCCTGAACACCTGTCTTCTGAACACCTGTCTTCAGACTTTTACATAAGAAAGAAATCAATTTCTATGTTGTTTAAGCTAATGTTAATTTGACTCTAATGGTAAAAGCCCTAGGCATTATATCCTAACCAACACACTAAGACCTAGTATGAAACAAACACATTAGATAAATACCAACTTAGTATTACAAAAATGGCGTTACTAATTCAATTTCTAATTCGGCTATGTTACAAATCTTCAGTGTCAATACATATTTTTTTTAAACATCTTTATTGGAGTATAATTGCTTTACAGTGTTGTGTTAGTTTCTGTTATATAACAAAGTGAATCAGCTATATGTATACGTATACTATCTTACTCCACTCTTTCCAAATAAACCTTAACAAGTTGAACCTATGGATTACAGTTAGCATCTGTGCTAAGCTTCATGCCCATACAAATATTCCAAGTAAGACTGTAATTTTATATGGGAAACAGGAAGTAGGTTTAGTGATCCACACAGCACCATGATCTCAAAATGAAATGGAAGGGAGAAGGGAAGGAGTGCGTAGGTTGCCTGTGGTTGGCTTTTCAAACGTTATGAATATATATAAGGTAGGTTACACCTAAACAACGGACTGCCTGCACACAATTTAGAAACCAACTGATACAGCCCATTAGTGATTTTGGAGTTGTAATTTTAAGTGATATACATTAAAGTTACAAACAAAAGAAATCTATAAGCATGATCTCCTTCCTCCCTGTCTACGTTCTCACCTTAGTACCTGATAAGTCATAAGGTATTATCTTTGTAAATCAAGAAATCTGAACTTCTAAACACTCACCAAGTTGTTGGAGCTTCATCATCCCCCATTTCACCTTCTTCCACATCCATTCCCTCTTCTCTGTCCTCCATGTGCTAAATTAAAAGAACATACATCCTGTCATGAAGCACTTGTCAAGCAGAGGAGAATTCTATATGACAGGGATCCGAGAACTCAAGAGCGGTATGACAATAATATAAGATAGCCATGAAGACATGGTGCAAGGACCTCCCTGGTGGTCCAGTGGGTAAGACTCTGCACTCCTAATGCAGAGGGCCCGGGTTCGATCCCTGGTCAGGAAACTAGATCCCACATGCATGCCGCAACTAAGAGTCTGCATGCTGCAACTAAGATCCCGCATGCCGCAACTAAGAACAGTTGCAGCCAAAATAAGTATTAAATAAACAAATAAATATTAAATATTTATATAAATAAATAAATAATAAAAGAATATAAATACCTATTCATTAAAAACAATAACAACAACAAAAAACGTAGTGCAAAGTTTTAAACCAGTACTTTTCCTAACACATTCAGTACATTCTCTCTGGGAATAGAGAATCTATGGCAAAATATGATTTGGAAACATAGTATACAAAAAGTGAGAAAATCATTAGTACACTAAGGATTCCAAGAACCACAGTAAATAACTCAAAGCGATTTAAGTAGTTTTTGTCCCCAACTTTAATTTGACCTTGAAAATCTTCCCCCGCCTGTACACATAACACTTAATATCTGGGAACACTTTAGGATATGCTGGGTGTACAGCTCCATATTGAAAAAAAATTTTTTAATAATTAATTTTTATTGGAGTATAGTTGCTTTATGATGTTGTGTTAGTTTCTACTGTAAAGCAAAATGAATCAGCTATACGTATACATATATCCCCTCGTTTTTGGATTTCCTCTCCTTTTAGATTACCACAGAACATTGAGTAGAGTTCGCTGTGCTATACAGTAGGTTCTCATCAGTTATCTCTTTTATACATAGTATAGTGTATATATGTCAATCCCAATCTTCCAATTCATCCCACCCCCCCCCCACTTTAAAATAACAAGTTTACATAGAATAGTCCAAGAAATACCTAAAAGATACATAAAAGGGAAAGGCAGATTTTGAAAAATCTTAAAGTCAATATCACTTCCAAATTGACAATGATTACAATTTAAGGGATAAATTAAGTAAAGTACTCTGATTAATTTACAGTGAAATATTAGTTACATCTAATTAATAATTTTTTAAACTTTATAACTTGCTCTTAAATGAAGAGCAGGTGCTGAATGTCCAAAAATTTGCCAGCTCTGGACTGTCTTCTGGACACTTCAAAAATAATCTTTAGGGGGTGTCCCTGGTGGCACAGTGATTAAGAATCTGCCTGCCAATGCAGGGGGACATGGGTTCGAGCCTTGGCCTGGGAAGATCCCACATGCTGTGGAGAAACCTAAGCCTGTGCACCACAACTACTGAGCCTGCGCTCTAGAGCCCGTGAGCCACAACTACTGAAGCCTGTGTGCCTAGAGCCCATGCTCTGCAACAAGAGAAGCCACCGCAATGAGAAGCCCGCGCACCACAACGAAGAGTGGCCCCGACTCGCCGCAACTAGAGAAAGCCCGTGCACAGCAACGAAGACCCAATGCACCAATAAATAAATAGACAGATAAATAAATAAATAATCTTTAAAAATAAAGTTGATCTTGCTGATGTCCTTTTGAAAAAATCAGTGGGCAAATGATGGATTACTTAACAAATGGTTCTGAGATAACTGGCTCACCATTTAGAAAAAATTAAATTATAACTCAACTTACTCCAAACCCCAACCTTCCTGCTGGGTAAAAGATTTAAAAGAAAAAATAAAATCATAAAAGCACCAGAAGAAAACAAAGAATTACATACTCCTGTGGAGTGGAAGCCTTCAGTATGACACACAAGGCTAGAAACACTAAAACAAAAGACCAACAAATGTTAATATTACTATATCCAAATTTAATAGCTCCATATAGAAAACTATAAAGTTACAAGAAAAACCATAAACTGAGGAAAAAAATGTATCAACACACAGTAGGAATGAATTAATAATATTCTATATAATGAGTTTCTACACATCAACAGTAAAAGACGTTTCAGCAGTAAAATGGGCAAATGTCATGAATAGGCAATTCTCTTCCTCATTGTTTCTAATCAGCACAGAAGAAAAATAAATTCCAATGAATATGCAGTAAGTTCCTCAACTTCATTAATAACCAAAGAAATGTAAGTTAAAACAAAGACGACTTACCTTTCAAGTATGTATCAATTAAGCAAAAATTTTTAAAAACTGGTAATTCCCCATGTTGGCGTGAGGCTGTGGGGAAATGGGAAGGCATTCTCTATGTGCCACTGGGGGTGGTATAAATGGGTACAACTTTTTTGAGAAGTACCCGGGCAACAGTTATCAAAATTTGATATATATGCATTTATTTTGACACAGAAATTTCACCTATCAAAATTTATCCTAAGGAGACACAGGCATAATTTAGCAATGATATACAAAATACTATTTACTATAATGTTGTTAACAACTTTTCACTATTAGAGATTATCTAAATGCTCAGTAACAGGAGACTGTGATATATCCAAAGACTTATCATGAGACATTAAAACACAGAGACAAATCTAAATGTACTGATGCAGAAATGCAACCATTTCATACTGTTAAAAGAAGAAAGTGATTTTCAGAACAGTATGTATTGTATGACATCAATTTTGGAATAAAACTACATATACACAGAAAGTCCTGTAAGGACAAAAAAAGAATGTTAAGAGTGGTTATCTTTGGGGCCTTGGATTATGGGGTAGCTGTACTTTTTATTTTAAATATTTCTATTTTGTTTGCATTTTTTTCTACACAGAATACATATTATTTCTATAAATTGAAAACAAAGGTTTTTAAAATTTTTGATTTAGAAGACCCATTCATCTGAGTTATCTCAATAACAAAATATGTTATGTTAGATTTCATATCAGCCTCACCTTTTGACCCAATGTGCTTTCCTGCTCATTGGTATTGAAAACAGTGACATTTTCCAGATTAAACTGACTCTGCAAGTTAAGACCTATTAAAAAAAAAAAAAAGATTTTCAAAGCAAATCCATCAAACACCTAAACTTGTTTAAGAGTATAACTTTGTTGTCATATAACCAAAATACATAAAATGATAAATCCATAATTAAGCAAAAGATCAAGTCAGAATAACATCACACTTGATTTTCAAATTCTTTCTAAAATTCATTTCTTTTAAGGTGCCTTTAGAGTATGCTGAATTCTGTATACACTGTGACAGATATATTGATCCTTGTTATTTATGAATATTCTAGAACAATTTTACAGAATGCAATATGTAGTAATTTATAATTTTGCTGAAGCACAAGCAGAAATTGTATTATTCAAAAAGTGTGAATGTATAACAATATTTATAGGAAATATAGTTAGTGAGGGCCAGGTTTCTCGCTGTCAGGGAAAGAAGTTATAAATAAGCAGATCTATTGGTGCTAGATTAGACTCACAAGTTATCAGTCACTATGATAACATTGTTTTTGTTGTTGGTCATTAAAAAAAATGTAGACAGATACAGAAATACAGATACAGAAATACATGTTAGTATACATATGTATCTTTCCAAGCTCTGTCTACTGAGAGGGCTTAGAAGCAGTGATATTCTAGTAACAAATAGCATTATCTAGGTCCCAGATCTTGTCTTCTAAACACCATTTTTAAGTAAAACAAATCAGGCTCTTTGGAGAAGTGGCTGATTCCAGGGGTTGGGCAGGGAAAATACAAGATGTGCCTGGACTATCCTCGCCTACATGAAAGAGCTCCCAATGGGGAAAACTATAATAATTTGAGCAACAAAGTAAATAATGATATTATGAGATTATAACCCATATAAAATAAATATCCATGAGTTCATACTGAAATAGATGACTGAATTACAAGTAAACAAAGGAGAAGAGACAACTCTTCTTTTCTTTTTTTTTTGGCTGCACTGCGAGGCTTGTAGGATCTTAGTTCCCTGACCAGGGATCAAACCCAGGCCCCCTGCATTGGAAACGCAGAGTCTTAACCACTGGACCGCCCGGGAATTCCCAAGACAACTCACCTTTAGAGAAAACTCCCAATTCATAAACGTAGAAGGAATGAAAGGAATAGAAAATCACCACCAGGACAACCTAATAATAATCACTGCAGGCAAGATCCACTGATGAACAGTACTAAACTCAGCCGGCAAAGGTCTAAGGAGAAAAAGTATCTGCATAGCCTCGAAGTAACTCCCTCCAAATATTTATTAATTACAAAGGGGAAAATAGTAACTTTGTAGTAGAGAAATATGGTGATCAAGGATAATATCTTAAATAAGTGATGAAAGATAACACCCCCAGTAAAAAGACACATCAATACTATGTTGAAACGATGCACTGAGAAGGGCCCATCACCTCTGTGGTCTTCTTCCCCAAATCTATAACCTCAATCTAATTATGAAAAACATCACACAAACATGAATTGGAGGGTATTCTACGAATTATCTGACCAGTGCTCTTCAAAACTGTCAAGGTCATGAAAAAATAGCAAAGACTGAGGAACTGTCACTGACTGGGTAGATTGGGGAGATTAAAGTGACATCACAACTAAGTAATACAGGATCCCAGATTGGATCCTTAAAAAAGAAAGCACTGATAAAACTGGTAAAATCCAAATAAAGTCTGTAGCTAACAGTGCTGCACCAATGTTGATTTCTTAGTTTTGATAACTGTACCATGGCATGTAAGAGGTTAACATTAGGTGAAGCTATTTGGGTACTCTATACTATCTTTGCAACTCTTCATGTCTAAAGTTATTTTAAAACAAGAAGTTTTTTTTAAAAGCTAGTATGCTAGATGACGTCATTAAGCTAGTGAATGAACCTGGCTGACCATTTAGCATTGACTACTTAAAATATCTTTGTCCATTTTCTGTTTATTACTCAACAAAGCACATGCCATAATTCTCAGGTTAAAAATCTCAGTCATACTTTACTAAATTTAATGGGTAAATTACATGTGAAGACAGCTTTCTGAAGGTCTTGGGATATACTCTAGTGAATCTTATGCAATCAAATGTAAAAAAAGAAGAAAAAATACTGCAAGAAGATATCCCCAAATGCCAACCTAGCTTATGTTAGGGTGACAGGATTGATTATGATTTTTTTTTCCCTTCATTTTCCAAATTTTCTGAAACAAGGTTGGGTAATTTTATAATTTAAAAATTAAATTTAAAAATATAATTTATTAAAAGATATATATATAGTTTAAAGCTACCTTTAGCAATTATTGTTAGTCTTTCAACTAGTTAATAAGAAAAAAGTGATTTCTCTATGTCTTGTCAATCTAGGAATGTAGCATATTGAAAAAGAGGTTAAAATGTTTTTTTAAAAATGAGAGTGGAGGCTAGAGATCAACAGGAAGGACTAAAGAATGGCTGAGAATTGAAACCTTGTTTTTATGTTTTCTGTAAATTCCAGAAAAAGAAATCACAAATCAGTACTTATGAAGGGGCACTTCATTTCACAAAGAGATAGAATTTCATTCATCAAATATTTAAATAGTGCCTAGATATCTGGTATTAGAAGTTACTAGGCACAGAAAATACAGAGGTGAACAACACAAACACACTGAAAATGCCAGGTGGTGCTAAATTCTAAGAAGAGATTTGAAATCAGGTGGTGATAATGGGTTACTGTGGTGGCAGGTTTAGATTAGATGCTCAAAGACAGCCTCTCTAAGGTAGTAAAATTTAAACCGAGATTGAGTGACAGCAAAAGTCAGTAATGTGACAATAACGAACAAAAGGATTACAGACAGCAGAATGAGTGCCAAGGTCCTAAGGTTCAATTGATCTTGATATTTTGAAGGTAAAAAGAAGGCAAGATGCCAATTCAGTGGGAAAAGAATAGTTTTTTCAACAAATGGTGCTGGGACAACTGGGTATCCACATATAAAAAGAATGAAATTAGAACCCCACCTCATACCACATACAAAAATTAACTCAAAATGGATCATATACCTAAATGTAAGAGCTAAAACTCTTAGAAGAAAACACAGATGTAAATCTTTGTGACTCTGGGTTAGGCCAGGGGTCCCCAACCCCCAGGCCGTGGACCAGTAGCGGTCAGCGGCCTGTTAGGAACCGGGTCACACAGCAGGAGGTGAAGAGCAGGGGAGTGATTGAAGCTTCACCTGCCGCTCCCCATCGCTAGAATCATCGCCTGAACCAGTCCGTGGAAAAACTGTCTTTCACGAAACCAGTCCCTGGTGCCAAAAAGGTCAGGGACTGCTGGGTTAGACAACAGTTTCTTAGATATGACACCAAGAGCACCAGCAACAAAAGAAAAAATAGATATATTAAACTTCATCAAAATTTGAAACTTTTTTGCTGCAAACAACACGATCAAGAAAGTGAAAAGGAAATCCACAGAATGGGAGAAAATATTTACAAATTATTTACCTGATAAGGGTCTAGTATCCAGAATATAATAAGAACTTGTACAACTAAGTAATAAAAAGACAAATAACCCAATTTTTAAAATGGGCAAAGAATCTTAATAGACTATTTCTTTAAGGAAGACATGCAAATGATCAGTAAGCACATGAAAAGATGCTTAACATCTTTAGTCATTACAAAAATGCAAACCCAAACCATGAGATACCACTGTACACTCCCTAGGATGGCTATAATAAAAAAGACAATAAACAGTCAGTGTTAGCAAGGATGCGGGGAAACTGGAACGCACTTGCATCAATGATAAAATGATGCAGCCTCTTTGGGAAACAGTTTGGTAGTTCCTCAAGAACTTAAATACATCATTTGTAGAGACATGGATGGACCCAGAGACTGTCATACAGAGTGAAGTTAAGTCAGAAAGAGAAAAACAAACATCGTATGTGAACACATGTATGTGGAATCTAGAAAAATGGTACAGAGGAACCAGTTTGCAAGGCAGAAATAGAGACACAGATGTAGAGAACAAACATATAGACACGAAGCGGGGAAAACGTTGGGTGGGATGAATTGAGAGATTGGGATTATTGACATATATACACTAATACATATAAAATAGATAACTAATGAAAACCTTCTGTATAGCACAGGGAACTCTACTTCACTTTGCTGTACAGTAGAAACTAACACAACATTGTAAAACAACTATACCCCAATTAAAAAAAAAAGAACTTAAATACAGAGTTATCATATGACCCAGTAATTCTACTCTTAGATATCTATCCAGGAGAAATTAAAACAGTTACCATATGACCCATCAATTCCATCCTATGTATATGGCCAAGAGAAGTGAAAACATACATCCACATAAAACTTGTACACAAATGTTCACAGCAGCATTATTTACAATAGCCAAAAAGCAGAAACAACTCAAATGTCCATTAACTGATGAATGGACAAAATGTGGTATATCCATATAGAGAATATCATTCAGCCATAAAAAGGAATGAACTACTGATACATACAACACAGATGAACCTTAAAAGTATTAAGCTAAGTTTAAAAAGCCAGTCACATGAAGTGAGAGAGTAGCACTGACATATATACACTACCAAATGTAAAATAGATAGCTAGTGGGAAGCAGCTGCGCAGCCCAGGGAGATCAGCTCGGTGCTCTGTGACCACCTAGAGGGGTGGGATACGGAGGGTGGGAGGGAGGCTTAAGAGGGAGGAGACATGGGGGTATATGTATACGTATAGCTGATTCACCTTGTTACACAGCAGAAACTAACACAACATTGTAAAGCAATTATACTCCAATAAAGATGTTAAAAAAAAAAAAGCCAGTCACAAAAGACCACATATCTTATTACTCCATTTTTAAAATGTCCAGAATAGGAAAGTCCATAGAGACCAATAAGTAGATTAATGGTTGTTTAGGGCCTGGGAGACAGGGTAAGGATGGAGGTAAGTGGAGAGTGACAGTTAATGGGTGCAGGGTTCCTTTTAGAAGTTAAAATGTTCTAAAATTAGACTGCAATGATGACTGCACAACCCTGTGAATATACTAAAAAACAGTAAACTGTACATTTTCAATGGTGAATTGTACGGTATGTGAATTTACATCTCAATAAAGCTGTTAAAAAATATAAAAAGCTGAGCTTCCAGTAATGGAAGGCTAATTAATTAGCTAATTAATTAATTCAGATTAACCCTCTAAGGACAACTGAAAACGTGGATAAATTACATTAATTCTATGAATACTTACAGAGCATAAACCATGTTCACAGCATTGTTTTAGGCAAAGAAACAGAAAATTGTTTTCTTAAAAATAGTAAAGAGCTGACATTCAGTGAGGAATATATGGCAAAAATCAAGAAGGCAAGAAAGATAAGCAATGCATCATCAGCACTCAAAGCCACTTCTGTCTTGAGGATATCTGCCAAAGAGGAAGAATCGGCTGCAAAACTGAGCTACTCTTTTAGCAGCTTCCTGAAGTGAGGATGATAAAAATAAATCTCTGAGTCCAAGGAAGGTGGGGAAACTAATCCTACCCCAACCTTCTTCTAGACTGGGACCTACGTCCTCAGGTAGGGATCAACCAAATTGCAGTCCAGTGCCAAGTCTTCTCGATTATCTAAGGAATCACAGGCCTTGAGCTGGGCTAGATTAAGGTAATCTTGGACTAGTAGTAGCACCCTTGTAAGGGTGCCTGGCAGGAGTAATGAAAACTCTTATCTGGAGAAAGGTATCTAACCTAGGTGTCAAAATTATTCCCTCAAATATCTTCTCAAATATAACATCAAACACTAACCAGAAACACAAAGGGGTAAGATACAATCAGTGAGAAACAGTAGAAACAGACACTAGAGACATACCCACAAAGACTTAAGACACTGGAATTATCAGACACATAAAAATAACAATGCTTACCCTCGTTAGAAAATTAAAAAACAAGTTTGAAAATATCAGCAGGGAATAAGAAACTAAAAAAGTGACACAGCAGACTTAAAAAAGACTTTCTAGGAATGAAAAAATACAATTACTGAAATTAAGAGCTCATTTAGCAGCAGATTATTCATAGCTGAAGAGAGAAGTAGTGAACTGGAAAAAATTTCTAAAGAAATTATGCAGAATGTGATGGAGAGCAACAAAGAGATGAAAAATGTAGAAAGTGTAAGAGACAGGATACAGTGAGAAGATATAGGATGTCTACTAGAGTTCCAAAAAGAGGAAAAGAGAAAGAAGCATATATAATATTTGAAGAAATAACAACTTAAATTTTTACAAACTGGATGAAGGACAACCAATCCATAAATTCGAGATGCCCACAAATCTGAAGAATGATAAATTTTAAAAATCCATGCTTAGATACATCATATAAAACTGAAAAACAAACAAAATAACCCAAACAAATAACAAACAAAAAACCCAAAGAAAAATAAAACCTTAAGAGCAGATAGAGAGAAAAAAAAAAACTAGATTATCTTCAAAGGAGTTAGACTGACATTTGCCTTATCTATAGAAGCTAGAAGGCAAAGTAATGATTATCTCCCACTAAATGAAATCCTATATCCAGTGCCAACCTACAATCTTCTATCTATTGAAACCATTCTTCAAGAGTAAAGAAATAAAGATTTTCAAAGAAAACACAAATCTGCACTAAAGTAAAGTCTAAAGGGGGAAACAGAAGGTCAGAAATACAAGTGGTAAATACACTGATAAATCAAAATTAATCCTGACCACATTAAATAAGAGGAAAGAAAAAAAACATAGATCTAGCAGGACAAAAAGAAAGCCACATGTAAAACAACTGCTAACATACACTATAGGTCTTACCATATGCAGGCACTGTTGTAAGCTCTTCACATATTTTAATTCACTTAATCCTTACAACAACATATGAAGTAGGCGGTATATTAGCCTGATACTAAGGAAGGGAAGACTGAAGCAAAGAGATTAAAATCTGGCGTATTTGAACAGATTGTGGTGGGCTCTAGAGAGCCTTGTGGCGGGCAGTGTTCCATTTCTGGACCTGGACAGTGGTTACACAAGTATTTGCTTCATAATTATTATACTATATTTACTTTATGCACTTTTCATATTACCATTATATTTCACAATAATAAATGATAAAAGAAACGAACAAAGTCAATGTGGCTGAACAGTAGTGACTGAAGGAAAAAAACAGAAAAATAGGCATACATTAGGAAATGAAATAAAAACATGATTCACAGCTACATATTTCAGTGTGATTCAACTGTACATTATTAATAAACTTTGAACTTAAAGAATCAATAACTTTAGGGACTTCCCTGGTGGTCCAGTGAGTAAGACTCTGTGCTCCCAATGCAGGGGGCCCAGGTTCGATCCCTGGTTGGGGAACTAGATCCCGCATGCATGCCGCAACTGGGAGCTGCATGCTGCAAATAAGAGTCCACATGCTGCAACTAAAGATCCTGCATGCCATAACAAAGATCCTGCGTGCCGCAACTAAGACCCAGTGCAACCAAAATAAATAAATAAATATTAAAAAAAGAGAGACAAACAAACAGGCTTGCAGATATAGAAAAAAAGGAATCAATGACTTTATTTAAGGGTTACCTGTACCATACACTGGGACAGGTATAACTACTTATAAGTAAAATAAAGTGGGAATTTCCTATGTTTTCAACTTTTTAAAACCATTTTTCTTTTTTATCATCATAGTAGATTCTAATCTGGTAAAGATTTTCCTGCAAAGCATTTTATGTACAAAAGCTTACCTGACTTCTCAGATAAAGGGAAAAGTCTGGCCAAAAAGAGCTGAATTCGTCCACAGAAGACTGTATTCTGGGATTTTGATAATCTTCGTAAGAGATCTAACAACACATGGAAACGAAGGTTACACAGGTGAGATCATTCTATGTTTATTACAACCATACCTAAGTTTCTTAACCAGTTTGTCAAAAGTATTTTCCTAAAGCAGTAGTTCTCAAAATGGGGGTAGAAACTATTGTCACAAAAAAGCGCTAGAAAATTAGGAATAAAACTAAACAAGTTTAGCATGGGTAAGACAAGCTTTACTAAATTTTTTTGGTTTTCATTAAGTTTATACCCAGAACAGGAATAGTTTAATTTAAAGCAAATGATCAGTTTTAATAAGTCAGACTGCTATTTAAAAATGAAGATACAATCTACTTTAAAAATTTTACCACCTGTGTTTAATTCCACCACCTGTTTTCCTGGCCACATTTACTTTTTAAAAAACAATCATTTACTGTTGAATTACTTACCATTGCACATACGTAGTAAATAATTTTTCCCAGCAGAATAGAATGTATTCTGAAATTAAGACAGAAATTATTACTATTGTTCTGAAGTTGTTGCACATCCTTCAGTAGTAAGTCACAGGAAGTAAAATTTTAAAGAACACTACTATGCACTGAGAATCTACTATGCCACTTTCACTTTTTTCAAGCAAATAACAATTTTAATGAAATAAAAATATTTTCAAATATATAACAAAACACAATTCTAAGTAATTTTTAAACATGTAAAAGTGTGTGTTTTCAAGTTAATTGTATCTACTCAAATTTTGTACTTCCATTTTTTTCTCCATATAACTTTTACTTGGCTTTTCCAAGAGAGCAGAATATATAATTCTCATACGGACAAACTTTTTGGTATCAGCAATATTAGAAATATAAGCAAAAAACAAACAAAAACAACAACAACAAAAACTACCCTCAGAACTCTGGATCTATAGAAAGATAATATTAGCAGAAAAAGAAACTAAGGCACTTACTGATTTCCAAGTAGCAACATTTTTTTCCACAAAAGTGAATATCGTGTCACACTGATCCAAAGGAAGGCAATCCAAAACATCTCCCAACAATACAAAAGGTGTAGATGCTGTACAAATACCTTCAAGTGGAGCACAAGCCAATTAAAAAGTTTAAAATACTGTTGAGTAAAACAGCCCATGCAAAATAATTTTAAAGAAAATATTAGAGGTATACTTTGTCAATCCTAACAAGGCTGTGAAAGACAAGAAACAGAAGCAACCTCAAGTCCACAAACAGGATATACTTAAGTAAGTTTTGGTATGTGATGATGATAATCATTCTTGATAACACTTCTAGAGCATTTACTATATGTCAGGCACACTAAGTGCTTTACATATACTAACACATGTAATCCTTATAACCCTATGAGGTAGATAACATTATCTCCAGTTTATAGAATGGGAAAACTGAGACACAGAGAAGTTAAATAACTTGCCCAAGATCACAGAGCCAGTAAGTGGTAGAGCTGGGATACGAACCCAGGCAGTCTGGCTCCACAGTCTGTTTTCTTCACCACTAAGCTATTCAAAAGAATATAATGCAGCCAATTAAAAAAGATGGTTATGACGACTATAATAACTTGGAAAATGTTTATGATATAATGTCAAGTGAAAAAGGCAGGGTTCAAAACTGTATGGGTATTATGGTTATCACAATAAAATCTTTTAAAAAGACCAGAGAAACTAAAACCATATACCAAAATAAATGGTAGTTTTTTTTAAAGTGGAAGAATTAGGACTAGTATGTTCCCTTCTCATTTCCAAATGTTCCATACTATTGCTAAAATTTAAGTTGTCTGTGATTTGAAAGAACTACTTCAAAAAAGATAACAAAACATCACTGTAAAACAATTATACTCCAATAAAGATGTTAAAAAAAAAAGGTAAATGAACTTCAAACTGAAAATTCTGTTCTTCCACTCTTCCTAAAGCTTTCAAAAACCTTCTGAAGTGGCAAAATAAATATTTGTTTCTAAAAAAAAAAAAAAGATTTGATACTGATTTCAACTCATTAAACTTTTACAATAATACCATTGTTTCAAGGGAAAAAAGGGTAAAATAAAAAGTTGTTTATTTCTAAATTCAATCTTACTAAAGTAAAGCAATAAATTAAAGACTTTAAGGTCATCTAGGCTAGCTAAAAGTACTTTTACCTCCCTGCTCATTCTTCCATTTTTACGTAATAGATACTAACACTTGTTAAGTGTTTAGGAAAAGTAGACACTTCAGCATGATATGTAAAAAAAAAAAAAAAAAAAGTACTGAGTGGGTACTATTAGCCCAAATTACTGCATTAACACAGTATCTTCAGAAACAGGAAGTAGTATTTCCAGCTCTACTCTGCACTGGTAAGATCATATCTGGAATGTGATGTGAGGGATACTGCCTAGAACCAGGGAGGCATAAAGCAGCAAATTTCAACTCAATACAAAGGGGAAATCGCACCATCAGAACTATCTAACAGAAATCAAATAGTGAGCTCCATCAATGGGAGTAGAGGCTGGATGACCACCTGCCAAGGACTTTACTGAGCGGAGACAGGATAGGTCAGAGACAAGATTGGACCATATGACCTCTAAAGTCCTTTAACACTTAGATTTGTGATACTTTTATGTCCTGTATATCCAAGAGATTTGAGAGACATACTCCCTGCCCTTAGCAGAAGTATACTTTGGCAAAAGTTAACTCACATTAATAACTATAGAAAATTACCTAAATTCCACTCTCAAAGATTCTGATTCAGTAAAACAAAGCTAAAGCCTGGCAATCTCATTCGAGGGGCTTCCCTGGTGGCGCAGTGGTTAATAATCCACCTGCCAATGCAGGGGACATGGGTTCGAGTCCTGGTCCAGGAAGATCCCACATGCCGCAGAGCAACTAAGCCCGTGTGCCACAACTACTGAAGCCTGCGTGCCTGGAGCCCGGGCTCCACAACAAGAGAAGCCACTGCAATAAGCCTGTGCACTGCAACGAAGAGTAGCCCCTGCTCTCCACAACTAGAGAAAAGCCCACGCGTAGCAACGAAGACCCAACGCAGCCAAAAATAACTAAATAAAAATAACTAAAAATAAATAAATAAATAAAAATAAATAAAAGTCTCTTGAAACTATCCCCTACTGCCACTGCCCCATTTTAATTGTCCTCTACCTAGTTTTCCTGCCAGCAGTTTCTCCCAATCCAATGGCTCTTCCATAGGTCCTCTTTAGCATGGCACACAAAGCCCTTTACAAATGGCCCTAACCTACCCCTCCTGCTTCTTTTCTTCACCATGCTCATCATCCTCTCACCATTCTGCTCTACATTTTTTTTAGTCATGCTGAACCAGGTCTTTATATAGCTATATCCTTCTGTTTCTGCCTGACAAATTACTCATCCCTCACATCCCAGCTCGTATGTTACAGTTTCCTTTCTAAGACCATCCTGATTCCTTCAGACTCTGAAGTTTAGAGAATCACTTCAACCATACTTCATTCCTACTTCACCCCCCGCCCCAGTAAGACATTTAGACGTGTTTCCTCCATTAGCCACTAGGCTCCTTACAGGCAGCGAATATGTTTTATTTACCAATGAATCTCCCAATTCCTAGTTCAGTACCAGGCACATAGTAGATGCTCAATAAATATTTACCTGATGAACAGAACCAAGTGGAGAACAAAGAAAGTGCCAAAGTGTGCACTGTATACACTAGTGACAAGAAATATCTGTGAGCTAATTTCCATGGGACTTCTTGGCAAAGGGGGTAGGCAGAATTTTAAAAATGAACAAAATCAATTAGGTATGGGGAGAATAAGTTTTAAATAAAACATGTCATGCCCAAGATTGCTTTTAAAAAAGACAAAACAAACCCATACTTACCTTCAGTAACTCCCCCAATAGCAAGAGAAATAACAGCTAAAACGTTTTCACATGATGAATGATTTATCTACCAACAAAGGAGAAAACAACTTAATTTAGGAGCCAGACTTTAGACTAATTTGATAATAAGAAAAACATATCCTCTGACACTAAGTTGATTATCATAAACACTGGATAAAGATATTTCTCACAGAAGATAAGATTACTTTCTAAGATGAAAATTTAAGAAATGAACAGTAATAACCCTAACGGTAGAAGTATATCAAATAATTAAACAGCAGGTGATTCACTTAAAATCCAAGTCTTAGGAAGATCCTTACATTAGCATGATTAAGGCTATAAGCTAATCAACTACACATGTGCTGAGGCCATAACTCACTCAATGGCAGGGCCAGGGGAATTAATTGTACTGGTGCATCAATATGTCTGAGGGAGGGTTTTAATAGAAGAGAGGTGGTGCTTAGGTTTGATAACATCATAAAATCCAGCATTTATTGAGTGTACATTAAGTGCCGTTTCACACAACCACCATGAAAACATGGTATTTCCCCTCTTACAAATGAAATTGAGGCTCAGAAAAGCAAAGTAACTTGCCCAATACCTGACAACAGGTAAGTGACTAGGTCTGAAGAAGAGGAAAGAATGAATTTGACATAGAATTGTCCAAAAGAAAGGGACACTGTTTTATGGCCACAGGAAAAGGGTCTAGCTTCTTGAGATCTAAGCTTTGCTAAACCAAGAATAAACTATTGAAACTTTTCCTTTCATTTGGGTGCTCCACTAATGGTAAATAAATTCAGATTTTTCATGTTTAGATTAAATTTCTCTACTGAAGTTGGATAGGCTATTGTTATTTTTGCAGGTGAACTGATAAGGGGATGCCATAGGAAAATGAGGGCATGGAATCCCAGCTCCCATGCTGAACATCCTTGGACTAGACCTTTTATGCCACTACAAGATGTGTCACTGTTTATACAGCAAAGCGAGAGGGCTCACCTTCAAATTACAGTTTTTGCTCAGGAAGACCTCTTATCAAATTTTCTTATACATATTCACTTGCAGAGGGCTCTATTCATTTATTAAACCAAACCCTTAAACAAGTCAAACTGTGCTATTAAAACCCTTAATCCTTACACAACTCCTATACTAACTATGACCAAGTTAGGTTTCACAAAGTAGCACGTTCACTCTAGAAAAAATAGTCATGTTTAAATATCTATTCTAAGGATAAAAGCAAATTTAAAAATAATATTAATTTGCCAGCAAAATTCTAACGATAAATAAAGGAAAAACATACTTACAATTTCTTCTTCTACAACACCTCTAAAAGCTTGGTCAAGGGTACATTTTTTTTCATTTTCACTATTAAAAACAAAAAACACCTGCATTTTTAAAGCAGCTCAGGGTAAGTATAAAGATTTCAGCGAGCCTATTTCATGGATATCAACGCCTTACCTTCCAGGCAACTGGCTGAAGGTATTCAACAAGGGCTTGATATTTTTGTTGTTCAGGGCCTCTCTGGTAGATTTCTAGAAAAATAAAAATAGCAAATAAGTGGAAAGATTTCTGCTTATTATTTACTGAAAAACATATCACTCATCAATAGTATGTCTAACTAAAAAATGTTTATACCTGGGAAAAATTACCTATGAGTCATTCTATCAGTAATTCTTATTCAAATGCCACTTACTGATATAGACTCATCACTTTAAGCCTTGCAAGAGCTCCCCAGCTAGACTTTCTTATTCCAGGTTTTCCCTCCTCCTTTCTTTTTAAATATCCCATTCATGAGAGTATCCTGCTTTTAAAAAACAAAATCTCTAAGTGGCTCCTTATTTCGTAGCTTCCTCTAAACGTCCTTGATAATGTTATCCCACTCAAGCTATGCAACCTCATTTCCCAGTACCCCCTAACACATACTCTCCACTAAGGTCTAGCCATTTTCCCATCATTTTCTATCAAGCTCACTCTAGTGTATTCATTCCCATTATTCCTCCCACGTGCTCACGCAAATTCTATCCATTCTTCAAGACCCATCAAAAGTCCTACCTCGGAAAAAAAAAAAAAAAGTCCTACCTCGTCTAGGTAGCTTGCACAGCACAGCCCCTGACACCAAGTAAACACTGATTGTCTTAAAGTAGTAAACCTGCTGGTTGTCTTAAAGCAGTCATAATTGAAAGACAAAAATATTGCCAAGTCATTCATTCTGTGAAAATTCACATACACTTGGAAAATCAATGTTACCTCACAGGAGTTACATTTATACTGGAAAAGTCCATTCCTGACTCTGCCTGTGAATAGGCTGTGTAATCTTGGGCATACCCCCTTACCTCTGTGCTTCATTTTCCTCACGAGTTAAATATGAGGGTTGTTACTACCATCAGCAGCAGTGGCATCACCTGAGAACTTGTTAGAACTGCAGAATCTCAGACCCCATTCCAGACCTACTGAACCAGAATCTACATTTAACAAGATCTCCAGGAGATCTCACCTCATGCTCAAGCTTGAGAAGCACTGGGCTAGATGAGCTCCCATTAAATGGTCCCCTCCAGGACCAATATTGGATATTCCTAAGTTACTCCTGGCAGAATTTCAGAGCACTAGGGAAAAATACAGTCAAACAATTTAGTGATGGGCAACATAAAAAGAATACTGGGTCTTAAGTCAGAGAAAACAGTAAAGTAAATCATTTAATTTTTGGAGTTAGAGTTAAACTTAACTCAGTTTCTATCTCATCTACCAGGGATAATAAAACAGCCTCCTTACAGTGCTATTCTAAGAGTTAAACAAGCTAACAAGAAAAAGCTCTGTAAAGTGTTTCCCAAATGCTTAAACTACTGTTCCCCAATGTGTAAGAATAAAATGACAGCTGACAACCCTTTCCAAGCTGACCTGTTTGTCCTGTCCCACTTAGGACCTTCCTCATCGATCTCTTACGAATGAGATACGGAGGATTAAAGGGTGGTGAATAAGCGGCCAGAACAACCACCTGGCAGCTTAGGAGGCGGGGCGGGAGCCAAATCTCTGGGCTAAAGTCAGTCCCGCCCTCCCCCTTCAGCAGCCCCCTTCCAGTTCTGGAGACACCTGACCAGCTGAGAGAGCACTGCAGAGAAGCTGGACCCGGACAGAGGTAGTCTGCGGATGACCCCTCCACGCAGGGCGCAGACACGCCCAGAACGCGGGGTCCTGGGACCAGCTGGCGGGAAGGTGGAGGCGTACCGCAGAGGACGCGCGGAAGAGACAGGTAATGCGCCTTTGCCACTTCCCAGCCCACGACGAGGCCGGGAGCCCGTCGCCGCGGCGCACACGCCTCTGTCGCCGCGGCGCACACGCCTCTGTCCCCGCTTTACCCCAGAGCAAAATTCGAGTAATTTCAGGGAGAGGAGGGCAAAAAATAGCGCTGAGCCAGGGCCGCACCCACCCCCCTTCCGCTCACCGTAAACCGCGTCCGCGCTTCGGGCAAAGTGAAGAGCGGCGGCGTAGGAGACATCTTCTCGGCCGCGCGTGCCCGCCACCGCGCCGCGGCGCCCGCCGATGACGTCAGGGCGGGAGCGAAGAGATTGCCGGCTCGGTGCGCGGCTAGAGCGGCCTGTGAGCGCAGGGGCGGGCCCGGTGGGGGGTGGGAGCGTCTGTGGTGACCGAGGACGGGCTGGCGCTGGGAGCCGGAGTCAGCAGCTCAAAGTCCGATTCGGGTTCGTGGGTAACCCTTGGGGTGATGGTAGATGTGTGGCCTTGTCCTGTAAGCGCTGCGGGTTGCAGGCCGGGACGCGCACTTTGGCAGTGGTTTTCCTGTTTTGGGGAAGCCTGGTGAAAGGCGGCTGGTTACGGCTCAATGGGCCGCGAGGGAAGGTAACCGCCGCCCGAGAATCCAAGGCAGGTGGGTTATCCGGGAAAGCTCCAGGCTGGGGAAGTGTCGGCAGTGGCCGTGCACCGCCGGACCAAAGTCCTTTTCGAGGAGTGGTCCCAGCTCCGGATTTGCGTTTCTGCCCTACAGTTCATGGGCCCTGTAGCTCAGGAGCAGCCTCCTCTTCTGAGTAATAGAAATAATGCTTATATCCTTGGGCTGTGGAGGAGCGTCAGTGAAGTCATGAATGCGCGTGTGGCTTGCATAGCAATGCAAGTATTATCTTGAATGTTTGGGGATTCGTTAACTTTGCTGGCACATAGAGGGCTATTCTGAAAGAGGAAGATCTTGGAGGAACGCAGTACTCGGCGCTGATTGGATAGCGCGTGGCGCCGGGTCAAGGGTTGGAGGCACCAGCTGCAAAACCTTGCAGTTTCCTACCTTGGCCAATGAGAGAGGCTTGGCCAATGAGAAGCCAAGTGGCAGTAACTTTTCAGTTGGAATTATGCTGTGGGCGAAGAAGCACTGACCCAAACACTTCCTACCAGCTCTTATTCACCTCCATGTGTACCTAAATGAAGAAAGCTAGACGCGCTTTACGTTTTTCCCTTCGTTGATATCCGGCGAGAATACAGGACACTAACAAAAAGACAGCTTTGCATAGTCTTGTCCCTAAGTGGGAATTGTGAACAGTGCTGGCTACCTGGAGCGTTGAAGGCTTTTTAGAATCAACAGAATCATTCAGGTTTAATTGTGCAACGTAAATTTCCAAATTGCCAAAATAAACAGGTTTTAACTGATTTGATAGGTAGCTGATGTATTAGGATTATTATTATACTATAGATGATTATTAACTGTGTGGAGCACAACTAAGACCCAAGAGGTAAATAAAATTATTTTTTACAAAATCCAAACAGAAGAAGAGCTTGAGTTTATTGAATCATCCATCGAAGTCTAGTGACTTAGAATTGTGTTTATTCACACATTTGCTGGGCACTTTATACACAGTGGACAGTATTTGTTGAATGAGTAATAAATATATGGACATATGATTGAATGAACAAAATAATATAGCTTAATTGCTGTTTTGAGGAGCTCAGGTCGACATAAATGAAACAACTGCAGTGTACAATTTTGATCATGAGTAATTTGCATCATAGCTGCTGTAAGAGATCAAAGGAGAGAGGGACCATATGAGGTGGTCAAGGAGCCTTTGTGGAAAAGAGAGAATATGAGCTGGGCCCTGAAGGATTCCAATAGACAGGTCAGAGTGTGAAGGGGTGAATAGGAAAGACATTCCAAAGGGTGAAGAAGGTGTGAGCAGAGGTGTGGAAAGAAGAAAGCACAGTGAAAGGTAGTTGTTGACTTTGACTTAAACTTTGGATTCTGAATAGAAATAGAGTTGAAAAACTGGGTTGGAACCAGATCGTATTCGTGTTTCAGGCCAAAGAATGTTACTGGTTTAAAAATGGCATTTGCGGTTCCTCCCAAGTTATAGCCAGCAGTATATTTTGTGGGAAGGAGAGAAATGAGCTGTCGTTGCTAATGAGTGAACAAACGCCAGATAAACAGTAGGAAAAAAAAGCAGCAAACATCAGGGGATAATGGGGAGTTACTGTTTAATGTGTACAGATTTCAGATTGGGACGATGAAAAGTTCAGGAGATGGATATGGGTGGCGTTTGCACAGCACTGTAAGTGTACTTAATGACACTGAATTGTACACTTAAAAATGGTTAAAATTTTATTTATACTTTACCACAATCAGGAAAAAATCTATGTAAAAACAGCAGTCTGATGCTAGATAACTTAAAAAGGGCAAAAACGTCACAGCCATCAGTATGATCTTGAGATCTCGAGGTGAAGTGATATTCAGTAAGGCAAGGAAGTAGGTGATGCATTTAAAAAAGTTGTGCATCAAAACTCACTACGATAGAAATGTGTTAGCATTTAGATCATGTTAATAAATGCCTTATAATTCCCAAAGCACTTAACGTGTAGTAAGACATTTGATCTTTTAAATGATATTTTGAGATGAGTAACAGCGATTATGCTCACTTTACACATGAGGAAGCAAACTCAAAGAGTTAGGGTTCTTGATAGAGGTAACTGGCAACATGAGACTACCCATGGGTTTTGATTTCAATTTTTTAGCTCTACACTGTCATACTGTCGTAATAGTCAAGTTTTATTGAGTACCTCCTATGAGCCAGACACTTTTCTTGTATTATTCCTACTCCTTACAACAACACTGTACATAGTTATACACATCAGTGAGGAAGCAGGTTCATCTGTCCTAGGTCACATGGCTAGAGGAAGCTAGGTTTGGGATTTGAACCCCTAGCTGTAATCCCAAAGCCTATATTTTTCTCGAGTCTTAACTTATGAATCCTTATGAAGCCATGGGCCTAGTTAAGGGCTCATAAATTATTTCCTTATAATTAGATAAGGGTGAGGATCATATTGTCATTCCTAACATAAGTGTTTAAAGAAGTCTGTAATAATAACATTCCAAGGGCAGACATCCAATAGCATGTAAATTCCTCACTTACGTTTATTGAGCACCTCTCCTTCCTTCTATGCTAGTGAGGTAAGATGGACCAGGGAATGCCTCTCTGTTAGGAAACACCTCCATGGGAAATTCTAGGATGGATGGTTTGGATGGATTCTAAGCATTCACATCTTTATTCCTCTTCTTTTCCTTGGTATGTCTCATTTGGATTCAAGTTATCATTGGTGTGGTGAGATCTAGGAGAAGAGGACCAGGGAGGCAGCTTAGTCTGCTTTCGTTCTGGTCTTTATCCTCTAGCCCAGGCCAAGGAAACTTTGTTCCATGCTCACAAGTCAGCCGTGTTAGCATGTTGGATTGCGGCCTTTGCCGGTTTGGGTTCTGGGCCCTAGCCCTCTTTCCCTTCCTCTCCCTAGGTAATTTAAGTGGATTGAAAGAATTATATTGACAGGGAACTGATGTTTGAGAGGCAAAGTTGAGCAAAAAGAATGAGACTCCTGCATTGGGAGAGGAATGTCGCTGAGAAGAAGAATGGGAGAAGTTTGGCACTTCGTGTGTATTTTGGGAGTTACATTTTTGTGGAAAAAGAGAAATTGCGTGAAAACTGTGTGGGTGCTGTCTTTTTTATAGGGTGGTGGCAATTTTCAAGCATTTTATATTGTAAATATTGTGCTATTCATTCAATATGTATTTATTGAGTGCCTACTATTTGCTAAGCACAAGAACAATATTATTGGACTATATATGCAGTATTGTTATTTTATTGTAATACTGTATATATCGTTATCTAGTATATGTTGTGAAATCCTGTTTGGTGAGCTTGATTGGACCACATAGATGAACATAATTTAAGGTTAGAAATTGAATAGTGGGTGATTCTTACCCTGGTGAGCCCAGCTTCCCTGAAAGGTTAGGCAGAGATTTTTACTGAAATTGACCCATCACTTGGCTTGTATCCCTTTCCTATCCTGTTTCTCTCCCTTACTGGTTTCTCCTGAGAGCACCTTAATCATTTATTCGCAAATTTTCCCCTCGGGGTTTGCTTCTGCAAGTCCTGAGTATGTTAGTTTGGGTCTACCATGAAGCAGATGCCAACATTTTATTAGATGTGCAAGAGATTTATTAGGGAGGGAGCAAGAACCAGGAGCAGGCAGTGAGAGCTTGCAGACCACAGTGCAGGGCTGACACCTGTGCAAAGAGAGAGGGAGGGAAGAAGTGAAGTGCAGCTCCAGGAAAGGCTTGACTTTGCCAGTGGGGAGATGTCAGGCCAAACTTCTTGTAGGAAGGGTCTGGCAGTTTGCCCGAATGGACCTGCCCTGGTTACCTCTGCCATGCTCAGTCATTTACTTAGAGCCACCCTCAGAAAGCCTGGCCTCAGTGCAGGTGTGGTGGACCCAGCAGGCAGCAGTGAGGCTGTCAGTCAATTATATTTCCCACAGCAAATGGTCTGAGGGGAGCATTTTCATGGCCACCACACTCTCCTAAGTTTTTGATATAATATTTTCTTCATTTGTTTATTCTCAACTAATATATATATTAGTTGTGTGTGTGTGTGTGTATGTATATATGGATGAGCCTGGCACTTTGAACAAAACAGAAGAGTTAACTGTCCTCATGGAGTTTTTATTCTATGGGAGAAAAGATTTTTTTAAAAGTAAAGAAAAACATAAAAGAATTTCACTGTGAGAAATGCTATGAAGGGAACAGTAGCGTATATTGAGTGCCCTTGTGTGCTTGAATTCTTAGTGCTTTACATGTATGAACTATTTAGCCTTCCCAGCAACCTTGTGAGGTAGGTACTCTTTATTATTCCCGGTTTACAGAAGAACCTGAGGTGAAGAGTGCTTAAGTAACGTAGCCCCAAGGTCCCTCAAAACCAAAGGAATGAGAGACTGAGGCAGGGGATGCTCCAGCAGTATTTAACTTTTGAGTTGCCAGAAAAGACCTCTCTGAAGAAATGATATTTAAGCTAAAGCTTAAAGAATGGAAAGGAATGAGCTGTATATTTGTGAGGGTGGGATTTGGCAGAGGAAGGCAAGAAAGACATTCATATGACTGGTGATTTTTCCTTCTGTATGTTTACAAATGTTTATAAATGAAGGTCAAGATTGTTCAGTCCTAATCACTGTTGCAGGGGTGCTCAGCACGTTTCCCACTCCTCGCTTGCCATTCCCACCACCTTTGCCCCATTCTTGTAACAGATGAACAGTTGTGGGCATAGGACCAGGCCTGGCCAGCCGTAAGTCTTTGAAATTTTTCTTCTGCAGCTGGACAACAATATGGCTGTCGTACTAGTGAGAGTTTCTCTTTCATAAAACAATAGAAACCTGCTCTGGTTAGTATTTTGAAAAGTAAGTTATTGGGAGGGTATCGGGAAGCTCATATTAGTAAAAGGCTGGAGATAAAGCTTGGGCAGGCCTCAGTGGAAGCAAGACATAGCTTCAGTCTTAAGATGCCCCACCAACACCATTTCTATGGCTTGGCTCTGCTCCTGGATTCGGCAACCCCTGGGCACTTGTCACCGCGTCACTGAACATTGACCACCACACCATGCCACTGCAGCTGTCCTGCATCATCTCCAGCTCTCAGACCTTTGCACGTCTTCCTCGAGATTCAAGTTCATGGCTGACAGTATCTGATTGGCTATACTCAGGTCTTGTGCTTGTGCTCTAGCTTCCAGGGAACAGGAAGAGTTATACCTGTCCCTCCTCACCTTCAGCTTCTGTAGTGAGCTGCAGAGCCCTATTTTGGGATTTCCCTTCAACTGGAAAGAGTATTTGGATGCTGAACAGCAAGTAGGATAATATCCATTAGTGATGCTGGCTGCCCAGCCCGATTCTCTGTTACCACAGGAGCCATGGTGAATATTGAGCTAATGCTGCCGTCTTCCTTAAAACTTGGAGAAAGCCCATCTTCAGAAAGAGAAAATGAGGCCAGCACACAGACACAGAGCTAACAGATGGACTGTAGGAAATGAAAAGAGAAGGGGAGGATCTAATGTACAGCTCAGTGACTATAGTTAATACTGTATTTTACAGTTGACATTTGCTAAGAGAATAGATCTTAGGTGTTCTCATCAATCACAAAAAAGGTAACTAGGTGAGGTGATAGGTATGTTAATTAGCTTGATTGTGGTAATCATTTATCAAAACCATGTTGTACACCTTAAAATACACAACTTTTATTTGTCAATTATACCTCAATAACACTGGAAAAAATTAAAACTTGCCCTACTAGATATATGCTTATTAGAATCATAACAAGATGCCATACTAATGGTTAAGGGAAAGAAAAATTGACTAATGAAAGAAAATAAGGAGCCCCCAAACAGACCCACACATATGAAGAAATTTTATCTATGTTTCATTGTATCACATTTGAAGACATTGTGACTAAGAGTCAAGAAGAAAATGGGAGATTATATGATAAATCATTCTAGGACAATTGGTTATCCAAACATGGGGAAAAAAAAAGATCCCTCATATCACACAAAAAAATTTCAGGTGGATTAATGACACAGTCTGAAATACAAAATTAAATTATTTAAAGCATATCCAATTACCATGGAGTAGGGAGGGATATCTCAAACAAAATACAAAAAGCATAAAACATAAAGGAAAAATGGACAATTTTGTCTACATTAAAATTAACTTCAGCTCATTAAGAAGACAAGATAGTAAAAATGGAAAGATGGGCTTAAGAGTGGTGGAAGATATTTGCGACTCTTATAACCAGTGATTAGTGTCTAGAATATATTAAAAACTTTTTACAAATCAATAAAAAGGCAAACAAGTTAAAAACGGCAAAAGACATAAACAGTAAATTCATACAGAAGAGGAAATATGAAAAGATGCTTAGCTCCCTGAGTAATCAGGGAAATGCATAAAACAATACTGAGATATTGTTTTCTCATCTGTGAGATTGGCATGAGTTTAAAAGCCTGATGTGGGACTCCCCTGGCGGTCCAGTGGTTAAGACACCATGCTTCCACTGCAGGGGGCACGGGTTCAATCCCTGGTCGGGGAACTAAGATCCCTCATGCCGTGCTGCGCGGCCAAAAAAATAGAAAAAAAAAAAAGCCTGAGGCATGTTCGTGAGGAGGTGGGGCCAGCTAATGGAAATGTAATCTGGTACAGCCATTTTGGAAGAGAATTTGGCATTTATAAGGTTGAAGGTGTAATACCCTTCAATCCAACAATTCTCTAGGTATAAACACAAGAGGATTTCTTACATTGATAAGATGTATACAAAGAGACATGTACACAAATGCTTATTTTGGTACTGTTGGTAACGCCACAGAATTGGAAACACCAAGTCAATCAATGAATTGGTGAATAAATATTAAAATATTCATTTGCTGAGTGTAAGGCAGAGAAAATGAAAGAGCTAGATGTATTTGTTTCAGTGTGAATAAATCTCTTTGGTTGGAATGATCATGTTTGACTTTTATAATTTTCAATAGGGATGTAATAAGCAAAATGAGAAAGTCTTTGGAGGAAAGAGAGAAAGTTCTGGGACTGCCAAGGGAAAAGCATTTTGTGGGTGAAGTTGTTTTTTCCATTAAAATAGGATCATTTAGGGCTTCCCTGGTTGCGCAGTGGTTGAGAGTCCACCTGCCGATGCAGGGGACACGGGTTCGTGCCCCGGTCCCGGAAGATCCCACATGCCGCGGAGCCATGAACCATGAGCCGTGAGCCATGGCCTCTGGGCCTTCGCGTCCGGAGCCTGTGCTCCACAACAGGAGAGGCCACAATAGTGAGAGGCCCACATAATGCAAAAAAAAAAAATAAATAAAATAGGATCATTTAACTTTGCCTTTCCTATCCATAACGCAAATTATCTTAAATTCCATTGGAATGATACCTTCTTTAAAGTAACTTTAAAGAAGTAGTTTAGTAAGTAACTTACTAAAGTTTCTTACCAGGAGAGGTCAGCATTTGCATGGAAATATCTCCTCTAAAGTAGAAAGACGAAGAGACAGAAAAGTGAACTTTTTCTATTTAGATGTGTTCCTATCTGAAGTGGATTCTGGTAGTACTGACCTTAACGGCCTTAGTCAATGCCAATTGTAAGTAAGTTATTACTACAGAAAATGGTATATACTTATAGTGCTGTGTTAGAATACTTCCTTAGTTCTGAGCAGCTCAGCAGGTCCATCCACATTACAGAAGTCAGGAAGGCTCAGCTGGACTTTGGGGTTTTTCTCTTTCAAGGAACTCCTCTAATGGCTGTTTATATCAGTTTAAAAAACAAGTGATACAGACCTACACCAGGGGGAATTACTAAGTTATGACTATTTCATGAGGTTTTGTGACCTTCACTCTAGCATGTGCTATTTTTATTCATAGCTCTTAGAGGAAAACAAAGCACTTTGCCCTCAGGGCTAGAAGAGGCCTCTGCCACTTGGTTCTGGTTAGACTTTCCACTAAAATGTTTTTTTGCCCGACTCTAGCTTCCTTCCTCCCACTTGGTAAATGGAAAGTCGTGAAAAGGTTCCTGTTTTGATGTCAGCACCACCAGACCCACACTAAATCGTCAGTGGTTGATGGCAATGAATCATAGAGGGGGTGTCTAAGATAGCATTTTTGTTCAAACATCTCTCCCACAGTGATTAGCACACTGCCTTGTACTTGAATATCTGCCTTAATGAAGATAGAAATCTGATCAATCCATTCCTTCAGTGGCTCCAAATAGCTTTCAAGACCTAGTTAAATGAGCTCCACATTCAAAGGTATTCATAGCATGGCCCTGCCCAATCCATCAGCCTTATATATTGATATATTCCTATTCATAATAAGTTACTGTATGCTAAGCACACATCGTATGCCATCATTGTCTTTTATACTTTATATACATGATCTCATTGATTCCTTACTTTTTGAGATATTGTATGCAAACGAGGAAAACAAGACTCAGAATTTTAAAAAATTCTTTACACGACTAGGATTTGGACTTGAGTGTTTTTGATTCTAAAGTCATAATTATATATTGCATTTCTCTTGTCTCGCCTCATAACCACATACTCTGCAGTCAGACTGAGCTACTCTCAGTTCTTTTTATGTCTAATAACTTTCGCGTACATTTCTGCTTCTTCCAGAATGCCTTTCTTCCCTGCTCTAACTAGTCGAATCCTTCTTGTTTAAAGCTCAGCTTAGTCATCACTGCTGTGGTTGACCCTCCCCAATCTATTCAACTGTGTTCAGGGCCCCTGCTCTGAGGACAGAGTAGTTTTTCTTAGCATTTACATGAGGGAGTACGGCAGAGGATTTGGGAGTTAACTGCTGATGTTACTCTGGAAGAACCATTGCTCTGGTTCTTCAGAAAAGAACGTGTGGAAATCCACTTGTAGCTTGCACCCCAGCAAGGAAATGTGTTCAAAATAAGGGAGCAAAATAAGTCCATCTCCTTTGACCCCGAGATATAATTACCAGGAGAGGGAGAGTACTGATTGAGCAGTAACTGAAGTTTCAAGAAGGAGCTCCCAAGGTGGAGTTGCAGGGCTAAGAGAATAGAAAAAGGTATTACTCGGGTGAACAAATCAAATGGGCAGCTGTGTTTAAAGGCTAGACCTGAAATGAACTCTGAGCCTTTGCAAATACAGGAACCAAAAGGGCCTTGAAAGTGAGGGAAAACAACTCCTACCCAAACTACAGGGAGGACTTGTGTGCTCAGAATGGGCAAATCAGGAGGAAGCAACACTCCTTTCTTAAAATTCTTTCCATAAGGTAGCTAATGGCTATTTTGAGCATGCTACCTGGGAACAGAAACTTTGAGGGATTATATCTCCAGCATGCCTTTTCATTTCTTTCTCAAATATTGGGAGCTAGATTTTCACTTAGATTTGTACCATGAGCATTGCCTTTCTTATTTCGCAATGGCTTCTTCCTCTTTTTTTTTTTTTTCTTAAATGTGCATCTTGTACAGTTTTCTAGTTGCTGAGACTCTGGAAATTTCCTGGCAAATTATGGTTCCATTTTCTTGAGAGCAAGGAATTCTTTAAAGATATGGCCTTATTAGTTTCCCATTTCAAGTAATTTATTTTTATCACTCATCTTGAAAAAGTATTATGAGAAAAGGAAGGGAATTAGTATTTACTGAGGATATGCTAAGTGCCAGACAACTCTTTCACATGCATTATCATAACCCCGCTCCCCCAGGGTTTCCCAAATTTAAATGAAGAATAGACCTCTTTTTAAAAAGGAAAACATTTCCACAGACCCCTTGTAATGATTAAAGTTATTTTATGTTTCTTAAGTGAACAAACATAAAACTAAATACAGTTCATGTATATGGCATTTATGTAACTACAGGACTAAAAGCAAATATACAAATTAAATAGAAACAAAACTTCAAATGACATAAATAATAGATAATGTAATTTTGTTAAAATAAAATTGAGGCTTGCAATATAAATACAATATTGATTCTCATAGTGCAGTTTTTTTTCACTTCGGCATTTCTGTCTGCTGTGTGATGATTCCATTTCACATTACCGCTTAACTCTGTAAAAATCTGAGATTTTTACAGCACATCGTGATATGATTTAACCTTTGCTTGACCCAAATGATTATTTCATTATGAAATCCACCTCTGTTCTTGTTTCATTACAATAAAAAATCAATCATGACAATAAAAATAGAACTATGTCCACTCCTCGAGGGTGGGCCTGCCTTTTTCACTGGTGTATTCTTGGTGTCTAGAACAGTGCCTGTCACATAGTAGGTGCTCAATAAATGTTTATTGGATGGAAGAGTTAATGAACAAAAAACACTTGAGGCCAATACATTATTACCTGTAAGGGCAGTTTCTGAGATCTTATGGTGATAATAGATTGTTCGATGGTCGTCCAGATGGTTCACAGTGTGCTTATATTGCTGAGATAATATTTTGAGGCATTATTTGTTGATTTCTCTCTGTGCTTTCCCTCTCCAGCCCTTCCCTTTCTTCCTGTCCTGACTATTCCAGCAGGTACTTGGATTCTATGCCAAGGACCTCATGGGAGGGGTCTGGCGGGTCGGAGAAGCAGACTGTCTGTAAGCTTTCTTGGTTTGTGTTCCCTAAGCCTCCAGGTGACAGAGCCCCTTTTGGGTCTACTTTTCCTCAGTGTGCTGCTTATCCTCCATCCGTACCCTCAGATCCACTCTCCACTCTTCTCCAGCCTGATCTGTGCCCTTGGAGGCTGCTCGTTATGAATTGTATCACTGATCCCTCTTGTCTTTTGGCTTCTGCTTGGATTTGGCCAGTGGGAGGCACTGACATGATACTGAGGGACGCATCTCAGTGTCTACTTGTTTGGACATAAGTCCTTGCTCCCGCACAGGCCCCCATGATTTGGTGTTTGGGGCTCTGTGAAAAGTCACAGAGTTGAGACAAAGCCCTGGAGATGTGGGGTGAGGGGAGCAAGGAGACCTGAAGTTAAGTTGTTTGTCCTCCTGGTGGAATGGTAGACTCAGAGTTAGAAATTAAGTTTAATTATAGAGAATTAAGTAATATATTTTTCCCTGCTTAAATTTGCAGATTGAGATTCATACCCCCCATGGTATTTTTTTTAAAGGTTATCATTACAGTGGGAACTCCAAACTTAAAAATTGTCCCATTGAACTCAATGGACCCCATCCAGGAATCCAGTTTGAAATACACTACACTATGTCATACTGACCTTTGGGTTACAAAATTCTAAAAGCTGGTTTCCGTGTGCATGAACAAAAATTGTGATTAAAAGCTACACTCTGGGGGCTTCCCTGGTGGCACAGTGGTTGAGAGTCTGCCTGCCGATGCAGGGGACATGGGTTCGTGCCCCGGTCCAGGAAGATCCCACATGCCGCGGAGCGGCTGGACCCGTGAGCCATGGCCGCTGAGCCTGCGCGTCCGGAGCCTGTGCTCCGCAACGGGAGAGGCCACAACAGTGAGAGGCCCGCGTACTGCAAAAAAAAAAAAAAAAAAAAAGAATGAGAAATCTGGATTCAGATTCCTGCCTTGCCACCCACCAGCTATGTGACTTTCAGTAAGTCTGTGCCTGTTTCCTCATCTGTAAAAGTACACAAAACTTTGAGGATTAAATAAGATAACATGTAAATAACTTAGAATGGTGCACATAATAAGTTCTCAATAAGTTTATGATAATTATTACTCTGATCTCAGTAGTCACTCAAACACCACTTCATTTAACTGTTTACTTGCCACTCACCCTGCAGTGCACAGCAGAAGGCACTCATGAAAAAATGAATAAAGGGTTTATCTGCTTCCAAGCAGATGGTTAGCCATTCACCAAAAAGAATCCATTTCTTCTTTTTCTTTGGGCAGGCAGCTATACTACATTCCTTGCACCCTTGCAAGTAGGCATACAATGCAATGAAGTTCTAACCAATGGTTTGTGAGAAGCTTTACACGTCACTTTCGAGCTAGAGTTTCTAAAAGGCAGGTTTTTTAAGTGCCCTCCTCAGTGTCTTGATGTAGAAGATGACAAGGCCATAGGAGATGACACAGCCACAAAATGGATGGAGCCTGGTTCCTGAATTGCCATGTGGAGGAGAGCTGCCAAACAATATCTCCTTCACACTGAATTCTGGGAAAAAAAGAAACTCCTGTAGTCTTTGAGCCATTATACATTTTTTGAGGGGCTGTTTATTATAGCAGCTAGTGTTATCCAAATTAATATACTCTTCTCATAACTCTAACCATGATGGAGTACATGGAAAGGGTGGATATTTGCAGTCAAATATGTTGTCTATTTGGATTCAGATTTTCAGGAGGGAGAGGGTGGGGCAGAAACTAGAAAAATGGGATCCTTTTATATCTTGTTTTTTCATAAAGCCAGACCCCTCCCAGATCCTTCTGGTCTTCCCCATGGTGTTTCACCCTGGGCAGTGTTTCCTCCCACCTCTCTATCATTTTCTTCTTTATGAGAGCTTCCAGGCAGCAGTCTCCTCAGCTCAACCATGAATGGCATCTGCTAGCAGTGCTGGCCCCTTTTTATATCTGGGTCATGTTGTGTGTGTGTCTGCATTAGTGGGATAAAGAGCTCTTCCTGACCCTTTGGTTCCTTTCCCAAACGATCCACTGGCAATTTGTAAAGTGAAAGGTTGGTCTTCCAACAGCCCATAAATAATGGGCTAATCAAAGGAATATCATCATACACAAGGCACTTAACCGGTTTCATTGAAAACAAGGTTTATTGTTATTTTGGGAAAATATTTTAAAATTCCAGATTAACTGTGTATCTACTTCTTGAAACAAAATACCTTACTTTCAATGAGCACTTTCTAGAATGAAAGGCCCACCCCTTCACTAAATGGCAAAACCAGGTAGTAGTTTCCATAGTATTTGATCACCAACCTCCAATCTAAATTATGAATTTGACAGAGACACTTCTTAGGATACAAAAAAACACCCATTGGGCAAATCTGTGTATGCCCCTAGAATGGCCTATGCAGAGTGGGCTCAAGTGGGCTCATCCTGAGGGTGCTACTCCGATTCTGGGCAGCCCAGGAAGGCCTGGCTTGGGTCAATTTCAGCGTGGCTCTGCTCCAGGCTCTGTCTGGAGGCCTCCCTAATGGGAGATGTGGGTGCTGTCCAGTTCTCTGCCTTCTTCAGGGCACTGCCAACCTGCAACCTTGGCTTGAAAGGTGTAATAACACAACTAAAAACAAATTGTAGGCACATTTTTACCTGGAGTTGCCCACAGCCCTGGGTTGACCATTCTTATACAATAAGCAAGCCTGAATCGTAGAGAAAAATAAGCACTTCAGAAACATTTGGAAGTTACTCTCTTTCTCTCTCTCCTTTAAACTCCTCAAACCTGAAACGAAACGAAGGCAATACTTCTTAAGTTGCCATAGGTAGATTCAAGCTACATTGATAATTTTTGCTATCAGGACTTCATTTTACATTTTAAAACAATATTCCAACTCTGAAAAAAATTACTCTTTTGGCAGGTTTTCAGGAAGTAAATGCTTAACCATGTTAGATTTTAGAAAAAAGGAAAGAAAATTAGTCACTCAATACTTTGAAGCATCCAGTAACTTCTAAGTCCCTGGAAAAATCAACACAAGGCAGACCTCTTGCAGATTTCTTAACTTTTCTATTCTCCTAGAAATACCAGTCTCTCAGCTGGCTGGAACACAATTTGTGAGCCAGGATTGGCCCAAACCAAATTGCGGTTTTTCATTTTTCTACAGCAATGGCATTCAAACTGGTAATAACAGCCACCGTGTAAAGTGTACCCTCCCAAACTGGGCAGAGTGGGAGCTGGCACACGGATGTTTTTCTGACCTGCTCTGTAGAGGGTGTCGTGTTCTGGCCAGTCGCTAGAGTAGTAGTGACCACCCACTGGGCAAAGAACTTATAGGAGAAACTATGTATTCTCCATCCTAGCACTGCTCTCTGGTTTGGCAGAGTGGGGTGCCACGGAGAAGCACAGACTTAAGCACCAAAGAGCCTCACTCATATCACATCCCTGCCCTGAACCTACCACAGTGGGAAACTTAACCAGCCACCTGCTATCCATTTACCAGCACAGTGGAAAGAAAGATCATGGGATCTTGGTGCTGGCTAGAGATGGACTGCTGCCATGTTGTACCCCCTCTCAGGGTGGCCTTATAAAGGCTCACTTTATAAAGAAGGAGAAGTACCCTGAGATACAGATTGATAGGAATTCTTGGACAAGAGTGAATGGCTTGACTGCTTGGTCGGGGCCCAGAAGGAACAAAATTGGAAGGTCCATGGTGAAGAAATCTGGGGAAGAGGCATGAGGATGTATCTATGGTTGTGGGCACAGAGTATGTGTATCTTTGTATCCTACATTAATGCCCACCAGAGAACCCCCACTGCAGAGGGAGCTCTCAACCACAAGGTAGACAAGGTGTCTCATCTTGTGGATGTGGACAGCTAGTGATGAGCCTTGGGGAGACCAGACCACCCACTTGGTAGCAGAATGATGTCAATTTCAATTTGTCCTTTCCGGAATTGATATACCCACCCTACCCACATGTCTCTATTAATATCACCACCCAAGGGCTCACAGAATTCCTGATCTATTAAAAATGGCATCCTGCACAGCATTGTGGCAAAGGGCACATGAACACGAGATCTACTGGTCTCCCCAGAGATCTGATCAACCAGAAGTAGCTAGTCTAATGGGAGAGTGCAAAGACTGTTGAAGGCTCAGCTAGGGTTCTAGCCTTGGAGCAATAACCTGCAGAGTTAGGGTGCTGTCCTCCAGGGTGCAGTATATCCACTAAGTCAGTGGCTATAGTGCTATGCTCCCAATAACTAGAATTCACAGGTACAGGAACCAAGGGATAGAAATGGGTGTGGATCCTCTCAGGATCACTGCTTATCAAGCTTGCAACTTTAGACGCTGCCATTTTAAAGGTTCTGGTTTCCACAAGGGGAACACCAGGCAGCAGTTGAACTTGACACTGTGACTATGTCAGGTCATTTTAGGCTCCTCATGTCAGTGGAAGAACTGGCAAAGAAAAGAATTATCCCCTTGGTGGGCAAAATTGACCCTAATTACCATGAGGCATAGGATTGTTCCTACATACTGAAAGCATGGAGGAGTTGACTGGAGCCCAGAGGACTCACTTGGGTGTCTCTCGGTGCTTCCATGCCAGCAATAACAGTAAGTGGGCAACTTCAACAGCTATGGCTTGATGAGGCCAGGGCAGCTGAGGACTCAGGGCTGAGGTTCTGGGTCAGCCCATCAGGCAGGAAGCCTCAGCTGTCTGGAGTACTGGCCAAAGGTGAGTGAAATCTAGAATGGCTGGTGGAGGAGGTAAATGAAGGCTTTATCTTGGGATCTGCTTTCCAGGGAACTCAAGAAAGATCCCTAGCATCTGGCACAGGATCTAGAACATAGTAGAGAGGTCCTAAGAGGTTGACTATATGAATCTTTGATGAATGTATGAATGAATAACTGTGCCTTGTGCTCTGTGGTAAGGATGCTCAAGTTAATTCACATTTGAGAAGTGCTTAGGGATCTCAGGGAAGGTCTGTATGTTAACACGTGACACCCCCAGCCCCTGTTCAGCAGGGTTCACTCACTGTTCCTCCCGCCGAACCAGGGTCTCATGTTGAAGGCTCACACACAGCTTTGGAAGTGCACCAAAGCCCCTCTGTGCTTGCCTCCCCAAGCCACTGTGTCGCCAGCAGGAACTCATTATTCCTCAGAGTCAGAGCGACAGAGAGAAACACGATCCTTAAGGCTTGACCATTTTCTTTCCCCCAAATAAAAAAGCCAAGTCACACATGGCTATAATTTGGATGCTGTGTCACTTTCACACTTTATTGCTCCACACATAAGCCAGTTGAATGTTTTTGAAAGTGACTGAATGAATTTAGTTTTAAAATTATCCCATGTACCTTACCCCGATAAATTAATTACCAAAATAAGTGGCAAGTGTAATATAATTACAGCGTTGACAGTGGTCTAAGGCTCAGCTCTATGAAAAATTGCTTCCCCTCCACCCCTTCATCTCTCTCTCCTGGGATTGGTTGGTGGGAGATGAATTCTCCAACAAATGAGCTATCTTCTTGAGATGTAATCGTAGGCCTGGAAGGACTTGGAGGTGTTTTTGCCTAGTGCCCAATGCCAAAAGCAGAGGCTCTGCAGATAGGGTCAGAAATCTATCAGTCTTTCACTCTGTTCCCATCTTCTTTGCTTTCTCTTAGTTCTGACATTTTACAGCCTGGCTCACTGATTCTCAGCTCTTACATTTCTAGTCCATTCTCGTATGCTAGAATTTTGGTGGCATTTGTGAAGAGATTGAAATACTCAGAACAACAGTAAACAAGTAAGCAATAAATTACCATGCAGCCACTGTTCGGGTTTAACACTTTCTCAAGGTGTTATGAAAGCATCCACAGTCATTGCCTCATTCACCTGGCAGCTTTTCAGGCCGTGTTGTTGTTTCAGAAGACCTTTTTACTGCCCTGGCCTTTTACTCACATGGTTAAATTAGCATAACATTTGCCTTTGGTACTAGCCTGATAAAAATTTATGCTTTACCGCCTTACAGTAAGTTCCACATAGCTCTATATTGCTTTTCACAGCCTTGTCACCTCTGTGTTTCATTTTTTGAACAACTCTGTAACAGTAAGTATTGTAGTTGTGCCCAAAATGAAATTTATATGTTGATCAATATTTGGCCACATGTTAGCAATGGATTTGTGAGATGCCACTGTACTATATGTGACCTACCAATTAAGAATCCTGGGTCTAGCTAGTAGTGAAGAAAACAGTATAAGCGTTATGAGTTATGAGATTAAAGCCTTGAATGTTAAGACCTGAAACCATAAAACCCCTGGAAGAAAACAGAGGCGGTAGGCTCTTTGACATAGGCCTTGGCAATGATTTTTGGTAATCTGACACCAAAAGCAACAAGCAAAAATAAACAAGTCGAACTATATAAAACTAAAAACTTCTGCCCAGCAGAAATGAAAAGGCAACAAAATGAAAAGGCAACCTACTGAATGGGAGAAAATGATTGCAAATCATAGATCTGATAAAGGGCTAATATCCCAAATATACAAAGAACTCATATAACTCAATAGCCAAAAAAAATCTGATTAAAAAATAGGCAGAGGATCTGAATAAACATTTTTCCAAAGAAAACATGAATGGCCAGCAAGTACATGAAAAGATGTTCAACATCACTAATCGCCAGGAAAATGCACATCAAAACCACAATGAGATATCACTTCACAGCTGTCAGAATGACTTATCAAAAAGATAAGAAATAACAAATGTTGATGAGAATGTGAAGAAAAGGGAACCCTTGTGCACTGTCTGTGTGAATGTTAATGGGTGCAACCACTATGGAGAACAATATGGAGGTGGCTTAAATTAAAAATAGAACTATCATATGATCTAGCAATTCCATTTCTGGATATTTTTCTGAGGAAAACAAAACCCTAATTTGAAAAGCTGTATGCAGCACCCGTGTTTATTGCAGCATTATTCACAATAGCCAAGATATGGAAACAGCCTAAGTGTTCATTGATGGATGAATGGATAAAGAAATTTTGGTATATATACACAGTGGAATATTATTCAGCCTTAAAAAAGAATGAAATCTTGCCATTTGTGACAACATGGATGGACTTTGAGGGCATTAATGCTAAGTGAAATAAGTCAGACAGCGAAAGACAAATACTATATGATCTCTCTTTTATGTGGAATCTTGAAGAAAAACAACAAAAACCAAAAAACTGAGCTCATAGATACAGAGAACATGTTGGTGATTGCAAGGGGTAGGGGGTGGGGGTGGGAGAAAGGGGTGAACTTTTTTTAATAGATTGAATAAATTGTACTCAAAAAGTCAAAAAGAATATTATATTTTCTAAGCTAACATAACCACTAACATAATGTCAAAATAATGTCTAAATAGCAAAACAAAAAGTAGAGAAGGGGGCAAAACAGTATTTGATCCAAAAGAAGACAGGAAAGGGGAGAAAGGGAACATGAGAAAGTGAGACACAAAACCCGTGATGCTTGATTTAAATCCAAATACACGACAATCACATTACTTGTAAGTGGACTAAATATTTCAGTTAAATAACAAAGATTAACCACTATACACCTTTTAGAATAGCCAAAGTCCAGAACACTGAAAACACCAAATGCTGACAAGGATGTGGAGCAACAGGATCATACATTGCTGGTGAGAATGCAAAATGGTACAGCTACTTTGGAAAACAGTCTCTTACAAAGCTAAACATACTCTTACCATATGATACAGCAATCATGCTCCTTGGTATTTACCCAAAGGAACTGAAAACTTATGTCCACTCAAAACCCTACACACAGATGTTTATAGCAGCTTTGTTCATAATTGCTAAAACTTGGAAGCAACCAAGATGTCCTTTAGTAGGTGAATGGGTAAACTGTGGTATAGCCAGGCAATGGAATATTATTCAGCACTAAAAAGAAATGAGCTATTAAGCCATGAAAAGACATAGAAGAAGCTTAAATGCGTATTACTCTTTATTAGTAATATGATAAATAGTAATTGAAAGAAGCCAATAAGAAAAGGTTACATACTGTATGATCCCAACTATATGACATTCTGGAAAAGACAAAACTATGGGGACACTAAAAATGAATGAAACTTCGGCAACTTAATGGCTCAAACGCTGTAAAGCTGGATGTTAATGAAGATAATTGATAAGCTGCCAGTGATTTTTGACCAGTAGAGGAGCAGATGATTTCTGTCTGGCTGAAGAGATAACTCCAAAGGTTATGGCCCTATTGTCCTGTTAGTGTAGCTTTGTATCTAATTTAGCAACTAAAATAAAATTTATTTTTATTTTTTCACTTTGTAATTCTTTTTTTAATTTTTATTTTATATTGGAGTATAGTTGATTTACAATGTTGTGTTAGTTTCAGGTGCACAGCAAAGTGATTCAGTTATACATATACATATATCTATTCTTTTTCAGATTCTTTTCCTATGTAAGTTATTACAGAGTATTGAGTAGAGTTCCCTGGGCTATACAGTAGGTCCTTATTGATCATCTGTTTTATATATAGTAGTGTGTGTATGTTAATCCCAACCTCCTAATTTATCCCTCCCCCCACCTTTCACCTTTGGTAACCATAAATTTGTTTTCTAAGTCTGTGAGTCTGTTTCTGTTTTGTAAATAAGTTTATTTGTATCATTTTTTAGATTCCACATATAAGTGATATCACATGATATTTGTCTTTCTGTCTGACTCGCTTCACTTAGTATAATAACCTCTGTGTCCATCCATGTTGCTGCAAATGACATTATTTCATTCTTTTTTATGGCTGAGTAATGTTCCATTGTATATATATACCACATCTTCTTTATCTATTCCTCTGTTGATGGACATTTAGGTTGCTTCCATGTCTTACCTGTTGTAAATAGTGCTGCAGTGAACATTGAGGTGCATGTATCTTTTAGAATTATGGTTTTCTCTGGATATATGCCCAGGAGTTGTTATTGCCCTGTTAGTATAGCTTTGTATCTAATTTAGCAACTTTTAAAAAAAAATACACTTTATTTTTTATTTATTTATTTTATTGGGTTGGCCAAAAAGTTCCCTTGGTTTTTATTTATTTATTTTTTACATCTTTATTGTAGTATAATTGCTTTACAATGGTGTGTTAGTTTCTGCTTTATAACAAAGTGAATCAGTTATACATATACATATGTTCCCATATCTCTTCCCTCTTGCGTCTCCCTCCCTCCCACCCTCCCTATCCCACCCCTCTAGGTGGTCACAAAGCACCAAGCTATCTCCCTATGCTATGCGGCTGCTTCCCACTAGCTATCTGTTTTACGTTTGGTAGTGTATATATGTCCATGCCACTCTCTCACTTTGTCACAGCTTACCCTTCCCCCTCCCCATATCCTCAAGTCCATTCTCTAGTAGGTCTGTGTCTTTATTCCCGTCTTACCCCTAGGTTCTTCATGACATTTTTTTCCCTTAGATTCCATATATATGTGTTAGCATACGGTATTTGTCTTTCTCTTTCTGACTTACTACAAAAAAATTGAGTAGATAGTACAGAGGATTCCCTTATACCCTGCACCCAGTTTCCTTTATCTTAACATCTTACATTAGTATGGTACATGTGTTATAATCAGTGAACCAATATTGGTTCATTATTATTAACCAAAGTCGATACTTTACTCAGATGCCCTTAATTTTGACCTAATGTCCTTCTTCTGTCTCAGGATCCCATTCAAGATACGACATAACATGGAATTGTCAGGTCTCCATAGGCTCTCCTTGGCTTTGACTGTTTTTTGTTCCTTGTTTGTTTTTGATGGCCTTGACAGTTTTTAGGAGTACCAGTCAGATATTTTGTAGGATATCCTTCCATAGGAATGTGTCCATTGTTTTCTACATGAATAGACTGACTTTATGGGCTTTTGGGAGACAGACCAAAGGATAAAGTGCCATTTTCATTACATCATATCAAGAGTACAGGCCATCCACATGAATTATGACTGTTAATGTTGGCTTTGGTCACCTGGCTAAGGTAGCACTTGTCAGGTTTTTCCATTCTCTCCCCTCCCTCCTAGCAACCACTGATCTTTTTACTGTCTCTATAATTTTGCCTTTTCCAGTTGCTATCATTATTGGTGACCTCTTACAAGAGAGGTTGTCGAAAGTGCTACCCTGCTTTTAAAGCTCCTTAAGATGATTCTGTGTGCCCTTCAGACTCTTATCAGGTCACATTAAGGATATTGGTATTGTAGACACAGTGGTGGGAGAGTGGGATGGAAACAGTACTGAGTTTGAGGACCCCTCTGCTACTCAGTGCCCAGTCCATTAACACCTTCAGCCTCAGCTTCCTCATTTTGTAAAGTAGGAAATGTCATAGCAGCGCAATGATACTATAAGTGATAAAGTATCCTAATCCACTGAGATGTTTGTCTGAAATAAAATTATATGTGTGAAACACTTCCTAAGCACTATAGAAAGATAAATTATTACCATCTAGTATAGGGGTTGGCAAAATTTTTCTGTAAAGGAACAGATAGGACATGTCAGCGTTGTAGGCTATCTGGTCCCTATCGCAACTGTTCAACTCTGCCATTGCAGTTCAAGAGCAGCCATGGACAGTGCTTAAACAATGAGCACAGCTGTGTTCCAATAAAACTTTATTTATAAAAACACACAGGGGGCTGTATTTGGCCCACAGACTATCGCACGCTGACTCCTTGTCTAGAATACGCGTGGAAAGACACAAACCACTCTGCCCCCTTCCTCCTGAAATCTCTTCCAAATATAGTGCTGGCGAGGACATTCAGTAATTTATTGGGAGTCTTGACGCACAGACTACAAAGACCCTAGGGGGATTGAGTCCATACACATATGATATAAATGAATAAATGATGGAATAAATTAATAAGGGGGAGAAGAGACAGATCTCAAGGCTTGATCCTGACGCCAGATGCACAACTGTGGTACTGCTGATTTTGAGGAGCTCCAGGGAGTGGTGTATCCTCGAACATTTTATCCTGGGTGTCCTATAGGAGGAGGTTCTGAAGACTAGAACGTCAGCAAGGATATACAGTGCTCGGCCATCGCATAAGATGCCTGGGGAGAGAATGGTGCCAATTTGCAGAAAATGGGAAAAAGAGGGTGTTCGGGTGAGTGGTAAAGGGGTTTGAGTAAGGACGTCAGGGTGCCCCCAATTTCCTGTATTCCCCAAAATTCCCACAAAAGAGAAGAGCTGAAAGGGCTCCTGCTCTGAAGACAGGCTAACAATTGCCATCCATAGAGGAACTCTCTTTTTAATTTTGCAAAGTTTTCGAAATAGGTAGTGTCAGTTTGCAAGCCCCCCGAGCTGGGTGCTAAGCATGCAGTCTTCGTTATCTCACCCTGGGAGGGCTGGCTTCTGCCTTGTCTCGGAGGACAGATTTTATCTTTTTTTTTTTTTTTCTGGAACTGCCTCCTAAATGCCTTGTGACAGCCAAGTTCCCAAGGCCAAGGGCCTCACTCTCCTTCATTCCACCTGTGCAGTTGCAACTGGGAGGAGATGTGTGGGAACTGGCTGAACTTTCTGATCAATTTTTCCCTAAATCTAAAACTGCTCTAAGAAAGTAACGTCTATAAAGATAAGGAAAAAATGGTCCACTTATAAATGTCATCCCCGCTTATAAATGTCATCCCCCCTTTTACCTCCTATCCACAGATTCCTCCCCACAATTACTAAGAGTCCACCTTTGGAGACACATTTCTTTGGGTGAAGTATCACCTTCCCAGCCTTTCTACCGAGGTTTGTCTCCCTCCCTATCCCTGCCTCTGTTTCTTGTATTAGTGGCATTGGGTTTTTATTATTGAGATTTGGTTATTCTGGTGCAGACCCTGCAGGGTGAGACTGGATCTTTTCTGAAAGTTGAGATCTGTGTCGTGTGAATAACTAGAGACAGGTGTCTCCAGGGTGGACCCATGGATCTGTAGGCAGGAGAGGGGCACTTCGGGGGTCTAGATGCCTAAAAGGTGCTTCTGGACAGGGGGTTTTCAAGGTGATATCAGGCGGCACCCTGGAGTGAGGAAAGGAGCAGTCCAGGTGAGACCTCTCCTCCCTGGAATCCTCTGTGGCTGGCAAGCTCTGCTTGTCTAGCAACTGGATGCTCTCTGTGACTGTTTATCTTTTATTGTGCTCTAGCCCTGACTGTAAGCCTTCTCCAGAGCTTCTAACCTAGAGAATGAAAGGGAGGGGTTTGGTCAATGCTTGGATGCTTGAGTGTTGACAGAGCAGTGTCCCCCTCCTGCTGTGATGACAGCAGGGATCCATGAGGCCCCAGGAGAACGTGAAGCTTAGGGACACATCAGGCTGTGTGGTCCAGGATGTTATCCTTCAAGTGCTAATCTTGGGGACTGGTTTATTTTCTTATGAGAAGTGGTATTTTCTTATATAATCTCTAATACTAAGTAGGAGATTATTTCTCAAAAATAGCAACAGGGCTAGACAGGGAAGGATGAGAATCCAGAGTTCATGCGAATGTTCAGACAGATCAGCCCTGCCTACTTTTCAGTGGTGCCCAGTGCCTTCCTGCGGGGGTTTCCGGTTGCTGGGAGCAGCCTGTCTCTGGCAGGTCTGCTCCTGGATAGGTTCAACCCCACCCTGTATTTGGGTAACATGCTGGGTTCCTGGCCTCCCCTGCTCTGGCCTCAGGAGGTGCCCGTTGTGGTAGGGTGCATGTCAGCGAGCTGAATTAGGGAGGAAAACAGTCCCCACGGGAGGTGGGAAGCAGCAACCCCAAATGCCAGGGCCAGCTGACCAAGCTGCCAGTTCTTACTGCAGACTGTGGAAGAATGCAGTGCATATGATCCTGTTGCCTGCGATGGAAGACGAAAACAGGAAAAGGTAATGCTGGGGCTCTATGATTTCAAAACACTGTGGTCACAGAGTTGAAAAGTGAGCACCAATGATCTTGAGCAGATGAGTTTTTCATGCCTTCAGAAGAGTATGTGCAGTGCCGCTGGCTGCTCCTAAGCTGTCATCATCTTAAACTCAGGTTTCACCTGCCTGGGGGGGCAGGCGGAGGACTTCAGGACTTCAGTGGACTTTAAGGCAGTGCTTTTTCCGCCGAAAGAACTCTTTCAAATGGACTCTGGGGTAAAAAAAAAAAAAAAAAGGTAACAGCTTTCTCCTGGCTGACCCTCTTTCTTTTTCTCTTCCATTCTATGCATCTATGTGTCTATGTTTCTGTCTCCTATCTTTCTTCCTCCCTCCCTCCTTCCTTCCATCTATCTATCCATCATTTAATTTTGGGGGGCTTTTTTTTTCTTTCTGAGAAATGCCAGGCTCTGTGTGAAGGTGCTGGTCATTATTCCTTGTGCCTGTTGATTTAGGCCTCTTGGTATACTTCACCCAGTGAAGTTGTAGGTTATAGGGTTGAAATAGGTGAAGTTCTGGTATAAACTGATTATTTCTTGGCAGAGTGTCAATTAAGTGGCATCTTATAGGACTTGAAATCCAGACTATTTTATGAAGTGGACTCCAAACTATACCTTTGGAGTAAAAAGAGCTTATTTTCACACAGTACTGTCCAAATGGAGGCAAGGCAAATAGTTGTTTAGAAATAAGTTGTTATTACCATCAATAACAAGGTAGTGTGTGTCTACAATGTCCATGATCATTGTATACGCTGATTAAGCACGAGAAAAATCATTATTCATTTTACTATCTATGAACATCATGGCGGAAGGTTGGAGCTAGGAAATCTTTTGGCGGAGGCAGGATTATAGATTTTTAAGAGCATGTTAGCAAGTCCACTGGGACTCTTTCTTGCTTTTTGTCTGTTTGAGCAGGATTTCCCACAGCATCAGGCTTCCGTGCTGTTCCTCTTGTGCCCCTTTCCTCCGAGGTCTCAGTAAGCGGGACCTGGAGCTGCCTCATGCAGCTGAGTTCAGCCAGCGTCTCCCATATCCTGTCTGACCTTCAGCTTTCCTTTAGTTGGCCTTTTAGAGTTTGGTTGAAGTTCCAGGAGAGATGCTTCCAGTGGGATTTGTGTGGAGCAGAAAGTCATATGTAGCCATCCGGATAGTGATCTGGAGCTACATTTGCTGTGCAGATACCCTCCTTCCATCCACTGTGGCCCCTTCACAGGATCCCTGGGCTCCCCAGAGCACAGTTTACAGACTGCTGTATGAAACAAAGTATTGGTGATGTGGTACAGGTGGTGGGTCTTGGGGGAATTAAGGAAAGAGCGAGCTCACTGGGGGCTTCAGACTTTTGAGGAAGTGCCTTGAAAGAGAGGGTGTCCTCGAAAGGGAAGTCATGTTTGGACCCATGAAGAGGAGGGGGGCACACACTAAGTGGCAGGTAGAGGCCAGGGATTTGATGAGCAAAGGCCCAGGAAGTGGACGTGGGGTACAGGTAGGAGGGGTGTCAGTCAGGGTCCAATAAGAAAAAGATGGCACCCTCAGACTGGAACCACCTGGAAGCCAAGAGCCAATGGAGCCCATAAAGATCTACCTTCCAAAACCCAGAGAATGGTGGAGAAGGGATCTGGAGGGACAAATAGAAAATAACCACATAGAGAGCTGCTGGGTTAGAGCTGAAGGACTTGTATCAGTTAGCTCTTATTCCAGTAATGCTGTATAATAAACAGCCCCCAAATCTCAATGGAATATATATCGCATTAGGTGTTTATTCTCACAGGTCTGTGGGGTGGCCCAGTGGCTCTGCTGCAGGCTCTGAAAGTTGGGCTGGCTCTGCTTCTTGCTGCAGGTCTGTCTTGGCTGGGGCAGCTTTGCGCCATGTGAGTTCATTCTAGAGCCCCGGCCACAGGGGCAGCAGCTACCTAGAGGAAGCCCTCCTCAAGGCAATGGCAGATGTACAAGAGGGCAAGCACAGTCACCCTAGGATTTCTCAAGCCTTTGGTCACATCACATCCACCAATATTGGCCGAAGCAAGTCACCTGGCTGAGCCCAAGTCAAGGGGGCAGGAAGGTACCCTCCTCCCAGAGAGGGGAATTACAAATGGGTGGATGCAGGGAGGTATGGAGAATTGGAGCCAGTAATTCAATCCACCAGAGTCTCCACAGGAAGGCAAGTTAGAAAATACAGTTGACCCTTCAACAAAGGGTCAGGTTAGGGGCACCGACCCTTTACACATAACTTGTGGTCCTCCCTCCATATATGCCATTTGGTTCCTCCATATCTGTGGTCTGCATCTGCGGATTCAACCAACTGTGGATCGTGTAGTACTGTAGTATGTATTTATTGAAAAAATCCACGTATAAGTGGACCCATGCAGTTCAAACCTGCGTTGTTCAAGGGTCACCTGTATGTTGTACAGGAGGGGAATTGGTGTGGGTGGGTTTGGAAGGTGCAACTACTATTTATACTGCTTCCCACCCATAGCCATACTCCTTTCCTTTTATCATAATAGAATTTTTAGCTTGGCATGTGACTGTATTTCACGGCTAAAGCCGATATTTCCCAGACTCCTCAAATGAGGCTATTTGACTAAGTTCTGGCTAAAGAGATGTGAGTGGAAATGATGTCTGCAATTTCTGCCTTAAAGGGATGCAATTCTCTCTCCACCTCTCCCTCCAGCATGCTTCCTGGAATGTGGGTGTGGTGCTGAGCCCTCTTGGACCCTGCGAGTGCGGGCAATGGCTTCAGGATGGCAGAAGAGGAATATAGTAGGAGGGTGGCTCCCTGGGCTGCTTATGTTCATATAGTTAGATAGAGGAGATTTAGGCTGGCATTATTTTGGGTCTTCACTTCAGCAGCCAAATCTGTAATTAATACAGACTGATAGGAACCTCTACTCTTATACCTAATTGAAGGGATAACACAGAGAGAGATACCAATTAATTTTTTTCAGAACTTACTGGACTAAGAGAGAAGAGATGATCACAATTTAAATTTTTCTCCATGTCACTCCTGTCTAGTATTTTGAAAGGCATGATCAGTGAGCTAATTGTCAATGCAAATTCACCCTAATGATAACAGGACAAGCAATACCAGTTCTGAACCAGTTCTGGACCAATGCTGGCTCTGTCCATGAGCAGAGGGCCTGGTGGGAAAGAGAGGTGCGGGGAGAGAGCTCTTTGTCGCTTGTTTGAATATGCCTCACAAGCAGGAAGTAGAGAGGAGGATTCAAACCTGGGTCTGTTTGGCTCCCAAGCCTGTCTCCTTTCATTTGACACTAATTATATCAGAGAACCCTGTGAGACGTCCAGTTACTCTAGAATCTACGGTGGTTTCTCCAAACTGAACCTCTTTGGACATCCATGGCATGGGCGCCAAGTGGACTTTTGCCTCTTTGCTCATTGATAACAAAGAGATTGGTCTAGTACTTTGATGTAAAGAGCACGAATCACGATTCCTCCATTAGCTCCCTGCTTCTGTTAGAGAGACCTGGTGCCTTGACCGATTTCTTGTGGCAAAGAACAAAATACAACCCAGAAAGCCCAGACTCTCAGGAAGGTTACTGTTGGATCATAGGAGACAGCGTGGCGGGGTGGAAGCTAGGTGGCCGTGGGTTCAAATCCCAGTTCTTGGAAAATTATTTAACCTGTCTGATCTTCAATTTCCTCGTATGGTAATTGGAGATAGTAGGTGTTATTATAGCTACTCTAGAGCCAGCACTTTGTGCTGGTTTATGTCAAACCTGGCCTAGCTCCTCTGCTCTCAGGCACAGCAACTGCTTTTAAGAATCTTATAATTCCCTGAAGCTTACAGGCATTATTTAGTGGATCACGGCAACGAGTGATGATTAAAGAATACACCAAACTCTGGCACCAATGGTTGGAAGACTGGCCAAAGGACAATTCTCCAACTCTGGCCAAGAGGACTAACCCTTTTGTTAAAGCCCATTTAATGACCTGCCTGGTTGAGTTGTTGGTGGGAGTCTCCTTGCTGGCGGCTGACTCCCAACCAAGTTGTACGGGTGATCCCTGTTTTACCTAATAAGTCCTTGGAGGAAAGCTGGAGGCTGGGATACAACCCTGCCTATGGCAGGCAGGGCTGGACTGAGTTCATTCATAGACTCATTCATTGAAAAGTTTGAAAACCAGGGGCTCTGCTTCTGGAGAATTAAAGTTGGTTTTCTTAAGCCTGCTATTCTTTGGACTTCTGCCCACCTGGTGTAACGTGGGCATGCTATGTACTTATTTGAACAAGTATATCTAGGAGGAGAGGAAAAAGCGTAAAGTGGAGTGGAATCTCTTTAACATCTGCTCTGTGATTTATAAAATAAGTGTGATGCCATGCCATTACGGGATGCTTTCCAGGAAAATGGAGCTATGGTACAGAGAAATACCTTCTAAAAAATGGCAAAAGTTCACCTATACTTCTAAAACTGTTGAGTATAACAGAAAAGAGATATTTCATTACACAGCCATTTAGAAAAGGTTTCTAAAGCTTTTCCCTGACTCAGGGCCATATTTTGATAAATAGAATGAATCTGCTTTGCCAGTTGATTCTTTTCACTCAATATTCCATTCATAATATGTACATTACATATATAGCCAATATAGTGGATTTATAGTAACCAGTTGTTATCAACGTGAATTGCTTCATTTCTCCTGCTTGGCTTCTCCCATTCATCAGTCTCTTAAGATTTCATTGCTGACTGGCCATATTCACCTTTCTCTTCTTTTTTTTTTTATAAATGTATTTATTTTATTTATTTATTTATTTAGGCTGCATTGGGTCTTCGTTGCTGCGTGCGGGTTTTTTCTCTGGTTGCGGTGAGCAGGGGCTACTCTTCATTGAGGTGCACGGGCTTCTCATCGTGGTGACTTCTCTTGTTGCAGAGCACGGGCTCTAGGCGCGTGGGCTTCAGTGGTTGTGGCACGTGAGCTCAGTAGTTGTGGCTCGTGGGCTCTAGAGCACAGTCTCAGTAGTTGTGGCGCACGGGCTTAGCTGCTCCACAGCATGTGGGGTCTTCCCGGACCAAGGCTCAAACCCGTGTACCCTACACTGGCAGGCGGATTCCCAACCGCCGCGCCACCAGGGAAGCTCACCTTTCTCTTCTTAATTCAGTAATATTTAGGCCTCTCAGCTAATCTGTAGATCATCTAACACAGTGTGTGGGTTTTCCTCCATGTTATCCGGAGCACTTGTGTGTAGCATTTGGCATGGAAGAATCAGCTCTTCCTTCAGGGTGCATTTGTTTTGAAAGGATTCGGGCTAGAAGTGATGCTTGAGCTGTATCTTAAAGGAGGTACTTTCCAGGTAACAAAGGTAGGGAAGGGAAGTTCAGCTAAAGTATGGGGGTAAGAAAGAGCACGGAGGAAATTGCAGGTGGCTTGCAAGGCTGTTCTGGCACATGGCAAGGGAGGGCAGGGTTGCAGCTGGAGGGGAGGCTGGAGGTGCAGCTGAGGACCTGGTCACAAGGCCCTTATCTCCCCTGCATGTATGTCCTGCAGGCAACTCAGAAGATTTTAAACTGGGGGTAAGGGTTAGAATGGACTTAGACTTAGGGACGTAAGAAGGAGGAACCTGATCAGATTTGCATGACAGTGATGTGGGCAACGGGCAAGTCTTCAAATTAGCCTCAGTGTCCTCATTCCTAAAGTAGAGAGAAAGGTTTTGCACCAAGGTTGGAAGAGGTAATGTATGTGAAAGTGCTAAATATATTTAAACTTTTATTATTATTATTGGACTTCTTTGAGCCATGAATGAGTTAACATACTTCATTTTTCAAGAGATCAGTTTTGTCATCTGAGGCAAAATACACATGCTTAATATTGTTACCTGATTTATATAGGGATATAGGATTGATTGTTTGATTGGCTGCGTTGGGTCTTCGTTGCTGCGTGCAGGCTTTCTCTAGTTTCAGTGAGCGGGGGCTACTCTTCGTTGTGTTGCACGGGCTTCTCATTGCAGTGGCTTCTCTTGTTTCGGGGCACAGGCTGTAGGTGCGAGGGCTTCAGTAGTTGTGGCTCATGGGCTCTCGAACGCAGGCTCAATAGTTGTGGCGCACGGGCTTAGTTGCTCTGCAGCATGTGGGATCTTCCCAGACCAGGGCTCGAACCCATGTCCCCTGCATTGGCAGGCAGATTCTTAACCACTGCACCACCAGGGAAGTCCCAGGGATATATGACTTATGTAGCTTTCTATTTCCTTAAACATCTGATTTTTAAAATGGGAGCAGGTCTTACTATTTGTTGTCTGCTTTAAACTCTAACTGCTAAAATTGGAAGGATATGGGAAGACCTGGTGAACGCTGCTCATGAAGAGGAAAAGAAAGGGTTTTTTTCTTTCTGGTTGTGCACTCATTCTTTCAAGAGTCATTTAAAAAGAAAAAGTTTCCATCTTCTCATAGCAACTCAAGTGCTTGAGGACCTCATGACATTTTACCAAAACTCTCCTCCCAGAAGGGCATCAGTGGTGAGTAGGTGAATAGAAACATGGTGTATAAATAGCTAAATATACAGAGGAGTACATGAGGCATCTGGTAATGTATGATTTTCATCTGATTTTACTGTGTTAAGACGAACCCTGCTTCCTAAAGAAAATTAGAACATTTTCAAAGCTCGAGTCTGAATCCTGCCTCATTCCTTGGTGATGATGTGACCCAGGAAATGACATCACCTCCCTGAGTGCTCCCCTCTATAAGATGGGGAGAGTAGTAAGGCCTACTTTTTAGGGCTGTTGGGAGGATGACATGAGATCATCTGCTTGAAGCCTGACAAATGATAAGCACTGGGTAAGTTGTTATTAGGAACACCCTCAGCTGTGGGAGCCAGCACCATTCTCTTCTGAGCATGGCATCAGACGTTCAAGTTGCTTCTGAACATGAATCTTAATTGACACCTAAGAAACCAGAAGAGGATGAAAAAGAGGATAGAGTTTAGTCTATAGAAGGTCTTGAGCCTGAAGAGGTACCAGAGTCCAGTGCCTGTCTTGTGTCATAGGGCCCAGATGACAGCGGGTCCTACCAGCCCGACCAGACTACATGGACAGGACAGCAGGGCATAAAGGTGCTGAGGAGGTGACCATTCCTGGGCTGCAGAGATGGCATGAACAGTGACCAGGGCAAGACAACACAGTCCACACAGCTGCAGGTGTGAAAATCAAACTCTGTCTTTATTCTTTTACCATTGTATGTGGGATAGGTAGCAGCACTGCTGGGGAGCTCCTTGGGAGGAGAGGAGAGGGAATCTGTTGGATGGAAATCTTACCTTTGAGCATCAGTTACATCTAAGCCTGTTTTCAGCACATTTCATGTTAGACTTTTCAATGGCAAGTCAAGGAGTAGAAGGTAGATGGGCTCAGACAAAAGGTTCTTTGCAAGAGTTCAACATAGTGGCCAAGATTTTATTCTTGCATTTCATCATGCATGTGCCTTGGAATTATGGATTTTTTGGAATCTGACTGAAGAAAACATAAACTTTCCAGGTAGTGTATAGCTGTCCCCATCTTTCTAGCATCTCTGCCTTTGGCCGATGTGATGCCATACTTTCCTGACATTTAATATCAGCTCTGGTATGGGTCTGATACCAAGTATATTCATACCTCAGCCATAAAACAGGACCTTCTAGATAGCCAGATTCAGGTGCTCTGCCCTTCCCAACAGATGCCTCTCCACCACCCGACTCCGCCAAAATGAAGTAAAAGCACATCCTGAGTTGACCACTTCCTCTGAGCCTGGCAGACACACAGCAAGAGTCTCGGCTGGTGATGGGCTTGATGCATGGCCCACTTGACTGAGCCACACATATGCTCAGGCTTGACCTACACTGGCAAAATCTGCAAGGACACTTCTTAGACATTTCAAGTGATTGATTCCTCTGAGGAAATGATACATTAAAAAATACACATATACACACATATTTAATTATTTTTTTAAACCACAACTGAAAAAAATTCTTTGCCACTGTGTAGAATTAAATCTGACAAGAAACCCTATGAGTTTTTATTAGTACCATTATTGTTTTCTTTGGCTTCATGTACTATAATGGTAAAATAACAAAAAAAAGAAAAAAATTGTAAAAAGGCAAATATTTTGTACAAAAATACAAAGTTTTAAAAGCTCTTTAAGTATATTTCATATTGTTACTAAAAGTTGACCTATATATCTGTATGTCTGCATATTTTTCCTACATGTGGGATTTTAGAAATGTAAGGTACTGTTTACACAGTATACGTTTTCAGTTCTTCCTAAAGCTCAACAACCAATGATAATCTTTTTTCTGATTGGAGCATTCCATACTCTGGAAGACATGATTTGCATAACTGTACGATTACTGGCTGAGAAAAATCTATGTGATTCAGTCCATTTGCATACTGAAAATCAATGTATCATACTGGGGGAACACTTTTGTTGCCAAGTCCTTAAGTAATGGCAGATGGTAAAGAACGTTGGCTGTCAATTTTTTCAGTAATTGGTTTTCAGTGCTTTTTTTCAATCTGGTGAGAAGGTGATGCAATGAGGAAGAAGTATCTTTTGCCTTTGAGAACTGTCCGAAAGTTTGTTCTTATTATTATATCACAGTCCATTATAATGCAGGTGATAGTACTAAAAGAAAGGGAAAAGGATGGGTGTTAGTTTTTCTTAAAGAACAATGTTAATGTATAATTCAAAAAAGGAACGTGTTTTTATAGGAAACATTCCAAATACATCGTTCAATAATTATTTTTTCAAATAAATGCCTAGAAATTCTTACTCAGATTAAATAAAAGGTAAAATTCACTTTGAAAGAGCCTATTTTGGGGAATCCTAGTCCCAACTCAAATCCCAAATGGCCAAAGAAGGCTAACAAATGACAAATCTGGGTCACTTGTCACCCTCTACTGTAATCCCTTGTTGAGATATTTGTGTTCTTTTCCTGAAACTGACCAGGATGGGAGTTCCTTACGTGTCTGGAGACCTCTAGCACTTGGACGAGTGCTTGACACACTAGAGGTTTTCAATACATGACTGTTGAATGGATAAATGCATAATTTGTGCCCCAGTTACTATCAAAAATAATTTGAGCAAAATATATTTTTGTCATCAACTTTGTTTTTAAAAATTGAGATAAAATTGACATATAACTTGTTAGTTTCAAGTGTACATGATTCCAAATTTGTATATATTGCAAAATGATCACCACGGTAAGTCTAGTTAACGTCCACTACCACATGTAGTTATAATTTTGTTGTTGTTGTTGTGATGAGAATTTTTAAGATTTACTCTTTTAGCAACTTTCAGATATATAACAGGATTATTAACTATAGTCACCATGCTGTACATGACATTACATTACCATGCCTTATTTATTTTATAACTAGATGTTTATACCTTTTGAGCCCCTTCACCCATTTTGTACACCCCACCACTCTCCGCCTCTGGCAACCACCTGTTTTCTGTATCTATGAGTTCCATTTTTTTTTTATAAGGTTCCACATAAGTGCGATCATATGGTGTCTGTCTCTGTCTGACTTATTTCACTTAGCATAATGCCCTCAAGGTTAATCCATGTTGTCACAAATGGCAATATTTCATTCTTTTTTATGGCTGAATAATAATATTCCATTGTATTTATATACTGCATTTTCTTTACCCATTCATCTATTGATGGACCCTTAGACTGCTTCCATATTGTAAATAATGCTCCAATGAACATAAGGGTACATATATCTTTTCAAGTTAATGTTTTTGTTTCTTCAGATGAATACCTAGAAGTGGAATTGCTGGATCATATGGTAGTTCTATTATATTTTTAATTTCTTGAGGAACCTCCATACTGTTTTTCCATAGTGGCTGCACCAATTTACATTCCCACCAACAGTGCATAAGTGTTCCCTTTTCTCCACATCCTCGCCAACACTTGTTATTTCTTGTCTTTTCTATAATGACCATTTTGACAGGTGTGAGGTGATACCTCATTGTGGTTTGCATTTCCTTGATGATTAGGGATGTTGAGCAGCTTTTCATGTACCTGTTGGCCGTCTGTATGTCTTCTTTGGAAAAATGTCTGTTCAGATTTTATGACCATTTTTCAATGGGATTGTTTGGTGTTTTGCTATTGAGTTGTGTGAATTTTTCATATATTTGGGATATTAGCACCTTATCAGTTCTATGATTTGCAGATATTTTTTCCCATTCAGTAAGCCGACTTTTCATTTGTTGATGGTTTTCTTTGCTTTGCAGAAGCTTTATGGTTTGATGTAGTCACACTTGCTTATTTTTGCTTTTGTTGTCAGATCCAAAAAATCATTGCCAAGATCAATGTCAAGGAGATTATCACCTATGTTTTCTTCCAGGAATTTTATGGTTTCAGGTCTTACATTTGAGTCTTTCACCCATTTTGAGCTTATTTTTGTGTATGGTGTAAGAGAGTGGTCCAGTTTCATTCTTTTGCATGTGGCTGTCCAGTTTTCTCAACAGCATTTATTGAAGAGATTGTCCTCTCCCCACTGTATATTCTTGGCTCCTTTATCATAAGTTAGTTGACCAATAATCCATATGCATGGATTTATTTCTGGGTTATATATATTCTGTTTCACTGATCTATGTATCTGTTTTTATGCCACTACCACACTGTATTGATCCCTGTAGCTTTGTAATATAGTTTGAAATCAGGGACTGTGTCTAGCTTTGCTCTTCGTTCTCAAGATTACTTTGGCTATTTGGGGTCTTTCATGGTCCATACAAATTTTAGGATTGTTTGTTCTATTTCTGTGAAAAATGGCATAGGAATTTTTCTAGGGATTGCATTGGATCTGTAGATTGCTTTGGATAGTACGGACATTTTAACAATATTCTTCCAATCCATGAACACAGAATATCTTTCTATTTATTTGGGTCTTCTTCAGTTTCTTTCATCAATGTCTTATAGTTTTCAGTGTATAGGCCTTTCACCTCCTTGGGTAAATTTATTCCTAGGTATTTTTTTCCTTTTTGATGCAACTGCAAATGGTATTGTTTCCCTAATTTCTCTTTCTGATCGTTTGTTATAGTGTATGGAAACACAACATATTTTTGTACATTGATTTTTGTGTCCTGCGACTTTACAGAATTCATTTATTAGTTCTAACATTTTTTTTTTGGTGGAGCCATTAGGGTTTTCTATATATAAAATATCATGTTACCTGCAAATAGCGACAGTTTTACTTCTTCCTTTCTGATTTGGATGCCTTTTTTTTTGCCTAATTGCTCTGGCTAGGATTTCCAATACTATGCTGAATAAAAGTGGTGAGAGTGGGCATCCTTGTCTTGTTCCTGATCTTAGAACAAAAGTATTCAGCTTTTCACCATTGAGTATGATGTTAGTTGTGGGCTTGTCACAGACCCTCTATAGAGAGTTTCCCTCTACAGGGAATCCATTTGAGAGTGGTTTTTCTTTTATCATAAATGAACACTGAATTTTGTCAAATGCTTTTCTGCATCTATTGAGATGATATATGATTTTTTTCTTTCATTCTGTTAATGTAGTGTATCTCATTGATTGATTTGTGGATGTTAAACCATCTTATATCCCTGGAATAAATCCCACTTGATCATGGCATATAATTCTTTTACTGTATTGTTGAATTCGGTTTGCTAATATTTTGTTGAGGATTTTTACATCTATAGTTCATCAAGGATATTGGCCTATAATTTTCTTTTCTTGTAGTGTCCTTGTCTGGCTTTGGTATCAGGGTAATGCTGGCCTCATAAAATGAGTTTGGAAGTGTTTCCTCCTCTTCTATTTTTTGGAAGAGTTTGAGAAGGATTGGTATTAATTTTTCTTTAAACGTTTGGTAGAATTCACTAATGAAGCCATCTGGCCCTGGACTTTTGTTTATTGGGAGGTTTTTGATTACTTATTCAATCTCTTTACTAGTAATTGGTCTGTTCAGATTTTTTTATTTCTTCATGATTCATTTCTTTGTAGATGGTATGTTTCTAGGAATTTATTTCTCATAGGTTGTCCAATTTGTTGGTGTATAATTGTTCATAGTGATCTTTGTATTTCTGTGATACCGGTTACAGTGTCTCCTCTCTCATTTCTGATTGCATATATTTGAGCCCATATTTTTTTCTTGGTAAATCTAGCTAAAAGTTTGTCGATTTTGTTTATCTTTCAAATACCAGCTCTATCATGAATCTTTTCTATTATCTTTTTAGTCTCTATTTCATTTATTTCCACTCTGATCTTTATTTCCTTCCTTCAACTAACTTTGGGCTTCATTTATTCTTTTTCTAGTTCCTTGAGGGGTAAGGTTAGGTTATCTGAGATCTTTTTTTCTTGATATAGGATGTATTGCTATGAACCTCCCTCCTGGAACTGCTTTGCTACATCCCATAAGTCTTGGTATGTTGCATTTTCATTTGTCTCACTATATTTTTTACTTCCTTTTTGATTTCTTCCTTGACCCACTGGTTGTTCAGTAGCATGTTGTTTAATCTCCTCATATTTGTGATTTTTCCAGTTTTCTTCTTGTGATTGAAGCCATATCAAGCATCTTTTCCAGTCACAATGCTTTGAGGCTAGAAATCAATCTTCTTAAATTTATTGAGACTTTTTTTTTTGTGGCCTAACATGATATATTCTGGAGAATGTTCCATGTACACTTGAGAAGAATGTGTATTCTGTTGCTTTTGGATGGGATTTTTTCTATCAGTTAGGTCCACCTGATCTAACGTGCCATTTAAGGCCAATGTTTCCTTATTGATGTTTTGGTCTGGATGATCTATTCACTGATGAAAGTGGGGTACTAATACTGTACTGCTGTCTATTTCTCCCTTTAGGTCTGTCGATATTTGCTTTTTTTTTACTTAGGTGCTCCTATGTTGGGTGCATAAATATTTACAAATGTTATATACTCTTGTTGGATTGATTCCTTTATCACTATGTAATGACCTTCTTTGTCTCTTATTCCAGTCTTTGTTTTAAAGCCTATTATGTCTGATATAAATATAGCTACCCCATCTTTCTTTGTGTTTCCGTTTGCATGGAATATCTTTTTACATCTTCACTTTCAGTCTGTGTGTATCCTTCATCTGAAGTGAGTCTCTTGTAGGCAGCATATAGACGGGTCTTGTATTTTTATCCATTCAGCCATTCTATGTCTTTTGACTGGAGAATGTAGTCCATTTATGTTTAAAATAATTATTAAAAGATATGTATTACTTGCCATTTTGTTAATTGTTTTCTGGCTGTTTTGTAGTTCCTCTGTTTCTTCTTCTCTTGCTCTCTGCCTTTGTGACTTGATGATTTTCTGTAGTGGTAGGCTTAGATTCCTTTCTATTTATCTTTTATATAACTACTATAGGTTTTTGCATTGTGGTTATCATGAGGCTTACGTATAACAATTTATATTTATAATAGTCTATTTTAATAACAACTTAAGTTTGAATGCATTCTAAAACTCTGTGTTTTTACTCCCTGCCCCCACACCATTTTATGTTTTTGATGTCACAATTTATATCTTTTAATCTTGTGTATCCCTTAACAAATCATTGTAGTTATAGTTATTTTTATTACTCTTGTCTCTTAACCTTTATACTAGCTTTATAAGTGTTAATCCACTACCTTTACAACATTAGAGTGTTCTGAATTTTACTATATATATGTAAAGGTAAATATAGTTTGACCTTTACCAGTGAGATTTATACTTTCATATGTTTCCCTGTTTTTAATTAGCACCCTTTCTTTTCAGTGTAAAGAAGCCTCTCTAACATTTCTTGTAAGGCTGGTCTAGTGGTGGTGAACTCCTTTAGGTTTTGCTTGTCTGGAAAACTCTCTCTCTCTTTCAATTCTGAAGGATAACTTTGCTGGGTAGAGTATTCTTAACTGCAAGTTTTTTTCTTTGAACACTTTTAATAAAACCATTCCACTCCCTTTTGGCTTGCCAAGTTTCTGCTGAAAAATCAGCTGACAGTCCATAGGGGTTCCCTTGTATGTAACAAGTTATTTTTTTCTTGCTGCTTTTAAGTTTCTCTCCTTGTCTTTAACTTCTGACATTTTAATTATAATGTGTCTTGGTGTGGGTCTCTTTGGGTTCCTCCTATTTGGAACTCTGGGTTTCCTGGGTTTGGATGTCTGTTTCCTTCCCAAGGTTGGGGAAGTTTTCAGCCATTATTTCTTCAAGAAGTTTCTGCCCCTTTACCCCTCTCTTCTCCTTCTGGGCCCCTATAATGTGAATGTTGGACCACCTCACGTTGTCTCATAAGTACCTTAAACTATCTTCACGTTTTTTCATTCTTTTTTCTTTTTGCTTCTCCACTGGGTGTGTTCCACTGCCCTGCTTTTGAGCTCACTGATCCTTTCTTCTGCTTCATCTAGTCTGCTACTGAACCCTACTAGTATATATTTTGCAGTTCAGTTATTGTATTCTTCAGCTCTGTAACTTCTATTTGGTACTTTCTTATATTTTCTATCTCTTTATTGAAGTTCTAACTGTGTTCATCTATTCTTCTCCCGAGTTCAGTGTGAGCATCTTTATAACTATTATTTTGAACTTTTTAATAGGTACATCACTTATCTCCATTAAGGACTTTTTATAAGGTTTTATCTTGTTCTTTCATTCAGAACATATGTATCTTTCTTCATTTTGCTTGACTCTCTGTGTTGTCAAACTAGATAAAACAACCCTCTTTCCCAATCTTGAGGGAGTGGCATCTTGTAGGAATGAACCTTATCTTTCAACCCTGCCCTAGCTCTTGCTTGTCCTTCAAACCACTGTGATTGTTCAAGCAGCCTTTTTTATTTTTAGTGGCTCCTAGCATTTGAGTGTGCCAAGACCTGTCAGTGCCCCAAAGGGGAGGATCTCAGTCAGCAACTAGAGTCTTGCTGATTAGAAACTAGACCTTCAGGCAGCAGCTTTTAAAATATGCAAATATTTATAGTCTTGTGGGACTGAAAAGTATGTCCCACTGGCCACCAGAACTGGGTGACCTAGAAGTGTCTCCTGCACAGTTGTTGCAAAAATCAGGGTGCCAGACGAGTGTACAAGCTCCATCCTGGGAGCTACCTGCACCCTGTCACGAGGCAGAGGGAGGTCACAAAGATGGCATCCACCAGCCTTTGTCCCTGGAGGGCACCTCAGTAGGTCCCTAGATGAGCCAAACCAGAAGCCTACCCCTCTTGCTGAAGCTCCAGGACAAGCAAATAGGCCTCTTTCACAGAAATACTGGGGGTATGATTCAGTTTGCTGTCTGCACAGTCCCCTGGGGATAGCAGCTGGCCAAGAATGATTTGTTTGTTATAGTCTCATGGGACCCAGGAATGCAAGCTCACTGGCCACTAGAGCCAGGAGATCCAGGGGTGTTCCCTGGGTGGCAGCTGCAAAACACTGGGCATCAGACGTGTGTAGAAGCTCCCCTTGGGGTGATACTGGTGCTGTGGAGCACAGCAGAGGGAGAGCACAAAGATAGTGCCTGCCCTTCAAGGTCTCCCACCAACTTTCAAAAGAAAGACTTTATGAGATAGAATTACATAATATTCACAAGGTTGTAGAGTTTAGAACTATCTAATATTTTAGAACATGTTCATCACCCCTAAAAGAAACCCATACCTATTACCATTCACCCCCATTTCCTCCTTCCCCCACCACAAACTTTCAAATGTAGTTCTGATGAAGAAAACTAAGATGCTATGTCCTGAAGAGGGTCATGTATTTAATGAAGCTTTACATAAGTACCTTTTGAAATGAAAAAAAGAATCTCCAAATGCCTCTTAGGCTTATGAGCTTATAAGGAGGTGGGGAAACTATATCCCTACATTATCTAGCACAGCATCTGGCCCATAGTAAATGCTCAATAAATACATGTGGAATTGAATGCTTGGCCACCTGAATTATCCGTGCCTGGAACTCTATGAAAAAGACTTAACACTGGTGCCATATGTTAAATAACAATTGACTGACAATATTATAAGGTAATGACCTAGGCCTTTTAGTCTAATATTTATTGAGTACTTCCTCTACATTAGGCACATTTATTAACTTATTTAAGTCCTCACAACAACCCCATTAAGAAGATATTATTATTTCCCTGAGGTTAATAGCTTGCCCAGCTAGTAAATGGCAGAACCAGGACTGGAACCCGATTACCGAGCCTACATTCAGATCCCTTATACTCATCACCTCTTGCCCTTTAATAAGATATAAGCTCAGCGGCTCTCTCTTAAATCCCCTCTGCTGCTTACCTGTCTCCCTGTCTTTTTCGCAAATGAAGTTATTGATGTCCTCACATTGGAAGTCGTTCCACTGCCCAGCATAAATCAGCCCAGCACAGTCTTCTCCAGGCCCATGGCCATGACTCCAGTTATCTGGCTGTCCAGCTTTCCAATTTCTTTTAAGAAAACAGAAATCAAGTATTATTTGCAAAGTCACAGAGAAGTTTTCTTTACCCAAGAGCAGCAGAGAAATGTAAAAAACAAAACCAAGGCCTGTCATTTGTCTGGGAATGAAAATGCACTGTTTAAAAAGCTGTGCACACTCGGATTCAGAATAAGCAGCTGTTTTGCAGAGCACTGTGTTATGCAGCATCTCCCTGCAGGCTTGTTATCATTGCCACAGTGCAATCAGCTCACTGAGCTGCTTCATCACATTGCTGAGAGAGTAAATCTGTCTCCAACACAGTTAGATGAATGACAGTTTTCTAACGTGCACTGGAATGCTGACTGCTGGGCACGTGGGTGTATATCTGTGTGTGAATGTGTATGCATTCTGAGGAACACACACACACACACACACACACACACACACACACACACACACACACACACACACACACACACACACACACACACACACACACACACACACACACACACACACACACACACACACACACACACACACACATTCTTGGAAGAACCCAGAGGGAACCTCGTACGTTCTGATATCTTGTCTCTAACAAGTCAGAGTCAGGCAGAGAGAGTGAAAGACGCTTGATATACACTTACAAGAACCTACAATTATAAACACTTGGTTATGGTTTTCTGGCTAAGTTGTAGATAGTTAATTGCTATAGAAAGAAATAGTAATTTATTCTTACTGAAAATGACTTAATACATCTCACTGCCTTTTTTGGGAGAGAGATTAAAGTCTTTAAAACAAGTTTTCTTTAGGATGAGCTCATTTGGGGCTTAACTTGCATGCTGCTGCTTAAAGCACCCCTTTGCCAACGTTTGCTGTTCCTGACTCTATTTCCAAGCAATAAATTAGATGTGCTTCCAAGATTCAAAACTTGAAAGACTACGTCTTCTCCGAGAACCAGGTCTTTGCACAGAAGCTTGTGGTTACCTCCTAAGAGGACAAGCTTGCCTCGTGCGGAGGGTCTGAAAAAACATCTGCAGCAGGAAGTGCTTCCCATAAACGATGACTCATTACCCAACCAGCATCATCTAATAATAACTCACTCTGGTCCATGCTTCATGTTCGTATCAGAGTGGCTGCGGCTTTGGCCGCTAGAGAGAAATCTTCCACTGTACAGACCCTGATAGCAGGAGAAAGTTCTACAGCAAAGAAACACTTCTCACTACTAAGATTTTCCTTTTCTGAGGCCAGGCTCTTACCAGGGTCACCTGGGGACAGAGCCCATGTTGTCCTACTTCTTTCGATGACAAGACCAGCAAAAATCAGGGCGATGGGAAAGGAGAGTTGAAATTTACAGTTAAAGGATGTAACAAGGTAGCATGGACTCCCCCAAGCCAACTGTATATTTTGCGATATTTTATAAAATGAAGTGAACTCACTTAAATAAATCTAGTGATGAAGAGATAATTTAGATGAAACCATCAACTGATGAGAGTAAATGTGGGACGATACTCAGGTGGAAGTCAGAAATAGTCATTTGTTAACTCATTCATTCGACAGATATTCACAGAGCACCAGCTATGTGCCAGGGATAAATAATGCTAGCTGATGGCAACACGGCACTGTGGAGAATAGAGTCCCAGCCCTCTCAGAAATTATATCACAGGCAAGAAACAAATGAGGTAAAACCCTCAGACTGTCACAGTGATGCCAGAAAGAGACGAAGATGAAGGAAACTTTCAGGCAAGCTTTTTTGTGTGTGTGTTTCCACCTCGAAGGACCCTCCCGGAAATGTCAACAATGCCTGGGCAGTTTGATGTTGTTGGTGTACACGTTGCTCATTTCTGTAGTTATACGAGGGGGTTCCATTCCAATTTTGTTTATCAAATTTGAGATTGTGATTCTCGATGCATACTGACAGGACATTTAATATTCTTTATCTCCCAGTTAGTTGGGAAATTGCATAAATAGGAATTCTGATAGAAGATCTGTTTAATATTTTCCCCTTGTATTTCCTTGCCCTTTTGAGTAGATAAAAGGGATTTACAGATGAGACAAAAAGAGAACTGCTTGATAAGAAAGGAGATTGTCTTTATCACCATCCTCCATTCGTTTTTTTCCAGGTCACTGGAATTCTTCACATGCAGTGCTTAAAGCAATCCTTCAGGACTAAAGGTAGAAGGTGGCTGTGAGTGGAGTGACTCAGGTGGGACCAGCATGGATGTGCGGTGGAGTAGCCTGAAGCCAGGCTGCAGGAGGAATTTGTCTCAAAGACTAAGTCTCACAGCATCTCTTTGGAAAAGCTAAAATCACATGGAATGATTTGTGGCAAATCCCCCCAGTCTGCATGCTTGTAATAGAGCAGAACGTGTCAGATAAATAGAATGTATATATTTTGGAGAAGAATTTCAGCTTAAATGTTGCCTAAACCTCATTCATAGGTAGATTCTGGAAAGAAGAATGGCTGAAACCTGGGCGCCAGATCCTTGAATGCCACATTATAACATACACGTCACAGAAGTGGTTGGGTAGCAACGTGTGTATGTACTTGGACACTGTATTTTGAGTACACTGGGGACCATGGAAGCATCGGGACTCCCTCTTCCAGGGAGCTGGAATCATCGCAAGCACCTCAGCCAGTGGGTGTGAAACAACCCCCAGGATTCTGGGTTTATACTAATGGAGGTAGAGCACAAACTCTCAATTTTGGGAACAGCCCCTTCCAACTCTCAGAACTTAGTATTTCTCATCAACCACAAGATTGACTGAGCCTTCATGGCCAAGAAACTTCTGCTGGTAAGAGCCTGGCCTCAAAACAGGAAAATCTTAGTAGTGAGAAGTGTTTCTTTGCTGTAGAATTTTCTCCCGCTATAGAGGTCTGAACAGTGGAAGATTTCTCTCTAGTGGCCAAAGCCAGTGCCACTGATACAAACATGAGGCATGACCAGAGCGAGTGAGTATTGAAGTAGATGATGCCAAAGGTTCCCTTCTGGTCCTTACCATTCTACGGTTCTATATTCTAAAAATGTAGTATATAATATTACGTGTAGCCATCTGTGTGGACAGAAGGGCAACCCATATTTTGTCTTTGCAGTGCAGAGATGAAAGCTGTTACTCGTAACTTGACAGCATGCTCCCGTTAAATGATATCCTGTGCAGGGGACCAAGAAATGGACAAGAGGAAGAGAGGAGCTTCAAGTGTGTTTTGGGAGACTCTCAGGAAGCACAGCACATCTCTGGTGATATAAGGTGGGCAACTGCAAGCAGGGTGGCAGGAAAGGCCTTCAAAGGCTCCCTTACAGTTCTGCTTTGAGCAAGTGGGCAGAGTCTCCATCCCATGTGTGTTTGACTGCCCCGTGCCTACCAGGCAGTCTCCACTGACAGTGATGACCTTTGCCAAATGACACACCGACATTTATTCCATCAAGAGTAGAAAGACCAGCTTTGACATGCTCCTGATTTCACTGGTCTTCTCCCTGGTTTGTCTGTTTTCTATTTCATTGCTTTCCAGTCATTATTATTTCCTTCCTTTTGCTTGCTTTGGGATTAATTTGCATTTCTTATTCTACCCTCATAAAGTAGAAGCTTAGATCATTACTTTTCAACTTTAAAGTATTTTTCTAATATAAGCATTTTAAATCTATAAATGCCCCTCTATATACTGTTTTAGCTGCATCTCACAGATTTTGATATGTTTTGTCTTTGAAACATTTGCAGATTTCCTTTGTGATTTCTCCTTTGCTCCATGGGTTATTTAGAAGTGTGTCTTTAATTTCCAAATATTTGGTGATTTTACAGATATCTTTTTGTTACTGATTTCTAATTCAATTTTGTTTTGGTGAGAGAACATACACTACATAATTCCAGCGCTTTTAAATTTATGGAGACTTGTTTGATGACCCAGCCCATAGCTGATCTTGGTGAACATACCATACGCACTTGAAAAGAATGTGTATTTGTAGTTGTTGGGTGAAAAGTCCCATAAATATCAATGAAGTCAAGTTAGTTGATAGTGTCTGCTATATCCCTCTTGGTTTTTCTATCTCTTCAATACTTGTTCTATTAATTACTGAGAGGAGACTTTGAAACCTCCTTTGAAGCCCCGCTCTTCACTGTATCCACATTTAGGGTCAGAGTGTCTGTCTTCTTGATTGTGACAGGGTCCTGGAAATCAGACTGTTTTTACATGAGTAGAAGAACAGTACCTCTCACTCGTATTGTGCCCCAAACTCCAGAAAAGATCCTCCAAACCAGCACAGAGGCTGGGTCATGGTGGACACTCCAGGATAATTCATTGAATGTTATCATGGGACTGTGGGCCAGTGGATCCCAATGTCCAGTCAGAGGACTGGTGCTGGGCAAGAATGAAGTTCTCACAGGTCTGTGGTGAAAAGAGAAAAATGAGGACAACTCTGTGTGTACGTGTGATGGCCAACTGCCTTTTCTTGGTTTTATTCTTGTTGTTTTCGTGCTGAGATTTGTTGATAGGTGATTTTTTTTTTTTTGCCTGTGCTGTGTAGCATGTGGGATCCTAGTTCCCTGACCGGGGATCGAAGCCGTGCCCCCCTGCACTGGAAGTGTGGAGTCTTAACCACTGGACCGCCAGGGAAGTCCCCGTTGATAGGTGATTTTTAAAACCCATGTCCTTAGTTGGGCAACTAAAATCTTGGCAACACGAGTCAGCCCTTCAGTCTTTCAGTCCCCCCCACCACTGGTCCGATTTTAGGTGACAACTCTCACAACTGTTTTGACTCTCCTGAAGCATATATCTGCTGTGCTGGATGCCGTCCTCGGGCTGGCGGCCAAATTCCCGAGTGCCAGGGTGTGGTGTGGCTTCGTCTCCGCAAGGACAGGTGCGCAGGGAGCAGACAGGATGTCTGCTGAGCCAGGAGGCAGATATCCATTTGCCCTGGGGGCAGTCTGGGGCTCACCTTTGGAGCAGACCTAAAATCTTCAAATGTTCCACCTTGAAGTTTGGTCGTTCTTTTAAAAGAAATGGCCTTTGCCAGCCCCCACCCAGAACTCCCTTGTAGTAGGATGAACCTAGCTATGGACCCAAAATTTCCAGCGTGCGCTCCAGCACAGCACTTGTGATGGGCTGCAGGAGCAAAAACATATATTGTCGGGACTTCCCTGGTGGTCCAGTGGTAAACAATCTGCCTGCCAATGCAGGGGACACGGGTTCGATCCCTGGTCAGGGAACTAAGATCCACATGCCACGGGGCAACTAAGCCTGTGTGCCACAACTACTGAGCTCGCACACCTCAGCTAGAGAGCCCGCATGCCGCAACTATGGAGCCCATGTGTTCTGGAGCCCACGCACCACAACTAGAGAGAGAAAAGAAACCTGCACGCCACAACTAGAGAGAAGCCTGCGCCACACAGTAAAGAGCCTGCATGCCACAATGAAAGATCCCGAGAACCTGCATACTGCAACTACAACCCACAGCCAAAATAAAAAATAAACATACTGTCTTTCTCTAAGTACGGTTTCTAAACACTCCCCCCAAACCCCCCACGATGGTAAGACCATAGACCCAGTGCCTGGCTATGTGACCCCACCTCGGGGGTCAGGTCCATTCTAGGCTGATCATTTCCACCTCTCCCATGGGGGTGATAAGGGTCACATGGAATGAGGTCTAGGATTGTGCTGAAAACTGAATTCCTGCATTTACACATCTGTGTTCATAGCAGCATTATTCACAGTAGCCAAAAGTTGGAAGCAACCCACATGTCCATCCATGGATGAATGCATAAACAAACTGTGGTCCATCCATACAATAGAATATTAGTGAGCCTTAAAGAGGAAAGAAATTCTGACACGTGCTACAGCATGGATGAACCATGAAGACATTATGCTCAGTCAAATAAGCCAGTTACAAAAGGACAAATACTGAATGATTCCACATACATGAGTGACTTAAAGGAGTCAAATTCATAGAGACAGAAAGTAGAAGGGTAGGTACTACAGGCTGGGGGGAATAGAGAGTTATTATTTAACGTGGACAGGGTTTCAGTTTGGGAAGATGAAAAAATTCTGCAGATGGATGGTGGTGAAGTTTACACTACAATGTAGATGTAGTTGACACTGGAATCTACACTTAAAAATGGTTTAAATGGTAATTGTTATGTTATATATATTTTACCACAATTTTAAAGTAAAAGTTTTTTAAATAAAATAAATGGCCTTATTCTGGTTTCCACCTATATCCTCTAATCATGCTTTTCACATGGAGGATTTAAAAGTATAAAGAAGCCTGTCTGTCTACCCCCATGCACAGACATGCACAGGAACTCTCTCTGGCCCCCTCCATCCCCTCTAACCCCTGTTCCCTGTCCTTGACCTCTACTGCTCCAGCCTCGATGCCCGTGATGCTGTCTTGGACCTGAAACACCCTCGCTTTCTCCTCTCCCGGTGCCAAGGATGCTGTGGCTCCTCCACGCTCGGGACATGGTCCTGAAGCCAAGATGCCCACACGGCTGCTTGAACCTCTGCGGGGCCTGCCTTCTCTGTCTCCAGCAAAGGAAAGGTGGGTTTTTATAAATTCTGCTCCATGTGGTACAGTGTGTGTCGCATATTTTCACATCCATTAGAGGCAAACCAGGAGTAGGATAAAGAGGCGAAATTTAAATGGGCACAATTTAGTCCTCTTCAGACCATGGGGTAGGATTAGGGCAGGAGTGGACACCGGGGTCGGATGAGGCTCATAGAGATGTCTGTGCCCCTAGGAGCTCCGAGAAGGTTCTGTGAAGTGCTTCTCTTCTCTGTTGCTGCCTTTATAGAACTCAGGTCACATCGGACTTAGAGAGACTCTTCAAGCCTGCAGGACACGGTCATCCCACAAACGCCTTCATTTGTGGTGTACTTGAACTTTCTGTGTGTAGGACAGTCATCAACCTGTAGTTCATCCCCACACTCTGGCCAGAAGCACAGAGGGGGTCAGGGCGTCGATGGCGTCATCCTGAAGGGAGTGCCCGGCTCTCGTCAGAAACATGGCTGGTGAGCTCGGACCATGCTGGGGAGCCTGGGGCTTCTTTGGCCTTCACGGCAGCATTTAAAGAGCACGCTCGGCCACAAGTGCCATCCTGGGTGGTTTTATGAGTCTGGTGGTTTATTTTGTTTGTTGTTTTGTTTGTTTTTGTAGAAATGAAAAAATATTCACTCCATGAAAAGAAAAAAGAAAACCCCTATTTTTACAGCATATTGATTCTCAACCATAATTTCCCTACATGGATATAAACATGCAGCTGGTACCTGGAGCCTCAGTTTGAGGAACGTGTAGGACACAAGGTCGTTCAGGAAGAAACTGTAGGAAGTCAGTCTGGCAAGAGGTGAAAACATAGACCAGTGAGAGCCTGACCAGCAATCTGGAAGTTTCTGAGACTCACTTATACTCTAGAGATGTCCCATCCAGCCACTTCCATTCGTTTTCCTGCTCTGAGTCTGTGAGGCCGATCCAGTAGTTCTCTCTCCCTACCATCTGCTTTTTGATCCATTGCTGAAAAATAAATCAGAAACGGTACATTACTATTTCTTGAACAGATGTTTGGGGGACTTTCCCCTCAATGTTTAGAAAAGAAGGACACTTTATAAGAGGATGTTTATCAGACTTTAACAGAGAAGCATATGAGATTTGAATAAGATAAAGCTGTCTCAAAAAACACAAAAAAAAGGATGTTTGTCAGAATTTGTGCACTGCTTTTGCTGTCCTCTCGTGACTGCACTTGTCTTGCACTGTTTTGGGGGCTTTGACGTTTTTTCCTCTTATAAGCTTATAAGCAATATTTAAGTGACGCTGTTTCTCCCTTAAAGTATCCAGATCACTCGATGAATTCCACCAGGCTCCACCCCCTTCCACCACCCCTCCCTCCCATGTTCAAATAACAGTAACAGCCACAGCAACATTGAGCACTTCCTCTGGGCCAGGTCCCACGTCCAGTGTGTCACATACAACGTGTCTTTGAGCCATTACAACCACCAACCTAAGACAGATGACAAGTGGCTGAGCTGGGATCAGGCCCAGGTGTGTGTGTTCTGAAGCCCAGGAACCTGACTGCTGTCTTATGGATGCTCATTCCCAGTCAGTTACTGCAGAAGCATCTGTTTGTAGGGTCATGTCTGCCAGAGACACTTAAGGAAAAGGAAGGAGGCCACTGGGATAGTGTGGCATTAAAGAAAGAGCATTGGTATTGTTGCTAGTTGGACCTCAGTTTCAATCTCAGCTCTGCATTTACTTGTCTCATCATGTATTCATCATCTAAACTTTGCGGGGCCTCAGTTTTCTTATCTGTTAGATGGGGGTAACATTACACATAAGCTCTAGGGATGTGGTGAGGTTTATAAGAGATAATGCCTCATACAGTGCCTGGCACACAGTAGGGGCCTAGTGAGTGGTCACCATTGTTATCATGTGAGGGCTCTGCCCCAGGGCCGCCTCTGCTCTTCCTGACTGTGCCGAGGCCACACGTCTGGTCCCTCGCATCCCTCCCCACCCCTATGGTGCTTAGGCCTCTCTGCCTCTCTCTCCACAGGGGCCTGGTGCTGGCCTGCCAGGCTTACGGCTCTTTCAATGGCCACCGGTAAAAGCCACACACCTCCAGGCTTGATAAAGCAAGGCCTTCCAGGTGGAAGCATAAGGACCTAATTCCCATGCCATGAATGCTTCTTGTCACTGGATAAATAGCCCGAATCTCCGTAAGGCAGCCTTCTGTGTTTACGTGACTATGAATTCTTGATATCTTTGAATCCTCAGTAAGCACGTACTTTCCAGGTGTCACGATCCTTAAATTACAGTTTTCCCCAACTATAAGTATGCTGCAAACATACCTGTTCCTCTCTTGTGTTTATGAAAATGAGATGTGAAGACTTGTCTTCACAGGAAAGTTTTGCATCCTCAAAAATTTCTTTTTCAACCGAAAAATAGTAGCATTTGTCTGTGAAGTTCTTCCAGTGAGGCGGGCAGCCTAGGAAGGCAAAGTTTAAAAGCATTGATTAAAACACACACACACACACACACACACACACACACACACACACACACACAGCACTATGCCTTTCCTCAGCTGTGTTTAAGAGGCACAGCTATGGCCCTGCTTCCCCACGTCCATGCGCCAAGCCAGTGACTGACGTTTGGGGACATGCTGGGAGCAAAGACTAGTCCAGGAAAGTGGCCTGCAGAATACACAGTAGTTAAAACTACGTAATCTGGAAAATATCTACCCTGAGCCTTTGTTCCTCTGTGTCTGGATTCGTCTTTACAATGACAGAAATAACAGAGCAACAAAAAGCAGCACAGGCACAGATGTTCAACGTCAGTCTGGAATCACGTGGAACCTGTAAACAAGTGGCTGGGAGAGCCCAGAACTAGAACTAGGCTCACGGAACAAACATAACTGAGCTGGACTGAAGGAAACCAAGTGGAATCGGGTGTGGGTCAAAGGTTGCAGACCCAACACTCAGGGTTTGACTAAAGGTTTCACTATCAAAGGACGAGAAGGCGCCATAACATCTTCTCAAAAAGAAATACGATCTGGCTTCAGGACCAGAAAGTTCCATCTGCACGTTAGCCACGGGTCATCCATCCCCAGGTGAAGGGCATAAAATGAGGACAGGGACGGGTCCGGGGTGGCCAGCCTCGGACTTTCCTGAAGGAAATGTTTGGGACCAGTTTGTCCCCGAGGACCCGACTCAGCTAATTATAAACAAGTGCTGGAGGGCCTGGTGCTGTTTAGAGAGAAACACAAGTGCCTGAGCACCACCGCCTGGCACGGGGCCGTGGGAGCAGGGGGGCGGAGGCCACCCTGTGCGATGCCTTCACTGCCAATAAAATGCGGTGTGGGGGGCGCACATGGTGGGGGGCACCCATCCCCGGGTACGAGGGGCTCAGACTTACCGTTGGCCTCGGGTGCTGCAGTTGGCTCGCTCTGCAGGGCCAGGGGCACCGCCGCCCCTGATGGGCCCGGGGGACCGGGGGGGCCCTTGGGACCCGGCATGCCCGGCACCCCAGGCAAGCCCGGCAGACCCCTCGGCCCGGGCACCCCAGGCTCCCCCACGGTGCCCTGCAGTCCCTGGAAGCCGGGGGGGCCCTGGGGGCCCGGGAGTCCGTCCTTCCCTGGTGGGCCGGTGGGGCCTGGGTCCCCACTGGGGCCCTGAGGGCCGGGCTTCCCGGGGGACCCGCGGGAGCCTTTGGGGCCCTGCAGGCCTTTGGAGCCTTTGCCGCCACGCTCTCCAGGGGGGCCGACCGGCCCGATCGGGCCCCTCTCACCGGCCGGGCCGGGAGGGCCAGGCTCCCCCTTCTCTCCTTTCTGTCCCTTGTTGCCAGTGGGACCCGGGGGTCCCTGCTGTCCTCTGTCACCTTTCGGACCCCTGGGGCCAGGAGGACCTAAAAGAAAAAAAAGACAAAAGGCATAAAAGTGAAATCCAGGACGCCTCTGGTCATCTGGGACCATTTTGTCACCAGCAGGAAGGCTGTGTGGGTTGAGATCGCGTGCGGGTTAAGATCGGGATGCCCTCCCTCTTATTTCCTCCTCTTTCCACTGATGTGATGAATATTTATGAACTACCTGTTATATGACAAGCACCATGTAAGGTGGGGGAGAAGGGGTTTAGAATTAGACCAAAAAGATGCCATCGAGCGTTGCGGGCCCTATCCTGTAATTCCTGCACCTCACCGCCCCGGCCTCTCCTCTCTGCTCCTCCACTGACGCTCCTGTCCCCTTCAGCGGTGCTGCGAGCACACTGCTGTCCTCAGGGCTCAGCCTCAGCGTGCACCAGCGTGCAGGGACGGGCGGTCTCCATGAGAAGTGCTCTCGGGGCCAGAGCTAAGGAGGATCAGTTTCATTTTTTCCAGAGAGTCTAATGATGCAAATAGGGAAGGTGGACTAGAGAAAAAAAGAGGTGGACCATCTAATTGGCAAGGGAGCAAAAAAGACACCATTTTCCACCAAAGGAGGAAAAAGCAGTTCCCCCTAAAAAAGGTTGGGAGAAGAAGGCAAATACCTGTTCATCCCTTCTTGTTCCAAAAGCAAGTTCACATAACATGGGATTGTTTTGTTTTCTCTGAGTTCTCAGGGGTAGGTAAGGTAACAGGGATGTCACACAAATACGTCACAACAAGGATTTGTATAGAAAATGACAGTGTGAGGTACTTTCACATACATTATGTCACCTGACCTTCGTCTATGACAGAGAATTCCCACAGCACATCTGAGGACACGCAGGGCCACAGACACCAAGCTCTTTGTTCAAGGTTACTTAGTGACTCAGGACAGATCTACCCAGGGGAGTAAGACACGGACAGTCACCGTCTGGGAGAGGAGCTGGGACACGAATTCAGGGGCTTCTCATGTTGAAATGGATGCATCGTGGAGGGCACTGTGCTCAAATATTCTGCTGCCTGGAATCTTAGAGTCTGAGATCTCACTATTCTTCGTGAGCAAGTGTAAGAGCTTCACACCCATTCTTTGGACAGAAGCAGAGAGCCTTTGAGGCTGGAAGGGCGCAGGTGCGGGGGAAAGGCTGGGTTGGTGGGACTCTGCACTCCCACAGTTTTTCCTATTCCCCTGCACCAGCACACCCCACCGGCTGGTCGGGATGGAACAGTGAAGCAGCCTTTCCCACCTCAGTAGGGGGAATCTCTGCACCCTCCCATCCCAGGCCCTAATGGACATCACTGCGCCCACACACCATCCATGGCCAAGTCCAGCCTGCCGTCTCTGCCGTCCCTTAGCAGGAGCCTAGGTCCTGGACTCAGCTCTCCTTACTTGAGGCTACCCATGACATTGCCCCTGGACTTACTGGCAGGGCCCTCTGTGGAGCTGTAAGCGAGTTTATGCCAATGGCTAGCACTGGCTTCAGTGCGTTCTTTCTAGGGTTATCTACCCCATAAGTGGGAGGCTTTGGGATGAAGCACCCTCTCCCTGAACCCATTTCATTGACTCCTCTCCACCCGCTCCTGTTGACTCCTCTCTACCATCAGCTCCCCTGGGCTCTGGGTCCTTATCTCCATCTCATAGTCGGATGGTCTATCTTCTCTGGGATGTCCCGCCAGCACCCCCAACCTGGTGTGTCTACACTGACCTTGTCATCTCTGCTGTTCACGTCCTCCTCCCGCCATCCCTTATCCCACTGCATCATCACAACCATCTCATCACCATCCTAGTGTGAGTCTTCTCTCTCTTCCTCTCTCCCTCCTGCCCCTCTCTGTCTTTCTGGTAGATTTTCACAGTTTCCTCTTAACTGCTCTTCCTACCTCTGATTCCTCTCCATTCATCCCACTCTGCATCTTTCGCCTTCTTTACACATAACTCTGGTCTCCACCTGCTCCAGAATATTCAGCCCCTTCTTGATCACCTGATATCAAGGCTTTCATGACCTGGTCTCACATGTGGTTATTCCATCCTCCCCTGCACTTATGCAAATTTCTTCTCTTAGAATTTTCTCTGCCCATATCCATCTGGAGAATTCCTGTTCACCCACCATGTAATCCTTCCAGGTCACTCCAGATGGAAGTTTTTCCTCTTTTATGATTTTTTAGTCCTTGTTTATTCTTCGAGGATCCTTCCCCATCTAGCAGCTAGATTATAGGCCATAGTCATTATCCAGCAAGTGTTTATCAAATCAATGTGCATCACAGCCCAGTGCACTAATGCCAACATTATGGGCCCCAGCAGAGACCAAAAGGGAGAGATGTTGGGGGAACGGTGTCCTGCCTGGTGTCCCTCACCTCATTCCAAGAAGTACAGCTCCACTCAATCGACATATCAGGTCTACCCTGGCTGCCAGTATGGAATCACCATGGGGAGATGTCTTTCCTGACTCTACTCACACTTCAGAATTGATCTAGTGGTCTTTTATCCACAATCTGATTTTTTTTTTCTGTTTAACTTGATGAGGCTTATTAAACAGCCAAGCCACTTAGTAAAGACATGGAGGGTGGGTTTTCATTGCCAGATCAGTCTCCCTTAAAAAAAATAACTTAGAGGCTTCCCTGGTGGCACAGTGGTTAAGAATCCGCCTGCCAATGCAGGGGACACGGGTTCGATCCCTGGTCTGGGAAGATCCCACATGCCACAGAGCAAATAAGCCTGTGCGCCACAACTACTGAGCCTGAGCTCTAGAGCCTGTGCACCACAACTACTGAAGCCTACGTGCCGTAACTACTGAAGCCCGTGCACCCTACAGCCCATGCGTCGCAACTACTGAGCCCACATGCTGCAACTACTGAAGCCTGCATGCCTAGAGCCCGTGTTCCACAACAGGAGAAGCCACCGCAATGAGAAGCCCGTGTACCACAACAAAGAGTAGCCCTTGCTCACCGCAACTAAAGAAAGCCCACGCACAGCAACAAAGACCCAACGCAGCCAAAAATAAATTTTAAAAAATAATAAAAATTAAAAAAATAAAAAGGGCTCTCACTCATTAAAAAAATAACTTAGTTCCTTTGTGTAGTTGAGAAATAGTGTCTTACAGATTATTAGTGGGTAAGGTGGCATGTGTGTTCCTCCACAACAGATGTAGCATTATGGAAGATTCTAGTGGAACAATACTGACAATAGGCCAAAACGAACAAACAAAAATCTAATTTATTTAGAATAAGGGCAAAAATAAAAGTAACTTTTTTTTTCCCCCTCAGCTACTTCTGTTTTGTTTATGTTCTATGTTTAGCCTTAAGAAATCCAAATAATGAGGAAGGTCTGTTGGGAAATTCAAGTGCTTTAGAAATTCTTTATCCTTATCCTCTTCGTGGATTTACCAATAATCAGTGTTTCTTGATCACTCACGTCTGGGGTTGGTGCTATACTTGCAAGTTACGGGAAATGAGTTCACTTGCAGCCGTGAAATAGTGCCCATTCTGGGGCCTGTCTCCCTGTTCTGAATGTTCTGACAGACCTGTGTGACAGGGACTTGTATTTGTTCCAGAACACCCTCCTCTGGTTTCCAACAGAATTCCAAAGACGTACAACTCTCTCTTTGCCTCCTCACGTGAATCCAAGACCTCCCTTACCTGGGGTGACAGCTTTTCGTGAATCTTATTTCTTTCTGGGGTCGGGTAGTTTATCGTATTCAGCTGTTTCCCTCTGAACCGAAGTTGTGCTTGAATGGCCCTACCTTCTCCACATAGAATCGTGGCTTATTTTAAGAACAGCATAAAAACACGGATCCCACAGTCAACACAAAATACCAATAGATGCTAATTTCCAGATCTTGAGAAGGAAGGGAATAAGACACTGGGAGAAGATGCAAGATTTCGCCTTTGATAAAGTCTAAAATTCTACTTGTGATGGATTTCCTAGCTGGATTAGCATAAAAACTGAAATTTTCATATGAAGCACTAACTACATCCATCATAAATAGGTTATCTGTCTCTCTCTTTAAGATAAAGTTTTATATTCATGGCTGTGGATAAACTCCTAGCAAGCACACTATTATCAACGCATGTCTTCATCCCCAGGTGCCCCATCCGCAGAGCTAGAGCAGGAGGCTGGCGCTCTGCCTACAGATGCTGGGCTATGTGAAAACGTATTCTGTGTGTCCCATACCTAGGGGATTCATTCATTCATATACTTGGCTCATTAAGACAGTACTTTGTTCCTTAAGACATAGATATTTGCTAATCATTTCTTTTTAAAAATCACTAAGAGGGCTTCCCTAGTGGCGCAGTGGTTGAAAGTCCGCCTGCTGATGCAGGGGACACGGGTTCGTGCCCCGGTCCAGGAAGATCCCACACGCCCGTGAGCGGCTGGGCCCGTGAGCCATGGCCGCTGAGCCTGTGCGCCTGGAGCCTGTGCTCCACAACGGGAGAAGGCCACAACAGTGAGAGGCCCGTGTACTGCAAAAAAATAAATAAAAAAAAATAAAATAAATAAAAATCACTAAGAAAAAGAGCTAAAACCATTTCAGAAGTCAGCACTGGATCCCCCTACAAAGCCAATCGTTAATGCCATGAGTATATCTTCCTCTAGGCCCTGGGATGCTGGTACTGCTTTTGGCATCTAGATGACCCCAGGCTTTTAGGTATTACTTGAATCTTTTATGAGGCAGCTATTGAAGTGAAAATAAAATGAAATAAAATATAAGCCATCCATAGTGCCTTAAAACTGAGAACACTAAGATAAATGATGAGAGAGGTATTTATGAGCTCATGTGATAACAATTTGAATTCAGACTCAAGAAAATGTAACACTACATGTGAGGCAGACATGATGTCTCATACAGAAGAGCAAACTGGAGATTTGCTTCCAAGGCCAAGTGGGTGGCTGGCCTGGGATTCTGAAATGCCAGGATACCCGTATTGCTGATAAAGCCACCAAAGGCTCCAGAAATGCCTGTATATAACCGACACCAGAACTTGGAGCAACCGTGTTTACACTGCCAGCAAAACCTTCTCCCCAGGTTCCCAGGCTCCAGAGCCCAGAGCCTTGAACACACGAATCCCCTAAACAAGCAGCTCCAAAGAGGACAGAAGACTAAATCACTGTGCCATTTCTGCTTTAACAACCAAACTGCAGGCCTTGAGAAGGGCCCAGCCCTGTGTCCTATGCCAGAGATAACTTTCCAATTTGTTTTCCAACAAAACTGCTGGTGCCTAGCAGAAAGTAGAGAAACCACTTTAATTCTTACTGCCATTCAACATCTTGGAGAGACTGTTTTAGAACCACGAGTGGTTGGGTTGGAAGACAGAAGAAAACAGTAATATAATCTGACATATTTTTCTTCTTATTAAAAAAATCTACTTTGCATGCAATGAAATTAATCAAACATTTATTTAACACCCACATATGAAAAAGTGGTCCTGCTTCACTTAGGTGAAAAGGAATATACAAATTAAAAGGAAATTTAAGAGATATTTTTTGGCAATCATTTTGAAGAAGAATTTGATTCTTGACCTCATGTTCAAGACAGTCAGGCTTCTGGAAAGCCATGGAAGCTCTCTCTCCACAGAGAAGGATATACTTAAACCACTGTTTCTCACCAACTGGCCACGGTCTACATCGATGCCTTTGAGTTGCCTACTCTCAGGGCTCCCCAGACAAGTGGTCTTGTTTGGGGAAGAGTATCAAGAGGGGGTGGGGTCGACAGTGAGAGGAATCGAGGCCTCATGCCTGATCCACTTTGCTCCACGCCCTGTTCTGCTATGTGTGCTGTCCCGCCTTCCTGTGCATTTTTCAAGGTCCAGATCAAATGTCAGTCTCTCACTGAAGCCTTAACTGATAGCTCTCCTGAAGGTAAACTCTCGTGTATTCAACCTCCCCAAACATGCCATCTTTCTCCCGAATCATGCGAGGGCAGCAGGGTACCGTGTGGAAGCATGGGTTAAGGGACCAGACAGACCCGAGTTTAGCACTACCTACCACTGACTAGCTGCTTGATCTTGGATTAGTTACTCAGCCTCTCCGTGCCTCAGCCCCCCTCCCTGCAAATGGGGATGCTGACGATTCCTACCTTAAGGAGCTATAACAATGAACAGAGACAACTTATCCAAGTGCTCACTGGCATGACTGGCATGTTGCAGACACTCAATAAAAGTCCATTAGGGACTTCCCTGGTGGCACAGTGGTTTGGAATCCGCCTGCCAATGCAGGGGACACGGGTTCGAGCCCTGGTCCCAGAAGATTCCACATGCCATGGAGCAACTAAGCCTGTGCGCCACAACTACTGAGCCCACATGCCACAACTACTGAAGCCTGCGCGCCTAGAGCCTGTGCTCCGCAACGAGAAGCCACCGCAATGAGAAGCCCGCACACCTCAACGAAGAGTAGCCCCCGCTCGCCACAACTAGAGAAAGCCCGTGCACTGCAACAAAGACCCAATGCAGCCAAAAATAAATAAAATAAAATAAAATAAAATAATTTATTTAGGGGCTTCCCTGGTGGCACAGTCGTTGAGAGTCCGCCTGCCGATGCGGGGGACACGGGTTCGTGCCCCGGTCCAGGAGGATCCCACATGCCGCAGAGTGGCTGGGCCCGTGAGCCATGGCCGCTGAGCCTGCGCGTCGGGAGCCTGTGCTCCGCAACGGGAAATGCCGCAACAGTGAGAGGCCCGCATACCGCAAAAATAATAATAATGATAATAATTTATTTTAAAAAAAAGTGGATTAAAAAAATGAGTGAAAGCCAGGGGTCGGCAGCACCGAGTGTGATTCCTCTCCTGGGCTGGGCACCAGGAAGCCAGCAGTTAAGTAGTTTGGACCCACATGATACAACTATAGTCCTTGTGCACATGAAGCTGTTGTTTTCCACAGCGATGTACTGGCTGGGGCTCCAGTGGAGGGAAGTCTTGGATAGGAACTGAACAAACTCACTCTTGGGTATGAATATTAGCTAACCCCCTGCCAGGCACTGCACTATTTTATTTACATTATCTCATTAAGTCCTTATAACTCTAAAAGGTAGCTGCAGATGGGAAAACTGAGGCACAGAGAGGCTAAGGAAGTTGGTACTCGTATCCAGGGCTATCAGGCTCTAGAGCTTTTGTTCTCACCCACTAAACCTTGTGCTTCTCTCAGAACAGCAGGTGCAGGGAACTGTCTGATTGCACTAGGAGGATGTGACTTACACCTGCATGGCTTGCAGAGAATAGCTCAGGATGTGAGGTGAACTTGCCACCCAAGAGTGTGCGTTATGAGTATGAAGTCCTCCATGTGCCTAATTAGGATAAAAAGCATTACATTATTGGTAACAAAAAAAATAAGGCTTTCTTAAGGTTTGGGGGTTTATGGATGTAGAGATAATTGTTATCAGGATTCAACATATGACTTAGTATCTAGTTCCACATTATCATCTGGCTTCAGTGCCATCTAATCAGTCAGCTTCAGCTTTCACTTCCTAATGAGGCAAGTGTCTCCTGTGGCTGAAATGTCCCAGAAGCATTAGGGTTCTTGAAGTGCACAGTCACCAAGAATTTCCTGGAAAGCATCAGGGTATTCTGAATCTTGCAGAGGCAAACCCAGCACAAGCCAGTGTTAATCCCATCCCGCTCCTTCCTGTTTTATCCCATCTGTCCCTCATCCTCAGGGGTGGGATGTGCGTACAGAGAACGAGGAAAGGCGCTAGAGATGCAGGGGGGGAGGAAACGCTTGCATTTGGAAGTGGGGGTCTTCCCCCAGTCTCTGTTTCTCTTGGAATCGCCGGTGGGCATTCCCGTCCTGGAGGAAGTTGAACACATTGAATAGAAAGGGTGTGGCTTGGCTTGAGAAGTTTCTCAGGTCAACTCACAGAAAGTGCAGGTAATGAGAAGACCAAGGATAAATGTAAATGGGAAAGCATATGAAAAAAGAAAATACCATTCAGAAACAAAACTCTGAGGCCTTTCAGAGACACTGAGCCAGGAACCTCACCCTAAGAGACATCTCCCACTTAATATGTCTAAACAGACCTCCCTTTCTGCATCTCCTGGTTGGTACTGCCATCCGCCTAGGTGCTCAAGCCAAACACTTCGGAGACACCCATTCCTCCCTTTCCCCTGCCCTCCATGGCTGATGCATCCGTGAGCCTCGTCCACCTGCAGGCAGCAGCCCCTAACCCCGTGTTCAGTTTCTGTCCACAGCACCCCGACTCCTAAGATGTACTGGTGCCTCTTGGCTGCCCCTTTGGGCTTGGGACACTTCGGGGAGGGAAATCCAGTGTCCTGTGCACCAAACGTAGTCAAGATGGGATTGGCACAGACTCCAAACTGCACAGCCCCTCCAGCCCGGGAATTCCTCACCCCGGTGGGCACGGCCTGTTGTCCAGGGAAGGGCAGGGCTGTCCTGGATTCTACCTCCATGATTCCTCCTGACTGAGGAGACCCACTTCTGTCATCTCCACTGCTACCATCCATCCCACGTCACCCATGACTGGTCCACTGCCCCTCACTGGACCCCTGCCTCCAGGCTCACTCCCCCAGAATCTGTTCTCCCCCCAGAGAACATTTATTTTTGTATTTAAAAACGTAAATATTTTTATATTTAAAAACATAAATATTTTTATATTTAAAAATATAAATCAGGTCATGTCACCACCTTCCTTAAAACTCCCCTCCACACTTAGAATGAAATCCCATCTCCCTGCCCTCACAGGCTCCCTCGGGATGGCTGGGAGGGGGGCGTGCACTTGCTGTGATTATCAATGGGGTTCGCACCATGGGCTTTGCACTAGACACACTGGGCTCAGATCCTGTTTAGCTACTTATCATTTCTGTAAATTTAAGGAAGTTCCTTAAACCTCTCAATGCCTTTGTTTCCTCATCTATAAACAGGTGATGATTTTCTGAGTACCTGCCATACAGAGTGGGTGTTAGGACTCACCAGGATGGTTCATGAAAAGCCCTCATTCCTCTCACGCTCAGTATCAGCTGATAAAAATAATCATAACAATGGAAACATTAACGAAGTTAAAGCCGGGCTCTGAATCTTCAACCATGAGCTTTTCATACCCTTCCTTAGCTGTTAAGCCGCACTGTCTGTAAACTAAATACGTCAGAAGTTTCCTTGTACAAGAGAAGTTAACAGTTAAACCCATGGAATAATAAAACTATGAAATTTATAGCTGGAAAATATCCAAAATACCATGATAGGACTGCCTAAGGTATAACAACCTGCCTAAGGTATAACAACCTGCCTAAGGTGTAACAAGAGACAATGAGAAAGCTCTTATTTTCTGAGGTTGCACGTCTGCTGAGATCTGCCCTCATTCTGAATTTAGGTTGAGGAAGAATAGGGAAAAAAATAAATCAAGCACTGAAGAACCTTATGGTCATTTGAAAGCCCACCTCTTTATTCAAAGTATCACTCATACCTACAATACTCTGACGGGCACTGTCCAACCTTTCTAGAGTTGGGGCATGCCTATGGTTCAGGAAACCCATTATAGTCTCAGGCAACACCAATTTTTATAAGGAACATTATATAAAACCAAAATTTGGGCTTCCCTGGTGGCGCAGTGGTTGAGAGTCTGCCTGCCGATGCAGGGGACACGGGTTCGTGCCCCGGTCCGGGAAGATCCCACATGCCGCGGAGCGGCTGGGCCCGTGAGCCATGGCCGCTGAGCCTGCGCGTCCAGAGCCTGTGCTCCGCAACGAGAGAGGCCACAACAGTGAGAGGCCTGCATACCGCAAAAACCAAAATTTATTTTCCTCTAATGAGTACCCATTAGTCTTTGTTTCACCCTCTGGAGCACCTCCGATGTCATTTAAAATCTCCTCCACATGCTGGCCTTTTGAATAGTTGTAAACAGCTGTCTTATTCCCCACTAAGCTGTCTCTCCTACAGGTTAAAGTTCCCAGGTCCTTCAGTCCTTCCTCACAGCACATCGTTTCTAGACCCCATCATCCTGGTCATATTTTTCCAAGCATGATGGTCTGTGAGCGCCCCTGTTGAAAGGGGCTCCCCAACATACGCAGTATCCTCCAGGAGTGGTTTTGCCATGCTGAAGGGAGTAAGATACCACCTCCCTCGTTTTGGAAATCATATTTTTATTAATACGGTCAAAGATCACATTAACTTCCCTGGAAGACACATTTAGTTGCTTACAGTCAACTAAAATCCCCACGCTTTTCCTGCACACTTCCTCCAAGCCATGCCCTCCCATCAACACTAGTATTTGGTCTTTTCTATGTACGAGCAGGTCCTATATGTCTTCCCTATTTATTTCACTTTGTTGGCATCTCTTTACTATGCCAGCCCCTGCAGATCATTTTGGATTATGATTCTATCACCCATTAAACAGTATATACAGTTTCATGTCACACAAGTATTGGATGACCAGGTCATCCACGTCCTCAAGCGAGTCCCTGCAAAGCTGTTGAGCAGGTCCCTGCCATCTGCCACCCAGATATGCCTCCAGGCTCAGAGGGGCTCATGAACTATCACTCTTTATACTCAGTCATTCAATAGTATGGCAGTCACACCCCAGGGTGACTCCCAATGACTCATGCCCTCGTATAATCCCCTCCCCTTAAGTATGGAACCTCTAACTTGCTTCTAACCAATAGAAGATGGCAAAGGCGATGGGATGTCACTCCCTTGACTAGGTTACATTATATAAGACTCTGTCTTTGCCAACTAGAGTGAGAGAGACTCCCTTGCTGGCTTTGAAGAAGCTGTAATGTTTTGAGATGGTCACATGGCAAAGGACTGGGGGTGGCCTTTAGGACCTGACAGCCGATCTTACAGTCCAAGCAGATGAAGTCGGCCAAGAACATGAAGAAGTGTGGAAATGAGTCTTTCCCCAGTCAAGACTCTGATGAAACCACAGCTCCTCACTGAGACTGCAGCTGGGTGAAACCCTGAGCAAAGGACGCACCTGAGCTGTGCCCAGATTGCTGACCACAGAAACTGTGAGATGAGAAGTGGGTGTTTTAAGCTACATGAGGGCAAAGACCTTCTGGTCTTCTTTGTACACCCCAGAGTGCCGAGCACAGCATCTTCCACTCAGTACTTTCAACTTAAACCCTGTGAAAATAGTTATGACTGAAAATACTATTAATATATGGTTGCTGCAAATCTTCAGAAGTAGGCTTAATCTAATCCAAAGACTTTCAATTTATAGGGATGATCTGGTTGAGAGCAAAACTCAGATTTTTATGTAAGTCCATTATTCCCCTCCTCTGTGGTGTTAACAGTTACTGTAATGGCCAACCATCCATCTGCTCATGACACTTAGAAGTAGGAATCTCTTAATGGTAACTCCATGATCTAAAAGAATTCATCTTCCTTCCAAAGGAGTCTGATTTATAATGGCACTGAAATAGCTAGGCACTAAGAAAATCCAAGTTAACCAATCTTTCATCCCACAAATATTTAATGGAACACATTTGAGCACGGTCCACAAATTCTTAGTTATTTCTGCTTCCTTTCAAGAAATGGAGCTTAATTCCCTTCCCCCTTGGGTGCGGGATGGACTTAGGGACTTGTTTCTAAATTAGAGGATGTGGTGGAAGTGACGGTATGTGACTTTTGAGGCTAGGTCATAGAAGGCATCGTGGCTTCCTTCTTTCTGTTTCTCTTGGATCACTTGCTCTGGAGGCAGCCAGCTGCCATGTTGTGAGAACACTCAAGCAATTTCACATGGTGAGGAAACGAGGCCACCTGCCAACAGCTGACAAGCCAAGAGCCATGTGAATGAGCATCTTGGAGGCAGATCCCCAGCCTCAGTTAAGGCTTCAGAAGACTGCAGCCCTGGCCAATATCTCAACCACAACCTCATGAGAGTTACTAACCATCTAGCTAAGCTAAGCTGCTCCCGAATCCCTGATCCACAGAAACTATGAGATAATACATGCTTATTGTATTAAATTGCCGAGTTTTAGGGTCCTCTGTTCCACAGCCATAGATAACTAATACAAACACAAATTCAGAATTTTCGCTTACCTTGTAGTATTGTAAAATTCTTGATGAGCTGACCATGCTTGGAGTCCACCAGCTTCATTTCTTCCATAATCACTGATAAGTTGGCCACTTCAGTGTCCAACCTCGACCTCATCAAATCTTGTTGCATCCTGAGAGAAACAGAATCCAAACGGATGTTGGCCAGTGTGTTATTCAAGGAGGTCAGATCATCCGTGTGTTTGGTCAGCGTATCCGTGCACGTGGTCCTGACTTCATTCAGGTTGCTGGTCAGTGTCCGTAGGTAGTGGGCCGTGTAGCTAATGTTGCTAATGATGTTCACAATGTCGGTCTCAAAGAGCTGGAAGCGCTCCTCCAGCTGGCTGAACTTGACAGCCGTTCTGTTCTCTGCATCCCTGTGTACATCCTGCAGATCTTTCAGGTTCTGCTCATTGGCTTGGGAGGCCGTAGTGATGTTGTCCATCTGCCCTGCAAAGGAGCTGAGCTGGCTGTTCATGTCCTCCAGGGTGTCATTGTTGGCTTTGGCCAAGGCAGAGTTATTGGCAGCCAGCGTCTGCAGGCTCTGCACTTTCTCCTTCAGCCAATCCGTGTCCTTCTTGGCTTGAAGGAAAACCTGCTGCAGGTTCTGGAAGTCATTCTTGATTCGCTGGATTGCCTGGCTTGTGTCATCCAAAGAGCGCTGCAGATTTGTGATGAGGTTCCTTTGCTGCACCTGGGTCAGGTTCAGGTTGTTGAGGTTCATGATGACCACGTTGTGAGAATACATCTGGCTCTGCAGGTTGCCCTGAAGCACACTCGTGTCTTGCTGCAGATTTGTGACATAGCCGTTATATGCCTGGAGGGTTTTGTTTACAGTGGTGATGAGGAAGGAGTTATTCTCCAAAGTTTCTTTCAGTTGACTCTGCTGGTCCACCAGCGCATCCCCGCTCACCTGTAACTTCTCCAGCGTATCTCTGTTCTTGCTAGTCTTTTCTGTAATCTCACGAAGTTGCTGACGCAGATCCAGAATGTCTGACCTGAAGGTGGAGAGTTCTGAGTTGGTGCTGAGAGCTTTCTTCCCAGTTTGGTCCCCTGGAATAAGACACGTGTGTTACTCAGATTGGTGGGATGGAGAAGTGTTCAGGTGAGGTCACAGATCCCAGAGACCTAACTGGGATGTGCTCTATTTCATACATAAAACTTGTGGGATATGCAGACTGCACTGCAGTAGTAAAATCCATATCTCTGTTAAAACTGGGTCCTCAGAAATTGGAAAGGCTACTGAGTACTAGCACAGACTAACTTGGGTGAACACTTATCTCAAAGGAGGGGGAATTTTCCTGATTCTAGAGCACTGGGAAGGACGTCAAGAAGGCAATAACCTTCTGTTTAATTCATCAAAACTCCTTTTTAAAAAATTGAAAAAATTCACAGGATAAGAATAGGCTGGTATCTTTTATTTTTTTACTAATCTCTACAATTTTTTATGAAGTTTAAAATATTTCAAATAGGAATTTACTGAGTATTTCATAAAAGAGCTTTTAATAAAGGGTATTTGTGGTTCTTTTTGATCAGGATTGGTCTTCAGGTTTTATGTGGCACACAACAGTGTTTTCTGGGGAGTGGAATTCAACTCCAAAATTGGTCCTTAACTTTAAAATTTTAAAGTCTTTGAATTAAATCATGAGGAAAGATTCAACACACAACATGAAAGTTTAAAGTCTTTCTGGGTGAATGTGAATTTAGAGCCATGTCATTCTAAAAAGCTGTGGTCATTTACATAGAGTTGAGTTAGGGGATTCAACTTAATAGTTTACTCTCATTGCAGATTACCTAATTTTTTCAGGTCGCTTTCCACTGCTGTGAGCTTGTCATCATAGGTTTGGCGAGATGTCTCCATGCCACCTGTAACACTGTCCATTTTCTCTACAACTAAGATTTGGAAATCAATGGATTAATACACACACCTGCCCATATTTTATCTTTCAGTTTCAACAAGAGAGCATTTCATTACAGAATAAAGGAAACAGAGTGAAAGAAAAAGAGTATAAAAGAAATCAAATATAGGGAAAAAGCCATTCTTTTAGAAAACTAAGTAACGTACTTGTCGTAAACCCTGGTGGTAGTTTACTTGGTTGAGAACTGTATGTTCTTAAAAGCTGTTCTCAGGATTCTGTATTGGCTTGGAGATTTTAGAAATTGTATGGAACTCATTAAATATTTTTTTGTATTATAGAAATCCTCAATCTGTGTTATTTTTTATATTAACTTCCATAGGTGGAGGCATAACACAATATTTTGTCACTTATCACACTCCCTACAATTCTTGGTAGGTATAACTCGATTATATGGAAGGAGATTCCATGGCAAAGAAAATCTAGCTCAAGTCTATACATAAAGTTGTTATAAAAGGGATGCAAAGTCAAGGGTGTTTGCTACTCTCTGTCATGAGTTCATCACTGAGGCCTGAAAATCTGCTTCTCCGTAGTGACAAGTGAATCTTTATCGGTTCCCAAGAAGATGCCTAAGTGGGTTTCCAAATAATAATTGACTAAGAAGACTTTTTTCCCAGCATTTTCCTGATTGTACATGATAGGGAAAGTTAGTGATGCAGTGTTAAAGCCACTGTCATTATTCGTTCTCAGAAGGCAGTAATTGTCCATGGTTATGAATTTAAATTTACCATTCTAAAATGTCTGGGAATTGTCTCCTAAGGCAAAAGAAACAACAGCAAAAATAAACAAATGGGACCTAATTAAACTTAAAAGCTTTAGCACAGCAAAGGAAACCAGTGACAAAATGAAAAGACAACATACTGAATGAGAGAAAATATTTGGAAATGATATGACCCATAGGGGTTAATATCCAAAATATATAAACAGCTCATGCAGCTCAATATCAATAAAACAAACATGCCAATTAAAAAACGGGCAGATTGGGCTTCCCTGGTGGCGCAGTGGTTGAGAGTCCGCCTGCTGATGCAGGGGACACGGGTTCACGCCCCGGTCCGGGAAGATCCCACATGCCACGGAGTGGCTGGGCCCGTGAGCCATGGCCGCTGAGCGTGCGCGTCCGGAGCCTGTGCTCCGCAACAGGAGAGGCCACAACAGTGAGAGGCCCGTGTACTGCAAAAAAAAATAATAATAATAAATTTTTTTAAAAAACGGGCAGATTTATTATATAAACACCAAACTTACTGAATTATACTTTATTGTAATTTAAAATAGAGAATGAATATGTAACATATATGTATACACACACACATATATATCTATCTTTTTTTAAATTGATTTATGGCATCCTCGATGCCTCCCTGAATTCCAAAGTTGCAGTGTCAGACTCACTTTTATCTATTTCCTTCTCTTTATACCAGCCTTCATCTTTTGTATTATTGGAATAAAAATATCCAGGTCACTAAACTCTAGTCTATAAAGAAGAAAACTCTTACTCTCCCTAACAGTGATCCATCCTATGTCATAATCTCTTTCATCTTCTACCTTCTCTAATATTGTACCTATTCACATAAATGAAAACCTGATTCCTTCCCAATAACACCACTTCCCTGGAGGTCCTCCCTAGTGGGCACTGTAGGTATTGACATAATTGTTTACCTCTGGCACATCTTGATCCTTATCTTTGAAATATCTTTTAACCCTTTCCTCCTTTTGAAATCAGCATCACCCAATTTTACTCTACTTTTCTATCTTTGAGGCTATAAACCACAGAACTTCAAGACATGGTGTACCTTCTCTCTGATTTCAGCATCTTTTTCTTCTCATCCTTTCAATGCAACATTTCTTGAGACTTCAGTGTTTCCCTATTCATCTGGAATGGACGCATTTCAACAACTGTCTCTTGTTCCTTACAACTCAAGCCATGTCATTGTAACTCATCTTCCAGGAGATCCCCACCACCACCAAAAAAAATCCAACCAACCAACCAACCAAACAAACAAACAGGCAGAAGATCTGAACAGACATTTTTCCAAAGAAGATATGCAGATGGCCAACAGGTATGTGAAAAAAATGCTCAACATCGTTAATCATCAGAGAAATGCAAATCAAAACCACAATGAGATATCCCCTTGATATCTCATATCTCATTTACACCTTGACAGGTGTAAACCTGTCAGAATGGCTATCCTCAAAGTCTACAAATAACAAATGTTGGCAAGGATATGGAGAAAAGGGAACCCTACTACACCCTTGGTGAAAGTGCAAATTGGTGCAACTACTATGAAAAACAGTAAGGAGGTTCCTCAAAACACTAAAAACAGAACTACCATGTGTCCAGTGATTCCACTGCTGGGTATATATATGAAGAAAATGAAAACACTAATTCGAAAAGATACATGCATCCCAATGTTCACAACAGCATTATTTTACAATAGCCAAGATATGGAATCAACCTAAGTGACCAACAACAAAAGAATGGCTAAAGAAGATGTGGTGTGTGTGTGTATATCTATCTATCTATCTATCTCTATATATACATATATATACAATGGAATATGACTCATCCATAAAAAAAGAATGAAATTCTGCTATTTGCAACAACATGGAGGGACCTGAGGGGTATCGTGTTTAGTGAAATAAGTCAGACAGAGAAAGACAAATACTGTATATCACCTATATGTGGAATCTAAAAAAATAAAACAAACGAATATATATATACGAAACAGACTCACAGGTATAGAGAACTAATGTTTTCCAGTGGGGAGACGGGAGGGGAGAGGGGCAAGATAGGGATTAAGAGATACAAACTATGTATAAAGTAAATAAGTAACAAGGATATGTTGTACAGCACAGGGAAATATAGCCATTATTTTGTAATAACTTTAAAAGGAGTATAACCTATAAAAAAATTGAGTCACTATGTTGTACACCTGAAAATCAACTATACTTCAATAAAAAAATAAAGATAGAAAAAAATAAAGTGTACTAAGTGAAAAAAATAAAAAATAAATGTTAAATAAGAGTATATCCCTCCAGAAGTAACTCCTGTGAGATCCAACCTCTAGCAGCTTGGGATCAAGTCTGACTGTTCCTCTTGGTATTGATAGCTTTTTAAAAAATAATGACTAATTTTTTAAGCATGAATATGTTTTATATATTACTTATATAATATAAGTATAATATAATATAATATAATATAATAGACCCAGTCTATTTTATTCAGCAAGCGTTCCACCCACGTGGGACTGCGTGAGAAGATTCTCCAGGCTCCCATCAGGAAGCAGAAGTATGTTCCCACGCGTGGAGAAGCTGGAGAAGCTCGTCGTGCTCTATCTCAAGCTTCTATATAGTCTGATCATAATGAAATATGTGCTTTGCACCAAACGCTCTTTCTCCCCCAAGCCTTTCCATGCATGCTTCTCCCCACGTAGAATGTTCTTCCCTGGCCTCTTCCCCAAGCTAAGCCCTCCTTGCTCTTCAAGACTCAGCTGGTCACGTCCTGTGGGAAATCTTTGCTGAAGTTTATGTTGCAGGGGTCTCTCTCCCGATTATAGGACTCTCGTCACTGTGTTGTCATGGTTTCTCTACTCTAAGACCCTTTAGGGCAGGACAATTTGTGTTGGTTTTATCTCTAGCTCTTAGCTCAGTGTGTGGCGCGTAGTAGGTATTCATCACATACTTATTCATTACACCGTTTATTTAAATAAATGAGAATCTGCCTGCTGGCTGCTGAGGCCTGTGGAAAAAATCGACTGAGCTAGAGGTTATGCAAACAAACGTATAAACCAACCAATGCAGGGAGGCCTCGACACTGGCAATGAGTATGGCATTTAGTTGAATAATTATCGTTTTTTTAAGATGACTATATAAACACAGAGGTATAGTTATAATAATCTGAGGGTTGTCTGATAGGCATGCACATTCCTAAATCCCTGGAAAATGGGAAGAACAAAATGTTTCATCTACATTTTAGCAAAGCTACCCTTTAAAAAAAAAAAAAAACGAATGTTTACAAGTTTAGGTTCAGTTTTGATCCTCAAATCAAACACATGCCTCAGTCTGTCCTCAAACCACATACAGGATCTTAAGTCCTGACCTTTTTTCCTGGAAGCCAAAGAAACCTCTGAATATGCTGACAGGCAGTCATTTTCTACCCTCTCTAATTTTTCTTCCATTTTACTTTTTAAAAACACAGAACTGTCATAGACAGCTAATTCAGGTTTGTATAGAGTAAAAGGAATAAATACGTTCATGAAAAAAACCCAAAAACCTGTTAGGTTTCTCCTTGGTGCTAGGAAACTCTTTGCCCCGCCCACAAGGATTATGAATTGGTTACATGCACCACTGCCTGTGTGTCTGTGTTTAAAAACACAGGATCTGGGTATAAAGCTGCAAACTTGAGGGCTGCAAAACTGGCAGCTTGCTAACTGCTTTAAAATACTAGACTGATGGAGATCCAGAAGTAACACTTGCTGTAATAGCACATAGCATTTTCGCTGTTTTTTTTTTTACTCTTAACTCATTAGCACAAATTCTCTGTCAGGAAAATAGTGGCAGACCATCCTCTCTGACCCTGGAAACTCCCCATCTTTGGAGGGAGACCTCAGTTTGTAGATTGTTCTCATATGAGGAAAACAAACATGAAACACAGAAGGGTCACGAGCAGTCTGTTTTTTCACAGGCTCCCCTTTATTGGAAAGTGTTTCTTGACAGATTTTTTTCTTCAAAGTATCATTGCTTTAGGTGTCATATCTGAAGTGTTGCCCTTCTTTAAGTACCCAAAACTCAATTCTCTAGGATCATCTGACAATAATACCTTTTCTATAAAAGCATGTTGGTATCATTCCTTGGCCTGGGCCACTAACCTCCTTCTCCCTCGTCTGGATTCCACCGTCCTTTAAGGTCTACTCCGAATCTCACCAGCCCATCGTGCTAAGCCTTGCCTGATGATCTGATTCCACACCAATGGACCCTTTATCTGAATGGCAATAAAAACAGCCTCTGTGGATTGCCTGCTCTTTGCAAGGTGCACTGCATCGTCACTGCAGTTAATCCTTATGACTGCTGTTATACAGATGAAAAAAATTGAGGCTCAGAGATGTTCAGTAACTTGTCCAGAGTGACAAAGCTTATTATTTTTAATTTTTGGGGGGGTAAAAATCTACACTTTACTTTTTTAATTTTAAAATGTTTATTATTTTTTTGGCCACACGGCATGCAGGATCTTAGTTCCCTGACCAGGGATTGAACCCACGCCCCCTGCAGTGTAAGTGCGGGGTCTTAAACATTGGACCACCAGGGAAGTCCCTCACACAGCTTATAAGTGACTAAGTGGGATACCAGGCCAGGAGATCTAACTCTAAAATCCATGCTTGCTCTATAATTCCACATTGCCTTTCATCCAGTATTTCTTTTTCCTAAATATGGTTTCTTCCAAGAAAAGTCCCTTCAGGGGAAGGACTATGTCTTCTTTATCTTCCCTTTACAGTCATCAACCTCAGATGTTTACCAAGTATCTGCCAGGTTTGTGGCCCAGAGCTGGACATGGAGGATCCAAGAGACGTAGCTCATGGCCCAGGCCTTGGGGACAGGGAACAAGAGCAGAGCACAGAGCTCCTGCCGGGTGCTCACGAGGGTCTGTACCAGCCTGACTGTGGTCCTGAGAAACACGCCCCCTGCTGGTACCTGGGACTTCCCAGTAATACCAGTTATGCTCCTTCGTGATGTAATAAAGACATTTCTACCTTGAACACTATTTCATATTTCATTACAAAAATACAGAAGATCTGGTTATAGGGTGTTATCGTGGATTCTGACAACAGCTACACAGTGTGATCTGATGCACATCTGAAAGCCTACTTATCCAGCTGCAACTGCCACCTTGGCAGAGCCGAGCAGCAAGGCAGACATTTATGACTAGGAATGTTGCATCAGAGGAGGTTCTTACTGAAAGAGATTCAGATGTCTGTCTTTCATCTTTATCCTAATTCCCTTAAGGTAGATGCCTGCTGGGCAGGACCACAGACTAGGATTTTCCTGTTCAGGGAATGTTCTGGAGGAAAAATGACCCACTGAATTTAGGAGGTGGCTTCTGTCATGGAAGCTTCACTGACCGATGATAAAGAGTCCAGGACAGAGGGTGCACCAAGCTGTAACTGTCTGAGAATGTGCTTTCTGTAAAGTGGCTGACATGCCTCATTGTCACAGCCAGTGTACTGACCTGTCTGGGTGACTCAGCAATCCTCTGACTTGATCAGCAAATTCTCTGGAAGGAGCTTAAGTTACATCCTAACTTGTAGCTGCATAAGTGACATAAAAGGAGAAGTAAAGAACAGTTTTGAGGAAAACACCATGGAATTGCCTTTGCAAACTCTGATAAAGGAGTTTCTATTTCACTTCCTTCCAACTTCTCCTCGAGAGAAACCTCTTTTTCACTGAATATTCTTTTTTGTTTCTTTCTTCCCTTTTTTTTTTTTTTTTGCGGTACGCGAGCCTCTCACTGCTGTGGCCTCTCCCGTCGCGGAGCACAGGCTCCGGACGCGCAGGCCCAGCGACCACGGCTCACGGACCCAGCCGCTCCGCGGCATGTGGGATCCTCCCGGACCGGGGCACGAACCCGTGTCCCCTGCATTGGCAGGCGGACTCCCAACCACTACGCCACCGGGGAAGCCCCCTTTTTTTTTTTTTTAAGTGGAGCGAGTTCCTCCAGACTTCAAAGGGAGATGTGTGAAGGGAGAACTTATCTTTCTGCCTCTTACCATGTTGGGTCACCAGAATCTTATCAGCAAGAAAGAGGAATCACTGTTCAAGTAAAGGGAAAACACATCTGGAAAATATCAGCATTTTAGCTCATTAAGGCTGTGTTTAAAGACAAAAATTGCATGTTGTGTTACCTTATTTTTGTCATTAGAAGCCTGAGGGATGGGGACCCTGAAGGAGGAAAAGAGGGGACTCCAACTTGTCTCACTCCCCGCCCTTCATCCTGGCGAGATACACCCCAGAGCAGGCCAAGTAATCTTCAGGATTTTAAGCTTCTAGGTAGGGCCTTGAGTCGCAGCAATTGGCTTAGAGGTCCCTGGGCATTGATTGACTGCCTTTATAGAAGTCGGCCCTAATCTACAATTCAACCATGCAACTATCCATCCATCTTCTCATTAATTCATTTAGTAAACTTTATTGGGTAACTATTACGTACTATGAGCCAGGTGCTAGCGGGAGATATGATAAATAAAAGAGAGTCTCTTGTCTTCGTGGAGCTTACAGTTTGGGTGGTGAGACAGACCCATTGGCCATAACGATATAGTGCGACAGGGGCTAAGAGTAAAAAAGGATGCCATGGGGACTAGCAGGAGGGCACCCAACTCAGCTTTCAGGGACTTCTTGCGGTACATGTGTCTGAGGGAGACATGAAGGGAAAGAAGAGAAAGTCATAAAGAGAAAGGTGGAGAACAGGGAAAAGGTGTTCCGGGTGAATGGACCAGCCCACACAAATATGCCAGAGCCGAGAAGGGCTTTCTACTGTCATAAAAATGGAGGAAATATCTGTACTTTAAAAATAAACAAAGCCCCCTATTTTGTATCTTTCTGTATAATTCTTAAGGCATAAAGATCCTAGAGCTTATCTTTTTGCAGAGGTAAAAATACCAAAATACCATACAGAGCTATTTCTTCAAACCATTCTCATCTCTGTTTACTTTCATATCACATAGTGCTGAGCCCTAAAGATACCTATTAAATGACTGTTTGATTTCAAGCATCTCCTTTATCTGAGTTCACTAGGAAAAGTTGTCAAGTGAGTAATGACCTAAATGACCCAGTAAAAGAAGACAACCAGGCTGAACTACCTGGGACATAAAACACCTTCCTTTTCCCCACTAAGTTTCCTCCCCCGCCTCCCTCTGTCCAGCCCCGCCATGATTTAATAGCCTTTCTTAACACTTGCTCTGTTAATCCTAGGTTAGATTAACTCATCGCAAATGGATAGAATGACCTGGTAATTTTCCAGACTTCCATTGCCCAAGTTCATCAGTCAGCCCACTGCAGGATGCACACAATTTTCCATGGAAATAGCCTTAAAAGTGGACTTAACAAGCCCTGACTATACTGAGTATTTTTTAACATGTTTTGCCATTCTCATAGCTAGAGCTGTAAAAACGCAGTTATGAAGAAGCAAAGAACAGAGAGATTCAGTCACTCGCTACTGGGACCAACCTTAGGACAGGGGGCTCAGTTACATCATCTTTGCTCATCGCAATCACCTTGAAGAGTGGCATTACTATTGCCATTTTACAGATAAGAAATCAGAAACACCAAGGGGTTATGATTCATACCCAGGTTACACAGCCATGCAGAGGATTTAGCGTGATGCCCGGCACGCCAGCGAGCACTTAATAAACATTCACAATTGCATTACAAATGGTGGACTCAAGAACTGGACCAGGACCTTCTGGCTCCAAAGCCCATTCTTATTCCAGTACATTGTTTTCTCAGGAAACCGATAAACACTGGGAGAGCAGTGGGAGGAGTTACAAGCTGGAGGGAATTCACCTTGCATCCTTCTGTCCCCAGGTCAAGTCTATGGGGCAAGGAACAGAGAAGGGAACATGTGGGAATTCTCCCCTGTTAATCTGTCAGTGCCGAGGGAAGGCAGAGCGAAGATCAACAGACCCCATGTCTGCCTCTTGCTGAAACCAGACATCACATCTATCTCGCATGTCTCTGTGAGGCTTCCATGGCTGTTTTCTTTTCTTATTTTTTAGATAAATAAATAAATAAACTTATTTAGGGCTGTGTTGGGTCTTCGTTGCTGCACACAGGCTTTCGCTAGTTGCAGCGAGCTTGCGGTGCACGGGCTCCTCACAGGCTCTAGAGCGCAGGCTCAGTAGTTGTGGCACACGGGTTTAGTTGCTCCACAGCATGTGGGATCTTCCCCGACCGGGTCTCGAACCTGTGTCCCCTGCATTGGCAGGCGGATTCTTAACCACTGCGCCACCAGGGAAGTCCCCCGTGGCTGTTTTCTATAAAAGGGTTTACGTAGTTTGTGATTCTGAATCAGGGCGCCTTCTACCTGCGGTGTCTGGAACGGGGGGGTGGGGGGGACCAACCCACTTTGCAGATCTGGAGGATTCAGGCAAAAATCCTCCACTGACCTTAAACCAGACATGTTGAAAGAATGCCTCATGTGCCAGAAAGTACCGTTGAGGTGGTGGTGCCACCTCTGTGTTTAATTTCTACAGGGTGGTATTTTTATGGGGGTATATAAACAGTGACCACAGTAAAGGTGCTGAAGAGAAACAAAAGGGAATTAATTGGCCAGTTCCTAGGTGAAGTAAGTCGTATCTCTTGGAGGTCTTATCCTCTGTCAATACAGTTTTCCCATGTGCTGACTCCAGGGTTTTCGTGGGGCCTCTTAGAGATAAGATGGAAGAAGACAGAGGAAGAGGGAGTATTTGGAAATAAGTAGGAAAAAGCAACAAAGAGGAAAAAATTTTATAACTCATAGAGGACCATGATTATGGTTGAAATGACTCAAAAGGAATTGCTACTTCTCTCCTTTCAGGTCCCACAGCTACAAGAAGCTCAAGACACAAAGATGGAGCTTAAGATGTTTAAGTTTTGTTGGCAAGAGTTATATTAATGAAATACTTCACACTTGCCAATGTCCTTGTTTTTTCAGGCTTAAATTAATGAAAGAAAACTTGCTGTTTGGAAGGAAAAAGGAAAGAGTACTTACCTTTGTATCCCAAAATGGCTACTGTGATTGTTAACAAGGCACACAAAATGTATAACAATATGATAGAAAACTTCAGTGCCCAGTTATTTTTACATTTGGTACATTGTGTTCCTTCCTGAATACCTGTAAGAAAAGTCAAATCTTAATAATAGTAACCAAAAACACATTTCAAAAGTATATTTTTGCATTTTGGTTCAAATACCATAACTAAGAATGTAGTTTTTACACATGCCCTCTTATAGGATGAGTGGTATTTTAAAATTAAACATACTTGAACAACACAAGCACTTTAAATCTCGCCATTATATTATTATAACCGTATTTAATGACTTGAAAATAGAGAACTTTGTCTCATAGAACAGTTTCAAGATCACATTCCATTATGATAATTATAATTTCAGTAAAGATCTCTACATGACAAGAGATTTAAAACACCCAAATCTACTTGTGTCAGCCATTATTGGACCTACAGTAATTCAGACACAACCAGCAACAACAACAAAAAAATTGTGACTGGGGCTTCCCTGGTGGCGCAGTGATTGAGAGTCTGCCTGCCAATGCAGGGGACACGGGTTCGTGCCCCAGTCCGGGAAGATCCCACATGCCGCGGAGCGGCTGGGCCTGTGAGCCATGGCCGCTGAGCCTGTGCGTCCAGAGCCTGTGCTCCGCAACGGGAGAGGGCACAACAGTGAGAGAACCACGCACAGCAAAAAAAAAAAAAAAAAATTGTGACTTGTCCCTTGATGTTTGTTTCATTGGTGTGCTCCAGCTAGTTCCTACTGGCTTGCAAGAGTCAATTGTCAAATTTGTAGGAATTTTGGGAACCGGTTGTTAAACAGTTGGCAGCTTGAAATCAACCCTGGAGGAGTATTTACACCATGGAAATTGGCAAACACTACAAATGATGCCCTCCCACACCCTCAATTGCTTTACCAGCATGCCCCTAGCTATACTGTACTATAACCTATAGCAGAAAATATAGGTAATTTTATGATTAAAATGCTCCATATATAACCATCTTTGTACATTACATATATACAGAAAACAGACACTGACCCTTATTTAAGTTATCACAGTGATTTAAATAACAACTAGGGAACAACCAGAAAAAACAGACATTTTTGATGAGAGGAGGTAAATTTTTAGTGCTCACAGCTGAACTTTTTGAAAAACATTCTAGTCTAAGTGGTAAACCACCAACACTTCTGCAAGTGACTCCAGAAACTAACCCATTAAAAAGGAACTTGCCATCGGACTGATGAGAAACACAGAAGACATAGACTCTTGACATTTTAATGTGAAAATCACATTGTAAGGAGTATCGCGAGAGTCTTCCTTTCCCTATGTGTGTCTTACTAATAGCGTCTCCCAGGAGCAATAGCATATAAAGGACTGATCTTCTATGATTGTGCTCAATAACTTTTGATGGGTAAATTGTGAAGATTAAGCCACAGCTGAAGTTTCTCTCCTTTGGTTTGTAATTTTACGCATTGTGCCCTTCTTCGGTGAAAAGAGTTCTTCAGCTGTGTTTAATGCAAAATGATGAGAGAAACAGCATAGAACAATGACTCAAATTAAGTTTCAGGGTTTAACCAATCTCTCCAGTGTTCTGGGCTATACACCCAAGGGGAGGGGGCTCAATCTGTCTGTTCCATGACTTAGAGCAATGATTCTCAAACTCCACGGTGCACTGGATTCACTCGAAAGGCTTGTTGAAACACAGCCTTTCTAATTCAGGAAGTCTGAGAAGGCACCTGAGAATCTGGATTTCTAACAAGTTCCCAGGGGCTGTGATGCTGCTGGTCTGGTCGTCATGCTTTAGAACAGAACAGTGCTTCTCAAACTGTCAAGTGCTTACAAATCACATTTTTGAAATGCAGATCCTGATTCAGCAGGTCTGAAGCAGGAGCTAAAATTCTGTATTTCTAAAAAGGTCCAGGAGATGCTTCGTTGGAGGAACACATTTTGAGGAGCTACGGTTTGTTTTAGAAGATGGTCATATGCTGGATCAACCTTGGTTAGCCAACTCCTTGAAGGTAAAGCTGTAAAGTCAGACTTACTGATCAAACAGACCTAGAGTTAATCAGCTTCGCAGCATCGCAGTTTTCTCATTTCTTTGACTCCTTTTCCTTTCCATCCTCCTCCTTCCACTGCCACCTGGATGTTTCAGTGCCATCGCTCGTGTCCAAAACTGACCTTGGTACTAGCCCTGCCAAGCCAGATCTCCAGCTTTCACCCAACTTTTTTATTTCCATCCAACCTAAATACTCCTACCATCCCAATCCCCCAGGTGGTCAAACTCAGACACCTTGAAGTCTTCTCTTATACTTATTCTCTAACTCAACAGGTCATCAGACCCTGCTAATCTTCCTGCAGATATTTTTGTCATGATCATCTCATCCACAGTTTACTGATGTTCGCTTACTGCCTACACTGTGTCAGACTCTAACATAGGTACTTTACATCACCTTTAATTCATATAATAATGCTTCAAGATGGCATGGTAGTGAGAGCTGAAATGACATCCCATAGACATCAGAGCCAGGATTCGAACCTGGGCCTGTCTGACTCCAAATGCCATGAACTCTCCCCTACGCCACGTTGCCTCTCTGGTCAAGCTTTCCTATCCATTTCCACTGCCACCATCCTAGTGTGAGATCTGATCTCAGTGGAAGATTCCTCTTCCATTCCCACTGGAATCCAGCCTCACCCTGTAACAAAATACTGCTGACCTCATGATGATGCCAAAAAGAAAAAAACAAAAACAAAGAAAACTTTCAATCGTTCACCCTTAACTAAAGGATGCGTGCGTGCACGCGCGCACACACACACACACCTGCTCGTAAGCTCTCTATAATCTGGCAGTTTAAAATGAAACAAAGACCCCTTATATCCAGTTAGAGTGAGCATATTTTTGGAATTCGGAGTGGGGGAAGCACAGGTAGACCCAGAGATATGCCACATCTCATGTTCAGAAAGCAATTAACTTGCTTTGGTGGCAATTGTAAAACACAGAAGGAGGATAGACCCAGGGATGCTGTGCAAAGATTGGATGACACTTTTATAGTTGTTGGAGGGTTTCATTCCTTTTGGATTTTAGGACTGTGGTGGGTGAACTCTTTATGCCTCTCCAGGGCTATTTCTTTCATTCCATTAGAAGAGCCTCAGAAGATTTGGTCAGAGGGCAGATGATGATAGATAACAGAATTTGGGGCTAGAGCATTGCTTAGAGGTCATCCGGTCAAGCATCATTGTGTTACTGATGTGGAGAGTGAGGCCGGCGAGGTAAAGCAGAATCAGAAGGAACGTGCCCTGACGTCCAGTGCAGGGGTCCTTTCCTCCCCTTCTCACCATGCGTGCTGGCGCTGTGTTTGCCACTGGACATCTTCTGCATGTGGTCTTCACGCAGATCTGCTCCCAGACAGTTGTCACTGCTTCACATGCTGAAGAACAAGGGTCACTTCCTAGTGACACGCATCTCTCGTTGCTCTATCAGCATTTAATCAATGTCAGATGACACCGCCTGGCCTCCCGTCCTACTTGACACAATTTCTCCGTCTTGTTTTTTCTCCCTCCCAAGACTTATTTTTCATAAGAATTCTGTTTTATCTTTCCCTCTCTGCCCTCCACTGGGAGGACATCTGGCCAAACATACAGATGCCTACTACAAAGAGACCCTGCTGGCTCACGTAGCTGGGGGACCCCCTCCTCCTTGAACCTAGATGGTCACAAAAAACATTCAAGAGAGACATCCCCCTGTTACCAGCCTTTGTAGTGTTTGTTTTCTTAGCATTACTTTCCAGAGACGGGGGACTCTGTTCCCATTGCGAGGGGCCGGTAGGAAGGGCAGGGAATGGATCTGCAAGGCTGCAGATAAGAGATTCTAGGTCAGGAAGTGAAGCAGTTTGCCCCTCACCACCGAGAGAGCCAGCTTATCACAAAACCTGGCCCAAACGGCACATCTACAATTCAGCAGGCCACAGGCAGAACGTGCCTGCAGGACCCATGCCCTCCCATGGGTTACCCCTCCTGCTCTATCCCCACTGAACTCAATGCTTGGCTTGTGTTCTGAATGCATTTTCCAGTGTCCAAGTCTTTATTATACAAAAAACCCTGGGGAGGCCAAAGGAAGCCAGAATCACTCTGGTTAACTCCTTGAGTGTTCTACGAAGTTCAGAATAGGCTGATAATTTGGTCCCATCCCCAGTGTGCAAACTCAAAGTTCCCTGTGTTGCCCTGCTTCCAATAACACGTTTTAAGTAAGAAGATGGGGGTCAGTGCGGCCGCCGATCAGGGTATGGTGAGCTAGTTGGAGAGAATAAGTGAGAAACGCTGCAGGAATGACAGTGCAGAAGGCCAGAAAAATTCACCAGCAAAGAGAATTCCTTTCTGCTGTGGTTCTCCATAAAGAGCCCTCCCACGCTCTGTGGTCCTGGCCCCAATACAGTCTGTTTTGCCAATCATTTTGGAAAACAAAAGAGTCTCCTTCGCTATTATATTTTTCTACCATCACCAAAAGAGGGCTCTCTGTTAACACGGATGCGTGCTGATCAGCGCCCTTTCTCCTTAAGTGAAGGCTGGCGCTGTGGGCGAGTGCACGGCACTTTCGGGCTGACTTAATTATCATAAATGTCCAGAGCTCAGTGGTGTTGCCATAAAGATCATGTTACCCTAGAGAAGCTTCAAAAAGCTGGTAGACTGCAAAATCCAGAAAACCACAGGTTTTGATCTGAGTTTTGCAGTGACCTTTTCATGTGGTTTTTTAATAGTTATTAATCTACTGCCTGGTGGCATATATTCCCATAAGCCCATGAGAATGATTTGGCTCTAACGGTAAAACTGATGATTCAAATACATTCCTATCATTAAAATGCCCTCAAAAGCAACAAAATAGTAAGAGTTAACATCCTAGTTAGTTATTTGGATGTTGTGCAACATCACTAGAACAGAAGTTAAATACGTAAAACACTTTATCCCACAAATAATTAGTTTTTCCTTATTATAAAGGCTCTTTACTAAATGATGGGATATGGATTTACTTAGTATTTTTTAAAAAGTATTAATGAGTATTTAGTTCCCCAAACACAAATCCCAGCCCTGGACAACTTATTATGCCAAGTTCCTTAAATAATGTAGAGAATCATGGTAACAGAAAGAGGACAAGAATTAAAAATAAAATCACTTTCTGTGCAAAATAAATGAAGCCTCACAGCATCGCTATATTCATAAAGATGCATTCAAACCAGAAAAATGATTTAGAAGAGTTTTATGAATGTGAACTCTTCAGCATTCATCCTGAGCTTATATTAATATTCTGCACATTTACCAAAGGTATAGTTTCTTTCGTTAAAAATTTTTCACGTATATATTAAAAGAGGCAGCCAGTTCTGGTTTGGTTTTCATGTAAAAATCTGTATTTATTATTGGTTTAAAATGTATAATGTATACGCTGCCTGCTAAAAAAGAATTGTGAGAGGCAAAAGACAGATAATGATGCCACTCGGAATATATAACGTCTGCCAGATCATATGGTGTCTCAAAAGAACGCCATTACTTTCTCTTTCTGGTTTTTATAATAGGGAATCCTTTATTATATGAACTGTACACAAATGCCTTCAGTTCTGAGGAGCGGAATCCTAGGTCCTGGAGGAGTTCATCTATCACATCTCTTCCATATGTCCCTCCTGGCTGGCCCCTTCCTCCTGGCTCTCTTCCTATTCATTTTATTCCATGGGCACAGAGTGAACTGTCAACCATCCTAATGATACACTTCAGCAGCCCTGACTAACTTCATTATCGGCACCACCAAACAATGTCCTTCTGTGATTAGGCGCTGAATCTTTTAATTAAAAGGACACATGAAAATCTGGCTCCAGCTTGGACCATCAAGAGTCTGTCGTATAATTGAGCTGGACACTTAGACTGCACAGGTATTTGGAGGAAAGCCACGAGATATTTGTTTAGTGAATGAGAGTTTGCTATTGCTGCAAACTCGAAGAGGAATTGGTAAGGATGGTGGCCAGTCTTGAGTACCTGATGTGTACCACGTCCCCCTGCCCAGCTACTTACAGTCCCTTTAATAACCCTGCCAAGTAGGACTTCTGACCCCGATTTTATAGATTTTTAGGAAAGTGGGGGTCAGAGAGGTTGAGCACCCAAGCTAGTGAGTGGCTGAGCTGGGAGCTGAACCCAGATGATCACAAGTTGCTTCCCTAAGCTTGTTGACCTTCAGAGGTGGAAAGCAAAACAAAGCAAGGAGAAGGATGCCTAATGAGATAAACTGTAGAAGGTGGACAGGTTAGACTTGTAGAAGTGTTCTGTCAAAATACAGGAATGCAGAAACATCCTTTCAAATGTTGACAGATAAGCCTTTCTCAGAAATAAGCAGGAAAATTTAGTCTCCAGGAAGTTAACTATTACAGGCCTGAGGTTTCTACAGGCTGTAATTTCTCTTCCTATTCTGTGATGACATACTTGAGCAGCAAGTTAATTCCACCCTAAATAAATCCTCATTATCTCTGTGAGAGGTCACAACTGGCTTGGAGGTTTGGCTGGTAAGGTCTGTTAGCCCCTCAGGGGAATCATCCCCCAATGGTGGTGAAATTTCTGGGATGGGGTGGCCTGGGAAGAGAAGGTAGCTTTATAATTTCAAGGCAAACTATGAGATATGTAAGGGCTTTGAGCTTGAAACCAAAACAAGTTGGTTGCCCCTACTGAGTTTTCTTCTGAAGTTCTAGTTCACTGAAATAGGAGCCTCAGAAGTCAATGGTGCACTCATCTATGGACCCAAATAATTGTTGGTGGTTCAAGCCTGCAGGAGTTGGGAGAGAAAAGTTAGTGGAAAGGAAGCAGGTAAAAGAAGGATTTATTGAGTGGTAATAAAAATTTATCTAGCCTCTTAACCCCCTTTTTAAAAAAACCTCCCTGGGGACTTCCCTGGTGGCACAGTGGTTAAGAATCCACTTGCCGGGCTTCCCTGGTGGCGCAGTGGTTGAGAGTCCGCCTGCCGATGCAGGGGATGCGGGTTCGTGCCCCAGTCCGGGAAGATCCCACATGCCGCGGAGTGGCTGGGCCCGTGAGCCATGGCCGCTGAGCCTGCGCGTCCGGAGCCTGTGCTCTGCAACGGGAGAGGCCACAACAGTGAGAGGCCCGCGTACCGCAAAAAAAAAAAAAAAAAAAAAAAAAAAAAAAAAAAAAAAAAAAAAAAAAAGAATCCACCTGCCAATGCAGGGGACACGGATTTGATCCCTGGTCCGGGAAGATCCCACATGCCACAGAGCAACTAGGCCTGTGCACCACAACTACTGAGCCTGCACTCTAGAGCCCGCAAGCCACAACTACTGAGCCCACATGCCACAACTACTGAAGTCTGTGCACCTGGAACCTGTGCTCTGCAACAAGAGAAGCCACCACAGTAAGAAACCCACGCACCTCAACGAAGAGTAGCCCCCGCTCGCTGCAACTAGAGAAAGCCCGCGCGCAGCAATGAAGACCCAATACACGCCCCCACCCCAAAAAAAAAGTGCCTGGAGTACTTTGGAAAAAAACAATTCTTTTTACAAATACCAGCTTGACCCCATGGTTCAGAAATCCACTGCCACAGTAACAGCTCCAGGTGGCTCAAAGTACATACCAAGAAGCCCACCACCTAGCATCCTCTGACCACCCAGGTCCTCAGAACCTCACAGCCTGAGGACTTCAGCGGTCACCTCAGCCAGTATCCATCTTACCAGTGAGGAAACTACAGTCCAATGAACTTCTCTGCCCTCCAGGCTGTCCTGGGCTTGAGGACTCAGGTCTCCGGATTCTCTGCCAAAGTTCTTTAGACCCCAAAACATAGCCCACCATACTTCTTTCTCGCTACATCCCATTTATTCAAGAAACAAGGATGGAGCACCTAGTCTGTACCAGGCGCTGGGTAGAATGGTGAACAAAACAGACAACAATCTCTGTCCTTATGGAATGTACATTCCGGTGGGAGGATATTTTAATATGTTGGAAGGTGTTAAAGGCTATGGAGAAAAATAAAGCAAGGACTGGACAAAGGGAACGTGGGAGAGGAAGTGGACGGCAGTGTAAGCAAGTGGTCAGAGAAGGCTTCGGGGAATAACATCAGGGCCAAAGCTTGAAGGAGCCTGGGGTGCTGGGCGGGGACCTCATGGCGCAGCCTCATCGTCTGCCTGTCTCCTCTCTACGTCTTGAGATTCGCCCCCCTTCTCCCTGCAGCACTCTTCTCTCTACCAAATGACTTCTATTAAAAGCTGCTTAATTTCCTCACAAATTTCCTCCTGGATGAACCCTCTTCTAATAAGCCTCACCCTGAGCCCAGCTGGGCCTGGACCCCTTCGGCTCCTCTGAGGTTCACATTGCATAAATCTATTAGGCTCATTTGTACGGTTTTCAAGTAATTTAAATGCCATCTCCCTGGCTATGACCATGGTATGGGAATGTAATTGTTCTGCTGTGCTGCTTTTGCATTTCTCTGAACAAACCAGACCCCTCTCATACCCTGTACGCCCTGCAGATTCACGAATATGGGCCTGGAGTGTAGAGCCCGCCACGGGCAGACGGGCTCTGTCACCCCCTCAGCCAATCCTACTAGTCAAACAAACTGGCAGCAGCGCCAGGTGTGGGGATTTCACAAACTTCTCTCCCACTCTGTGTCCAGCCTCCTGGGTGATGGGTGACACGCTGAGCTCAGTGTCCTGCAGGCCAGGGTGTAGACGTCCTGAGAGAGGCATTCAGCTCAGGGCCTGACAGTCAAAACACAGACATACAGGACACCTTCCAACCAAACACTCAGGAACGCACAGCTAGAAAGGAAGCATTTTCTTTTCACCACTGGGGAAGGGGTGTGCGGTGGGATTTACTCACCAGAGAAATGCAAGCTGTTCCCAGAGACCCTTCCCAGCCGCAGGGCTACAGCTCTCACAGAACTAAACCTGACAGGGCAGAGGTGAGAAAGCAAACCCACAGTCCAACATTTGCCTCGAGGTGCTTGCTTTAAAAAGTGTCATTTTAGGGCAGCTGAACTGAGCGGGCAAGTCTCAGTTAATGATAGCGTATTTGTTGTCAATTACTGAGGCAGCGTTGGGGCATGTGGAAATTATGCTTTGGAGCAGGTGCTGGTGGAAAAGAAAAAAAAAGACAACCCACTATCTCTCACATATCTACTTGACTTTTTTTAAACCAAAAAACGAGTGTTTTGATGGAAAAAAAAAAAAAAGGACCTAAATGTAAGTGAAAATATCAATCAGCCTGACAGAAACTCCTCATTCCTGTATGAATATGTTTTTTACTTTCTTCAAGTGAAGATGATAGTTGAGGACACTTAAATTAAAGGAAAAGTGAGCCAGACGAGGTGACAGATTTTCCTGTTGGCGCTTTAAAGTAATTATCTATTCTGTGGTGAAGGTCACCTCCGTTCTGAACCTCGATGAGAAGTCGATTTGAAATGACTCAGTTGAGGGGGGGAAAAAAGCTGGTAAAAATAATGAGGAAAATGAGAAGGCTCTATTTTACAGACCATGGGATCGGGGGTGAAGGGGGTGTGGCCCCCAGATTCAGTGAAGAGCATCTGTTCACCAGCTTGGTATTCACACTTGTTATTAAAACTGGACAAAGGACAGAAAGAGGAAGAAATCTTTTTATGGAGCAGACAGCCCTGGCTGTAGAGGTCAAAGGAATGAAACTGAAAAATATGTGGAAAATCACTACACCAACAAGTCAGAAGGCATGCAACCAATTATAATTAAAAGTAAAGGAGAAGAGCGGCTTCAAGATGGCAGAGGAGCAAGACGTGGAGATCACCTTCCTCCCCACAAATACATCAAAACTACATCTACATGTGGAACAACGCCTACAGAACACCTACTGAACGCTGGCAGAACACCTCAGACTTCCCAAAAGGCAAGAAACTCCCCACATACCTGGGTAGGGCAAAACAAAAAAGAATAAACAGAGACAAAAGGGTAGGGACGGGACCTGCACCAGTGGGAGGGAGCTGTGAAGGAGGAAAGGGTTCCACACACTAGAAAGCCCCTTCTCTGGTGGAGATGGGGGGTGGGCAAGGGGTAAGCCTCAGAGAGCACAGCAATAGGGGTGCAGAGGGCAAAGCGGAGAGATTCCCGCACAGAGGATCACTGCCGACCAGCACTCGCCAGCCCGAGAGGCTTGTCTGCTCACCTGCCGGGGTGGGTGGGGGCTGGGAGCTGAGGCCCGGGCATCAGAGGTCGGATCCCAGGGAGAGGACTGGGGTTGGCTGTGTGAACACAGCCTGAAGGGGCTAGTGCGCCACAGCTAGCCGGGACGGAGTCCGGGAAAAAGTCTGGAGTTGCCGAAGAGGCAAGAGACCATTGTTTCGGGGTGCGCGAGGAGAGGGGACTCAGAGCACCGCCTAAACGAGCTCCAGAGACAGGCACGAGCCGCGGCTATCAGTGCAGACACCAGAGACGGGCATGAGACGCTAAGGCTGCTGCTTCCGCCACCAAGAAGCCTGTGTACAAGCACAGGTCACTATCCACACCACCCTCCCGGGAGCCTGTGCAGCCCGCCACTGCCAGGGTCCTGTGATCGAGGAACAACTTGCCCGGGAGAACGCACGGCACTCCTCAGGGTGGTGCAACATCACACAGGCCTCTGCCGCCGCAGGCTCGCCCCACATCTGTACCCCTCCCTCCCCCCACCTGAGTGAGCCAGAGCCCCCAAATCAGCTGCTCCTTTAATCCTGTCCTGTCTGAGCAAAGAACAGACGCCCTCAGGTGACCTACATGCAGAGGCGGGTCCAAATCCAAAGCTGAACCCCTGGAGCTGTGCGAACAAAGAAGAGAAAGGGAAATCTCTCCCGGCAGCCTCAGGAGCAGCGGATTAAACACCCACAGTCGGGCTTCCCTGGTGGCGCAGTGGTTGAGAGTCCGCCTGCCGATGCAGCGGATACAGGTTTGTGCCCCGGTCCGGGAGGATCCCACATGCCGCGGAGCAGCTGGGCCCGTGAGCCATGGCCGCTGAGCCTGCGCGTCCGGAGCTTCGGCTCCGCAACGGGAGTAGCCACAACAGTGAGAGGCCCGCGTACCGCAAAAAACAAAAAACAAAACAAAAAAAAACTCCACAGTCAACATGATGTACCCTGCATCTGTGGAACACCTGAATACACAACGAATCATCCCAAAATTGAGGCAGTGGACTCTGGGAGCAACTACAGACTTGGGGTTTACTTTCTGCATCTAATTTGTTTCTGGTTTTATGTTTATCTTAGTTTAGTATTTAGAGCTTATTATCATTGGTAGATTTGTTTGTTGATTGGGTTGCTCTCTTCCTTGAAAAATTTTTTTTATATATATAAATATTTTTTCCCCTTCTTTCTCTTTTTGTGAGTGTGTATGTGTATGCTTCTTTGTGTGATTTTGCCTGTATAGCTTTGCTTTTGCCATTTGTCCTAGGGTCTGACTCTCCTTTTTTTTTTCTCAGTATAGTTGTTAGCACTTATTATCATTGATGGATTTCTTTTTTGGTTTGCTTGCTCTCTTCTTTCTCTCTTTTTAAATTTTTTTTATATTTAATAATTTTTTTCTATTTTAATAACTTTATTTTTTTTCTTTCATTCCCTTTTTTTCTCCCTTTTCTTCTGAGCTGTGTGGCTGACAGGGTCTTGGTGCTCAGGCCTGAGCCTCTGAGGTGGGAGAGCCGAGTTAAGGACACTGGACCACCAGAGACCTCCTGGCCACACATAACATCAAACGGCAAGAGCTCTCCCAGAGATCTCCATCTCAACGCCAGCACTCAGCTCCACTCAACGACCAGCAAGCTACAGTGCTGGACACCCTATGCCAAACAACTAGGAAGACAGGAACACAAACCCACCCATTAGCAGAGAGGCTGCCTAAAATCATGATAAGGTCACAGACACACCAAAACACACCACAGGACGTGGTCCTGCACACCAGAAAGACAAGATTCAGCCTCAACCACCAGAACACAGGCACCAGTCCCCTCCACCAGGAAGCCTACACAACTCACTGAACCAACCTGAGCCACTGGGAGTAGACATGAAAAACAACGGGAACTACGAACCTGCAGCCTGCAAAACGGAGACCCCAAACACAGTAAGTTAAGCAAAATGAGAAGACAGAGAAATACACAGCAGATGAAGGAGCAAGTAAAAACCCACCAGACCAAGCAAAGAGGAAATAGGCAGTCTAACTGAAAAAGAATTTAGAGTAATGATAGTAAAGATGATCCAAAATCTTGGAAATAGAGAAAATACAAGAAATGTTTAACAAGGACCTAGAAGAACTAAAGAGCAGACAAACAATGATGAACAACACAATAAATGAAATTAAAAATTCTCTAGAAGGAATCAATAGCAGAATAACTGAGGCAGAAAAATGGATAAGTGACCTGGAAGATAAAACAGTGGAAATAACTACCACAGAGCAGAATAAAGAAAAAAGAATGAAAAGAATTGAGGACAATCTCAGAGACCTCTGGGACAACACTAAACGCATCAACATTTGAATTATAGGGGTCCCAGAAGAGGAAGAGAAAAAGGGACTGAGAAAATGTGTGAACAGATTACAGTTGAAAGCTTCCCTAATATGGGTAAGGAAAGAGTCACTCAAGTCCAGGAAGTGCAGAGAGTCCCATACAGGATAAATCCAAGGAGAAACATGCCAAGACACATATTAAACTATCAAAAATTAAATACAAAGAAAAAATATTAAAAGCAGCAAGGGAAAAGCAACAATTAACATACAAGGGAATCCCCATAAGGTTAACAGCTGATCTTTCAGCAGAAACTTTGCAAGCCAGAACGGAGTGGCAGGACATATTTGAAGTGATGAAAGGGAAAAAACTACAACCAAGATTACTCTACCCAGCAAGGATCTCATGCAGATTCAACGGAGAAATTAAAACCTTTACAGACAAGCAAAAGCTAAGAGAATTCAGCACCACCAAACAGCTCTACAGCAAATGCTAAAGAACTTCTCTAGGCAGGAAACACAAGAGGAGGAAGAGACTTACAATAACAAACCCCAAACAATTAAGAAAATGGTAATAGGAATATACATATCGATAACTACCTTAAATGTAAATGGATTAAATGCTCCAACCAAAACACACAGACTGACTGAATGAATATAAAAACAGGACCCATAAATACGCTATCTACAAGAGACCCACTTCAGACCTAGAGACACACACAGCCTGAAAGTGAGGGGATAGAAAAAGATATTCCACACAAATGAAAATCAAAAGAAAGCTGGAGTAGCAATTCTCATATCAGACAAAATAAACTTTAAAATAAAGACTATTACAAGAGACAAAGAAGGACACTACAGAATGATCAAGGGATGAATCCAAGAAGAAGATATAACAATTGTAAATATTTATGCACCCAACATGGGAGCACCTCAATACATAAGGGAAATGCTAACAACCATAAAAGGGGAAACCGATAGTAACACAATAATAGTAGGGAACTTTAACACCACACTTGCACCAATGGACAGATCATCCAAAATGAAAATAAATAAGGAAACACAAGCTTTAAATGATACATTAAACAAGATGCACTTAATTGATATTTATAGGACATTCCATCCAAAAACAACAGAATGCATTTTCTTCTCAAGTCCTCATGGAACATTCTCCAGGATAGATTATATCTTAGGTCACAAATCAAGCCTTGGTAAATTTAAGAAAATTGAAATCATATCAAGTATCTTTCCCGACCACAACGCTATGAGACTAGATATCAATTACAGGAAAAAACCTGTAAAAAAATACAAACACATGGAGGCTAAACAATACACTACTAAATAAGCAAGAGATCACTGAAGAAATCAAAGAGGAAATCAAAAAATACCTAGAAACAAATGACAATGAAAACATGACGACCCAAAACCTATGGGATGCAGCAAAAGCAGTTCTAAGAGGGAAGTTTATAGAAATAAAATCCTACCTCAAGAAACAAGAAACATCTCAAATAAACAACCTAACCGTACATCTAAGCAAATTAGAGAAAGAAGAACAAAAAACTCCAACGTGAGCAGAAGGAAAGAAATCATAAAGATCCGATCAGAAATAAATGAAAAAGATATGAAGGAAACAGTGGCAAAGATCAATAAAACTAAAATCTGGTTCTTTGAGAAGATAAACAAAATTGATAAACCATTAGCCAGACTAACCAAGAAAAAAAAGGGAGAAGACTCAAATCAATAGAATTAGAAATGAAAAAGGAGAAGTCACAACCGCCACTGCAGAAATACAACGGATCATGAGAGATTACTACAAGCAACTATATGCCATAAAATGGACAACCTGGAAGAAATGGACAAATTCTTAGAAAAGCACAACGTTCCGAGACTGAACCAGGAAGAAATAGAAAATATAAACAGACCAATCACAAGCACTGAAATTCAAACTGTGATTAAAAATCTTCCAACAAACAAAGCCCAGGGCCAGATGGCTTCACAGGCGAATTCTGTCAAACATTTAGAGAAAAGCTAACACCTATTCTCTCAAACTCTTCTAAAATATAGCAGAGGAAGGAACACTCCCAAACTCCTTCTACCAGGCGACTATCACCCTGATACCAAAACCAGACAAAGATGCCACAAAATAAGCTACAGGCCAATATCAATGACGAACACTGATGCAAATATCCTCAACAAAATACTAGCAAACAGAATTCAACAACACATTAAAAGGATCATACACCATGATCAAGTGGGGTTTATTCCAGGATAGCAAGGATTCTTCAATATACTCAAATCAATCAGTGTGATAACCCATATTAACAAACTGAAGGAGAAAAACCGTATGATCATCTCAATAGATGCAGAAAAAGCTTTTGACAAAATTCAACACCCATTTATGAGAAAAACCCTCCAGAAAGTAGGCATAGAGGGAACTTACCTCAACATAATAAAGGCCATAATGATAAACCCACAGCCAACATCGTTCTCAATGGTGAAAAACTGAAACTATTTCCTGTAAGATCAGGAACAAGACAAGGTTGCCCACTCTCACCACTATTATTCAACACAGTTTTGGAAGTCTTAGCTACAGCAATCAGAGAAGAAAAAGAAATAAAATGAATCCAAATCAGAAAAGAAGAAGTAAAACTGTCACTGTTCGCAGATGACATGATACTATACATAGAGAATCCTAAAGATGCTACCAGAAAACTACTAGAGCTAATCAATGAATTTGGTAAAGTAGCAGGATACAAAATTAATGCACAGAAATCTCTTGCATTCCTATACACTAATGATGAAAAATCTGAAAGAGAAATAAGGAAACACTCCCATTTACCACTGCAACAAAAAGAATAAAATACCTAGGAATAAACCTACCTAAGGAGACAAAAGACCTGTACACAGAAAACTATAAGACACTGATGAAAGAAATTAAAGATGATACAAATAGATGGAGAGATATACCATGTTCTTGGATTGGAAGAATCTACACTGTGAAAAGGACTATACTACCCAAAGCAATCTACAGATTCAGTGCAATCCCTATCAAACTACCAATGGCATTTTTCAGAGAACTAGAACAAAAAACTTCACAATTTGTATGGAAACACAAAAGACCCTGAATAGCCGAAGCAATTTTTTTTTTTTTTTTGTGGTATGCGGGCCCTTCACTGTTGTGGCCTCTCCCGTTGCAGAGCAGAGGCTCCGGACGCTCAGGCTCAGCGGCCATGGCTCACGGGCCCAGCCTCTACATGGCATGTGGGGTCCTCCTGGACCGGGGCACGAACCCGTATCCCCTGCTTCGGCAGGCAGACTCTCAACCACTGCACCACCAGGGAAGCCCCAAAGCAATCTTGAGAAAGAAAAACGGAGCTGGAGGAATCAGGTTCCCGAACTTCAGACTACACTACAAAGCTATGGTAATCAAAACAGTATGGTACTGGCACAAAAACAGAAATACAGATCAATGGAAAAGGATAGAAAGCCCAGAGATAAACCCACGTACATATGGTCACCTTATCTTTGATAAAGGAGGCAAGAATATACAATGGAGAAAATACAGCCTCTTCAATAAGTGGTGCTGGGAAAACTGGACAGCTACATGTAAGAGAATGAAATTAGAACACTCCCTAACACCATACACAAAAATAAACTCAAAACGGATTAAAGACCTAAATGTAAGGCCAGGCACTATAAAACTCTTAGAGGAAAACATAGGCAGAACACTCTATGACATAAATCACAGCAAGATCCTTTTTGACCCACCTCCTAGAGAAATGGAAATAAAAACAAAAATAAACAAATGGGACCTAATGAAACTTAAAACCTTTTGCACAGCAAAGGAAACCACAAACAAGACGAAAAGACAACCCTCAGAATGGGAGAAAATATTTGCAAATGAGGCAACTGACAAAGGATTACTCTCCAAAATTTACAAGCAGCTCATGCAACTCAATATCAAAAAAACAAACAACCCAATCCAAAAATGGGCAGAAGACCTAAACAGACATTTCTCCAAAGAAGATATACAGGTTGCCAACAAACACATGAAAGAATACTCAACATCACTAATCATTAGAGAAATGCAAGTCAAAACTACAGTGAGGTATCACCTCACACCAGTTAGAATGGCCATCATCAAAAAATGTACAAACAATAAATGCTGGAGAGCGTGTGGAGAAAAGGGAATCCTCTTGCACTGTTGGTGGGAATGTAAATTGATACAGCCACTATGGAGAACAGTATGGATGTTCCTTAAAAAACTAAAAATAGAAGTACCATATGACCCAGCAATCCCATTACTGGGCATACACCCTGAGAAAACTATAATTCAAGAAGAGTCATGAACCACAATGTTCATTGCAGCTCTATTTACAATAGCTAGGACATGGAAGCAACCTAAGTGTCCGTCAACAGATGAATGCATAAAGAAGATGTGGCACATATATACAATGGAATGTTACTCAGCCATATAAAGAAATGAAATTTAGTTATTTGTAGTGAGGTGGATGGACTTAGAGTCCTGTCATACAAAGTGAAGTAAGTCAGAATGTGGAAAACAAATACTGTATGCTAACACATATATATGGAATCTAAAAAAAAAAAAAAAAAAAAAGATTCTGAAGAACCTAGGGGCAGGACAGGAATAAAGGCGCAGACGTAGAGAATGGACTTGAGGACACAGGGAGGGGGAAAGATAAGCTGGGACGAAGTGAGAGAGTGGCATGGACATATATACACTACTATATGTAAAACAGATAGCTAGTGGGAAGCAGCTGCATAGCACAGGGAGATCAGCTTGGTGCTTTGTTTCCACCTGGAGGGGTGGGATAGGGAGGGTGGGAGGGAGATGCAAGAGGGAGGGGATATAGGGATGTATGTATATGTATAGCTGATTCACTTTGTTATACAGCAGAAACTAACACACCATTTTAGAACAATTATACTCCAATAAAGATGTTAAAAAAAAAGGTAAACTTATTGGGGAAAGTATATGCTTATTATCATTTCCATGCCTATGTAAAGAGTTCATAAATGAGTGTTAAATTTAGAAAATTGTGTAAAACTGAAATAACTAGATGAAAAGACAGGTAGGTACCTACATTTGTATGTACACACACGCACACACACAGTGACTTTCTTCAGATGGTAGAGATGTTTTTAAAGAAAGGATTTCTAAGGCAAAATTCAAATTCACGATTTCCCATCATTTCTCAGGGGTGTGCTGGAGCCAGCTTACACTGACTGGTGACAGCCAAGTGGTTTTTTTTAAAATAAATTCTCTTTCTTTCTTTATTTATGTTTAGCTCTGTTGGGTCTTCGTTGCTGTGCTCGGGCTTTCTCTAGCTGCGGTGAGCGGGGGCTACTCTTCCTTGCAGTGCACAGGCTTCTCACTGCAGTGGCTTCTCTTGTTGCGGAGCACAGGCTCTAGGCCCGCAGGCTTCAGTAGTTGTGGCTCGCGGGCTCTAGAGCACAGACTCAATAATTGTGGCACATGGGCTTAGTTGCTCCACGGCATAAGGGATCGTCCCAGACCGGGGGACTTGAACCCACGTCCCCTGCATTGGCAGGCAGATTCTTAACCACTGAGCCACCAGGGAAGCCCCAGCCAAATGTTCTTATCTCTTCACACCCTGTGTTCTGAGACTTTAGTTGACAGCTTGAAGCTGGTCATGCTGGGAGTATTTACACCACAGAAATCAGCAAATGCTACAAATCAGGGCTTTGGCCTCCTGGAGAACTGGTTGTTAAAGTTGGCCAGCATGCTGTTCAACCTGGTGCAGCTGACCCATCACATTTAAACAAGTGAAACAACTGTTCTGTCCATAGAATCGCATGAGAAGTTCAGGATCACTGGCCCTGTCAAGCTGGACATGGTGGAGTCTGTATTGGACCGTTGTTCCTTCTCTCCCCTCAAGGCAGTAGGGATAGCGCACATGCTCCTATTGGTGACTTGTGCACATTAGAAGTTTTGCATTTAAAACTTGCATGGAAAGTTCATAAATTACAAATTCATCATATCAGTGGGACATGATGTCAGTGAGATATTATGAAATTCAGTGAAACTGACAATGTTTCTCAGTGAAACTGACAATGTTTATTTTAGGGTTCAATTCCCACATGTCTGTTAACTTCATACCAGGGACACAAGTTTGACCTGACTTGACTCTGACCAGCCACCCTAAAAACTAATTTCTTTCTCATGTGGAGGAAGGGATTTCGAATGACAACCCTCAGAGTCTGGAAGATATTCTCCTGGCCTCCTAACATCATGCAGGAATTAAAACCCCACCTGCTAGGCAGAAAAAAATCCAAGAGTCCAAAAGAGCATGAACCTTCTGTACATTTTTAAGATGCACAAATGTCTGCGACAGCAACAAATGGACCCAGAAACAGAAAGAGGAGAACATTAGAGATACACCAGCTGAGCCACTCAGAGTGGAGGCCGGGTGCCTTCTGAACTTGACCTCTTAGAGCAGAGAACTGCAAAGTTTGGTCAGGGCTGCATCAGCTCTGGTCCATTATTCAACGGATATCAGAGATGCAGAAAATATATACATAATTTCATACAATATGAAATTCTTAGGGTAAAATCACTTAATTGTATTTCATGCTCAAAGAAATGAATTTTATTGCCCAAATGGCTAAATAGCTTCTAACTATGGTTGTAAACTGGTTAAACAGGCTGAAAGAAGAGGCTTTGGACAAGTGCTTCACAATACTGTCCAATCCACACCTAGCTCAGGGTTTTCTCCACCACCCCCGCAAATCTGGAATTTGGAATTAATATCAGGATCACCCACCAGGGAGTCATTCATATATTATATTTCTAATATGCAACTCTACTGGTTTACATGAACTCCTAGAAATCTGTATATAGTTTAGAACACAGTGTGAGTTCACTGCTTATTATTCTTTAAAATCTCTGTGGCAAAAGAGTCCCTCTTGGTTAAGAAGATGTAGCTGTCTTGGGTGGCCACTACGCAATGGGATGCCAAGGATGGGCTCAGCTTGGCAGACCAAGGACACATACCCCATCTAGCATGGGGCCTGAGCAGGGCTCTTCCTTCTTGGGGAAGCAAAGCTTCCCAACCCTACTGTTGGAAAAGCCACTTGAAGCTCAGGTCCTAGGGGTGACGGGCCAGCAGTGTCATCTGGTGAACACAAAGAGAGCACTAGTTCATTAACTTCACATTATGCATGGCCCTGGAGAGGAACTGAAAAAGAAAGATTCAGTGATTCACAAAACGTCTGTTCCTAAATGAGGAATCAGATGAAGTCTGGACCTAATAGCTCCAGCTACTTTGCAATGTTCCTTCCTGTGGGAAAGCAGTTGTGTTATAGCAGCAAAGCTGGTAAAGACAACCAGCCACCTGTAAATACAACCTACTGGTTGCCCTGAAACAATGCGTCCCTTTATACAGCACTTAGAGGAAACAACACCTAACAAACAACACCTAGAAAAGCAAAGAAACATACACTACAGTAAAAGGAAACATCCCACTTACAACCGTGGTTATGACAGTGCTTATAAAATTAGAAGCACTAATTCATTAGGGTATACAGCGCCCTAAATGACTGTGTGATTGTATATTCACTGAATTTTATCTATAGGACGGTTGTATAGGAGTAAATCTTCCTGGCTTTGAGTTTGTTTCCATCCCTGCTTACTTGCCAGACACACATCCCAAACTGGGCACAAATCATCTAAGAGAAATGTTTATCCAAATGGAACTGGAAAAGTCAGGGGCTCCAGGCGGGCCCTGGGGCTCTGGGAAGGGCCCTTTTTTCAGTGACTTCTGCTGTACAGGCTCAGGGTGGGATGGAAAGGATCACAGAGTAGGGGACGGAAACAAGATTTCTTTTTTGAGGAAAAGAGCAAAGCTTGTGATTATCTAGTCAGAACAGGAGAAAGGGGACAGCTGTGGCAACAGGGAAATGAAAGTAAGCAACAACAGGCTTCACGAAATACACTGCAAGGAAGGTTCCTACCATCGAGTCATTTGTGTCCCAGCGAGCTGGGAAACCCTAAGGTGGAGTGTCTGTGCTTCACTTGCTGGGACACAGAAATGATACAGATTATTGCTGTTAGTAATGAAGAGCAGGCTCTAGAGAGTGAAGGAAAAACAAACTAGAACATGAAACGAGTATTTGCCCAACAGTCTTGTTAATTACTTGGACATCTAGGGCAAAATCAAACCAGTATGTCAGGCAGAGAAATGAGTGCCAATCTAGTATCCACTGTTAAAATATGTTGATTCTTATTTACCAAATCTCCTTCCAATACTAAGGTTTTATAGCTGCACCTGGTCCTCAGAGCAGGGCGGGACTTCACTCCCCTTCTCCTCCCACCCTTCCCCACAGCCAAGTACATCATGTGGCACGAAAACTGGGAACCAAACAATGGGGCTCCCCCCTCGTCAGATGTACCCCACTTGGGCGCACTATGTCCAGACAATGAAAGCATCCCCCTTTAGTAGATGTATTTCAGAGTCCTTCTACAACCTCAACTCCCCTCCCTCCATGAACTCTCTTGAAACACAAAACAGGTAATAAACTGAAGAGATCAGCACTGTCTCCTTTAAGTCAAGCACCACAGTGTTGAGATCACTGAGCCACAGCTGTGAGCAGGCTATTCAACCCCTTAAGTTGGTGCAGAAGTTGGTACAAAATAGTTTCCTACCAACATCATTTTGTAAGGTACGACCAAAAGTGTTATTTACTGACACCAGGTAACAGAATTCACGCAAGGTCGAGCAGTGTGTGATTCAAGGGAACACCTCCAACTACTTCCTGCCAAGGGGGACGTTTGATGCTGTGACACAGGAAGTGTATTGATGTCTCATGAATAGGGGATCCAAAATGGATGTCTGATCTTCTAGCAGAAAAAGGGTCTGGCCTAACAGTTTAAACCTCCTCCCGTCTTTAAAGGAAACAGATTACAGCTCTGTTGCAAAGCCTAATGAATCCCTCTGAGAGACTGATATTGTTAAATTAATGAAACAAGGAGGCCATCAGACTGAGATGGCTCTAATCCCGGCAAGGCCTATGGAAGCAAACCAAAACCTGAACCTGAAATGCCTCAAGGTTACGAAATCTAAACCCAAGGACAACCAACCACAAACAGCCAACTAGGCTTTAAGCTACAGCCGATCGATAATTTCCTATCTTTGCTTCGGCACCTTTTCCTTGTAAGTCTGGCCCCAGCTCCTGTCGGGCAGGATGCTCCAACCACTTCCGGTTTGGTGCCATCCAGGTAGAATCGATTTTTGTTCAAATAAACTCTTCAAATTCTTAATATGCCTCAGTTTACCTCTTAACAGTCCATTCGAGTTAGAGAGGAGCCCAGACCACGGCTTCCCCGTGACCAGGACAAAACTGAAACGTTGGTGACAGTGGTGGAAAGTCACACAGACGGAATCCAGGGTAGTTTTCATAGTTTTTCTCAATTCCCGTCTTGATGAAAAATGTGAAACCTCTATGTGTGTTTCCGACGGTCCCCGTTTCCCCCTGCACAGAGATCAGTCAGGGGGCATGTCGATGCTTCTGACCCTGATGGGAGGAGCAGACAACCAGTGAGAGGAACAGTGGGGGAGGCAGTGTGGACATACAGGCCGGATTCAGACAGGACTGGGACTATTTCCTTAGCCACACCGATGAAGGGTTTCTACTGGGTCCTTAGTGAGGAGAACTGGAACCTGATATCAAAACCCACTGTATGTCCTTTGTAGTTTTTTGGTATAATTAAGTACCACCAACTGTGCAGGGTTTGCATTCCAGGGCCTGGGATCAGTCATTCTCGACAATCCTTTTGTTGACTTCCCTAAGTCCCAGCTAAGAAACCCTTGAGGGCTTCCCTGAACTGGGAGGAACTGATTAGCGGGGCAGGACTCTAGCGCCCAGGACGCCCCGCCCCCACCATCTCCGCCAGGTGTGCTTCACGGCATACCTGCAGGTGAGCATCAGACAACAGACACACCGGGTGTGTGCCCTGCCTCCAGCGGCAAAAGAGGCCAGTACGTACCCACGGGACTGGGAACGTGTATTTCTACCATGGTGCTGCGGCGAAGTCCCGAGGTCTCCCTGTTAAGTCCCTCTCTGTTCCCCTTCTGAGCCTGGACCTCATCTAGTGTGTGGGCCCTGTTCCACCAAGGACCCGAGGGGACGTGGCAGGGGGCTTGTAAATACCTCAGGCCTAGGATGTTGTTTCAAAGCACTTGGCTCATGTGCGTGTCTGTAAAGCATTGCTAGAATTGGAGGTGTTTCAAAGGCAATGATGAGCATATGAGAACAAATGATCTAATACAGCGGGTGAATTCCTGGTGACTTAAGTCACTGAGCAAGGAGGCAGAACAGACCTTGAGTGGTAGTACACCTTGAGGTCCTCAAAAATACATTCCACACCTTCTCAGGGACCATAATTTATCTATCTTGAGAACACTATCAGCAATATTTGTCAAATATAGACATTACAGATTTTTAATATTACAGAACTAAAAGTTCCCTTTAAATCCCTTTATAAAACATGTACATTTTCACACGCTCGCACATAGGTTATCCAAGGTTGCAAATGTGGCTTACAGTTGTGACGAAGCCATTCAATGAACACGCAACTGAGCGCTATGACCTGTCCCCAGAAAAATGTACACAGACATCCATTTGGACATGATTTCAGGAGATCCATGAGCCCCAGATGCCACTCACAGACCTGGGGCTCAGAACTTGTGATGCCTGACCTCTCATAGGATGTACGAGGATGTCATAATCCTTTCCCACAGGAACACAAGGGTACAAGTTGTCACTCGGACACACGTCTGTTCCCCCATGGAACAGGATGGAGGGGAAATTCCATTGACAAACATCTCCTCCTTCACCCTTCCTCCCTGCTGATCCTCTTGATTGCCAGGCCCAAGCAATATTTATCTGCGAGTCCCTGGTCCCAATAACTAATTCAACACAGCAACACATTATGAATCGCGAGTGTGGACCACAGTTGTCTATGAAGCCACTTAAGTAGCATCATCAAGACAACCCAATACAAAGAGACAGCAAAGGACAGAATCATTCAGAAGAGGGGAGGAGGCTGGACGCAGATACAGGGGAAGTTGGGGAGAGTTCATCTGTTGTTAAAAAATCAACGTGTACAATGTTGACAGTGGAGGCCCAGATGTCCCATTAAGCAATGTCCTACTTAAAGTCTCAAAAAGTTGGCAACTGTCCTTATGGGAACCAACAGCAGGAGCAGCAGCTGTAGTAAATGAATCAGAAATGTCCTTTCTACACATCTGGCTTCCTCTTGATCATGTCTCCCCTCTGCTCAAGTTCTTCTGGTAGCTTCTCATCTCACTGAGATAAAGAGCTGAGACCCACAAAGCCTATCTTCTCCCCAAACCTTCTCTCTCTGACCTCATCTACTCTGCGGATCACGCCTTCTGCTCTAGCCACATTGGCCTCCTTGCTGTGCCTTGAACACACCAGACACATGGCCCCAGGGCCTTTGCACTTGCTGTTTCCTCTGCTTCAGACTCTATCCCTCATATACCCTCACAGCTCTCTCTCTCTCTCTCTTACTCTTTACAGGTCTTTACTCAAATGTCACCTTGTTAGAGAGGCTTTCCCTGATCAACCTTTTGAAAATTACAGCTCCCCCATCCCCCTTTCCTGTTTTATTTTTCTCTATAGCACTCATCACCATTTAACACATGATCTAATTTACTTATCTTTTGGCCTCCCCCAACAAGAATGTAAGTTTCATGCAGAGGGAGATTTTGTGAGCTGCACTCACTACTCTATGGCTAGAATATGGCCAGCACAGTGCCTACTGCACGGGGTTATTGAGAAGATTAAATGAGTTAAGACACATAAAACACCTGAAAAGCACAGGGCATATAATAAGAATTATGTAACTGTCTGCTATTATTTTGATGTTTGTTTTAAACTCCATGACACACCTAATGAGTAGTTGGTATTGTAATAGCCAATTTACAGATATAAGAGGCTGAGGCTCAGAATAACTTTGCATGCTAGTGGCTGGCAGAACCAGGATTCAAACCCAGATCTGACTCTATGTTCTGTGTACTCATTTCCCTCCATCTGCTTTGGGAGTCCTGGGATAGAAGACAGGCAGAAATCCATTCATTCTGGAGCAAGGGCCAAGCCTGAGAAGGCTCTAGCCCAAGGGGGTGGGCGGTAGGGAATCAAGTTTCCAGAATCCAGAGACATTTCTACTGCATGGATCTGAAATGGCATGTGGCATTCTGTTTACTTCCTAACCTCACCAAAAAATGTAGCAGAACCTGCCAATTAAAAAATGTTTTCATGACCCCAGAAAATCCGCGTATTGGAGACATTTACTTTAAACAGTCATTCCACCATAACAGGAAAAAGAGGTAGAGCAGAGGAGTTTATTATAACAGCTGCTTTCATACCCAAAACAAGGTTTGGCTGTTTTTGGCAGGTTGTACTGTAGTGGAGTTGGCAAGAAGCTGACAGACTGTATGAGTTTCCTTTCAAAAGATCATTTTGCTTCCTTAGAAAAACCCATGACTGGACTATCTAGTGTGACCTGCAGATGTTCGTTCCTCCTCTGCTCCTCTGTCACCCCGGGGCTTCCACCCTACCTGGGCCTAAACAGGGCACGAGCTTGTAGCACAAGAGGGTGTGGGCTTTGGAACGGCAAAGACCTTGGGTAGAATCCAATCTTCCTTTATTAGCTGCTTAACTCTGAGACTCAGTGTCCCCGTCCGCACAGGGCTATTACGAGGATGAAAGTAAGGCAACTGCAGCTCCTGGCACGTTATCCAGTACCACTGGCAGCTATTATTAGGATGCAGTTATTATCATGACTTTAAATGGTGACAGGATTGAGTCCCGATTCCTCTGAGACATTCCTTTTACAAAATGCACACAATGTGAAGTACAACTCCTTTCCTGGGGGCTTTTAAAAAAGTGACTTAAAAAAAAAAAGAATTTAGGGCTTCCCTGGTGGCGCAGTAGTTGAGAGTCCACCTGCCAATGCAGGGGACATGGGTTCGTGCCCCGGTCCGGGAGGATCCCACATGCCGCGGAGCGGCTGGGCCCGTGAGCCATGGCCGCTGAGCCTGCGCGTCCGGAGCCTGTGCTCCGCAACGGGAGAGGCCACAACAGTGAGAGGCGCGCGTACCGCAAAAAAAAAAAAAGTGACTTATCTGCACCCCCTTCCTTTCAAAACTGCAAAGTGGGCAAGAAAAGGAATGGGGAGAGATGCCAGGGTCCCCCTGCAAGTGTCACTGCTCTCGAGGTCCGAAGTAAGAGGAAAGGGAAGGGAGAGAAGGGGACCTGATGGCAGCCTGCAGCGCAGGGCTTCGCTGGGGTTGACACTGGAAATCCGAAAGGAAGCAAAGGGCTCCTGACTCCTAGGAACCAGGGCCATGCTGGGCTGCGCCTCCTGCAACACAAGTGCACAGCAAGCGGCTGAAACCGTCTCAACACTGATGACTTCCAGATGGCAGGAGAGCAACCAGCACACGGCACAGGTCAGTCCAAGGGGTCTGATGCCCATCATTTGGGCCAGTGACCCAAACTCATAAAGAACCCATGTGAATTAGAACCAGATGTCCCGCATGTTTGGATCCCCGGCTGGACCAACAGGGTGTGCTGGGGATCCCAGGTAACAGGCACACACCCTGTATCCTGCAGGGTCTCCAGCTGCAGGGAAGCCACCTCCCTCCAGCAACGCGTGCCCTGCCGCATTTGAGTCTGAGACCCACGGACAGCACAGGCCTTGCGGCACAAAGGAAATGAGCTTCCCACAGCATTTGGGAACTGTGGGCTGGGCTGGGTTTGGGACCCATGCTCGAGGGGAGTTCCTTGGCCATTGCCGGCAGCTTTGAAGACCTAGTTTTGATTTCAAAAGCCTTTAATCCTCTGTCTATTCAGAGCCTGAACTTGGAGCACTTGCCTTCGAGAATGATGAAAGCGAGGGAAGCCGGTGAGCAGCACAAGGGGCGTGGATTCAAAGGGGCACCACAAGCTGGCATATCTAAGCCCTTATTCCTGGGCTCCAGCCTGGCGAGGAGTCAGGGTGGGGAAGGTGGGTGAGTGGGTGGGGCCTGTACTCCTTCCCCACTGAGAGGGCTGTAGTTTAATTCAATGTTAAAACATCCCACAGCCCAAATACCAGCTCAACCAACAGAAGAAGTGCACATCTTCAGCCTGAACTCCACATCCAGGTGATATTCCAAATAGTTGATAAATGCCCTGGCACGAGCACTAATCAATGAGCAGGGATACCCCACGGCACTCCCAGCTAAGTATCTGCCCCGCCTGCGTCCGGAGAGAGACGTTTACAAAACACCACAGCAATTACCTGTGGGTGGAATAGCCCAGAGCAGCCAACACACTTTCCACTGTTCACTCAGAGCTTTCACTGCCTGGCGCTTTTCCTGGAGGGCGCCCTGCTCCACGGTAGCCTGGCCACACAGAGCTGATGGGACATCAGAAGATGGACTATCTGCCCCAGTTGTGAATTAAAAATAAAAGCTGTTATGAAAGCAGACAGGCGGATGGCCATTTTAAGTTGCTCCTCTGTTTAAGGAAAGTAGCCGTAAGGACAGGTGCCAGGGCTCGGAGGATATCCTTCCATTCCTGTGAAACTGGGTAAAAACCCCAAGTGCAATGTTTTGTGAACCAAACACTCAGGTGCGATTGCTGCAGGCCCTTCCATGGGTTGACCAACATGGGGTCCTGCAGGGTGTGGCCGGTGAGGGAGAGAGAATGAGGACACCTGGTGCCCACCCTCCAGGAGCTTACGCTGAGGTCCTGGCGACTAGTATCAAAGTCGGACATGAGCGGCTCCCTCCATGTAGCAGTCTGTACTGCTCTCCACGGGGCCATTCTCAGGGCCAGAGGATGTGCCAAGAGAACCACGTTTGTCTTGCCTTTTCTCCACCCTCCTGACACCGTGCGCTTCTTCCCAAGTGATTTCCCCTTTTCCTTTTCACTCCCAGATTGTTACCCTCTCCATTCTCACCTTTCTCCCCTGGCCCCGTGCACGCTCTCCCCTGCTGTCCCTTCCATTTTTATAGCAGTTGTGCTTCTTCCTCCCGGTTCTTTCTTCCCACCCGTGCCCTTGAGAACCTTACATCCCAACTGTCAGAAAGCAGCCTGCCTGCCCTTGGCTGAGGGTTGAATGGGACATTGGAAAAGTGTAGGATGGTTTCCAACAACTCCCTTTGTTTGGGAGACAAGGGCTGGATGGATCGCTCAACCCTTTTATCGCAACGCTAGATTTTCGTCAGAAAAAGTTGTAACAAGCAGAAGGGCTCACTGACTCCTGACCAGGTCCATGCAACCTACACATTTTGGAAGAGTGAAGGAAACAGAGGGGGAAAATCGGAGGGAAAAAGAAAGAAAAGAACAAACAGCAGAAGAGAAAGACCCCACTTCAGAGCAATCACAGCTCATTCAGGTCAAAGTTCAAAATACTCAAACTGTTCCTAATGTCCCACTACGCAGCAGCCTCTCAGGGCCTCTGACAAGTGATTTAAGAGGAGTGGTCTGCTCTTATGGGAGCTCACGAATCTCCATGCAGGATGGTCCGACCGAGTGAGCACAGAGCCGCACAGTGGGGAAGGCAGGGATGCAAAGGTCAGACAGACAAGGGAGAAGGTCATCCATCAACCCGGACGTGCGAGCGTGCCCGGGACAGCTCACGGGACGGGAGCCATCTGGCAGCTTCGCTTCCAAGGCCAGATTAAGAAAGCACCAGCACAGAAACCACAAAGGAGAAGACGAAGCTGTATTTCCGGAGGAAAAGCAAAGATTTCTCCCCAAAGCTGAGGTAAGAGCTTTATTGACGTATTTTTCCAATGATGAAGAAAAAATCCTACTTCCCTCTGATTTGGGATTATTTTTAGTGTATGTGCCTCAGCTTTGAGGCCCACACGTCTGGCCGTATCTTTTCCCCAGCCTGAAAATTTTCAGGAGCTTCCCACTGCCTAGTGTATGAAACAAACGCCATGGCATGGCACCCAAGGCTTCCAAGGTGGGACCCCACCCACCTCTTCCCCTTTGTCTTCTTCCTGCATTCTCGGCTCAGAATTCACAGAGTATTTGCGTTTTCCAGAGCACGTTATACTGTCTCACACTTCCCTGGTACACGCGTTTTCCCCTGCCTGGAACACCTTTCCCTGCTTGCTTGCCTACCCAGATTTTACTCTCCCTTTGTAACCCATCTCAAAACTCTAGCTCCTCTGTGAAGCCTGACTTCCTGGGTTCCCTCTCCTGGACTCCACTGCACTGAAGAGCCACCCCATTACAAGAACGATCTTTCACTGTAATACAGACAAGAACTGTATCTTTTCATTCTTTTGTCACCAGTGTCTAGCCCACAGGAAATGCCCCAGATGTACGCCAACTGTTCGTGTCGCATTCATTTGGATTCTACATGTATACACATTTAGTTTCACATACACATACACCCACACAGCCATCATCCCCTGCATCTCCAGGGTTGTGGGTTTTTTTAGGACCCTGCCATGAAGTTTCTGACCAGGGCCCCAGAGTTGGGATGGATTGATGGAATGGCATAAGTGGTCTATCAGAAATCAAGTCTAAAACTTGGAAATGAATGGCTTCAAGTGCTTAGAGACCTCATATGCACAGGCCTTAGCTTCAACTCAGGCAGAGTCTACACTGTCTGAGAGAGGAGAGCAGATAAGAGTGAGTGACAGCAGAGAGGGGGAGGTACAGGGTCTTGTGCAGAGTCTCACACCCGGTCCCCTTCCAGCTTCCTGGGAAAATGGCGCTTATCAGGTCACCCTACGTAAAGAGCCATTTATTATATCAATTTTTTTTTTTTTTTTTGGCCACACTGCACAGCATGTGGGATCTTAGTTCCCCAACCAGAGATGGAACCCGTGGCCCCTGCATTGGAAGCTCGGAGTCTTAACCACTGGACCACCAGGGAAATCCCCTATTTCCATCAATTTTGATTCCATTTTTAATTAGCCCTTTCCCAAAGAGCCACCCAATGTCAAAGTTGCTGGGATAAGCAGTTGAGACTTTAATAAATGTCAAAGCCAGTGGAACCAGCCTCAGAGAAAGGCAGGTAAGTGCAGGAAGGGACCTCTGGCATTCCAAAGCACACGTGGAAAAGCGCAGAAGTGGGTATTTACGTATGAAGGAATTTTTTAAATAGTCCATCGTACTGAGACATAATTCTGCTCCAAAACCTTAATTGTCGGGCTTCCCTGGTGGTGCAGTGGTTGAGAGTCCGCCTGCCGATGCAGGGGACATGGGTTCGTGCCCCAGTCCGGGAAGATCCCACGTGCCGCGGAGCGGCTGGGCCCGTGAGCCATGGCCGCTGAGCCTGCGCGTCTGAAGCCTGTGCTCCGCAACGGGAGAGGCCACAACAGTGAGAGGCCCGCGTACCGCAAAATAAATAAATAAAATAAAATTTTAAAAAACCTTAATTGTCAATAAGTCTGGCGTGAAACTGACAGAGGAAAAAGGGGTATCTAAATCTCAAATGTTCTGCAGTTCTGAAATTTGGTTCTGCATTGTATTAAAACACTTCACCTCTCATCAGGAAAATAATTGCTGGATTTATGAATGTCAAGAACTCATTACTGGGCATATTTAACAAGCATACCAGGTCTGTGATCGTCTAGGGATCTGAAAAAAGCTACTTGCCAACATGCGGGAGACAGGAATATAATAATCGGCAGTATACTCATGATGGAGGTGGAATAGCATTTTCATCACCACATATGGTATACCACAGTTTAAAAAGGCAATGCAGATGGCCAGAAGAGAAAATATTATTTCTAGAGCAAAATATATCTTTAAATGATCAAACATCTGCCTTGCAAATCACCTTTCCTGTTCCAAGTTGGGGACTACCTAGGTAAATCATTCAGACACACTCAGGGGGAAAAAATCCCTTTTCCTTTCTACTTTTCATGCACAGGGTCAAGAATATAGGATCAATTAGTTTCACAAGCATATTGTCTGACTTACTACTTTACAGAGCAAATTGCTCAAAGACAGGATGAGTGTCTTCTAAGATTTCTTCATCTCATCACAATGGAGTAGGTTTTCTGAACCTAGCAAGTGCACGACACAAAGAAAAAGGATTCAGAATGACTGAAAGACTGGAACTCTGGAGCAAACCCAACACGATGAAATGCAGTAGGATGTAGGGCCTTCCTTACCCCAGCAAGATGGTGTGGTGGAAAGGGCATGACTCTCACTTTCCTGACACCCCATTGATTAGTGCTTAAGTCCCTCTGAGACCCCATTTTCCTCATCTGTAAAATGGGCATAATTACATGCACATCACAGGATTATTGTATAGGTTAAAGGAGACCATGCATTGCCAATGAATACAGTGAATGTGGCACATATTAAGTCAATGTATTGTAGTTTCCTCTTCTTCTCTCCTTTTAAAATGCAATTCCTCTTTGGAGGTATCTGCAGAGAACACACTTTCTGGTCTGTGCCTCCATGCTGCAGGTTTTACATGGCAGTCCCCACATGGGAAGTCTGTGGTTTTGCAGCACTTCCTATAACTTCACAGGAAAGTCTAGCTAATTCTGGAGTCCAGGATTGGGAAGCTCACTGCTGTGGCACACCTAAGCCATATCCTCCCACCTAGCCTTTATCAATATTAAAGGTGAATTTTTAAATTTAAAAACAGAAAGCATTTACCAAAAAAAGATGGGGGGTAATGGTTTAGAAGTAAAAAAACCTAGGAGTTAAAGTGCATAGCAAATTCACCTTGAGTTAGTGATCTGGTACAGCTCAAGTGTCATAATGTAGTGTGATGGAGGGGAGTGATCTCTCAGGAGGGAGACGTATATCTCCCCACATCCCAACCCCCCAAATGTCTCATCACAGCATCCCAGAGAGCGAAATAAAATATGTGCCAGAAACACGATAAATAAGACGTGAAACACAAAAACATGAGCTCAGCTGTGAAACTTAAGTTATGATTATATTGGTTTTGTATCAATGTAAAAAACTTCAAGATGAGAATCTAAAACCCAAGAAACAAGTATGAGTTCCAGCTTACGGAGAGACCTACCAATTCAACAATAGGCTGTAGCCCCTCCTCGACTCTAACACCCTCTCCCATTCTCATCCCTTCTCCACACTTAGCCTGGGCGGCCAGCAATGCCTCTGATTGGTAAGGACTTTAGAATACTCGTCCCCAACCTCAGCTACATTTGGTATTTCCCCAGAAGTTTATACAAATCTTGGTGCTCAGGCCACACCCCAGGTCAACGAAATCAGCATCTCCAAATGTGGGGCGCAGGCACCGTCCAGGTGATTCCAACACGCAGCCAAGGTTGAGAACAACTGTTCCAGAAGGCCAGTCCCATTCCAACCTGGAGGAAGGTACCAGTTCTGAGCCACGAACCTGAGGAAGGTTGGTGAGGTAGGAGCCTGTTCAGAGAGTGACCAGGATGGTGAAGCGTCTGATCTCTGACATAAGGACAGCTGGCAAAGGAAAGAGAGACAGGCGACTCGGGAGTATAACCGGTACTTAAACTCCCTGAGGCCCTGTCAGGTGTAAGAGGAAATCATCCTGTTCTGTTTTCTCAGCATTGATATCAAAGGGTGGGAACTAGAGAGAAATGGATTTCAGCTCCATCTCGGAAGAACTTTCGTATGAAAACTCTGCAAAGACTAACTTATAACCTGTGGCTGAACAGGTTCGAACACAGACTATGGTGAAGCCCACAGGGCAGGGAATCTACAGGGAAATCAGGCATCGGACAGGGGATTAGACCACGTGACCCTTCGGGTCCGCTGTAACTCTGTGATTCCAGATGTCTTTGATTCCAAGGGCTCAGTGACTAATAATGGACTAAATCACAACTTTGCACAGTGAAGAAAAAAAATTTTGTTTAACTCAGGAGAACAAATCCATTATAAACCTTACCAAATGGATAAACATGAGTGGACTGGGACTTACGAATAAACCCCAGAAGACTGAAATGCCCAGAAGTTCTTTCCACAATACCATACAATTCATTAGAACAATGGGAAATAGAGCAATAAAAGAGGCAGCTGAATGGCCCCGCTGTGGCAGCCCTCTGGGAGGCTATCTGCTGATTTAAGAAGGCAGACACTCAGGAGGAGACCCCTGCTGTTTATATGGTTGTCCAAGTTAATTATCCCTATATTTTCAGATGAAATGAATGGTAATCTGTTTATCTAGGTCAAATATTTGGAGCTGTCTTTGTCCCTTGACAGTGGTACAAAATACATAGTGTTGTCCTTTTGGGCATTATAAGAAAAGATCAGGTTAAAAAAATAGTAGCCGCTTCTTTATAGGTTCAACACAGTAAGCCCTTATTTCTGAAATACTCTAATTAGATCCAACTCTAAACAAGTGGTTTAAAATGGGATTTAAAAAAACGACAGAAAGAAAAAGTTTTGAATTCATGCCATATTTTTGTCTTGAGTTTATGACTATGTTTCCCCATAGAGATTATGAAAATCTGGCCTCTGGCCTCTGCAACCATTCCTAAGAGCAGTAACTACCACTGCACAAGGAAAAAAATGCATGAAGCCATCAAAGACGGCTAATAAAGTGCTGTATTGGTTACCAGAACAAAGAGGGTGTCAGAATGGAGGAAGAAACTTTACATGTCACAGTGTACATGGGGAGGATGTGACTTAAACTGCAAAAATAAATAAAATCTTTGGAAGAGTAAGGTGCTTCTTAATGGTATTTACCAGGTGTCCTTTAAGGTTGGTCTCATTCTGGAACATGTCAATCAGACTGAGCTGTGGGTAGATAGAGGTAGGGTGAATAAGCCCACTGTGGAGAAAGGATTATCAGGGACTCTGCCATGGGGTGGGGTGGGGGTAGAGGAGAAGGCCAGGATCTGGTTTGGCCCTTGAAGGATGGAGCCTTCAGGGAACTGCAGAATCACTGAGCAGCTAAAGTTAAAAACTTCCCTTACTTTGAGCCAATTACTCTACTAAGCAGATCCAACGTCTCTAACATTATTGAAAACCAAGTATGCAAGGCACCTACCAAACGCAAGCCTGCAGCGATGAGTGGAAGACGTGGTGGCTGCCATCTTGGAATCCCAGGGTGATGATGCTCTATGACCTCCGTTCCTACACCAGCATCAGCATCACCTGAGGCTTGTTAGATGCAGACCCTCAGGCCTCTCCCAGACCTGCTGAGTCAGAATCTGCAGTTTAACAAGATCCTCAGGTGATTCCCATGCTCATTAAAGTTGGAGAAGCACTTCAGTAAGACCTTTGAGTTTCTATCCTTGCATTTAAATTTGTTTAAAATTAAGACTTTATGTTTTAGAGTAGTTTTAAGTTCACAGTAAAATTGAAGGAAGATAGAGATTTTCCATGTACTTCCTGCCCACCCCTCCACATGCACAGCCTCCCCCATTATCAACAGCCCCCACCAGATGGTACATTTCTTACAACTGACAAACCCGCATTGACACATCATCACCCAAAGTCCATAGTTCACATTAGAGTTCATTCTTGGGGTTGTATATTCTGTGGGTTTGGACAAATGTATAATGACCCGCAGCCATCATAAAGGTATCACACACAGTAGTTTCACTGCCCTAAAAATCCTCTGCTCTGCCTGTTCGTCCCTCCCTCCCCCATATCCCCTGGCAACGTCTGATCTTTTTACTATCTCCATAGTTTTGCCTTTTCCAGAATGTCATATGGTTGGAATCATAAAGTATGTAGTCTTTTCTCATTGGCTCCTTTCACTTAATGTGCATTTAAGCTTCTTCCATGTCTTTTCATGACTTAATAGCTCATTTCTTTTTAGTGGTGAATAATATTCCATCCTCTGCTGGTACCACAGTCTATTTATCCATTCACCTACTGAAGGGCAACTTGGTTGCTTCCAAGTTTTGGCAATTATGAATAAAGCTGATATAAACATCTGTGTGCAGGCTTTTGTGTGGACACAGATGCAGGTTTTCAATTCCTTTGGGTAAATACCAAGGAGTGTGATTGCTGGCTCGTATGGTAAGAGCATGTATAGTTTTGGAACAATAACCTCTTATTTTTCAGATACAAACCTGAGGCTCAGGGAAGTTATGAAACTTACCCAAAGTCACACCATGAACTCATGGCAGCCAGATCTAGAACAAGCATTTCTTGATGGTTCATCTGTAAATACACGTTGTCATGGGAGAAGAATGGATAAGGGAACCAGGGAGACCTGAATTGAGAAACTCTGTGCCTCAGTTTCCTCACCTGTGGACACTAAGATGCTTATACTTCCTCAGCAGTGTAATTGTGAAGACTGAGTGAAATTACATAACTGAAAATGCCCAAGGTGCTCAAAAAATTTAACTCCCAAATATTTTTTTCTGTTCCTACCAGCACCTTTGAGGGACCCAGTGCCTCGGGAAGAGGCCAGGTGTATATCTGACTCAGGCTGGGGGTTTTTCTACATAGTAAGGAGTTTTCTTGGACAAAGAATGCAGAACTTACTCCATCTGCTGCAGGGTGGGTGCCACATTGCTGCCCCTGTTGTTTAAGATTGGTGTCTACGCTTTATATAGATCCCTGGATGCCTCCTGCTCTGTTTTCTAACAGTGACATGCTTGCTTTTGGCAGATTAATTGGTAGTGTTGTCAGCACAGCTGCCTTTTATTGCCAATAAACTTGGGCCCCTGTGAGCTGTGGCCTTAATGATTTGTTATTTCTTTTTCCAAGAGGGATAAAGTATATCCTGCTTTAAGCTGGTGTTCTCTTGTATCAGGACACGAAACTAAAGAGCACACTGAGGAATTGATCATGTAGCAGTGGCTAGAAGGGGTGCCTTCGAAAAAGCAAACAGTGAACTGAGGCTCCAGCACCCTTCCTGGCTCTTTTTCATCCTCTTACCCCCTCTTTCTCCCCCAAATCCATGCTTAATGGCAAGAGGCAGAGAAACTTCTGCTCATAGTCTAAGCCTCATGAGGAAATTTCCACCAGTAAAACATTGTGATTTGTCTCTCCCTACTTAAATGTTTGAAGGCTTCTATGCCATAGAGCAATCTCTTGGCGATGTTTTTCCATGTCACACTGGAGTGTGATATTATTAAAAATAATGTGCTCTGGGAAATTTCAGACTCTTTGTTGACAACGTTTACAGAGTTAAGCAAAGCTCAGTTTGATGAGTATAACCACAGTACAAACCATGTGTAATTTTTAAAAGCTTCACTATCTTGTTGGGTTTATCAGTGTTTTTCCTTACATGTGACAAAATTAATGTTATATAAAGCAGAAGCCTGCTGACTTTACTTTTTACCCTACCAAGAAATAGTCAGTTCAGCTAATTACTAGCTCTCTCCAACATCAGGAATCCAGGGAAATCAAAGGAAAATTTAATCCACGGGAACACAAAGGTCTGTTTTCATCAACAGTTTCAGTATCTTCTCCACAAAATAGCGTACCAGATCTGCTGCTAGGCAGAAGGATGTGAATTTTATCTTCTTCCATTCTACCTTCTAGTCAAGGGGCTAATGAACTGTAAAACAGTCTCAACTGGACAGCAGGAGGCATAAGGAACAAAAGGAACTTGGTAATAAGCCATCAACATAATTAGTCCTTGAAACCAAAAAGTCCAGCTTAAACGGTAACTTTTAAGGCTGTTAGTAGCCCTCAGCTTCCACAACGGCAAGACCTAGTAAACGACTTATTATACTATTTTATTATAGTCAAATACCACCTCATTTTAAATATAGGCCTTGTAAAATTGAACTAGACTGATGTCTTAGAGTTATCTGTGTAATCTCTAACTCCATCCGCCTAATTGGATCATCGGCAATGGCTCTTTCGGCCATTAGTCTTAATTAGCATGGCGCCACCATTACTGTGCATGCACACGTGGCTTCCAAGTGGGAGCGCACAATCACCCACCGGCCTCTTTATAAAGAGAGTCACTCCAAGTTTTTGTATGTGTGTGGGTTTCCCCAGATGTCAACCACACACCCAGCGAAGTTTGTAAACGTCCATTTAAATACAATGAAGTCATTTCATTAACTACCTGTGGCCACTCATATCCGAGACAGCCGGTATGTCAGAGACATGGACTAAACAGGGCTGTGCTGGGGAAACAACTGAAGGTATTCCTGGCAACTAATTAACGTGACATGAAAACTAGCTTTTGCCACAATATCTGTTTCCCAGGGAAATCTGAACGGGAGCTGACACATCAGCAGTTGCCGTAACTGACTGTGCTCATAAGATTCTCACCTACCTTTATCTCCCTTTCTGTTTGGTCGAAGAACCCTTGGGAGAGCACACACCTTCCCTCCCCAAACCAGGGTCAGCTTTGTTCACATTTTCAACAGAGTAGAAGTTTATCTTTGGAGGCCTCCTGCCTGTATCTCTGCATTGTCCTTCTTTCTTCTGAGCACCCTTTCTGCATCCTCATAGGCTCATGTGCCTGCCAGCTACTGGAAATTCCTCGCTCGAAGTACCTCTTCATCTGACAACGTACACTCCCTCTCCTGGACAGCGTGTAAGCCAGGCGTTAGAAGGAAAGCAACATGATCGCATTATTCACAATTTAGTGTGAAGACAGACCAACTCACCACAACTCTCCTAAGAGTATCAACAATTGAAAAGATGAGCTTACTGTTATCATTGAATTTATACTGATACACTTTCAGCCAATATAACTTTGGAAAGGAACTTGTTTTAAGGAGAATTGGGAAAGAATGTTTGAAAAGCAAGATACATATATCTATTTCACACACACCCCACCCGTACACACACAGAGCCATGCTACAGAAAACTATACAGCCAATTTTTAAAATGAGAGCGCTGTAGGTCCTAAAGCGCCCTTTGAGTTTCTTAAATCCAACCACAAGTCACAAATAAAGTCATCCCTGGTCTTCCTCCACTAATTCAGAATAATCCTCCCCTTCCCTCACCCTACTCCCGGAGAGAATCAAACTCACTCAGTGCCACCCACAGACTCAAGCCTGAAGAATGGAGCTGGAAACTTGGCGTGGTACTTCTGAAAAATTGCTAATCCCCGAGCCTGGCCAGTGGATGTGGAAATCTCGTTCGTGGTCAGAATCCCACTCACAGATCAGGCCACAAATGGGAATTCATTTTCCGCCATGGTATCCACAAACCTCATCTATAGCTTTCTGATGAGTGGCTTTTGTTCTAAGTGAAAGATCAAAGATAAGCTCCCAACAGAATTTTTTTCTTTAACACTAAAAGCACAAATAAAAACAAAAGAAAACAAAACACTGTGCGAACACACTGCCAGACTCTTGTTTCACAGGTGCCACCTCAACCTGTGGCAGTTTCCAGGACCCGGAAGTGCTTTGCCCAGCAGGGGGAGACACTGCTCTCAATCACATCTGCATTCTCCAAGAGCAGGCCTCAGATGCTCCCAAAATCTGGGAAGGGAAGCGAGTCCTGTTACCCAAACCGTGGTTTGTTATGGAAGCAGAGATGGCCTACACCTTTCCCCCTGTGAGCTATTTTTGAACAAGAAGCAAGATGAGAAACTTGAATTGGAATTTTTTGAAGCAGAAACTACTCTCTGGGACCCAGAGGTTTTTGGAGACGTTCCATTATCTATTTCCTGGCACTAAGGATCATTCAGCAAATGACTCTTTTCTGTGGTCAAAGATGAAAACGATAACAGAGGCAAGGACTCCTTTGGCACATGTGCTACAATCCCTGAGAGTGAAGAAGGCTCTGCTTTCCTAATGCTTTTGTCACTGTTTAGCAGCAGGTCAGAGAAGGCACCTGGACACCCCTTGCTGCTACACTGGTGGGACACACATTGTCCCCACAGCAGCAAACTGGTGTTTGTCAGGAAGTAACCAACCATGCAGGGAGCTGTGTTGACAGGGAACTGGTTCCACTCTTTTTTTCTTTTGTTCTTCTTTCTTTTTTAACCTGAATTTCCAGTTGTATCGCAAAGCCATTTCTAAACAATGGATTTCCCAAAGCAGTCTCAAGTTTGGCTGCCAAAGGCTTTTGTTTCCACTGAATTAACATAAACTCTAACAATTTGGGAGGCTGGAGAGAAGCAGGCTCTTTGGCGTGTAGCTGCCTTCGTCTTGTAGAACCAGTAAACTCTCAAGTTTTGAACTGAAAGAGACTCAGGAGATGACGTATCCTCTCACTCTGGGAGTGTGTGCAGGTGCCACCTGGAAAGAGGTAAGTGGTAATGTGTGTGCCCTAACGGAGAATAGGGAAGAACATTCTGGAACATTTCATCCTGATCAGTTTGGGGATGGGCTGCTTTTGGGAACCTTTGGCAAGTAACTGCATCAAAAGCGTCTCGGTTTTTTAGTGAATACATAACATGTGTTGAGTTACCAGGTCTGCCCACCATTCTGAGATCTGGAATCTCCTCCCTGACTATAAACTGGGGATATTTGGTGCTATACTGAAATCATCCTTTTGCGTGCTTGTGGCTCTCTAGTTATAAGTAATTTTGCTGATGCGGAGGAGAATGCTGTCTTTTGGGACCCTAGCTTACAATTTAGTGCATTGTATCAGCAGTGGCATTGATGTCTGAATTTCACCCCCTCTTTGTATTTTCAGGGAGAATCAAGTGAAAACAGTCTATATCCACAAAAGTAACACCAAAGTAACTAGATACGAGTTAGCTCTTTAGATGTTCAATGAATAAGTAGAAAAGAGGTGGCAACGCTTCCACTTAAGTAGAGTACTCTGAAAAGCAATTATTACAACATACAGAGTTCAAGTTCAAACTCATATTTACAATGAGTTAGCTTTGAGAAGATTTGATCACTGAATACCAATAGGTAAGATTATTTAAAGTTTCTCCAATGTTTGAAGCTACTCTTGCATTACACCATCCACACACTCATGTATGGCAACATGTATGTATGTTTGGTAAATAGAAGGGTGAAAGAACAGATCCTTGCATTGTCTCTGACCAGTGTATACCTGGGGCCATGCGTGGGGTCCAGGAACTAGAGAGTGTTCATCCTCCCATGAACAGATGCCTCCCTTTAGCATTCCGGCCTAAGGAGTTGAAATTTTTTCTGAGTTAACTGCAGTGAGCCTTCCAACCCTACAGTGTTTGGAATTTTTCCCAACAGGCGCTACTCTAGCCTGGTGGCTGCTGAGCGTGGTCATCGTAACCTACAGTTCACTGGTCCTTTGGGTAAGTCAGTTGGGCCTGGGAAGGTAGAACAATAACTATACTTAAATCGAAAGACCTGGGTTACGATCCTGATTCTCCCACCTCGCATCCATGCCAACTTGATCAAGCCTCTGTTTTCACATCTGTTTGATGGGATAATCATACCAGGCCTGCTCAAGGTTTTTATGCAATTCAACTTAGATACTGGATGGGAACAATGGGAATACATTTTACGAGTTGTACCATGTTGTATAAATATTTGGGATTGATTTATGTTCGGCAAAATTTACACTTTTACCTTAGATGCTATTCGGTGAATGCCACAGGCCTTCTGAGACCGCAGCAACACACATAACACACACACACGCATCAGCCTCTTGAACCTAGGTTTGCACTTCACACAATTACTTTAGCTGCTAAGGAAAAGAACCAAATCTCAAAAGATGCTCAACCCACAGCTTTACTTCTGTGAGGACTTTTTATGCTACCACCTTCAACCTAGATTCACAGCAATACGCATGCCGGCAGGTCAGGGAACTCTACTTAGCAACCCAGCCTCAATTCCAGGTCAGTTGGAGCCGAGCCATGGGATTGCACTATTCGTCCAGGATAACCAATTACTTTCCTTCCATGATTAAACATCTTTGGAAAAATATTGTTTTTCTTTGTTACATAACCCAAAGTTCAAATTCTTTTGTTCTTGAGGTCTCTGCCAATGAATGGAAGCTCAAGTTCACTGCCTGCCGTCCAATACTTTTTAAGAGCCCCATTGTAAGAAATAATGTTCATGGATGATTGCCTAAAAGATATGAAGAACTTCTATTTCTCTAGATACCCTAAATTGTATCCGCACACCAAGCCAAACCACGGAAAAGCTGCAGGCTTAGGCTGAATCGTTCTGGCCCTGTGTTCAGTTGGTTTTACTGAATTACACTTTGGCAGTGTGCCATTGGCTTGCATTGAGGGACATTACAAGAAACAGTCCTATAAAAATTGCTAGTGCAGGGAAGATATTTCCACTGTGTCCCCACACTGAGCCTTCGATGAGAATCAATGGAGAAATTTCCCTTGGCTCTTAGTTCCAGCAAAAGCCTGTTTCTTTTGAGCAACTGGCTTTTTCTCATATGGGTATAGCAAAGTTCACAGTTCCCTTTTTGCTTTGGCATCTAGGAAGCTCAGAGTCAATTTTTGTCCAACCCCTAACAACTAACGGTACATAAACTCTATATGAACTAACTGTTCATGGTCTTATATTATTTTTCATCCCTTATATTCCCTACACTTTCTTTTCTATGTAGTGTGTGTTGGGGTAAACCGCCCCGAATCTTTTTGAGAACAAATGTGTATGGAACTCATTGGCCCTGCATAAGCCTCTTCTAGATCCCAATCTGCCTTTCCGGCCTTGTCTTTGGCCACTTTTTACCTTGAATCTGTGCTCCAGTCACACTGAGCCACGTCACGCCTTCACGGTGCTGTGCTCTTTCGTGTTGTTCTACACCTGCCTATGTAGGTTCCCCTGCCTGGAATACCCTCTGCCTGTCTCTCAGTCAACCAAAAGCCTGGCAGAACGCAAGAGTCCCCATCTCTGTTCCTGCCCAGCTTTTCATCCACACCATCAGCTTATCACATACATTATACAGTAGACCAGGTACACCCCTCTGTCCTTTGCTAGATCATAAACCCCTGGAAGGCAATGCCATTTGCACTTGTCTTTGTATCTCCAGATACAAAGTTCCAGATGTACAACAGGTCCTCCACAAACATTGGTAAAATTAATGAGTAAATGAGAGCTCCTGTTCCAGCACCAGCACATGGGACCCTTCTGATGTTTGTTACCAAGGTTGATAACAAAATGCATTTCAACATTCACAACCTGGTGGTGGCTGCTAGAAGCACAAGTGCAGGTGATGCCATCTTCCAGAAGGTGGGGTACCAGTCCTCAGAGCAGACCCCAATCCTCCAACTCTCTTCTAGAGACAGCAATACCTGGATGCTCCCACCGCCCCGCCCCACTACCACCTATGGCATTTGCTACTTGGTCAGTTTCAGCTGTTTGCCATTGGTGAGGCTAACACCAAAACAGCAATCATGGGAAGCCAGAAACAGAAAAAAGTGCAGCTGATTCTGGTTTGTGATTCTAGAGGCCAGAGGACAGGGGCCCAGGAAGGGGGATGGGAGGCAGCCTGGTATCCTGGGGGCAAATATCTATGCATATGAGTGCAAAGGAAAGTTAACACCAGAAACCAATTACTCAATCAATTTTCCAAACACTGGGGTGGAAACGATGCTTCTCCAGCCTCCCTTTGTTCTTCCAGTGCCAGAATAGTGTTTCTCGTTTGCTCAAGAATCCAGAATATTCTTAGGATGATGAAATAGAACATGAAAAGAGCATCACAGTGTTCTCAGCAGAATGCTGCATCGCGACACATTAAAAGGGCCTTGCACAGCAATGTTCAATACGACAAGCAGTTACTTTCTACCTTGAAGGTTTCCCATTTTTGCCTCTTGCTTTGGTGTTTGCTTTCCTTCGAAATCTGCCAATAAAACTAATGGGATTATTACTGTTTCAACAGGAAGACCACTGAATCCAACGCCTCCATTTTACAAATGCACAAGCTGAAGCCCTGTCAGATACAATGACTTGACCAAGGCCACACAGACCAAGGCGGCAGAACCAATACTGGACCCCCAGCCCACCGTTCCTCCCAGGACACCATACCAGCTGCCTCTTTTTAGGCATCCAACAAAAAGCAAGTACAAATAACCAGAAGCTCCTGGGAGAAGAAGCCAGTCCATTTGTTTCCACGTTGATGCCAACTCAGTCCAAAAAACTCTGGCATTAAAGGGCTAACAGACTTAGTTGATGGACCCAGCAAGTGATTAACGAGTAAGGGACTAAGGTTGTAAAGAGATGCTGTATCTTCAAGCTTGGCGTCTGGGACTGGTTCGACAAACACTCTGGGAGAGCCTAGCACTGACCCAGTTGCTGGAAGGAGATGAGGTGATTGAAAGCCAAGTGTGGAAAAATGCAGCAGAAACCTAAGACTCAGACCTCCTGCTCTGCTGACGAACGTGTTATGTAGGTCACTTGGCAACAGGACATGGCGTGCATCAGCAGAAAGACACTCGGGATTTCTGCAGTTGAGGTGGGAGGGCACAGGGCCCTACAAACAGTTCACAGTTCAGTTGGGAGTGTCACAAGGAAGGCGAGAGTGTCCGTGCCTTACAGTCTCAATTCTGCCACAACAGGCCGTCTCATCCCCAATTTTAGGGGCCAAGGGTGTCCACGATCTCTCGGCACACACAACACAAAGGGCAGGCTCGTGAGAGGTGTACCAACTCAACCACAGAAAGAACACTAGACATTTTTGAGTTTCTGATTGTCTTTTTTTCAAACAGTAAAAACACGGATAATAATCCTTCCCAGAAAAATGTGAGGTTAAAAGTTTAATCTGAGTTCACAGCACACACATTCCAAGGGGGGCACCGTACTTGGGGAAATTACTCACCTAGAGTTTATGTAAGTTCCGAGGCGATTAGAGTCAGCCGACAAATTGGAGCCAGAACACGTTTACATTTAAGGCTTAAAATGTAGATTCCTCTTACGGAAGAAAGAAGGGTGTCGGGGGTGGGAGGTGGAGGGGGGGAAATCACCCACCACGCAATGTTTCTTGTTAAGGGACCAGACTCCATTAAGTGTCAGTCCGTCATCTCAAAGAGTGTGGAAGATGCCAATACACGATCCCCCTCTGCCCGTCCCTCTTAAAAAGCGCACGTCACATCTGCTTGCAATCAGCATTTATCTCGCGGCGTGCGTCTGACTCATTGGGAAAACTCAAAGCACATGTCTATTCCTGCTGAGGCGCCGGCCATTACCATGCAATTTACAGGTCCTATGCAACCCTGAGCACACGGCCAAGGAGCCGGTCCCGGCTGGGTTTGATGACTTTGCTACCAGCTTCACAAATGGAGGTGACACCCGTGTCAGCCTCCACGGAGCTCTCTTGTCACTTCCCAGCCCCAGTCACAATGAATGCTTCTCCTTCTTTGGTGAGGAGCCCAAAGAGAAAGTGTTTGGGAAAGAGTGGCCACATGTAACTAATGGGGAACATGTGGCTTGTTAGTTTCTGGAAGCAAACGGCATGCGTGCAACCCCTCCAAAAAAAGCCTTGGTCAAAAAACAAAATCAAAGTATTCTTTTTTCCGAATGCCTGCAGTCTCTGGGAGAGAGCTTGGTGACTGCAGCACACTTTTCACCTGGGTTTCTCGCCACCACCTAATCTGATTTCAAGCAGCCTCTCTAACAACACTGAAAGGGAGTGCAGCGTGAACCTACTTAACCGTGGCCTATACCAAGCCACACTCCGGGTTGAAAAGTGAAAATTCATCAGACTTAGCATTTTGTCTGCTGGATCTTTTTTTGTTGTTGTTCTGATTTTGGCTCTAGTCGGCCACAAGTCACAGCAAGGTCATGGCCATAGCGGGTCCACAGAGGTGCCTTTGTGTAAGTTATAAAAAGGTGACCCCTCCAGTCAGCTCAGCCCTTCTGGGAGCCTTTCTGCAAAGCAAAACCTGCACCAATGAATGTTGCAGCACTGGCAGGAGCCTTTCCTTTCCAGAAATCTTGAAAAGTGATGGACACTCTAAAGTGTGTTCACCTTAACTGGAAAAGGCCACACCAGGCTGTTAAAATGCAAGGGGCCAAAGGCTCGAAAAGAAGTCTACCATGTACCCCTGTCTGTGTTCTCGGAATGCTGGACCTCTGCAGGGAGAGGCTGGCATGAGTTATCTAGACCCGATGGGCTTCCATCTGGCCAGGTGACCCTGTAGTATTCATTTTGCTCTAGAAGCACCTCCTAGACGGAACTGGTTCCTTTGGTGAGGTGGCGTCCACTTTCCTTGGGTCCTTCCTTAGTTCTGAGTACCTCTGGAAAGATGGGAGATTTCCTGTCCTCCTGGTTTGTGCAGAACGTACTCCCCACTCTTCTCATCAGTGGCCTGTATCTTCCCTCAGACTTTGCAGGCAGGCCTGTCCTCTGAGGCCACCTCTACCTTTGAACATGCCACCAACCTTTGACCATCAATGTCAGAAGATGCCATTTCCTAGAGCAGTGGGTTCTAAGCATTTTGAACATATATCCTCCAAATCCTTATTATTTTTATTGTTGTTGTTGTTGTTGTTTTTGCAGTACGCGGGCCTCTCACTGTTGTGGCCTCTCCCATTGCAGAGCACAGGCTCCGGACGCGCAGGCTCAGCGGCCATGGCTCACGGGCCCAGCCGCTCCGCGGCATGGGGGATCCTCCCGGACCGGGGCACGAACCCGTGTCCCCTGCATCGGCAGGCGGACTCCCAACCACTGCGCCACCAGGGAAGCCCCTTATTATTTTTTTTATTCTTTATTTGTTAACATATACATTATCAACACAGGCTATTACCATTATTTAACAGTTCAAGGCACAAAATAGATTTTGAGATTTATCATAACCATTATCCATGTAAATTTTCATCCAGGTTCCCAGTGACATTTTAAAATTTTTGGAGGTTTTTGGCCAACTGCTTATTAAATCAAATTAGATTGCCACTGTTTCTACCTTGTAACACTGTGACCTTGTAGTGTGGTTGGCAAACATTCTGCAGTGGGAGTAGCAGGAGGGCTACTTCTGCCATTTTTGTTCGGTTTTCTTGGGAACTGTATGATTAGAGTGTTATCTTTAATCCATGGTTCCTTTATAGGAGTCTTTTCAAGCCATGTGTCCCTTTTGTCAAGGTTAAAACTAGATAATACAACTGGTAAATACATTCAACCAGGCACAAGGAACCAGACACAGGACACTCCATGCCTTTGAATTGGAAAACTTGGAGACAAAAGACTAAAGACTGGCCCATTCATTCACTCAGGGTTAATAACAGGTCAGGAAAAAAAAAGCAGAGGGAGCTTTTTTGGGGGCTGCCAAAAAAATGCTACTTTCACAGTTGATTCCACATCTACATCATTTCTGGTTTAGAGCACTTCCCAACAAAGGAAGGGAAGCGACAGATACCAAACATGTCCCAGTGTCTCAAATGCCTCTAAAGGGAAGCAGGTAAGGTATACGACCTAACTTCTTAGGTTTAAAGCAACCCAAATCAGGGCCTGTCTTCACACGTCTTTCCTCCACAGAAGGTCAGGGAAGCATGGGAACCACGAGACAGTGGAGGGAACCATGCCGTTCCTCCTCCCATTGGCCCGTGCTGCCTCTCATCTGGCAACAGTAATATCTACAGTCTTAACACCTCCAGTAAACTGATTTTTGTCACCCCATTCTGGGTTTGAAAAAATGAGAGCTGCTATAGGCACATTCAATCTCAAGGGTCCCAACTGCTAGTTTTAGAGGGATGTTGCTACCACCGTCAAGGTGAGAGGAACAAGCAGCCCATTCCCTTTCCGCCCACTTCTATGGTAAAAACTCCAAGTCAGCAGATTTCTCCACTGTTGCCAGTGAAGACTTTTCTCTAATGCTTGAAAACAACCGGCCGTCCTACCCAGGCTCCCTGGGAAGGTGGGAGCAGCTCTGCTCACTCAGTGGGTCCTGATGCAGGGAAGGGCCCTGGGGGAAGGGTGGGCGGCTGCCTGTAGCAAGGTCCAGAAAACCTCAGGATGGGAAAGGAGGGCTCAAGCTAGGGAGGAGTTAGTTAACCATAAGCCGACTCTAAGTTAGCTTATACACTGAACTATCCAACTCAGTGGCATCCACAGTGAAATTCATAGAAGTCAATAATTATATAAAGAACGAGAAGAAAACTGACATTGAAGCCAACGAAAGACAGGAACAGAGACAGGCAAAACCTCCATGTTTTCTGGGCCGGCGGGAGATATGTAAGCTAATGGCTTTGCTCTCATCCACATGCTGCCTCTTTTCTCGCTACTTGGAGGTGTTCATATACCCGTGGACTTAAATAAGACAAGAAGGAAAGAATCAAATGCCAGCCTATATGCAGTATCCAGACCTGAAACCTAACCTAAACATATCCAGATTCCTCTGATCTTGTTACTAATTTAAGACAAGAGCGTAGGTCCAAATAATGCCAAGCATCTCAGGGCCACCCATGGAAACCAGGCTACTCTATCAGCAGCTCAAGGCACTATTTATAAAAAAGCAAAACCAACCAAACAAGACAACCCAAAACAACCCAAACCCAAAATGCCATCCCGGAAAATGCACAACAGAGTCTGAGGTCGAGAACATTTTCTACCCTGCTGGTCTCAGGCCAAGTGTAAGATGCTACTGACAGAATGAACTTCAGACAGCTGGCGGGGGTTGGGGGGGGTGACCCCGGCACTAGAGACCCAGTGGGTGTGTGTGGCCAGGAAGAGGGGGCTGCGGAGCAGCTCGCTTAAAAGGATCCTTCTCCTCTGTCCCCGGCTCTTGCTGCTAGAGTGTCCTTTCTTGTCAAACCAGCCCCGAGAGCAGCCCGAGCTCTGCCACCCCATGTCATGTCATTCACTAATTTATTCATCCATTTAGCAAATATTTATTGAACTCCTCTGAAGGGTCAGGCCCTGGGGATGCACACATGAATGGGACACACATGGCCTCTACCTTCATCTGAAGCTTTCTCTAAGTCTCTCTGGCAGGTTGCTGGCTTGCGTTTTCACAAGGCAGACGCTGTGGGGTAGAACTGTGCTTTGTGTTCAGTAAGTGGGGTTTTTCAACCCAGGCTGATGCCCGCTGCTTGGAAGGAGCAGGCCCCTGCCCCGGCCTGGGCTGGATGTGTGGGGAGAAGCATGGTGGGAAATTAATTTTCATCTGCTTCACAGTTTGCTTGGGACTAACCCAACCTAGGACAGAGCCCCCATCTTGGCTCAATCCACAGACAGCCCTTGTTAGAGGGCGTCTCGGGGTGGGGGACTGGAGAGGCTCTATTTATTCAGGGTCTACAGAAAGTCCCATGACAGTTTCAGCAAGGACTTGCCATTCTCTCTTAGTATGAGTAGAGAACCCTCTTCACCTCCATCTGTGTCCCCAGCACAGGTCTGCTGGTAGTGCTGGGAGGAATGAAACTGCAAAAAAAGGCTGGGGCAAGTGGGTATCTAGCAGATGGAAAAGGCCCAGATAATCTGGATAATCTCTGTGCACCGGACGATGATGTGCCCTCAGAGTGGAGCAAGTTTCAGTCTAAATCAGGCCAATTCTGTGTTCAACAGTTTACAGGCTAAATGGATCCTTTTAGTCTGTCATAAGTTCATGCACTTGGAAGGACCAATAATGTAGACTTAAACATGCCATAAACTTAAAGGAAACGCGGGTCCAGGGCGTGAGGAGAAATGAGCTATTACTCCTCCTCTGGCAGGGAAAGGCCATTGTATTTCATGTATGATTTGACCATGCTTCAGGAGAGCCATTTTGGCTTTAAACGGCACATTTCTTTCTTCTCTATTAGGCTTCCTGAAGGGTTATTTTACCCCCAGGTACTTTCTTACACTGAGTAGTATTTCATTTGTGTTGCACAAACCCAGAGGTCTTGCAGAGATCTCAGGAATACTTGGTATGTCACTAACGGTCAACAACCAGCAGACTGTGGTTCTGGAATCCTGAGATGCACACTCGGATCTGTGATGGATGTTTATAACTCTCGGGATGTGTCTTCAATCATCGCAGAAATGCCTGAGCACGTGGCTGTTGGTTGTGCAACGTGAGACGTGACTGACAGTGTCTCTTAAGATGGGCATTTGTGCCATTATTTATTATTGTTCTGGTAACGTTTACTATTTCAGAGTGCTTGTTGTTCTGTTCTAAGAAATAACAATTTGAGTATGGATTCTTTTTCAAAGTAAGTAGCCTAAACCTCCTTTCCCTGAGTTTTGGAGCAAGGCAGCATCTGGGAACATATGGTTACAGCTTCCTGAAAAGTAAACTGTCCTTCCTTATTTTGTTAAAATGCATTCTTTATCCCTAGTGAAACCAAGATGAGATTAGTTCATGGAATTTTATTTCCTTGGGACTTATCTACATGGGGACATGAATCTCATTAGAGCCTCTGAAGGCAAGGGCTAACAGGATGCAGACCACTTTGCACATGGATGTGATCCCCGCTCAACAGTTCTCACCTAGGAACTGCATATGCTCAGTTGTGATACTATCTGCATCCAGGCTGGTTCCAACCTCCTTAGTATTTAGGTATTTTAAATTAGTTATTCATCAGTGAAATCAAATATTTTTATTTGCATTATAGTGCTTCAGATCTGTCACTGCTCATGCGCCACATGGCATGTGGGATCTTAGTTGCCCAACCAGGGATCGAACCCATGCCCCTTGCAGTGGAAGCACGGACGCTTAACCACTGGACCACCAGGGAAGTCCCCCTGGCTGGTCTTTTAGATAATTCCTCTATAAAATCCCCAGCAACTCTGTCAGTCAAAGCCATGCAGTTACCTTCGGCTTCCTTAAAGGATTCAACCCTTATTCCAGGGGAAACAGACCAGGTTTTCAAAAAGCAAAACTGTTTTCGACTCCTTAGTTGCTCATGAAAGCACAATTATTACCAACAGAAAAGATACTTTCTAACTGGCACTAAGAACTTGTCCTCAGTGTTCTGTGATATCTGCAACTGAACGTCTCCAGGTGTCATGGGGAGGGCCAGGGCCAGGGCTGGGCTTAGATTCACAATGCATCCTCTTGGTACCCAACGTTCTTGATTATGAAGTTGGGCTCTCTTCTCCCTTAGAGATCCTCTAAGAAGTACCTCAAGAGAATATGCTCAAAAATTTGCTTCAGTATAATTATTGGGGGCATGGCAGTGGCCACACCGTGTCATATGAGCTTCATAGCAGACTTCAAGCCCTCTTTCTTCAGGGTCCAGGGACAGGAAGGCTGAAAACCATCTGTGCTACGTGGTGACCTGGAATTCAGAGGACCCAAGAGGGCCTGAAAGGGACATTTGTCTTCTGGAGCAGGTAACACTGGGCTTCAACAAAGGCCTCCCTCCTAAGACAGCAGAAAGAGTTCTACTCTGGAAGGCACAACAAATGGTCGGAGTTCAACCATGGCATCACCGTGGCTAATGGTTTCCTCACCTGTAAAACGAGGGTTTGGGTACATTCAACAAACTTCTGAACCCCTTCCGGTTCTCATTTGTGTGACTCTGTAATTCTCTTCTACATAGAATTATACCCTAGCAGACCATGGTAGAGCAAAACTGTAACATAACAGTACAAAAGAGGGTATTTATGACAGTTAACCATGGCCAAACAATACAAAGGCTACCAGAAGTGAGGCGAGAAGGTGACTTCTCATGACTCCTTTACTGCAGAGATCTAAAAGATCCAGGAGAAGTTTTGCCTTGTGAGATGTTCAACCTTCACGTAATAAGGGTCTTAGCGGTAGGTGAATTAGGGCTATCTCCATGACTGGTATAACGATCCCACTTCTCCGCCTTGGGCAGCAGTACTAGTTTGTTCTTTGCCTTCAGGTGTATGTTTGGGAGCCTCTTGGAGGGTGAGTCATGTGCACAAAAGCTAGAAGCACATAAATAAGGCACAAAGTGACTAAGCAACCATGGCCTGAGTGACCACTTCGGGAGAGCATCTAATTGTTTCACAGCAAGTGTCTGACGGTGCCCCTGTTCCTGACAGTGAGCCATCTGGATTCACTTCTCCTTCAAGGGTTAATTTACTTTGCCCTTAAAACGGCGTTTTTTCAACTTTCCATCTATAGTCTTAGCACTCAGAAGAATGCTAATCCTACCGAGAGGACTTTGAGACACTTGGTTCCTAGGCTTTAGGAAACAAAGACTGAGAGCTATGTATGACCAGCTTAGGAGAGACCTTTTGAATGTAAGAAGTACAAACTAGATCAGGGATGACACAATAATGATAGAAGGGCTCAGCCTGGGACTTCCCTAGTGGTGCAGTGGTTAAGAATCCACCTACCAATGCAGGGGACACAGGTTCGAGACCTGGTCCAGGAAGATCCCACATGCCCCAGAGCAACTAAGCCCATGCACCACAACTACTGAGCCTGTCCTCTAGAGCCCATGCGCCACAACTACTGAGCCTGCGCTCTGGAGTCTGCGAGCCACAACTACTGAAGCCTGCACACCTAGAGTCCGTGCTCTGCAACAAGAGAAGCTCCCACGATGAGAAGCCTGTGCACCGCAACGAAGAGTAGCCCCCGCTTGCCACAGCTAGAGAAAGCCTGCGCACAGCAACGAAGACCCAACGCAGCCATAAATAAATAAATGAATGAATAAATGAATTTATAGTAAAAAAAAGAAGGACTCAGCCTGGACCAGAGCCACTGCCTAAGGGCAACCAGGTCCTTAATGAGTGGAACTGGTAACTAATAGCAAACCCCACCTTATCTTCTGTGTGGTTTGTTGTATGTACACATGAGTGGCAAATCGTGTAAGGTCTTCACTTATCACAGAGTGTGATTTCAACCACTCCCAAGAAATCCTTTTGTTGTCTTCATACAGACCCTGTGTTAAAAAACAAGACAAAAACACACAAACCAAACAACTTTCAGGGGTTGTTATAAATAGATTTGAACACAGGTGACCATAAAAGACAAGACTCTGATGCCCAGAGTGGGAAAATTCAGGCTAGCAGCACCCACCTGCCCCACCCTTGAATACACAGAACACGGACAGCACTGGGTGTGCTAACACTATACACACTTGCATAGAGGCACTAAAGAACAGTATATTAAGCAAAGAGTGTTTTGTTGGTGGTATTTGTTTTATTTTCAGTGATGATTTACTGTCCAACCTTCTGAAAAGACAGTTTTAACTGAAAACATATCCATCTAATTTATTTTGGAAATCTCTATCAAAAAGATAAATGGGCTTCCCTGGTGGTGCAGTGGTTGAGAGTCCGTCTGCTGATGCAGGGGACACAGGTTCGTGCCCCAGTCCGGAAAGATCCCACATGCCACGGAGCGGTTGGGCCCGTGAGCCATGACCGCTGAGCCTGTGCGTCCGGAGCCTGTGCTCCGCAACAGGAGAGGCCACAGCAGTGAGAGGCCCGCATACCGCAAAAAAAAAAAAAAAAAGATAAATGGAGTTGATGATTACAGTTGTATTTCCATTAGCTAATCAAAATGATGAGCTGAGGAAATTATCCAGTTTGGTCAAAGGTAAGAGGATAGTTATCCTTTCAAATCTAAAATGTCCACAGTGCCAATTTCACCAGGTCATTGGGCAGCCTTCTGATTCACCTGAAGCCAGGTAAACATGGTGCAGGGTTGGCTCACCTGTCGTTCTCACATTCCTATAGTATTAAAAAAAGGGGGTGGGAAGAGGTTTTCTTTTGCTGCTCTGGAATTGGAAGAACCCCAAGATCCAGCCCAGGTCATTTTCCCTTTTTCCCCAAATGTATTTCTAGTTGGTTTATTTTTTTAACTTATTTTAGGTAAAATGAGAATAGCAAAACCACATGAAGATTAAGCATGAAATGGAAACTGTGATGTCTTCAGCTTCACACACAGCAGCACCAACGTGCTTGTGTAATACAGTAACGAAAGCACTGCTAGCTGAACTTCGGTGGCTTCTTTTGATCCCTTGAAATCTGTTTATTCCCTTGAACTGGAATAATTCCTGTGGCTTTGTTTGTTTATTAGCAATTGTTTTTCAAAGTTTGGAAAAATGTAGCCCAAAAAAAAGAAGGAAAGAAAAGCAAGTGATAAAACAAGAATATCATTCCTCTGCCTGCTATTTACAAGACACTAAAATGAATTAAAATTTACTCTAATAATCTCCAAGAATCTCCAAGTGCCATTTCATATGTTTAAAGATATTATCAGTATGATAGAAATTTATGGGGAACTGGATTATAGTGTTGTAAACCAAGGCTTCTTGTGACCAAGTCATGAACTTGTGTTCCTGAGTGAAACAAAATATTCAAAAGACAGGATGGAGCCACATATTGATTTAAAGTGGGACTAAGGATGGGGCTGTATAAACTGAATGAAAATTAGCTACCACTGCACAGGCCTTTCAACCAGGCAGATCCATCCATTCATGGCCACATGGTAAGCAGCCATAGAAAAAGAGTCACGGATTGCAACAGTGGAGACTTCTGGTCTACCTTTGCATCTGCATCTCTCTTTCACCCCATCCCATCCTGTTCTCCTGGCTACCTCTGCTGGGCTTCTGAACCTTTGACTTTGCCCTCCTCTCTGGCTCCCTGCTTGCCCCTTGGACTGGCATGGGACAGTGGCCTGGCGCTCAGTGCTCTCTAGGACTGGCTTGCAACCCTCTTTGGTTCATTTTTCTCTTGTCTCTTTGGGTAATCACTTCCCCACTCAGGGCTGGGCTCTAGACCCCAAGTTCAGCTTTAGCCAGTACCCTGAGCAGACTGACCCCAGACACCCCTGAGACGACTGGACAATGTGAGTTAACAGTGGGCACCTTATATTAAGGTGCCTGTACTCCCCAGGCTGCCCTTCCTGGGATGGGACCACAATTACCTGAGAGGGGTGTCCATCCAAACCCCATCTCAAAGGCATGCCTTGTGATGTCTCCAGGGACCTAAAGTATGAAAAAGCTCAGAGACGGAAGGGTGTCTAGAAGTCTTAGTCAGAAATGGAGTGTGTTAGGCAGGGTTCCCCAGAAAAACAGAACCCATAGGGTGCATAGGAATTGGTTCATGCAATTGTGGAGGCTGAGAAGCCCCAAGAGCTGCGGTTGGCAAGCTGGAGACCCAGGAATGCTGATGGTTTAGCTTCAGTCTGAGTCTTAAGGCCTGAGAACCAGGATAATGGTCACTGAGACACTAATAAAAGGTCAGCACAGTGCCTGGCCCCTGATAGGATTACAGCAAATGTCAGTCTCTTCCTCTAACTCCATAAGAATCAAGTCTTATTAAAATCTGAGAAACAGAAACATTCATATCATACATGTAATCCACCTGTGTTTTCAATAAATAAATAATACATCACATACTGCACTGCCTTTAGCAGTCTTTCTTTTCAATCACTATCTTGTACTAAAAACTCCTGTAGTTCACAAACAGGAAAAAAAAAAGATGTCAGATTTTGAACGTGGAAAGGAACAAATGCAGGATTAAACTTGAATTATTCATAGCTGTCTCAAAGTTGAAACTCTCCAAGGAATTCAAGTATTGCCAAACATCGAGAAAAAGAAAAAAATGGGGAAAGCAAAAAAGAAGGAGAGAGATTTAAGCTTATGTAAGTCGAATTTCAGAGACACGAAATAGGTCTAAACTCATTAGTGTGTATGGGGCTCCTTAGGAAATAATTTTGCTACAACTTATTTCACACTAAAACAGGGGTTGAAATGCCTGACTCAGAAAGGACTGTGTTCCATAATTATGACCAGCTTATTAACCTTAAACAAAGTCAATGCTTTTTCACAACTGAAAGAATATTATCTGGATATTCTGCATGCAGACAAATGTTTTAGGCTCTAAAAGAAATGTCTCCTTCTCTCCAAAATGCAAGCATTTCTATAAAGAGTGTTGATGAGTTGCTTTACTTATGATTCTGTAGGTATTTATTTACTACTGGAATCCGTCTGTTATACCATGGGCACACTTAACACAGCAATACTGGAACATGTTAGCATTGTGGAATCTCACTAATTTGATCCTATAGGTATTTATTAATAACCTCCTATAAGTAGAGGACGCCTCCCTGTTGATGCAGTTATATCTACATTTATACACATAACCACACATATCTGAATAGGCTTCACCTAACGGATTTGGAGTTGCATGGGATTTACTAGGCATGGGCACACAAAAGAAGCAGGAAAGACCATCTCTGTGTCAGTGAGCTCACAAGCTGACTGAGGCCTGTGGTGGGAGAAAAATGCGGGCAAGACCGGCCTCAAATCCTGGCTCTGCCAATTATTAGCTGTGTGATCTGGAACAAGTTACTTAATTTCTCTGAACTTCAGATCTCACCTCGGTAAGTCAGGGTTAATAATACCCTCCCTGTAGCGTTATTCTGAGGATAAAGTGAAATTATGCGTAAAGTGCCAAGCACGTGGTAGACACTTTTCTTCTTACATAAATCCTAGAAACAAATGTTTCCTGCAGGTGGTTTGGTGCCCTTCTGGTTTGTTAAGTGATGCCGCATGTGCATAAAATACTGAGCTTGGAAAACCAAGCTGACTAAAAATTAAAGCTTAGGACTCCTGCTTCCAGGAGGATGAAGTGGACACACTTTCTCCCATCTCTCCTGTTAAGTATAACTAAAACCCTGGACATTAGATTTAAAACAAATTTAAGAAGACTCTGATAGGTGGAGAAACGAAGGCAGACTAGCTAGGGATCTCAGGACCCATGGCACAACACGGTGGTGAGTTGTTCTTTCTTTTTGTTTCACATGCCCCATAGTTAGAATTGAAGCCAGCAACTCTAACCAAAGTTAGAAACACCAAAGGGCACAGAGGAAAAAGGTCCCAACAAGAGCCTGCTCTCTCAAGGAAAGGGGCAGCCTAGCAAGTCCGCAGACATTTAAATAATAAAAGCTGTGCTCCAGCCAAATACCACACACACAAAAAAATACCACACACACTAGAGGTAGGTAGGCCCTACCTCTACCCATGCCAGCCAAGCCCAGGTGGGGAGCCTAGACTTCCCCACCGTGAGGTGCCCCAACACCCCTCTGGAGTGGTGTCAGAGAATGCCCACTGGAGAATCAGGACTCTCACCATTGCCTAGTGATAACAAGGCCACCCCACTGTGGGGTCAGAGGAGACCACGGAGAGAGCTGGAACTTCCACCCTTACCCAGGATTGATGCTTTGTAATGAGCTATGAGGATAATGAACAAAATGTCACCCCTCAAGTGTCAATGGAGGCTGAGTGGGGGACCTGGATTTCTGCCCCCACCTAAGCAGTGAGGTGGTGCCCACCCCTTCCCTGTCAGAGAGAGCCAGCTAAAAACGGATTTCGGTAAGACCCAGAGTCTCATAAAATAATATGAAAATATCCCAGTTTCATTTGAAATCACTGTCATACCAAGAAGCTGAAAAATCTCAAACTCAATAATAAAAGGACAATCAATAGATACCAATACCCAGAAGACACAGTTTAGGATTCCCTGCCAGGAATTTTAAAGCAGTCATGAAAACTTGCTTCAATGGGCAATTATGAATGTTTCAAACAAATGAAAAAGATAGAAAACCTCAGAAAGGAAATGGAAAGTCTCAGCGAAGAAACAGATGACCTAAAAAAAAAAAAACAAAAAACAAGAATCAAATGGAAATTTAGAATAAAAAGAACACAGTAACCAAAATAACAAGCTGATTGGAAGGGCTCAACAGCGAATGGAGGGAACAGAGGAAAGAACCAGTGAACTGGAAAGTAGAATAGTATTTTATCTGGAAAACAAAAAGAAAATAGATTGAAAACAAGATGAGCCTCAGGGACCTGTGGGACCAAAACAAAACAAAACAAAACAAATCTAACACTCATGTCATCAGAGTTTTGAAAGGAGAGACGAGAGAGGAGGTGGAAGAGTACTTGAAGAAATAATAGCTGTGAAAACTTCTCAAATTTGGCAAGAGACATAAACCTACAGATTCAGATGCTGAATGAGCCCCAAACAGGGTAAAGCCAAAGAAATTCATGCCAAGACACATCATAATTAAACTTCTGAAAGCTAAAGACAGAGAAAAAAAATTGAAGGCAGCAAGAGAGAAACAACATTTTACTTGTGGGGGAAAAAACAATTCAAACAACAGTGGCTTTCTCATCAGAAAAATTGGAAGTGGAAACAATATTTTTCAAATGTGGAAAAAAACACACAAACAAATAAAACAACTAACCCAGAATCCTATATCTAGCAAAAATATCCTTCAGGAATAAAAGGGGAAACGAAGACATTCTTAGAGGATGGAAAACTAAGATGAGTTGTAGCTAGCAGACCTACTCAGAAAGAATAACTAAATAATTTTCCAAACAGAAAAATAAACAGAAGAGACCTGGAATGTCAAAAAAGGAAAAAAGAATAGCGTAAACAAAAATATATGAAAGTGCAATCGATTTTTCTCTTTCTCTTGAGTTGTCTAAATTATGTTTGATGGTGAAGCAAAAATTTTTGACAACGGTGCAAAAGCCATGCAGTGGAGGAAAGACAGCATTTTCAACAAATGGTGCTGGAGTAGTCACAGACAATTCTCACACCTTGTATGAAATTTAACTCAAAATGGATCACAGACTTAAATATAAAACATAAAACTTTTAGGAAAAAATTAGAAGAACATCTTTAGGATCACCAGATAGGCAAAAAGTTCTTAGATTTGACACTGAAACCACAATACATAAAAGGAAAAATTGATAAGTTGAACTTCATCTAAATTAAAAGCTTTGCCTCTGGAAAAATGTCTTGTTAAAGGGTTGAAAAGACAAGTTACAGGGTGGAAGAAAATATTTTCATACCATATCTCCAACAAGGAACTAATAGGGAATATAAAGAACTTGCAAAAACTCAACAGCAGAAAAGTGAATGATCCAATTAGAACACGGGTGAAAGACATGAAGAGACATTTTACCAAAGAAGACAGACAGATGGCAAATAATCACATGAAAAGATATCCAACATCATTAGTCATGAGAGTAATATAAATTAAAACCACAATTATATACCACAACACACCTATCAGAATAGCTAAAATAAAAAAGTGACATCTCCAAATGCTGGTGACGATGTGGAGAAAGTAGATCACTCACACACTATGTGGGAATGTAAAATGGTGCAGCCACTGGAAAACAGCTTGGCGGTTTCTTAAACAATGAAACATCCAACTACTATATGCAATGGCACTCCTGGGCATTTACCCCAGAGAAAGGAAGACTTGGGTTCATACAAAAATCTGTATACAAATGTTTATAGCAGCTTTATTCACAAGAGCCCCAAACTGAAGACAACCCAGACGTCCTTCAATGGATGAATGGTGAAACAAATTGTGATGTATCCATCTCATGGAATACTACTCACCAATAAAAAGGAATGAAGTACTGATATATGCAACAATCTTTTTTTAATTGAAAAAAAATTTATTATCTTTATTTTTTATTTTTTAAATCAATTATAGTTGATTTACAATGTTTAAGGTATATAACAAAGTGATTCAGTTATATATATATATATATTCTTTTTCTAGATTCTTCTTCATTATAGGTTATTATAAGATATTGAATACAGTTTCCTGTACTATACAGTAGGTCCTTGTTGGTTATCTATTTTATATGTAGTAGTGTGTATTTGTTATTCCAAATTCACAGTTTATCCCCCCCCTTTCCCCTTTGGTAACCATAAGTTTATTTTCTATGTCTATGAATCTATTTCATTTGTATCATTTTTTTAAGATTCCACATATAAGTGATATCATATAATATTTCTTTCTTTGTCTGTCTTATTTCACTTAGTTTGATAATCTCTAGGTCCATCCATGTTGCTGCAAATGGCATTATTTCATTCTTTTCTATGGCTGAGTAGTATTCCACTGTATACATATGCCACATCTTCTTTACCCATTCATCTGCCAATGGACATTTAGGTTGCTTCCATGTCTTGGCTATTATAAATATTGCTGCTATGAACATTGGGGTACATGTATCTTTTCAAACTAGAGTTTTTGTCTTTTCCATATATGTGCCCAGGAGCAGGATTGTTGCGTCATATGTTATTTTTAGTTTTTTAAGGAACCTCTATACTGTTCTCCACAGTAGCTGTACCAATTTACATTCCCCCCAACAGTATAGGAAGGTTCCCTTTTCTCCACACCCTCTCCAGCATTTATTATTTGTAGACTTTTTGATGATGGCCATTCTGACTGGTGTAAGGTGATACCTCACTGTAGTTTTGATTTGCATTATATGGAACAATCTTGATGAAGCTCCAGGGAATTATGCTCACGGGGGGAAAAAAGGGTATACATTGTATAATTCTGTTTATATAACATCCTTGAAATGAAAAATCACAGAAATGGACAGCAGATTAGTGGTTGGTGGGGATTAAGGAGAAGGTGGAGGGGAGGGAAGTTGGTGTTATCTATCTATATAAGAGAAATGTGGGAACCTGTGATAATGGACATTTTCTGTATCTTGACTCTACCGATGCCAACACTCCACTTGTGCTATTGTACTATAGTTCTGCAAGATGTTACCATTGGGGGAAACTGGGGAAAGTGTACAGAGAATCACTTTCTATTACTTCTTACAACTGCATGTGAATTTACAATACTATAAAATTTAATGCTCCAGAGACGACTTGCAAACTGGTAAAGAAAGTAAGCAAAAGCAAAACAAAGCAAGCAAACAAAAACCCAACTCTTATGCAAACATGATCTTTAAAGATAAAAGAGTCCTTACTTATCAACTTGTCTGATTTCTTAATCTGAAGTTGGCAAATGGAGGCCCAGAGGTGGACTGGTTTGCTCAAGGACAGACCTGGGACTCTGACCACCAAACAGTCTTGGTCCCACACACCGAGCCTGTGGGCCACAGTGAACACGTAATGTCTGTCTAGTTAAGAGGGGATGCAGGAACTGTTTCCTTATCTGAGCACAGACTATTTCACTTGAATTATTTCACTGCTTTTCTGCACCTAATAAAGCTACTGTCACAAAGACAAGGGAGTAGCCTTGATTTTAAAGGATGAATTCAAAACGCATTTGTGCAACCTTGGAATGAAGCCATTACTTATGATCATTCCTCTAGAATTACATACATTGTTCAAGTCAAGATGAGAACAATAAACATTTACATGAAGTTTTACAGTTCATTAACACCTATATATTCATTATTTCACTTGATCATAGCAACAACTCTATGTGGCCTAGGAATTATTGCCATCTCCAATTTTTAGATGAGGCAACTAAGGCACCATAAAGCTATATAACCAACCCAAAGTTAAAAACTAGCAAATGCAGAATGAGGGCGCCAACCTAGATTTTCTATCTTCAGTTACTGCTGCCTGTTCCTCATATCTGTTGTGTTCTCCCAGATCTAGGGACAAGATATACCTTAATCCTTACAAAGCTAACCCCATCCTGGATGGAAATTCCACTCTCCAGACCCGAAGTTAGGCTTAATTCCTTACCATCCTGACTCCAGATCTTCTCTGCACCATCCAGTCATTCTACACAACAACATGCTCTTATTTTTGTGGCTAACTGAATTATAATTATTTGTTCAACTCTCTTGTACTAATCTTTGTATCTTCTATAATAGATACCCATTGACATGACTCATTTGTAAAAGTTGCCTTTCTTGTCTTGTTTGTACACTGGTCTATCTTATCTGATGACCTCTTTGAAATTTAAAGGCTTTTGGATTTAGACTCTAGAAGTTTCTACAAGGCACTGGCAAGCAGGTTATGTGTCACCACAGAAAAGGAATTGACTCTTCAGGAACTAAGAGAAATAGAATAAATAGCAGAGCTTTTCTGGCTACATGTGCAATAACGTGGAGACTTATTCAGTTGCCTGTCACAGTGACATATGCACCTGATTACATTGTAATTCACGTCTGTCTTTCTTCAACTACTCAATACTCTGGTGTTGAATATGTTAGGCTTATAGTAAGCTGGAATGAAGAAAAATAAATAAGAAACGATAGTCAATAGCACTAGTTCCTGGTCAGGCTACTGAATTTCACTGCCCTCAAATGAGATATCATTACACTAGTAGATGTGGGTGAGATATTTATGGGGTAGAGAGATGACATTTAAACCTTTTTCTGGATTATCCAGTTCTTATGTTCTTCTTAAAGAGACATAAATATCTAACAGATCAAAATTCAAACCTGACCTGTTATGGTGTTGACCCACAAAAAAGTCAATCTGGGAATTGTTTCATCAAAAAGCAAAAGCCAACTGAAAATAGTAAAGGCCAGCCAGGAACATGGAGTGAAGTACTTATCACATGCTGGCTATGGTAGGTGACTGAAACATGAAACAGGACTGGGTTTTAGGAGATTTGGAAGAAAGGAAAAAAGAAAAATGAATCCACTCAGAGGTTGAAAAGAGAGTAAAGAAAGAGTGACCATCATGATATCTATGAGTTGTGGGTCTCTCTAACTACTCCCTCAATATTTTGATTAAATGTCTTATTACGATATCCTAGAGAAATTCCACCACTTACTTTAAGTGTCTTCTGTGCCTCCTTTCCAGTAGGGAATGGTTTTCCTTATGAGCAGGGAGGTAACGACGCTTTGGGACTCTTCCCCGCCCAGCTGTGTCCCCTCACACAGCAGGAACACTGTTCACAGGCTTCTCTTTCAGAGAGGGTCATGAGAAGCTCCAGCTCTAGGGAAGATCAAGTTCTGATATGTCTCTGTACTCAAAGCTTTTTAAACCAAGAATAACATTAAAGTTAGAAGACCTGTCTCACCCTGCATTCTCGACAGCATGAGATGACGTTTGGCTAATCAGGGGGGAGGTAGAAAAGGAAGGAGGGAGGGAAAAGGCATTCCAGGTAGGGAGTCCAGCAGGTGCAAGGGCATGGATGTGAGGGAGAGTGTGCCAGGTCTAAAGAACGGCAGGAGCTAGGTTCATTCATTTCACACGTCCTGTTGAGCACCCGGGCCAGGCATTATTCTAAGGGTTACAGTGACCAACCCAGACAAAGCCCCTGCTCCCATGAACCTGCCTCTGAGCTGGGCATAAAGAGGTGGGGAAGAGACGTAAAATAAACAAGTAAAGGAACATGAAATATACACAATGGAATACGACTCAGCCATAAAAAAGAATGAAATAATGTCATTTTGCAGGAACATGGATGGACCTAGATATTATCATACTAAGTGAAGTAAGCCAAACAGAGAAAGACAAGTATCACATGATATCAACTATATGTGGAATCTAAAAGGACAAAAACACACAAATGAACTTATTTCCAAAACAGAAAGAGACTCACAGACACAGAAAACAAACTTATGATTACCAAAGGGGAAAGGAGGTGGGGGAAGGATAAATTAGGAGGTTGGGATTAACATATACACACTACTATGTATAAAATAGATAATCAACAAGGACCTACTGTATAGCACAGGGAACTATACTCAGTATTATGTAATAATCTATAAGGGAAAAGAATCTGAAAAAGAATATATCAATATATTCAGATATATATATGTATGACTGAATGGTTGTGCTATACACCTGAAACTTACATGATATTGTAAATCAACTATACTTCAATAAAAATTTTTTTAAAAAGGAACATGAAAATATCAGATAGTGATGAGCAGTATGCAGAGAATCCACGTGGCTGCTTTGAGCTTGGGTCCTCAAGGAAGTGATTATTAAGAGGAGATTATTAAGTGATTATTATCAAGGTGATTATTAAGTGGAGATTGAATGACAAGAAACCAGTCATACCAAGAACACTGGGGAGAAGGAATAGCTAATGCAAAGGTCCCAACACAAGGAGGAGCTTGAAAAGAGAAAGAGGGTCAGGGTGGCAGTGGCGAAGGAATGGGGAGCTAGGAAACATGTCCTTAGCTCCAGTCAACATTCAGACACGCTGCTCACATCTAAATGGAAAAGGGGAGGTGTTTCTTAATGCTGTTTCACTTATTCCCTAGTCTCTCTGTGACACTTATAGATGTATGTGAGATATTGGCTCTACCCAAATATTCACCGACACAGGTTCAAACCCAGATTCCAAACCCCTGCCTTGTCCTTCTCTCCATCAGCCTGGCTCCCCTTCCCCAGAGCATAACCACAGATGAGCCACGTTCCCAGGGCCACTGTCAACATGTCAATCAAGTGACGTGAGCAGAGTCTTGCCCTATCCTCTGGCCGGGAGGAGATGATGGTAGGAAGAAAACATGGTGGAGGTGCTGAAATGGTAGAGCCAAGTTCATTACTATCAGCCTCAGAAGCATGATTAACAGAGGAGAGATTTCACTCCTAAGGCCTGTTGCTGTCAGCAAGTTCCAGGAAACATTGGTCATTGCTATAGCAACTGATTTCACATTCATCAGCAGAAATCGTAACAGTATTAGTTCTTCCTGGAGACAAGTTGAAACTGCCTACAATTAGTGTTCCCCATTTCCTCTAATGGTGCTGCCACTGCCCTGATCCTTTTGCCTTTCTCTAACCACTTTGGGTTACTCAGTTTGCTGAGGCCTCCCATTTTTCTCCCTGAAGAGGATGGTGCCACCCTAGACAATTAGGCCATTTATGTGCTGTTCTGAGCCTTCCAAAGCCAAGGAACCTGGGGTTGCGGAGTGGGGATTAGAGAGGGATAAATCACAGTATTCAGAGTTTAAAATTCTGGGCTTGGGCACCAGCTCTACCAGTTAGCTGTCTGACCCACAGAAGCAGTTTACTTAACCTCTCTGTACTTCTGTTTCCTCATCAGAAAAATGGCGCTATTAGTATTACCTCTCTCATGAGATCAGCATGTAGAACAAAGTAAAAAAATGGGTGTGAAAATACTTTGTAAGTAGAAGAGCCATGTAAGTACCAAGTATTTGCCTGAAGCGAAGGATCTTCTCTTCATTTTAGGAGATAAACATCCAAAATGATGATATATATCTATTAAAAGTCCTTACCATATACTGATGAACCTAGTGGCAGGGCAGGAATAAAGATGCAGAAGTAGAGAATGGACTTGACAACACAGGGGGCAAAGGGGAAGCTGGGGCGAAGTGAGAGAGTAGCATGGACATATATACACTACCAAACATAAAATGGATGGCTAGTGGGAAGCTGCTGCATAGCACAGGGAGATCAGCTCGATGTTCTGTGACGACCTAGAGGGGTGGGATAGGGAGGGTGGGAGGGAGGCTTAAGAGGGAGGGGACATGGGGATATATGTATACATATAGCTGATTCACTTTGTTGTACAGCAGAAACTAACACAACATTGTAAAGCAATTATACTCCAATAAAAATTTTTTAAAAAAAAAGTCCTTACCATAGTCTGTAGCTTCCTTCTAGCTCTACTACGGAATTCAAGGAAGCCATCAGTGAAAGTATGCAGCTAACCGAATTCTGGTCCTGCCTCTTCCACCATTAGTAGCTTTGGGATCTGGGACACTTAACCACTCAGAGCCTCAGCTTCCTCAACCACAAAGTGAAGATAATAATACCTAAGAGCTGATGCAGGGAACAGATAATACATCTCAATATTCTTTGGAAAATATCTAATACATTTAAGGATATACATTTGAATATCTGCATACATGCATGCATATGTTTTAGATAATTATGAAGTCATAATTTGAATGTGAGATCAAAATTTTTCCATCAAAACATTTGCGGTCAGTAATCTTTATATAGAAAGAACTCTGAAATGAAGTGCATTGAATATCTATCTTTTTAAGGCAGGCACAGAGTGAGACAGAAGTAATCTCCTTTTGGGCTTCCCTGGTGGCGCAGTGGTTAAGAATCCGCCTGCCAATGCAGGGGACATGGGTTCAATCCCTGGTCAGGGAAGATCCCACATGCCGCAGAGCAACAAAGCCCGTGTGCCACAACTACTGAGCCTGTGCTTTAGAGCCCGCGAGCCACAACTACTGAGCCCGTGTGCCACAACCACTGAAGCCCACACGCCTAGAGCCGTGCTCTGCAACAAGAGAAGCCATCGCAATAAGAAGCCTGTGCACTGCGATGCAGAGTAGCCCCCGCTCGCCACAACTAGAGAAAGCCCACGCGCAGCAACAAAGACCCAGCACAGCCAAAAATAAATAAATTTATTTTTTAAAAAAAGAAAGAAAGAATCTCCTTTTTGTAGATACGGTAAATGGCGAGGCAGGGGGGATTTTTGATTTGCCACCTGTGGTAGATTAAAGATGACCACAGATTCTTTGCTATTCCTCCCACTGACAGGTGTAATTTATGTTCCTTCTCCTTGAGTCTGCAGGGTGGGACTGGGGGTGTCTCCGTGAAAACTTAACCATCAGAATATGGCAGAAAGGAAGCTGTCTGCCATGTCAATTTCCAAGCCTTAAGAGACTATGAGCTTCTACTCTCTGACTCTTGGAAGACTTGTTTTTGGAGCCCTGAGACACCACATAAGAAGTCTGACTACCCTGAGGCTGCCATTCTGTAAGGAAGCCCAAGCTGCTCACCAGGGGAGGTCATATGAGGAGAGAGAGTTGCCCAGCTGCCCCCAGGCCACCTAGATCTCAGCCATTCCCATCACCCCAGCTGAGACCCTACGACGGTGGTGTAGAGGTGAGCTATACCTGCTGCCTTGTCTAAAGTCCTGACTCACAGGATCAGAGATAGAAGAACTTTAAGCCGAAGAGTTTTAGAGTGGTTTGTTTTACAGTAATAGATAGCTAGTAAATCATCCAAACATGAAATAATAAAATGTTTGATGACCGTTTATGAAAGTGTGTCTCACCAAAATGAAATTTCAGCCCTTGCTTCAGTCTTAGAACAGGGAAACATTTTCCTATGGCTAGCTGCCAGCGGGTGTCTGAGAAATTATGGCAAATTGGAACGATTCCTCAGTATTTCCAAGTACACTGACAAGGGAAAAAGCCTCATTAAGTTTCGCCAAGCAACAAAATCTACACAGGCTTAATCTCTTTTGCAGAAATACAACAGAAAGAGAAAAAAAGTCTAAAAATCTATAAACAGCCCTCAAAATGTTTTTGGGTGAGGAGAGGGGGGTTCTTGATTCTCCCCTTCAGCTGTCTAGTAGAGGTTAAACTCCTTATTGGATGGTAACTTGAGGACTGTAGAAATACTGTACCAGGGAGCTTCCCTGGTGGCGCAGTGGTTGAGAATCCACCTGCCAATGCAGGGGACATGGGTTCAATCCCTGGTCTGGGAAGATCCCATATGTCACGGAGCAACTAAGCCCGTAAGCCACAACTACTGAGCCTGTGCTCTATAGCCTGTGAGCCACAACTACTGAGCCCGCGTGCCACAACTACTGAAGTCCGCATGCCTAGAGCCTGTGCTCCACAACTAGAGAAGCCACCGCAATGAGAAGCCTTCACACCGCAACGAAGAGTAGCCCCCGTTGGCCGCAACTAGAGAAAGCCCATGCACAGCAACGAAGACCCAACACAGCCAAAAATAAATAAATAAATAACTTTTTAAAAAAAAGAAATACTGTACCATGCATTCAAAATCATGTACCATTGAAGACAAATTACTTCTAGAACATACTTGGCAAATGATCGTGCAACTCCACAAGAGGTAACGAAGAAAGATTCAGACAAATATGTTAAACTCATTTGTATTGTATGTATTTTAAATTTTCTGTATATTATGATGTTTTGACATCTTAAAAAAATCTTTCTGGCTGGAGAGGGACTGCTCCCTCCAGAAGCCAGACAATCCTTGGAAATGGCAAAGGACCCAGGCTGGAGCAGGTCTTTGACAAGCAAACGAATCCAGAGCCACAGTTCCTCTGTCTGGTCCGTACACCCCAGGAGGCAATATTCCTCTGCCTTAGTCACTCCAGGCCGGGCGCTACACAACTGACAACACCGTATGGTCCAAAGCCCTCCAAAATTATTAAACTGGCTAATCCTAAACATTTACCCTGTCCTGCCTTGCCTTTCCCTGGGAAACCCCAGTAAAGACTGTGGCCCTATTTTACCATAACATGGACATTCTTAGAATATCATTCAAAGGGTTACGTGGTCAAAGACTGAGCTGAAATCAAGAGTAACTGCTGGGAATTGGGGTGGGTGAGGTTAGGCTAGTTTAATGACCCTGGAATCATGGAGGGGCTTTTCTCAGCTTACAAAGGAGAGAGGAGGTGAGAGAGAGCACAAGAGAAACTCAACTGCTTCATTCCAAAATTCAGTTTCTCATGTAATCTAGCAGGGAAAAAGTGATGTAGCTTTATAAGCACCTACTTCAATTAATTCTTTTAAGTAAAATAGCTAAATGGCTGCATACGGAGCTTTAAATTGCGCAGGGCTACGTATCTTCTGAAAATGAAGCCTGTCTCTAATGCTGAGTTACGAAAGCCACATATTAAGGTAATGAGCATATACTTTAATAGAAATACAAGAGGAAATTGAACCTTCTTGCCTGGTGATATAAACCAAATATGTTTTATTAATATGGTAGAGAGCAGATGGTGAAAAATGTAGAAAGGTACGACTCACTTCTACCTTGAAAGGCTTTACTATTCTCTGCTATCGGCAGAAATCAGATTTCATATTTTCAAAACTTCCAAATATGGTGCCTTTATTTTTCTGAGAAAGGCTACAGTGAAAGCCAAAGAATTAAGGTCTTTTCTCCTTTTCCAGATCCTCTACCTTCACCGTTGCTCATCTTCTTCTGGTAGGTCGATGAAGCAGGAGGCTAACATGAGGGACTCAAAGGAATGTAGGAGGAATCTGGAGGTGTAATTAAAAGAATTATATGTCTGCCTTTTTGTGCCTTTAATTTAGGAAGTCAGTGGCTTAAATCACCTACTTCACAGCATGAGTAAGGCACAGAAAGTCTGGACTGTCGCCACATTTAAAACGACTCTGCCACCCAGATTGCCAACGAGCAGCACTTTCTTCACTTAAAATATTGAAGTGATTCCCACCATTGCCTACTGATGGTACTTTTATCTAGACATTCCTGCCATGAGGATCTTTCTATCAGCTTCTTCAAGGAGACTCCAAGCTGCCATTCAAGCATTTTCAATATCGCCAACTCATGTCCTAAATGAGGGGTCAAGAAAGGGTTTCATGCATTTGGGTCATGTCAGCTAGACTGGGGTTAAAAGCTCTCATTCATCATGTCAGATTCTGGACATCAAGTTGTAGGACTGGCCTTTCTCGTCAATTCAGTCGAATGACTGGTGGTTGAGCCACTGGACTACTGCCTCCCTCCCAGTCTCACTAGTTCTCCAGGTGATCTGGAAACCAGCTGTGGCCTGAACACAGCTGTGAGTACAAAGACCTTTCAGACCGCCATGCATGTCCAGCCCTGTCAGGTGAGCAAGTCGCCAGGGCTGGTGGCCTTTCTTGCCAGGCTACTGGCCTCTGTGCAAGCAATAGACAATCCCACAGGAACACCTATGACTCGGTGTGACACTATGTTACTATACATAACGCTGTGTTACTTGCCAACAGCAGTTAGGTGGCTAATTTGGGCAGTTTTGTTTCTAAAAGTGGGAAATACGCAGTTTAGCAATGGCAGCCTCACAACTATTCCCTTATTTCTGCTGGCCTCTCCCAGCGACAGAGCCAGATGATGTTCTCTTTCCCTAGACCTTCAGCTCAATTTCCTTATACTCATCCCACTCCTACCTCACTCAAAGTCAGGTGTTTGAGTATAATTTTTATGCCACCCTACTGACTGATTCACCTATGTGTTTGCTGAACACTGACTGAATATTTGCTAAGGGCCACACCGTGTGTTAAGAACAGGAGACAAACGAATACTCATGATAAGAAGGTTTCAACAAATGAGACATATATCAGGTAAAAATGTGAACGTTCCCTGTATCTTTTCCAATTTTACTCCTTCCAATTGTACTCCTGGAATGTGCTGTAGATGGGTTTATCTATATTTTCTATAGCTTTAAAAGTGCATTTATATGTGCACACACACAATCTATGTATTATATTCTAAGCATATACACATGGGAGTGTTGGGGTGTATGCGTGTTCACACACATTTCTAGATACGGTACTCATGAGGTTAAAAGTATAAATTATTGAAAATTATACTAAACGTTCTTTTAAAATTCCCACTCTGATCTTTTTGTTTATACACATTTTTCAGAGTTTGCAGAAAGAAGACACCACTGGACTCACAGCCAGCCAGCCCAGAGGCTTTTGCTCTGTAAATATTCTTCTCACTCCATTCATTCAAAAAATATTTATTGGGTTTAGACCATCTTCCAGACACTGTGCTAACTAGGAGTACAAAAATGAATTACCCTCAAGTCCAGAGTACACAGGATTAAAATGAATATATCTAATTTTTCCAAATAAAATTCTTACTTTTAAAGAAAATAAACTCAAAAACCCTTTTGATTATAAATATTTTTTTTACATTGTATAATGACCAAGTGTTATAATGATCGTTGTTCAAATGTTGGCCTTCCCAGGTAACAAGACAGGCTGACTCAGGATCAGTGCGTGTGAGTGACTTTTCAGGAAACTTGAGAAACGAGGCAGCTGTCACATCATACACACACTCACGGGCTGGCCTAATGGTAGGACGGTTTGGGGTCGTTCTGATTTTCCCTTGTTTGTAATTGTGGTCACCTTAGTCAGACTGGGCGATGTGGCCCCCGGTTCAGGGGCCGTGGAAGAAGTGCCCAGGAGACAGTTATGCAGGTTGAGAGGCTGAGGAGTTCATTCGATTTCAAGCTTTAACGCCATCTTTTCCCTCTCGTCTTAGAAGAAGACGGTCTCTTGCTCCTGCCTCCAACTGGGAAGGAAAAGAAAGTGACTTTGGAATGTTCTATAGATAGACTTTTATAGCTGCCCCCAAACTCCGTTTTAAGGACAGCATCTTCTAGTGAGAGAAAACATTATACAACAAATGTCCCTGATCATTTTTCTACGGAGAGTGAAAGCCCAGTTATAAATTACACTGAATACTTCAATCATGGCATGACCTACAAGTGACCTTCTGCCTTCATTGGTCCAGCCAGCCTGGACTCCCACATCACTGTCACCATGGACACTGTATCACAAGAGAAGAGAAGACAGTATGGGACTTACGTAACCACAGGCCTGTCCCCACCCCAGCCCTCTGCTCACATGAATGCTAAGCAGTGTATAATTTAGACAGGGGGAGAGGCGATCATAGCTTTTGACCTCACACTGCTATGAAATTCCAGGCTTTTATGTGCAGGAAGCTCCATGTTGATCTTGGCGTCCCCATGGGTTAAAAATCCTGTTTAAATGTTGCAGCCTTAGAATAGCCTTTGAGGTTTTTCTATGTTGTTTTATAAAAGACTCTGCCTGATTATTTACAGATGCTGTCTCTGAGAAAGCTGAAAATAGTCTCACTACGAATGCTGAAATCTGGACCCAGGCTTCCGTAGTGTTTTATGGTGAACAGTTCATCAGAGCTCAAGCCCAAGGCTCAACCAGCTTTTAAATGGGGTTTTCTGTCAGTGTCTCTAGCGTTGAGGTTTCTGTTGACCTGACCTCAGCCTGTCAAGGAGTCGTTCGTCAGTGCTCTCATTCAGCAAGTATTTGTTGAGCCCTACTATGTGCCAGGCCTTGTGCCAGGGGCTGGGGACACGGAGCTGAAAACCAAGGCTCTGCCTTTGAGGAGAGGAAGTCAGTCAGCACACTAAAAGGAAGAAGTCAGTCACACTAGAACACAGTGTGACAAGAGGAAGTCAGTCACAGTGTGACTAGAGGAAGTCAGTCAGTCACACTAGAACACAGTGTGACAAATGCTGTGACAGACAAGCAGGGTACACTGGTCACCTCCCAGGGCACAGGGAGGCGGGGAGGTGAACAAGGAGGCCAGCTCGGACGCTCAAGCTCTCCTTCCCTCGCCCCCTAACTCCTACTAAACAAGGGCTGACAAGCAAAGTATGATTTCCTCATCTGTTTTTTTCCTTCTTCAAATCTGAACCAGGCCTCGGCCTCTAGGGGAGCATGATCTGTAATATTCTAGATTAAGAAAGACCTGTTCTTGTTCTACAAAACCTCTAGAGAGGAACTTAGCACAGCCTTCATAAACGTGTTTGCAGTAATCATCACCGTGGGCAGAGAGGTCCTTGGTCTCCATGACCATAATCCTTGAGCTGCTTTGCTACTCAAAGCAGCTCAAAGATTATAAGCTGCTCATAATCTTTGAGTTCCTTTGTCCCGTCCCAGCCTTGGGGGAAAGCTGGCCCCTGGAAGCCTCCATCCACCCTGAGTCATGCCCCCACCCTCTCCTCTCCAGGCCAAGTGGACCCAAAGCCTCCCACTCAGGACTCATTCATCTCCTTCAGTGCATTCAGTGTCAGGTCCTGGACTCACTCCAAACCCTCCTCATCACTTCTCAATTCTAAAACACAGAACTGGGCCAGGAGACGAGTGTGCTGGGCCAAAGGTTTTCCTTCCCAATTCCTGCAAATTCCTGAGTCTCCACAGGCTGGTTGAATGAGTCTCTTTTAACATGATGACCAGGGGAGACTCTGGGATGACAGCTTTGTGGGGAGGAATTGAGGAGAGTAAAATACAGTCCTAACAGCCTTCATTAGGGACACACAGCCCCACAGTCATCAACATTACCATTCCTGGCACCGCCAGCTTCTCTCCGGAGCCATCAGGACATGTAGGTGAATACTGGACAAGTGCTTCTGGGTTAACAGGAGTGTCATTAATCACTGTTACTGAGTTAAAGACTCCTCCATATGATTTATAACCTGCAGTAATAATGACCTGGTGAGTTTGAGAACTCATCACTCCATCTCTTATCCTATAGTGTCTCCTTAAAGAAAAGTGAACCAAAATCTAAGCTGAGAGCAATAATGTAATCACATCTCGTCTTGGTACAGCATTTTGTATTTCCCCACGTACCACCTCATCTAATCCTCACAATAACCTTATGCAGTGAATCTTACATACTGACTTATAGCTAAGAAAACAGAGGCACAAAGCTACAAAGTGACTTGCTCAAGGTCACAGGAAAGTATCAGAACTAAACTAATATTGTATGTTAATTATAACAATTTAAAAAACATTAAAAGAATGTGTCAGGAGTAGGACTCAAAGGCAAGTCTACCTCACCTCTCTCTTTTACACTATAACTACTAGTGTTTGCAAAATACATCTTAGTTATGACAACTTTTCGTATACATGATTTTATTGGTCTTCAAAACATTCCTAGGATGTAAATAAGGAACTAGCAAAAATAAAAACTGTGTAGGAAATAATTGTGAAAATTTTTGAAATGCACCAGAAGGGTGAATGGACATTGCCTAGTTCACCCTTTCCAGTTACCTTGTACTATGAGGACTTTGCATGTTTTGTGGTCTTTGAGCTATTTTACAACTCATAAATTGTAGATAACTGAGTGCAAACAATTCTTGCCCACAGACACACAATTGCATTTTGCCTCCTGAAAGTGCAATTGCTTTCCCTCTCCCTGTGGAAGGAGCCAGTTTTGCATCTCCTAAGCCAATTCACTTCAGCATCTTTGGTTGCCTATCTATGCACTTACCCTTTGAATTCTCCTTTGAACTAGTTGTAACATCTTACTTATTCATCAATTAATGAGTTAAATAAATCCTTGACACATGCTCATTTGATATTTGTATGAGATGATGATTTTATCTTTTAAAATAATTATGCTTTAACAACGGCTAACACTTAACTGAGCACTTACTATAAGCCGTTACTAAGGGCTTGACGTACATTTAATTCTCACAACAACCATAAGGCAGGCACTCTTATTATCTCCGTTTTCTAGATGAGGAGACAGAGCTTCAGGAAGATTAAGACACTTGCCCAAGGTCCCAAAGTCAGCAAGGGAGGGAATCACTTCTCTCCTGCTTCTTCCTGAGGCCACCCCTACTAATTTTTCCTTGGGGTCTGTGATATCTAGAACTAAATAACTGAGGAAGCAAGGTCCCTGATGGAGGTAGATGTGTGAGTCCATCTTGAGCAGTTATGGCTGGTGGGCTGCAGTTCATGGTAAGCTTAACACGGTAAGGTTAAAATCATTCTCATTTTGGATGATGATCAACACCCCACTGCTTGACAATTTGGGGAGCATTTGATATGATTTGTCTCCCACACAATGTGAGTTGAGGGAAGATGGTGTCCTGGAAATAGCAGTGGCCTCGTAGTTAGAAGACATGCATTCTTGCTCTGGCTCAGCTGCTGACAAGTAGTGTGACCCTAGGCAAGGCACTAAACCTTCCCCGTTCTCATCTGTAAAGTGAGGAAGCCTGGATGGACAGAAGGGTAAGTAGGATGACAAATTTCACTGTGCCCACATTGAACAAAGACAACGGGCACTGAGCCAGGTACGCATTGTATGGAGGTCCCTGCCCCTTCAGTCATTAATCCTGGGTCTCAGGAATGGCAGGGGGGGTGGGGGGGATCCTCATTTTAAAACTGGTAAAGGAGCAAGTATTACAGGTCATCTGGTACACACAGGCAGATGTGTTCTATATCTTGCCCCTGCTGGGCAGGGCTGTCCTGGGTGATCTCTCAGGCCCAGCCCTTTAGAAGCTTCTTCACAGGATCCCTGGGCAGTGGCTTGGGGATGCAGCCCTCTTGGAAGAAAAGTGAAACTCTACAGCTGGGACTAAAAAGACCTGAGGCTTACTTATGTAATTGTTTATCCCTAGAGGCGAAAGACCTTGTCTTATTCATCTTTCTGTCTCCCCAGTGACTTGCACAGCTCATAACTAGTTCTCAAATGTGCACTGAGTTGAGTGGAATACAAGCCCATTAACTAGTTAAATAACTGATGCAACAAGCATTTTATGGGCATCTACCACATGCCTGGCATTATCCCAGATGAAAGAGACCCCAAGCCCACCCCACGGTGCTCACGGTCCAATGAGACGTGCTCCTCAGATTCCACTCTCCTCTCTGGCTACCTGTGGGGAGACACTCTCTTCCCCTTTCAAAGTCATCTTTAGTGCTTAATGATCATCTTTTCAAAACATGCAATTCTACACATACTGTTATTTGCTCCCATGGAGGCCCTACTTAAAGAGGTTTTTCCAACAAATATTGATTGAATGTTTACCAGGGGTTATGGCTTGTTCTATGCAATGGACTAAACAGAGAAAGTCTCTGCTCCCACAGAGTTTATGTACATTTTAGGGTGAGACAGGGTGGTGAGAGGAGATAGATGAAATTAAAAGAACTTTAAAAAAAGGCATGTAAATTGAAAAGGAAAAAGTAAAACTGTCTCTATTTGAAGATGACATGATATATATGGAAAACCCTAAAGACCAAACAAACCTGTTAGAACTAATAAATGAATTCAGTAAAGTTGCACAATACAAAATCAATACATATAAAATCCATTGACTCTCTGTACACTCACAATGAACTATCAGAAAGAGAAATGAAGAAAACAATCCTCTTTACAATAGCACCAAAAAGAATAAAGTACTTAGGAATGAATTTAACTAAGGAGGTGAAAGACCTATACACTGAAAACGATAAGACGCTGATGAAAGAAAATGAAGAAGACAAAAATAAATCGAAAGATATTTAAAAATCTACACACAATAAATGCTTGAGAGGATGTGGAGAAAAGAGAACCCTCTTGCACTATTGGTGGGAATGTAAATTGATACAGCCACTATGGAGAACAGTATGGAGGTTCCTTAAAAAACTACAAATAGAACTACCATACAACCCAGCAATCCCACTACTGGGCATATACCCTGAGAAAACCATAATTCAAAAAGAGTCATGTACCAAAATGTTCACTGTGGAACTATTTACAATAGTCAGGTCATGGAAGCAACCTAAATGCCCATCGACAGACAAATGGATAAAGATGTGGTACATATATACAATGGAATATTACTCAGCCATAAAAAGGAACGAAATTGGGTCATTTGTTGAGACGTGGATGGATCTAGAGACTGTCATACAGAGTCAAGTAAGTCAGAATGCCGAAAACAAATACCGTATGCTAACACATATATGCGGAACCTAGAAAAATGGTACAGATGAACCGGTTTGCAGGGCAGAAATTGAGACACAGATGTAGAGAACAAACGTATGGACACCAAGGGGGGAAAGCCACTGGGGCATGGTGGTGTGATGAATTGGGCGATTGGGATTGACATGTATACACTGATGCATATAAAATTGATGACTAATAAGAACGTTCTGTATTAAAAAAAAATAGAAAAAACCTATTTATTAGGTTTATAGACATGTGTGCAATTTGGAAATAAAAAACACTACTGTTACCTTGAAAAAAAATAATAAATAAAATATTACCAAGTTGGCAATACAGGTTAGCAGGGAAAGGATAAATTATTCAATAAAGCAATTTTATTCCCTTTAAAAAAATAAATAAATAAAAATTAAAAATAAAAAGCTTCTGCTCAGCAAAGGAAAGCATCAACAAAATGAAAAGCAACCTATGGAATGAGAAAATATTTGCAAGACACATACTCACTAAGGGATCAACATCCAAATTACATAAGGAACGCATACAAGTCAATAGCACAAACCCAAATAAGCCAATTAAAAAACAGGCAAAGAACCTGAATAGACATTTTTCCAAAGAAAACACTCAAATGGCCAACAGCTACATGAAAAGGTGCTCAAGATCACAAATCATCAGGGAAATGCAGATCAAAACCACAGTGAGATGCACCTCAAACCTGTTAGAATGGCCATATCAAAAAGACAAGAGATAGGGGCTTCCCTGGTGGCGCAGTGATTGAGAATCTGCCTGCCGATGCAGGGGATGCGGGTTCGATCCCTGGTCTGGGAAGATCCCACATGCCGCGGAGCAACTAGGCCCGTGAGCCACAACTACTGAGCCTGTGCGTCTGGAGCCTGTGCTCCACAACAAGAGAGGCCGTGATAGTGAAAGGCCCATGCACTGCGATGAAGAGTGGACCCCGCTTGCCGCAACTAGAGAAAGCCCTCGCACAGAAACGAAGACCCAACACAGCTAAAAATAAATAAATAAATATTTTTTTTAAAAAAAAAAAGACAAGAGATAAGTAAATGCTGGTGAGGATGTGGAGAAAAGGCAACCCTTGTACACTGGGTAGAAATGTAAACTGGTACTGCCACTATGGAAAACAGGATGGAGATTCCTCAAGAAATTAAAAATAGAATTACCATATGATCCTGCAATCCCACCTCTGGGTATACAGCCAGAAAAAATGAAATCATTATTTCTAAGAAATATCTGTACACCAATTCTTTGAAGCATATTCACATTAGCCAAGGTTCAGAAATAACCTAAGTGTCCATTGGATGAATGGGTAAAGAAAACGTGATACATATACATAGATACATCTATCACATACATATATATATTTATGTACATATACATACATACACACAATGGAATATTATTCAGCCTTAAAAAAAGAAGAACATCCTGCCACTTGCAACAACATGAATGACTCTGGAGGGCATTATGCTAAGCGAATTAAGCCAGACAGAAAAAAACAAACACTGCATGGTATCACTTACATGTGGAATCTAAAAAATAAACGTTGAACTCAGAAACAAAGGTAATTGCCAGGGGCTGGAGAATGGGGAGAAATAGGGAAAGGTAGGTAGAACGGTACAAATTTTCAGTTATAAAATGAATAAGGTCTGAGGATCTAATGTAAAACATGGTAACTATAGTTGATAACACTGTATTGTATAACTGAAATTTGCTAAGAGGGTGGAACATAAATATTCTCACCAAGAAAAAAAAAAGGTAAATATGTGAGGTGATAGATGTGTTAAATCAATGGGGGAATGCTTCCTCAATGTACACATATAGCAAATCGTTATGTACACTAAAAATATCTTACAATTTTGTCAGTTGTACCTAACACTAAAAAAATAACTTTAAAAACTTTACACTATGAAAAAATTTTAATTATTAGAAATCTTGCCTTGAATTTCAAAAATAAAAATAATGCCAGCAATAAAATTTCATACCTTTCATATTTCTCCAAGACAAGTTAAATGATGGCAAAGAAGGTTGATTTCCACAAGATTCTCTAGTAACTCCCATTTTCAGACAATAGAGAAAGCAGACCTTTTTTGTTAGAACTAGTGCTAAGTAATTGGTTACCTAAGTTACTCACTGGATAACTGGATCAAATGGATAAAACACACATCATGGGTTGCTCAGCAATCTGTTATTATGACTAAAAGAGTAACTGGTTAGAAATTATATCCAATTGATATGTATGGACACATTCTGTGGGAGCTCATTAAAAAAGAATTATTTTAAATAAAGTATTATTCCCCAAATGAAGCAGTATTGCATTTAATAAGGTAACTAAAAATTGATTTGAGACTTAAATTAAAAATGATAAGCCATGTTGCCCCTCCGCCCGTTTTTTTCTTTTTTCTGCTGTGGTTTTATTTTGCCTTGTTGCAGTGCTTTCAATTATAATTTTATTTTCCCTAATACATTTTTTATCTTTCTATTTTATTTTGTTTTCCATTCTTTGATATTGTACTGCTCCTTTTCTTCTTTCCTCCTTTTTTTTTTACCACGCCATGAAGCTTGTGGGATCTTGGTTCCGGGGCCAGAGGTCGGGCCGAGCTCCTGTGGTGGGAGCTCCAAGTCCAAACCTCTGGACTAACAGAGAACCTCAGCCCTCAGGGAATATCAATCATAGTGAGGCCTCCCGGAGGTCCTCATCTCAGCACCAAGACCCAGCTCTATCTAACTGCCTGCAGACTCCAGTGCTGGATGTCTCAGGCCACACAAGCAGTAAGACAGGAATACAGCACCACCCATCAAAAAAAAAAAAGAAAGAAATGACAAAAAAATACGTTACAGACAAAGGAGCAAGGTAAAAACCTACAAGACCAAATAAATGAAGATGAAATAGGCAACCTATCTGAAAAAGAATTCAGAGTAATGATAGTAAAGATGATCAAAAATCTCAGAAACAGAATGGAGAAAATAAAAGAAACATTTAACAAGGTCTAGAAGAACTAAAGAGCAAACAAAGAGTAATGAACAACACAATTGCTGAAACTGAAAATACTCTGGAAGGAATCAATAACAGAATAACTGAGGCAAAAGAACAGATAAGTGAGCTGGAAGATACAATGGTGGAAATAACTGCCAAGGAGCAAATAAAGAAAAAAGAATGAAAAGAATTGAGGACAGTCTCGGAGACCTCTGGGACAACACTAAACACACCAACATTCAAATTACAGGGGTCCCAGAAGAAGAGAAAAAGAAAGGGTCTAAGAATATATTTGAAGAGATTAGAGTCAAAAACTTCCCTAACATGGGAAAGGAAATAGTCAATCAAGTCCAGGAAGCAAAGATAGTACCATAGAGGATAAACCCAAAGAGAAACACACCAAGACACATATTAATCAAACTATCAAAAATTAAATACAAAGAAAAAATATTAAAAGCAACAAATAACATACAAGGGAATCCCCATAAGTTTAACAGCTGATTCTTCAGCAGAAACTCTGAAAACCGGAAGGGAGTGGCAGGACATATTTAAAGTGATGAAAGGGAAAAACCTACAACCAAGATTACTCTACCCAGCAAGATCTCATTCAAATTTGATGGAGAAATTAAAACCTTTACAGATAAGCAAAAGCTAAGAGAATTCAGCACCACCAAACCAGCTTTACAACAAATGCTAAAGGAACTTCTCTAGGCAGGAAACACAAGAGAAGGAAAAGACTACAAAAACAAACTCAAACAATTAAGAAAATGGTAATAGGAACATACATATCGATAATTACCTTAAATGTAAATGGATTAAATGCTCCAACCAAAAGACATAGACTGGCTGAATGGATACAAAAACAAGACCTGTACATATGCTATCTACAAAAGACCCACTTCAGACCTATGGACACATACAGACTGAAAGTGAGGGGATGCAAAAAGACATTCCATGCAAATGGAGATCAAAAGAAAGCTGGAGTAGCAATTCTCATATCAGACAAAATAAAATTTAAAATAAAGACTATTACAAGAGACAAAGAAGGACACTACAAAATGATCAAGGGATGAATCCAAGAAGATATAACAATTGTAAATATTTATGCACCCAACATGGGAGCACCTCAGTACACAAGGCAAATGCTAAGAGCCATAAACAGGGAAATCAACGGTAACACAATCATAGTAGGGGACTTTGACACCCCACTTTCACCAATGGACAGATCATCCAAAATGAAAGTAAATAAGGAAACACAAGCTTTAAATGACACATTAAACAAGATGCACTTAATTGATATTTGTAGGACATTCCATCCAAAAACAACAGAATACACTTTCTTCACAAGCACTCATGGAACACTCTTCAGGATAGATCATATCTTGGGTCACAAATCAAGCCTTGGGAAATTTAAGAAAACTGAAATCATATCAAGTATCATTCCCGACCACAACGCTATGAGACTAGATATCAATTATAGGAAAAAGTCTGTAAAAAATACAAACACATGGAGGCTAAACAATACATGACTTAATAACCAAGAGATCACTGAAGACATCAAAGAGGAAATCAAAAAATACCTAGAAACAAATGACAATGAAAACACGACGACCCAAAACCTATGGGATGCAGCAAAAGCAGTTTTAAGAGGGAATTTTATAACAATACAATCCTACCTCAAGAAACAACAAACATCTCAAATAAACAACCTAAACTTACACCTAAAGAAATTAGAGAAATAAGAACAAAAAACCCCAAAGTGAGCAGAAGGAAAGAAAGCATAAAGATCCGATCAGAAATAAACAAAAAAGATATGAAGGAAACAGTGGCAAAGATCAATAAAATTAAAAGCTGGTTCTTTAAGAAGATAAACAAAATTGATAAACCATTAGCCAGACTAACCAAGAAAAAAAGGGAGAAGACTCAAATCAACAGAATTAGAAATGAAAAAGAAGTAACAACTGACACTGCAGAAATACAAAGTATCATAAGGGATTACTACAAGCAACTATATGCCAATAAATGGACAACCTGGAAGAAATGGAGAAATTCTTAGAAAAGCACAACCTTCCGAGACTGAACCAGGAAGAAATAGAAAATATAAACAAACCAATCACAAGCACTGAAATTGAGACTGTGATTAAAAACCTTCCAACAGGGCTTCCCTGGTGGCGCAGTGGTTGAGAGTCCCCCTGCCAATGCAGGGGACATGGGTTCGTGCCCCAGTCTGGGAAGATCCCACATGCCGCGGAGTGGCTGGGCCCATGAGCCATGGCCGCTGAGCCTGCGCGTCCAGAGCCTGTGCTCCGCAGCGGGAGAGGCCACAGCGGTGAGAGGCCCATGTACCGTTAAAAAAAAAAAAAAAAAAAAAAACCTTCCAACAAACAAAAGCCCAGGACTAGATGGCTTCACAGGTGAATTCTATCAAACATTTAGAGAAGAGCTAACACCTATCCTTCTCAAACTCTTCCAAAATATAGCAGAGGGAAGAACACTCCCAAACTCATTCTAAGAGGCCACCATCACCGTGATACCAAAATCAGACAACGATGTCACAAAAAAAGAAAACTACAGGCCAATATCACAGATGCAAAAATCCTCAACAAAATACTAGCAAACAGAATCCAACAGCACATTAAAAGGCTCATACACCATGATGACGTGGAGTTTATCCCAGGAATGCAAGGATTCTTCAATATACGCAAATCAATCAATGTGATAAACCATATTAACAAAATGAAGGAGAAAAACCATATGATCATCTCAATAGATGCAGAAAAAGCTTTCAACAAAATTCAACACCCACTTTTGATAAAAACTCTCCAGAAAGTAGGCATAGAGGGAAACTACCTCAACATAATAAAGGCCATATATGACAAACCCACAGCCAACATCATTCTCAATGGTGAAAACCTGAAACCATTTCCTTTAAGATCAGGAACAAAACAAGGTTGCCCACTCTCACCACTACTATTAAACATAGTTTTGGAAGTCTTAGCCACAGCAATCAGAGAATAAAAAGAAATAAAAGGAATCCAAATCAGAAAAGAAAAAGTAAAACTGTCACTGCAGATGACATGATATTATACATAAAGAATCCTAAAGCTGCTACCAGAAAACTACTAGAGCTAACCAATGAATTTGGTAGAGTAGCTGGATACAAAAATTAATGCACAGAAATCTCTTGCATTCCTATACACTAATGATGAAAAATCTGAAGGAGAAATTAAGGAAACACTCCCATTTACCACTGCAACAAAAAGAATAAAATACCTAGGAATAAACCTACCTAAGGAGACAAAAGACCTGTATGCAGAAAACTATAAGACACTGATGAAAGAAATTAAAGATGATACAAACAGATGGAGAGATATACCATGTTCTTGGATTGGAAGAATCAACATTGTGAAAAGGACTATACTACCCAAAGCAATCGACAGATTCAATGTAATTCCTATCAAACTACCCATGGCATTTTTTACAGAACTGGAACAAAAAATTGCACAATTTGTATGGAAAGACAAAAGACCCCCAATAGCCAAAACAATCTTGAGAAAGAAAAATGGAGCTGGAGGAATCAGGCTCCTGGACTTCAGACTATATAACAAAGCTACAGCAATGAAGACAGTATGGTATGGGCACAAAAACAGAAATACAGATCAATGGAACAGGATAGAAAGCTCAGAGATAAACCCACGCACATATCATCACCTTATCTTTGATAAAGGAGGCAAGAATATACAATGGAGAAAATACAGCCTCTTCAATAAGTGGTGCTGGGAAAACTGGACAGCTACATGTAAAAGAATGAAATTAGAACACTCCCTGACACCATACACAAAAATAAACTCAAAATGGATTAAAGACCTAAATGTAAGGCCAGACACTATAAAACTCTTAGAGGAAAACATAGGCAGAACACTCTATGACATAAATCACAACAAGATCCTTTTGACCAACCTCCTAGAGAAATGGAAATAAAAACAAAGATAAACAAATGGGACCTAATGAAACTTAAAACCTTTTGCACAGCAAATGAAACCATAAACAAGACAAAAAGACAACCCTCAGAATGGGAGAAATTATTTGCAAATGAAGCAACTGACAAAGCATTAATCTCCAAAATTTACAAGCAGCTCATGCAGCTCAATATCAAAAAAACAAACAACCCAATCCAAAAATGGGCAGAAGACCTAAATAGACATTTCTCCAAAGAAGATACACAGATTGCAAACAAACACATGAAAAGATGCTCAACATCACTCTAATCATTAGAGAAATGCAAATCAAACCTACAATGAGGTATCACTTCACACCAGTCAGAATGGCCATCATCAAAAAATCTACAAACAGGGCTTCCCTGGTGGCGCAGTGGTTGAGAATCTGCCTGCTAATGCAGGGGACACGGGTTCGAGCCCTGGTCTGGGAGGATCCCACATGCCGCGGAGCAACTAGGCCCGTGAGCCACAACTACTGAGCCTGCGCATCTGGAGCCTGTGCTCCATAACAAGAGAGGCCGCGATAGTGAGAGGCCCGCGCACTGCGATGAAGAGTGGTCCCCGCTTGCCACAACTAGAGAAAGCCCTCACACAGAAATGAAGACCCAACACAGCAGAAATAAATTAATAAACTCCTGCCCCCAACATCTAAAAAAAAAAATTGAGATATAATTTACATACAGTGAAATTCACAGGTTTTAAGTGGTCAGTTCAATAAGTTTAAAAAAAAATCTACAAACAATAAATGCTGGAGAGGGTGTGGAGAAAAGGGAACACTCTTGCACTGTTGGTGGGATGTAAATTGATACAGCCACTATGGAGAACAGTATGGAGGTTCCTTAAAAAACTAAAAATAGAACTACCATAGGACCCAGCAATCCCACTACTGGGCATATACCCTGACAAAACCATAATTCAAAAAGAGCCATGTACCACAATATTCAGTGCAGCACTATTTACAATAGTCAGCACACGGAAGTAACCTAAGTGTCCATCAACAGATGAATGGATAAAGGAGATGTGGCACATATATACGATAGAATATTACTCAGCCATAAAAAGAGATGAAATTGAGTTATTTGTAGTGAAATGGATGGACCTAGAGTCTGTCATACAGAGTGAAGTTAAGTCAGAAAGAGAACAACAAATACTGTATGCTAACACATACATATGGAATCTAAAAAAAAAAAAAAAAAAGGTTCTAATGAACCTAGGGACAGGACAGGAATAAAGACTCAGACGTAGAGAATGGACTTGAGGACACGGGGAGGGGGAAAGGGTAAACTGGGATGAAGTGAGAGAGTAGCATTGACATATATACACTACCAATTGTAAAGTAGCTAGCTAGTGGGAAGCAACTGCATAGCACAGGGAGATCAGCTTGGTGCTTTGTTTCCACCTAGAGAGGTTGGATAGGAAGGGTGGGAGGGAGATGCAAGAGGGAGGGGATATGGGGTATACGTATGCATATAGCTGATTCACTTTGTTATACAGCAAAAACTAACACAACACTGTAAAGCAATTATACTCCAAGAAAGATGTTCAGGGCTTCCCTGGTGGCGCAGTGGTTGAGAGTCTGCCTGCCGATGCAGGGGACACGGGTTCGTGCCCCGGTCCGGGAAGATCCCACATGACGCGGAGCGGCTGGGCCCGTGAACCATGGCCGCTGAGCCTGCGCGTCCGGAGCCTGTGCTCCGCAAGGGGAGAGGCCACAACAGTGAGAGGCCCATGTACCGCCAAAAAAAAAAAAAAAAAAAAAGATGTTCAAAAATATATATAAGCCAATATAATTTGGGAGAATAATAATTAGGACACCAAACTAAATATAAATATAGTGGCTTTCCATTAAGATTTCATTAAGTTAATGTTTTTCTCCCTTTGGATTAAATTACATCAGGCCAAAATGAACTTGCCACAGAGCAAATTTTCCAAGGAATGAAAACAACATTTACTAGGGGACACAAACACAGTTTAAGAAAAAAAAAAATTTTTTTAAGATATTTTTTAACCAGATGGAAGGCTTTACTTACAAAATGTAAAAGGTCATAAAAGTCCCCCTTTTTGGGGTAATCATAATTTTTTTAAACAAGCCAAAGTGAATATTATTAATATACAAGTGAGACTTTTAGTTCTTTAAAATGCAGTGGGGAGTAATTTTTTCTAAACAGTAAAAAGGAAAATCCCTCTGAGATTGTGAAGTCACAGAATTTGAGACTAAAAATTTGCTCACGTCAAGACATTGTTAGGTAACCATCTGTTCTGCATGTGTTTGTGTGTGCTTTCTTAAAGAAAGCATTTTGTCTCCCCTGTGGTAATGATGTAGATTGCAAAATATTTAAACTATTGTTGGAACAATGTGTACCACACCAGATAATCGCTATACTTGGCTGATTTGATAGTAAACAAGGCAAGCTCTTTTCTCATGCAATTCATTACCAACACAAGCTAGCAGAGAGCATGCAACAGTGAAAGGGAAATAGGACCACGTGATAGAAGATGTGGATCTGAATGTCTAATTCCAGGCCGGTGTGAATGAATAAAATCTCAGTGAAGAACCAAGTAGGCAGAAGCCCTACAGTCTATGGGAGATTCCCCACCACCCCATCTATCTAATCCAGCTCCTTGTACTGTCTAGTCCTTACTGCCCTTATTTTAATTCACAGCTTTCCTATAGCATTTTTTTTTTTTTTTTTTTTTTTTTTTTTTTTTTTTTTTTTGCGGTACGCGGGCCTCTCACTGTTGTGGTCTCTCCCGTTGTGGAGCACAGGCTCCGGACGCGCAGGCCCAGCAGCCATGGCTCACGGGCCCAGCCGCTCCGCGGCATGTGGGATTCTCCCGGACCGGGGCACGAACCCGTGTGCCCTGCATCGGCAGGCAGGCTCTCAACCACTGCGCCACCAGGGAAGCCCTAATTCACAGCTTTTATCACTGCCTGGCATTACAGGTATACTGTTTATTCATTTATTTCCTGCCTCAGGTCAGGGCTGTGGTTTGCTTATTGTAGCATCTCCAGCTCCTAGAACAGGACATGACACAAGAAAGTTCTCAATAAATATTTGGTGAAAAATGAATAAATCCTTTGGAGAACTGCAGACTCTGTACCTGGATAACTCTGCATATTAATTACCCCTGTTTTGAAAAATTATATTTTCTCAGAGCTCTTTCCTAGTTTAATTATTTATTAATAAATGATCAGCTATTAACAGTACATTTTGAAAAATGTTCTCTTTCAATGATATAGTAAATTTGAAACTTGAATTTGAATTAAAAATCTCTAAGGTTTTATTTGTACAGACAAAACTGCTAAGAATATGATTATAAATGGACTAAGCTAAATTTATAAATCCAAGCTAGTATATAAAAAGTAGGAATTTTTTTAAACTGAAAAGTCAATTTTAAATTATTTTCAACCTATCTTTATACCACAAAAAAAATAATTATACAGATACAAATCTAACCAAAGGACTGAATATTCTAAAAAAGAGGGAAAACTTTTACTGTAAAGCCATTGTTGCATAAAAGAACATTTTTAGGACCCAAAATGAAAAACATGATGAGTAATAAAAATTAGTATTCCTGACAAATGTTTTGTTAGCCCAAGGGGTCAAAAATTTTAAAATACAGGATGACCCCAGGATTATATCCTTCATCAATTTTGCATGTAAGTGGTTGCCCACTTCAAGTGTATTTAAGTGGGTGGCAACATATTGGAACTATGGTCACATCAGGTGGCCTCTTATATAGCTGGTTAACACATTTTATGGTGACTGGCCTACTGTCGTGGGATTTCGATCACACACTTCATACTTTGCATCTCTGTCTTATGATATCCTGAAAATTCTTCAGGACAAGGATCATGTCTTATTCATGTTTATTTCTTGAAGCACCTTGGAGAGTGCCTGGCACACAGTTGGTGCTGAATAAAAATCACAGTTGAAAGAGTGGATGACCCATGGAATGCGGAAGAGGAAGGAGAGAGTAAAGGAAAGGACAACTGAGGTTTCCAGCTTGGGTGAATAGTAACGGTGCTGATGACGGTGGGATTCAAGAGGAGGAGCACACTGGGAGGAAACAAATGAGTTTGACTTTGGACCTTTGAGTTTGAGGTCCTATTACATATCTGGGTGGAGTTGTCCAGTGAGTGTTGGGAAAACTGGGCTACAGCTCAGAAGTACCAGGGCTCCTTCTCAGATTCACTTGTTCTTGGCTCCTTGCAACATACAGAGGGGTATGATGGAAAAGCAGCAGCAACAGTAGTAGTTGTAAGTGATGATAAGGATGCTACTGCTGCCGTTGCTGATAATAATAATAATAATTGATAACACTTATTGATCCACTGCCATGTGCCAGGCACTGTGCTAATGGTTTATATACATGATCTCATTTATTACAGAAACCCAATGAGTACCCAGTGGGTACTCTCCCAGTGTTACTTAGGGTGAGTAAATAACTTGTCTGTGGTCTGTTACAAGGCCATACCCTTAACCATTTTACTAAAATCCAAACCAACCCAAAAAGACTTGAGGAGTATAAGGAAAGAGCGCTGCCGCCCTTAACTCTAAACATGTATCTTCTCTGTAAGTCCATCTACACTCAGGTCTGGAACTGCATCCATGGTGAATCTAGATTTGATTATGTCCATTCATTAATTTCATTAATTTAGTCATTCATTTACTAACAAATATATATTCAGTGCCAGATATTACGTTAAGTGCCAACATCTACACCGAAGAGCTAGTTCTGAAATCTACATGAAAACAACTAAGTACTAAAATAATGTTATCACCAGCAATAACATTAAAATGATGATAGCAGGAGTTTATAAAACACAGCGAAAGAGGCAACAGCGTATGTGGACACTCCTACTGCAAAAGATGCCTGGGGTCCAGGAATCCACGCTCAGCTCAGATACTAATATGGCTATAAAACCTCATTGAAACCTGGGTCGCAACGTCCTTATATAAAAATTAAGGGGTAAGATTACCGTCAGTTCTGCTATATCGCTTGTTTTGAAACATACACATTCCTTCCAACCCATTTGACAGATTAGGGAACAATCTGAGCATGACATGGATTTTGCTTTTTTGCTTTTGCACCATTTCTCCTGTGACAGACACCAAGAGAAGGCAGAAAACTTCATCCAGCTGAACTGAGCCATGCTGGAATATACAAGACGCACATGCACTTTCAACTCTAATTATCTACCAGCTACCTCTTTTCACCAAATGTTGTGAGCCACAGCCATCCACATCTGGTGCTAGAACTTTCCATCTGATATCAGATAACCCTCCTTCCGCCCCTTCACAAAAGCTCACAAGCTGCCACCCTTCCAGCCCCTACTTCCTCAAGCAAACTTTTCAAAGTCAAGTGTCATGTTTATTGTAGTATTGATCTAGTTCTTAACCATTTAACATGTGTGAAACTGCACTAACATTTTTATTAGGATCTTATCTCTTTTTTAATATATGTCACTGGCCAAGCTGTTGAGAGTTGTGTCGCTTACCCTACTTTTACCCTAAGCCTGGGTTTTCATCGCTTGATTTTACATAGTGTGGTTTTCAGGAAGGCCATGCATTGCATGGAAGCAGCAGTGACCGTTCTCAGGTGGTTTTCAGATTTAACATTCAGTTCTGCCTGCTTCACTATGCCGTCCCTGGACTGAATGTTTGCCTTTGGTGCTCCTTTAAACAAAACTTAACACCGAATCACATCAATAGGAGGCTGAAAATAAAGAATTATTTAAGTCTGAGCTTAAGGATCAAAGGATCCAGTCATAGCATTAAATGACCACCCACTCCCTCTGCATTTTGCTCCTCCCTCAGGGAGAGCACCTACTTCCTTGCACATGGAGGTTCAGCACTTTAAGAAGCCTGTCCCTGGGTCTCCTACCCCAACCAAAGACGCTTGGGGCTTCACTTAAGGCAGGACTCGTATGGGCCCAAGAAACTTCATATAGTCTGAAGGCTATTGGAGGGCTGCTGCCAGTTTCTTCTCTGAGACTCTTGTGGTTACTGAACAATTGGTTTCTTATAAGATTCTGGCATCCCCCGGAGGCCCTGGCATCAAGTTGTTGCTCAGCCCAGAGGCCAATCAGCTCTAAGAGTCATCACTTACAGAAGACAACAAAAGGCTTTACAGGCCTGGTCAGACCATCACATCCTGAATCCAGGACTGTCCTGCTGATAAAAAGGCTGGAGAAGAGGTTTGCTTGTGGCAGGTGGTAATCTCCTAAATATAATTATTGTGAGAGAGAAAGAGAAGAAAGCAGGAGGGTTAAGTACCCTGCAAAGCCCACCACAAACATCAAACTCACACCCCAAGAGTGAGTCATTACACAAATATATGAGGCCATTGTTATTATTACTAATAATATAACACTGCTGAAATATTATCCATAATCATTAAGCCATTCTCATTGGTTGGGGAAAAGGTATAGGAATTATCAGAATATATGCTTTCCACTGCTAACAAAATACTGTGAAAGAACATGCCACCAACTGTAAGGAGGTAAAAGCATCATGTGAAAATGCAAGAAATAAAAGAAGATACTAAATATTTAAAATTGCAGATATTAAAAAATATATAAACCAATAATGGCTGAGAATGATCCAGAAAGATAAATGCAGTACACGATATTTCATGACAGATCTCCATTGGGGCTAATGTTTTGCTTCCATAATCAACTGTGTGCTAGGTCTGGCTTGGTGCCTACATTTCTATCACCCATGTTTCCGTATTGTCTGAGGAGGCACATCTGGCCCATTCTTCCCCCGCAAGACTTCTCTTGGCCACTCGTTCTCAGGACAGGTCTTTGTCACTGTCTTGATCAGCTCAGGCTGCCACCACCTCTTGCCAAGTGTGACACAACAGACTGTTCATTCAAATCCTTATCTCAGATCGCTCCTCTCTCCAATCACTTCCCTCCTCAGACTGCCATCAAAATTATCTTCCCAAATCTCCTATCTGAAGCTCACTCTCCCCCGCAATCACACAGTGGCTCCCTTTCCCTCAGACTCCTTCCCATGGCTTTTAATGCAAACAACCTCCCCACTGCACCCCACTGATTTGGCCTAGACTATTTTTTCCTGCTTCATCTCTCATCAGAGCCATCCACACATCCCACCAAGTGAGCCAAACCACTTGCCATTCCCAGAAGTGCCCCACCTGACCCCTCCTCCAGGCGAACACTCACACCATTTGCTTAGCTTGGAGTGTCAATCCCTCATCCTCGCCTATTTTCCCATTGACATCCCTGATCTCCACTAGCAGCTTTTTGGTGTCTGACTTACTCCTGATATTATAATTCTCTTCACTTATACTTCCCTAGCTGGATTCTGAGTTTCCTAAAGATTTTAGCAGCCAGCACACTCTCTCAAACATAATAAACACTCTATTAATGTTCACTAAAATGTAACTGAGCTGAACTTCAAATTAGGGAAAAGATGAGAAGTTAAGATCTTTGGTATATATATATATATATATATATATATATATATATATATATATATATATATATATATGGCTGATACATATTTGAAGTTTCTTTTTATACACTGGCTTTTTCTGAATATCCAGAGTTAGACACAGCATGCAGAATTTTGCCAACTTAAAAAAAAAAATCCTTCTGGATATCCAAAATCTGGATATCGTATTATATTGAGTAACCTTCTACACCTAAGTTGAAGAAACTCATTTGTTTTCAAAATGCAAAAAGTGTTGAAATATAAGGACTATTATCGATGGGTCAGCCTGAAGAATTTCCTGGAACTTTACACTCTCGTTTCTGATAACACACAACAGAAATTTGGACTGAAATCTAGACTCTTTATCTCCTGCTCACAGCAAAGGTCCACAAAAGACTGTGATTGTGTTTCTGGCAGTCAGATATTCTTAATAACCGTTCACCTTTCCCCTTTGGTCTTCATGTGTCTGTGTCGTCTCTGGAGAGAATTTAAGTCAGAATCCGTGACTAATGTGCAGAGTATGTCAGCCAGACTATCCTTCCAGTTAGCCATCAACTCTCTGTCATAACATTGCTTCTTGGTCAAGTTCCTCGACTGCATGAAAAAAAACCCTACTTAGTGATTAAAATTATGCTCAAATAGGCCCTGCACTGCCAGGGGACTAGCCAGAGAAATGGGGTCTTTCTCATCTAGACATGGGTTTATTTTGCAGGTAATAAAGGAAAAAAGAAAGTAGGCTTTCAGGAATTTAGATCTGGGGTCCCACACTGTACATGCAGTTTTTGGTCTAGACATTACATAGGTCTCTTCTGTGTTTGACTGGGATTCTTAGGCCCTAATACCAGCCTACCTGGGAGTCACCTGAACCAAAAGTCATGACCAGAGGCAGGTATCACAGCAGGTGTATTGTCTTCCTCTAAACAGCTATGGAAGAGTTTTTCTGTATTGTTCTGTGATGATCTGTGTGTTCACCACTCCTCTACACCCAGACTGCAAGTTTCTTGAGGCCAAGGTCCACATTCCATATTTTATTTGTATCCCTCGCATGGCTGATAGAGTCACCAATGTTGAAATATTTAGCACATGCTCCATAAATATCTTCAATTAATTGATTTTGCCCTAGAAAGATAAGTAACACAATCCTTGTGGTCTTCAGATATTTCTAGCTCATAACTTGAAAGAACCACACATTTACATAACCCAGGAGCTTCTAAGGCGAAAAGCAATTCGGTGAGGAGAATAAAACTGGATATGGGGGTGTGGAGGGCAGAGGAGGCAACAGTCACTGAGGGGAAATTACAGGGTGTAGTGGGCTGTCGGGCCCCAAACCAGGACCTCTCTTACCAGGACTGTATATTTTCAGAGAACAGCTCCATTAAATATTGATGATAGGACTATGAAAGGCCTAGAATTAAATTCCAATCCTGTTTTAATTTTATGGGCCATGCAACATAAAGAGCGAGGGAGAACAGCTGGGCCACTGGGCCACAATGCACATGTTCACAGCTGGAAGAGATCGGAGATGACCCGAGTTAAATTAGCTTCGGGGTGGCCACCTGCACAACATTTTCATTTCTCTAAAATTCTTTCCCCTGCCCATGTTGACCTGTCCCATGACTCTCCACTTAAACTGGATTTTTTTTTTCAAGTCTATTTCCGTAGCCTCTTTTCTCCCCTACACTCAAGCTGGTTTTCACTGCGTTGCTGGTGCATGTGCACACACGGAATGAGGAACTTGCAGCCGTTTGCTGAACTGGTCGAGTTCTCTCTCTTTCGTATATTCCTAAGTACAATTAGAAAGGACAGGAAATGACTCCAGGGCTAAAAGTTTTATTCTGATTTGGATAAGTGGCTTGAGTCAACCCAGATGGTGATACTTCATACGACAGCATTCGAGTTAAAAGAAAAGTCTTTGGAGAAATAATAACAATGACAAGAGTTTGCATCGACTTAGCCCTCACCAGATGCCAGACACTTTTGTAAGCTCTTTTGCATCGATTAATGTATTTAATGGACTGTTTGAGCTACAAATTGGGTACCAAAGAATCCCTAATATTTCTCTGGCAACGAATAAAATAGACTAAGGAAAGTAGACGCTAAAGCTTTGACCTGTCATCTGAAAGCACACATATTTCTAAAGAAATACACTTTTTAGATATTTACAGTTTATATACATATGTTACATGTATATAGTCAATTATAATTCAGCTTTGAACTGGGTATATTTTGAGTTTAACTTTTTAAAAAATTATGAAAGGGGTAAGGCGACATATGTGCTAGATTATAAGGTAAAAGCCATGTTCTTAAATAAATGTAACAAAGGAATTAATTTGGCCATAGAGATACTATTGGATATAAAAAGGTAGACATGAGTGATTTCAGATGTTGTAAAGTCAGAGTGCCAGCTCAGACCTCCTGCTATTACAACCCAGGCTGAGAGATGAATTAATCATTTACTTTTCCTAACTCTTTTCTTCTAATCTGATAGCTTAGCCTCCAATATAAGGTGGTACTATATCATGGAGCTAAAATAGTTCCAAAATTTAATATACTCTATATTTCTGACAACTATTTATTATTTTTAACCATATTAAAACCTTAAGTGAACATCTGTCATTTTACTTCCAATACTTGGAAGGTTTATATGCCAAGTTTAGCTTCACTTTATGAAAAAAGAAGGTATACAGTGGAAGATCGAAAGTTCTCATTCCATAAAGCCCCAATCACCCCACAGCTACAAACTTTCATTGAATGTCTCTGAGAAGCCACGGAAGAAAGAACAGACCTGAAGTTAGGGGACAAGGCCACAATTACGGGAAGTCAGGTGCAACTGGCAGGAAGGAATAATAAATAAAGGAAGCAGGAATAATAATTTTGCATAGGAACTGGCTGACTTTAACATGACTTGTCTCTCTGGGAAACTCTGTCAAGACCCAACTCAAACCTCTCTTCCTGCCTCTGACAGTGTCCTTGCTCTAAGAAATCAGCTGCACCCCAGCATTCTTTGTACATACTTCGTTTATAGTTCTTTGTTTCCATGTCTGCCTTTTCCTCAAAACCATGAACAACGGAAGAGTTTTTTGTGCGTTTGTTTTCTCTTATTCACTGTCCATACGCCTAGACCAACCAAAATGGTACATTCTCTTGAGTGCTTAATATGTATTTGTTAGATAAATGAATGAGTGAATGAACAAATGAATGGGAAGAGGTAGCTAGGCTATCAAAGGAGAGAAAACCTAGAGAAGAGAGGAGAGAATCAAACTAATAACCACAGCAATTCAAATTTTCTGAACCTCACGGTCTCCAGAAGCACGATTTCTTTTCCATTTTCCTAATTTTATCTATCATCTATCTATCTATCTGACAATCTTATTGAGATATAATTCATATACCATCTACCTGGAGAATAGCATGTGCAGTAATAATAGGAAAATAGGACTAATATTATACCTTACATGTGATTAAAGTTTTACATAAAAGCATATTCACATAGGTTAACGCACTGGATTCTTTCAAAAGTTCTTTGAGTTACATACCATAGATTTTATCATCCCCATTGTACATATCAGGTACCTGATTCACAATTACAGATGATTCTGGGAAATGCTGGCTTAGTTAATCAGGGTCCCTACAGTGGTGCTTCACTTTAAAGTGTTAGGCACATAGTACATCTCCAAAGAAGGTTACACTGGGCAGCTTTTCCTGCACTGATATGATCAACAGGCATTTTTCCAAGGGTCACCTTTGGAGACTATTTTGAAAGAACACATTTTGGGAAACACTGTGCTTAGTCATTCAGCATTCAGTTGGAAGTGTCTGTCATACTATATGACAATGGGTATATAATGGTGAACAATGCAGACACAATCCTCTGCCACATTAGACTGCAGTTCAGGCATCCATGGGGATGGACACAGGCAGACTGTCCACACGCCTGTACCAACCACAGCGGTGTCGATTCTACCTCGTGCTCATGTTTTCCTTTTACCAGTGCATGTGCCCCTATAAAAACCCCGGTAAAAAACTTTGGGACAAACGAAGTTCATTTTCTTTATACAGTACTCAACAGGAAACTAATAATGTCTCTTGGTCTAATGTAATCGGTCAAATGTTTTAAAAAATCGTATCAGATCCAGAAGATCGATTTCTTTCAGTCAATAGGTTTAACAACTAGGGATGTTCCTTACCCAGATTTGTAAGAAAAAGAAAATATTTGGGGGTCAGAAGGACACTAAGTCAACAAACATTTATTGACCATCTACTCTGTGTGGATGAATGAGACAAAATGTCTCCCCTCAAGCTGTACAGAGCCTGCAGAACAGGAAAGTCTAACGAACATTATCATCCTATGCAATGAATGCCATAATAAAAGAATGGAATGCATGATACTGGAACACCAAAAGCGGGACATGAAAGTCAGCTGGAGGTGGGGCAGAGGGGATAAAGTGGCAGAGGAATATGATGCTTAAATGGAGTCTTGAACTGACGCTTCTGATGACCGTCGTCAAGGCAGGGATTCTGAGACTGTATGCCAACCTTGTGCTCCTCGGTGCTGGGGATGTCCAAGGGGTAAGTCAGACAACGGTGCAGAGACGGAAGAAGAGGTCACGAAGCATGCAACGTGGGCTGGCATTTTCTCTCCTCCTCGTGCATCCCGGGGTTCACCAATATTCCATCTCCACGGTATTTCCTTCGGAGATGGGTTATAAATTCAAGCCTTTGATTATGATGCGTACGCAGAGGGCATTTGAATCTTTACCTTCAGTCCTGACTTCTCTCCTGAGCTCTTCATGGATGGGTCCAGCTCTCTGTAGATACTTCTACTTGGAAATCTTCTCCTCACCTCACCTGTTGACCTCACACTAGGTAAGAGCAACAGATCACCTCGCAAGTGTTCCTGATTTCAAGCTTTCCTTTCCTTCAATCCATTTCATACACTGCAGCTGACCTAATGCTCCTAAAACAGAGGTTTTGTGTGCCTTCCACCATATGACAGCTTCTAGATGTTCTACAGGGATCTCCAATGACTCCCCTGTCCCACTCAGAACAGGGTCCTGGCATAAAAGACAGGAGCAGAGGCAGGCTTCCTGCCTCTGGGTCTGGACTGCCATGACCTTGGGCAAATAACTAAGCCTGGGAGGACTGAATAAGAAAACCCAGGCCAATGCTTAGCACAGATCCAGCACTTAATTCCCCTCAGTAAGGAAGGCTTACTTATTAAGTTCTGCTTGTTCCTGCCTTTAGCTCTTTGAAGATACTGCTTCTGTTATGTGTGTTCACGTGTGTTCATCCTGCTTGCGAAACTTGCCCTCAGCACCACAGCCCAGAGCGACCTCTGCTTTCTCTAAACTCCTAGGACCTTTACTACCAGCTCCTCTACACAATCTAGAGCCATTTCTCTGAAGGCTAGAAGCCCCTGTAAGAGCTCATCTGGTCCAGTCACCTGCTGGCTGGTGAGGCATCTCTTTTTCCTGATGAATCATGTCTCATATAAAATCCTGATTGTTCCCTAATTTTCTATACGTGTGTTAACATGGAATATATATACATATATATGAAAAGAATGTATTCTGTACGTGCATATTCTTTCCAACTATGTTGGAAGCTCCTGAAGAACAAATTCTTTTATAATTTTTCCCATGGCACCTAAATATAGTATGTACTTAATGAGTATTTAACTGACTTTAAGTATTTCAGATTGGAGTTAAATGATGGATCAAAATCTCCAAATCTGGAAAAAACAGATACATCAATTTTCTCATGGTTGAAAGAAACCAAAGGTCAAACCTGAAAGAACTCAATTACCCTGTGTCTCACTTTCATGTGTTCTGGTTGGTAAAGTGAAACCACTCTAACTTTTTGTTTAAATCTCCTTCTGGCCTTCTATTGGAATGGTGGTTGAGAATAGTTGGCTCTGGAAGTGAGGCTGTCCTATCAGGTTTTCATGGGAATGTGTGTGTGTTCGTGACCCCTAAGGTGCTCTTGGCTCCAGCTCTGTGGCTGTATTCCCTTTGCCTAATGGTGCAGGCAGAGGAGAAGGGGGTGGAAATGGATTGTGAGGCTGCAGCATAAGGATAAGGGTTACGTTATGATGAAACAGAAAAGGGAAAGGAAAAAGGAGCATGCTCTCCAAAGTTTTTGATCAGACACCCTTATCAGAAACAAAGCAATGAGCAAGCACCCTTGAGTATATGTATTTATTTATAAATGATATATACCTGTGATCTTTATCCATCATTAAAGAGCATTACAACTTACATGTCTTTCTCTCTTTTCAAATAAAAGACAAGCAAACATGGTTATCACTTTGGAGACCACTGGGGTAGAATCTAGGATCCCTAGCTAAGGGCTGGTTCCGTAAAAAGCCTGCGGCAGGTGAAAGTGCTGATGTAATTGAAGCCACACCTAAAAGTAACACACCATCTGTACAGTTAATAAAGCCATGTAGATAGAAACTATAATAAGCCCATATTTACATTTCAGTGTAAAATGTAAGAAGCAGTTTTGATTCGAAATTAATTTATTTTTGAGACATGATATTTCCAGAAGCGGCTTCCAGGCCTGTCACTCAACATTTTTTAGAGGGATATTCCTTCGTTTCTTTGGGGTTTTTTTTAGGGGGGGGATGGAATAGAGAGGGCAAAATAAAAGTTAAAATATAAGTACAGGTATGAAAAACAAGAAAACTCTTTCCCCAGTGTGAAAACCACTCATTTGAAAAACATACATCTCTATGTAAATGAGATAGACACATGATATTTCCATATTGCCTTAAAGCAAGAAATTTAGAGTTGTCAGAAATCATATCCTGAAATCATCTCACCGAGCCCCAAAACCAACGGTGACCACCGTTCTCACAGTGGTATACAAGATTTGACAAGGCTTTTCCAGATCTAGAAAAATACTTCTTCCTTGATTTGTTATGTTTTGTTTCTACTTTATCAGTTCAAGCTATTTTTATTTATTAAGATAGTTTTCCTTATGGATTATTTTACAACAGAGGTCAAATCTGACTCATCACCCTCCTCATATAACATTTACAGTTTGTTTCTTGCAGTTGAAAATGGTTTTCCCACATGATATTTGCAGTCTGAGGTGAACATATAATAATCACACCTGACCGGGGGGCGGTACCTGTCACTGTGACCAATTGTGTCAGCAGATTCCATTCAGTGGGGATTTCAGAGCACCCTGGAAAATACATTATCAGTCTCAGCTAGGTCGTAGCTACTGTTTCTCAACCTTGCTCCTCTTAACTTGCAGATGTTGTTTACATTATAATGTGAGATCTTATTCATCTAAATGCCAATTATTCTTATTTATGAAAATTCTGATAGGGATAAATGGACATATATCTTTTTTTTTAACAGAACAGCTTTATTGAGATATATTCACATATCACATGATTCAACCATTTAAAGTGTTCAATTCAATGGTTTTTAGTATATTCAACCATTTACAGGGTTCAATTCAATGGTTTCTAGTATATTCATAGAGGTGTGCAACGATCACTATGATCAATCTAAGAATATTTTCATCATCCCAGAAAGAGACCAAATACCCACTAACAGTTCTCCAGCTCCTATACCTGCCTGGCAACCACTAATCTACTTCCATCTCTACAGATTTTCCTGTTTGGATGTTTCGTATAAAAATAACCCTTTTGGGGCTTCCCTGGTGGCGCAGTGGTTGAGAGTCCGCCTGCCGATGCAGGGGACACGGGTTCATGCCCCGGTCTGGGAAGATCCCACATGCCGCGGAGCGGCTGGGCCCTGTGAGCCATGGCCGCTGAGCCTGCGCGTCCGGAGCCTGTGCTCCGCGCAACGGGAGAGCCTACAACAGTGAGAGGCCCGCGTACCGCAAAAAAATAAAAATAAAATAACCCTTTTGTGTCTGGTTTCTTTGATTTAGCAAAATACTTTCAAGGTTCATCCATGTTGAAGCAGGTACCAGTACTTCCCTTTTATAGCTGAATAATATTCCATTTTATGATTATACTATATTTTATTGATCCATTCATCAGTTGATGACATTTAAGTTGTTTCCACTTTTTGGCTATTATGAATAATGCTGCTTTGGACATTCGTGTGCAAGCATTATGTGGACACGATTTCATTTCATACTTAGGAGTGGAATTGCTGGGTCATATGAAAAGTCTATGTTCAACCTTCAGATTGTTCTGACATTTATCTTTTTAATCTATGTAAACAAGTTTTGTGAAGAAATTCAAATGCAAAATAAAAGTCCTGGGTCTGCTTCTTTTCTAAAACAATCTCCATACCTTTCAAAATGTTAGCATTATTTGCATAAAATATTTACTGTGTTAATTGCAAACTATTCTGTCTTATTAGAGCAAGGCCAGTTGATCTTAATGCACACTGCAACATTTTGTCCGCCGTTCATTTGTATTACTGAACACCTCGAAAAACAACCAAAAAGGCATTCATTTCATTCACATTTTCCATTTGACTTCTCCCTAATCATCCTGAATTATTTTATCCATTTCTCCTCAGAATACAAGGGTCTGGGGACACATAAGCACACCAATAGACTTCTGAAAGAATAATGCATTCATCTTTGACCTTGAGTGGGCTCTACCACCTTCATAGCTATTCTTGATCATTTGTACTGGTTTATCTTCCCATGTTCAAGATGCCGACTATCTATGGGCTCCTCTGGCACATGTGATTGGAGGAAATAACTTCCTCCTAGGAATGAACACGCCTTTAAGTCAGATAATCACATGTGGAGTCCCTACCTGTGAAAGGCAGTTCGTGCGTGATGACACACGCATTCAGGCTTTCTCCTGGGCTCATCGTAGCCTTTGCTAACCAAAAAAAAAATGGTATCTTTTAGTGCATCCTATTTTTCTACCCATAATTTGGGGTCAGCCACGGTTGTACCATCTAAGAGATACTTGTATCAGAGATCTTACTTCCTACATGGGGAGAGACCTTGCTCAGAGCAGGTTCTGACTTCCTCAGGAGGCAATTTCAGGTCCCTTCAACTCCCCCTGGGCAGCAGAAACCTTGTCCAATTTCTCACGGGGTGGGGGGTGGGGTAGAGGCAAGGCAGAGCAGCCTACAACTTCTGGAAATTCACGCACAGTTCTTGCCTGGCGTGCTGAATGGAGGCCACCCAGTCTGGCTTATTGAATAGAATATGACGACTTCACCAGACCAAGTGAAACAGATCCACCGTAGAGGCACTCCAGGAAAAACAGCAGACCGTAACCTCGGTGTGCTGAGAATCTGCTGCACCGCTCTTTATGGGGCACTGTCAAAAGTGGGAGTGGATAATTCCAGTTTCTCGTGTTGCAAAATTCACCCCAACACATATACTGGACAAACATTAGAAGCAGTTTCTAGTGCTTGTATCTTTTACTAGTATGTAGGAAACATACAAGTAAAACTGTAAACGCAGGTCCCGTCCTCTCTGACTTCACTAAGTACAAAGCTACAGACCACATTTTCCCCCCCTCTGGAAAAATATATCAATAATGTAATCACCTGGAGAGGAAAAACTCTAACCTCTATTTTTTATAATTATCAAATATTTTTAGAACTCTTTTCAAAAATAGCCAGCAGTCAAAGTATGTTGTAACGGGGGTGTGGGTGCGGAATCTGACTTGGGGGAATACTGTGCATTGAAAATATGTATCTAAAAAGGTCAGGGTGGAATGTAGCACTGCCTTGACTGGAGAACAATAATTACGCTGCTTTCAAAGACCCAAGTGGTAGCCACAAAGTTTACCTTTTCTCTAAAGCCTGTCTGTATCAGTGCCTTTTGTCTCTCTTGAGAATATTACTTCGTGGGGTAATCTTCCTTTTAACCAGTTTGTCACCATCGTGGGATAAACACAATGGAGCTTCCAAGATGAACTGGGCAAGGCTGGGGTTCTCTAGATAAAACACAACTGACTCTGTTTGGCAAACAAGTGCTCACAGAGAGCTTGATCCAATAATCTTTGTGTTGGCAGAGCACTACTGTCGTATAACTCGATTTGGCAAACCTTGTGTAAAAATAGGACCCTTGACTTAAGACAGTGTAAACAGACTGACTTCCCTCAATGGGTATGTGGTGAATGAATGCTCAGGCGCAGACTCTGCTATGTAAAACCAAGTTAACTTGAAATATAATTTTTCTCTTCTCTCTCTGTTTTTCATAATGTATGGGCATCCCAACCCCACCCTCACGCCAAGAACTTCACAATTATTGCCCCAAATCCTGTGGAGTCCAGAGAGGAGATAGTGTTCAACTAGTGGAGACATTGAATACAATGAGATGTCTGTGAGGCCAATTAGGTTGTCAGTGGCCAAAAATAAGCATAGGTTAGAATAATTAAGTGAACGAAAATGGTCAAAAGAAATTTGTGGCGAGATATGTTTTTCACAGATTCTGTTTCCATTTTTTAATGAGTTTAAAAGGTTTTTTAAATGACTATACTGTAGCTAAACCTAACCAAAGTAAAGCAATGCCTTTTGCTACAGTGTACAGAGGAATAACTTCAGTAGTTTCTTTTGAAAAGCTATTTTCATTGAAGGAATATTGTACATTCAGTATATTCACAAACAAGAAAAAGAATATGAGGTCATTTTTCTGCTCCCAAAGAAACGACATCTGAGGGAAGGAGGGGGGAATAAATACTGTTTACTTGAATTCATCTCTTTCATTGAAATCAATCGTCTTTTTAAAAAATTGCATCCCCAGAAATTATATAACACACAGGAAGGCAACATGACCACAGAGGCAGAGACCCAAGTGATGTGGCCAAAAGCCAAGGAATGCCAGAAGCCACCAGAAACTAGAAGCAGCAGGCAACAGACTCTGTCCTGGAGTCTCCAGGAGGAGCCAGCCCTGCTGACACCTTGATTTCGGCCCAGTGAAACTGATTTTGGACTTTTAGCCTCCCAAACTATGAAAGAATAAATTTCTATTGTTTTAGGCAACCAAATTTATGGTAATTTGTCACAGCAGCCACAGGAAACCTACAGAGCACTGTGCTAACAAAGTACCACAAACACAGTTACCTCAACAACAGAAATTTATTCTCTCACAGCTCTGGAGGCCAGAAGTCCAAGATGAAGGTGTCAGCAAGGTTGACTCCTTCAGAGGATTGTGATGGAAAAATCTCTTCCATGCCTCTCTCCTAGCTTCTGATGGTTTTCTGGCAATCTTTGACATTCCTTGGCTTCTGCTACATCGCCCCGATCTCTGCCTTTGTCTTTACGTGGTGTTCTCCCTTTGTGTGCCCTCTGTGTCCAAATTTCCCCTCTTTATAAGGACACCAGTCATACTGGATTAGGGCCCATTCTAAAGACATCATCTTAATTTGATCACCTGCAAAGACCCTATTTCCAAATAAGATCATATCCACAGGTACTAGGGATTAGGACTTCAACATCTTTTGGAGGGGATACAATTCAGCCCATAACAATTACCTCAAATTGAATGTGTACAAAACTTAATTCATACTCCTTCTAAAATGTTCCTAGACTCTATTTGTCAGATGGTGCATCACCACCCCTGGGCCAGTCAGAAGTCTTGGCATTATCCTGGATACCTGGCTTTTCTGACCTCCCCCCTCAGTCCTGCTTTTTTATTTTTTACCTCCCAAGCATGTATGTATGTATGTATTTTTTTAGCTTTTTAGTTTTTTTTTAATTTTTCTTGGAGTATAGTTGCTTTACAATGTTGTGTTAGTTTCTGCTGTACAACCAAGTGAATCAGCTATACATATGCATATATCCCCTTTTTCTGGATTTTCTTCCCATTTAGGTCACCACAGAGCATTGAGTAGAGTTCCCTGTGCTATACAGTAGGTTCTCATTAGTTATCTGTTTTATACACAGTATCAATAGTGTATGTATGTCAATCCCAGTCTCCCAATTCATCCCCCGCCCCCCTTTGCCCGCCTTGGTGTCCATACGTTTGTTCTCTACGTCTGTGTCTCTATTTCTGCTCATCTCTCCACCCCTCGCTACTGAAAGGGACTCTTAACTGGTCTCCCACCCTCAAGTTTGCCCTTCTCACATTTGCCCCCCTATTTTCTGAGCTCTTTGACTACAAGGACCATGTCTCAGTCATCTTGGAATCCCACTGACCTTGCACAGAGCCTGCCACGTAGAAGACCCTCAGTAAATGATGATCATCAAACTCATTCAAGAAACTGTGTTTAGATACACAACACCAAAACCATACCATTTAAGGTCTTCTGTGGGATTTATAGGTAAATTCCCCTATTGAAACAATGTTATAATAGTATTTCTTTTTTTTTCCACACTGTATTTTATTTTTACAAGAGATAAATAAACTGACCCCAAGCATTGTAAATGGATGACCACAACAAAAGCAACAATGATTGCAATTACCAAACAACAAAACACACTCATACTATGTCATAATATTGACATTCAGTCCAGGAATCCTCCACTGTAACAGCTCCTTTACTTTGCAGTGAAAATTGATTTGTATATTTTTTGCCTCTGAGTCCTTGTGGGATATTTTTTTTTATTCAAACAGAAAGTCAAAAATTATAATCATCCTCATCAGTTCACTCAGTCCCATGTAATTAATTCTTTTTTATCTTGATCTTTTGTTAGCACTTTTATGAATTCATCAGTTTTCCATTAGAGTTCTGAAAATGCTTATTCATTCAGTTCGGCAATATAGTCAGTTACCAGAAACCTGTACTTGTCAGTCTTTTCCATGAATTCCTTGAAGATGTATAATAGTATTTTGTAAAAGGAGATTTTACCAACAAATATTTCATTTTCGTAGGCTATTAAGTATTACCTTTTACATTAATTAAAAAAATAGTTATAGGACTTTCCTGGTGGCTCAGTGGTTAAGAATCCGCCTGCCAATGCAGGGGACACGGGTTTAAGCCCTGGTCCGGGAAGATCCCACATGCCGCGGAGCAACTAAGCCCATGCACCACAACTACTGAGCCTGCGCTCTAGAGCCCGCAAGTCACAGCTACTGAGCCTGCGCTCTAGAGCCCATGAGCCTAGAGTCCGGTGGCAACGAGAAGCCACCGCGGTGAGAAGCCCGCGCACCACAACAAAGAGTAGCCCCCGCTCGCCGCAACTAGAGAAAGCCCACACAGCAACGAAGACACAACGCAGCCAAAAATAAATAATAAAATAAATTACTTTTTAAAAAAAGATAGTTATATCATAGAGGAGAGGTATCACCCTGACCCTTGTAACTCACACTGTCTTGCTCTCTCTTGAGCATCTGCAATATTTGTCTATACCTCTGATTAGGCACTTGGTTCCATGCTGCCTCATACTCTTATCTATTTTTTTTAGACTATGTCTTCTCTCAAAGACTGTAAGTTGCATGAGAAAAAGAATAATGTCACATATATTTGAATGCCCCCACTATGCATGATCTAGTGTTAAACAGAATAGATATTACTGAGTGAATAAATTTCACTGGCATCCATTATCACTCACACAGACTCTGTTAGAAAAGGAAAACCGACTTGAACTGTGCACCATTGTTTCCAATATATATGGTTTAGAGTGAGAGCTTGGGTTCTGAAATCAGAGACTTGGTTTCAAATTTCTCCCACCTACTAGCCCATAATGTTGGGCAACTTATGCAATGCCCTGAAACCTCAGCTTCCTCATCAATAAAACGGGATCCGCCTCCACCTTTAGTTCCTGCTTTGTGAGACTGTAGTAAGGATGAGGTAAGACATAACGTACAGCACAGTGCTTGGCACGTGTAAGCACTCACTGAATGGTGGTTATCATCATCATTATCATTTTTTATCCCTTAAGGCTTTGGTTGCTGCTTCCAGGAACTGCCTCTTCAGCAGCATCCTCCTCTTCCTCACTACCACCATCAAAGAACCTTTCTTAAGAATCTTGGAAGAAATCTTATGCTTCCAGGTGTTGGCTCTGGCAGGGTTCCGTGGGAGTGTGGAAGATCAGCCAATATCACCCCTGACAAAACCAAAACTTTCCCCAACCCAAGGCAGGACCCAAAGATTGGATCTCCAGGACTGACTTGCGGGTTTATTTTTTTAATTACTGTGTCCTGCCAATATCGTTTTTTTGCCTTGTGTGTCTTTTCTGTGGAACTTCACATCTGTTCCTCTTGCCCCACAAACACTTTAGTGCCTTGGCAACGTGCACTTCCAATGGAAGTGCGAGGTGGCTGGGGAGGGAGTGAAGGACGCTGCCTTTGCCCCACGAAACAGTGTCACTTGGGGACACAACGTCAGAAGTCCTAACCCATGGGAATTTGAAGCTAACATTCTACAAGTTGAAAGAATGTAACCAAAAGACATCATCCTAAAAACCAGCAGGAAACTAGAGTTATTCTTTATTACACACTGTCAAATCCATCCTCTGATCCACAGAAGAATTTCTGGACAACAAAGAAGGTCTCTGGAGGTTGCTGGTTTGTTTTTCTCCTTCCCGCACCAGAAGTCCAACTTCCCCTACTTAAAAGCAGCAGTGGATTTAGCAAGCAAGAATTCTGAATTACTGACACATGATCAGTGTCACTGGACTTGTTCTGGGGATCAGTAAGGATAGGAATGTGTAGGATAAGCCAGAAAGAAGTCGACTCCCGGCCAGGTTGGGGAGCTCTAGAAGTTGGGAATCAATCAAGAGAGGAAAGAGGAGGGAGAAGGAAGGGGAAAAAACAGGGAGGAGAAAGAGGAAAAGTAGAAAGATGAGGAAGAAAGAGGAGGGGGGAAATGATGAAGACCTGTCTCCCCTGCCCCCCAACACACGGGAAGAGCATGCAGCTATCCCCTGGGAGTGAGGAACTGGTGTGTACGATTTAGGTGTCAGCGCTGAACTTTGCAGAACAGAATGTTGGTTCTTCCTCCTCTTCTCAACCTTTAAATAATACTGAGGGGCAGTCCTTAGCTCCCAGCTTTCCTGTCGACACTCTCTCCATATGTAATTGCCCCTAGTCCCTTGACTTGCTGAAGATCCAATTTCTATCTGCAGCCACAACTTCTCCACCGAGCTCCAGACTCATGCAACTATATCTCACTGGATGTATAATCTCAAAATTGGCATGTTTAAGACAAAATTCCGAATCCGCTCATCCCTTAGGTTCCAGTGTCCATAAATGCACCACTCTTCACCCAGATGCTTAAACCAAACACCTAAACATCCTCAACCTCACTCGGTTACACCCACATCAGCAAGCCAGATTAGCTGTGCCTCTAAAATATACCCCCAATACCATCACTTCCCATCATCTCCACCATCTCTCCATTCCAGTCAAGGATACCCCCACCCCCATCTAGTCTATGGACATGACCCCCTACAAGCCTCCTGCTTTCACACCTGCCTCCCCGCCCTCTGTGCCCCAACACACTTTGCCATGAAGGAGTCAGAGTGGCTTACACTACGAGGTGCAAGCCAGACCATCTTACTTCTCTACTTGAACCCATGAAGGCTTTCCATAGACTCCAAAGTCCTCCCCATGGACCCCAAGTCTTAACATATTCTAGTCCCCCCACCTCATTTCTTAACTTCATATCCTCCATCTCCCCTTCACTCTATTCTAGCAACATCTGGCTTAGTTCTGTTCCTGTACACTCCAGGCTGTTTCCACCTCAGGCTATAATGTTTCCCCCAGATCACAGCACCCATCAGTTTATTGTTCCAATGTCACCTCCCCCGAGAGGCCTTTTCTAACCATCCTATCCAGAACACCATTCAGTGCCACCACGCCCTAGTCCCCCATCCTGGATTTTCTCCACGGCACCTACTGGAATTGTTTTTATTAGCTGATTAGCTATCTCTCCCACCTGCCTGAGGACAGGTAATCTCTGTCTTGCTCTCCGCTGTGGTCCCAGAGTCTACAACAGAGTCTGGTGTACGACAGATGCTCAATAAATGCCTGACTAAACAAATGTTGAGCCGTGCAGATTGGCCAGAAAGGGCTTCCTAGAATCAGAATTCTGAGTTTTATTTTCGAAGCGATGAAGGATACTCGCTGGGTGGAATTATCCTTGAAGATCCCTGAGGTTCCGGATCTTACTGATGTCCAAGCAGCCTCCCTCCCCCACCAGCAGGGACCCCTTTGATGATCACAGACCACACATCACCGTTCAGACCATGCCTGTGAGCCAGACGGAAACCATGTGAAAAATCATTGTTTCCCATTCCACGACGGTGTGGTAGCTAAGCGGAAAGCCCCACTGGGAGATAAATAGAAATGAAAGGCACGGTGATGGGATAATGTTATAAAAATAGTGTGACGTATTTTAAATGACACAATACTTAAGTGTATCAGGCACACTCAAGCAGGGTGTGAAATCAGACCGTGTGTCAGCCCTCAGGTGGGATTACAGAGCACGTGGCTGAAGCCTGGCTGGTTTAAGAGGGCCTTGCAATCCACTGCATGGAACATTTTACTGCTTTTCTGAGTTGAACGTAGCCACAGGACGGAGAAAAACCATCTGACACCCACATTTACCCCATCTCCTAGAGGCGGGCACGACAGCACGAACATCCACTCTGTAGCTACGCTTGGTCCGAATTCCCAGTGCAGAGCTATGAGCTTGGCGTTATGCTGCATTGATTTCCATCCTGCACATGGCCGAGTTCTCCAACCTTCCTACAAAACACAAACCCCTCACTGGTCAGGAAGCACGGGGGGTTTGGACCAATCGTGTCCCACGAGCAATTTGTGCTCGGAGCCAGGCCCACACAGCTGCAACATTTTGCACAAGGAGAGAAAAGCTGTCTAGAAACTTTCTCTGAAGAAATACTCAGTGTTGGTCAGGATCTCCCCTCAGTGCCGGAAACAGCAGCGTGGCTTCTGAGTTACCAGTGATCTGTTCTCCACACTTCACTGGGCCATCCCACACCTTGGCTCAAGAGGGTCACAAACCCACTTTGGGTTAAATGCTCTCACAGCTTACTGGAAAGCCACCGGCAGCGGATGCCACGTTTCAAGAATAAACTATGTCATCTTCAAGATTTCCAAAAGGCACATTTTCTCTTCCAACAAAGAGCAGCTTCTGACTGGGCTGTGGGCTGTGGGCAGTGGTCACCCCTCGGTGATTCACTCTTTAGATTCTGGAGGGATCGCACATGAGGATCAAAGACTTTGGGGACTGCAAGATCAGCTTCCCAGCCAGAAGGTAAAAATAAAATACAGGTGGTAGGCAAGAGCCGTGCCCACATAATGCACAACGCTGAGAGTGTTCAGCCCTGCTGCTTCTCCACGGATGAGCCTGGAACGGTCTTCGGGTTCTGAAATATTTCACTGTTTTCTGGTGGCGTATTCATGGGCATTTTGTTAGGATGGTGGCTTGCTGGTGTCCCTGCGGGTTCCGTCTTGGCAAGGATCAGTCCAGCTAGGTGACGGCTCTTCCTCCTAATGAGCCTTAATTAGATTATGATTAACAGCAGGGACTGCACAGCGAGACCCGCTGATCTGCAGACAAGGAGCAGCTTACCCTGTAAATTAATAGGCCTGCCTGGGATTAGGGAAGCTGGTTAGGTAAACGCGCGAGGAGCCCCGTAAGCCAACAGTCCTTGGCCTGCTAACACAGCTGCGCCCGGGTACCCAGTCACCAGAGCGCCCAAGGATATTCAGTTACAGTGAAGAAATCATAACAAAGACAGGAAACAGATCAGCACACTCTGGATTTCACACCCTCCCTGGGGAACTCTGATTTCTAGGCTGCAGATGTTTTTTAACCCTGCCTTGAAGAATGTCCACGTCACAGGCTCGGGCTGTTGGAGGCAAGTAAGGTATTTAAGCAAAGCACACGTATTCAGCAAGTGGACCGAGTTATGTCGATCAGAGGTCCTCATCTTTGAAATAGAGGCAGGGCAACTGTTCCAACCCGCAGAATCCTTTGGTGGAGTTTGCTGAGCTGTCGGGAAATGGACGCCGGAAAAGTCCATGGTTTATTTACTTAACATAAGGTGTAAATGAAGCCAACTAGCGCCTTCCATGAAGATCTTAGTCCCTACACTTGTGGGGTTTCTCAGCTGTTTCCTCATTTTGCTCTTCTCTGCACTCCACACCAAGGGGAGTAGAAGGAAAACAAGCCTTCTTCATTCAGCGTTTGGAAACATCACTGCCAACAAAAACGGGATCCTTGACCGTTTCGAGTGTATGATTAAAGGGATGGCGTATCTTACTGGCAGGATACGGGTCATTTTTCAAAAGTTACAGTAAATTTATCTTTTAAAATTCTTCTAGGCTACATAAATATGTCGAAGGCTGCATAAAGATGTGGTTGGCCAGAGACACCACATCTTCCTTGGGACAAAAGAAACCAACTGGACCTGCCAGAAAAGAGTTCAGGCCAGAGGAGACTATGAATGTGAGATGAACCTCAAGCCCAAGAGCTGGAAAAAGAGAACAACATTCAGCTCACTTGTGATTTTGGTGGTGGTGGGGGGGGGGTGTCATTTGCAACTTTTTTACTGTTTGTTTTAAGTTTTCTTATCTGTTACATGAGTAAGTTTTAAGAATGCTCTCAGAGAACTCTGTTAGGACCAAAAACTCTATCACTAATTTCCTAACTTACCCTTGAAACATCCCACTGAGGAGGTATTTTTGTTTCTCATGTTAAGAAAGCAATGATCATTTCAACTGCTACTGAACTGAGCCCTGTGTTTGAGGAGACACAGATCTCTGGTAATTAGGGCAATTCTCCTTTCTCCACCTGAGTTTGCAGGCTTATCCAAACAACTGGGAAGACATGAAGGTGGGTGGGGAGGGGGAGAAGCTGTCTGAATTACCCAGGCCGGCCCTCCTCCCTCACCACAGGCATCGGGGAACGGCTGTTCCTGACCGCACAGCCCCACTTTCCAAAGGCCAGTCTCGGCTTCTGTGAACAGGTGGCAGTTCAGGACCTAGGAGCTGACGGTGACCTATGGGGCGGCCTGGACCACTGCTGGCCAGTTCCACCTGTTAAAAAGCCCCTCCTTAATTTTGGACCTCTTCCGTCTTATGATCCCAGACTCTTGCCCCATACAACCACTTCCCAAGATTTCTCTCTCCTGGGTGAAGCCTTTTCTCCCAGCTTCCTCTCTGCTCCACCACTACACCTGATGGAATTCTCACTTCACACACTGGGTCCTCGGAGCATTCTTACTTGCCATCTACTTAGCTGGTGGACAGAGCTGGATCACCCAGATTCCATGAGGACCTTAGACTGATTCAGGACAGGATGGCCCTTAGCTGTGGGCAGAAAAATCCCTCTAAGGTGTGAAGGGTGCCAACAAAACGGCCTCTGTCCCGTCAACAGGCCCTAAGTCTCGTAAGTCATGTGTTGTGTTCTTTTTTGGGGTCAAGCAGTGCCCTATCGCAAAGGTCTACTTTTGAATGAATGATCACTTGGAAGAGCAAGCATGCACAGTGCCTGGTGCGTATGTGCTGAACAAGTTTATAAGTGAAATCGTAAATCAGACAGCTTTTCTCACTGGGAGAGCTTGCAGGAGTGAAGGGGTATGTATGTAAAAACCTGAGTGATGATATGAAGGGCGTTTAAGATAGTTCTGTCTACATAAAACTCTGCTTGCTAAAGGCAGGTGCATGTCAGGAGACCCCAGATCAGCTTTCTCTATACACCCAGGGCAGCAAGTACCATGCATGTACCAGAATGCTTTTGTATACTCCTTTCTCCACCTTCCAGAAGCTTCATGGTGGAAGTGAAGCCAGAGGTAGGATACAATCTCCTGACTCGCCCATGCCCCTCAGCTATAAGGTAAGGGAGTACAAGAGGAAAAAAGGATGCTGAGGACCTTCTCAAAGGAGGATCATTGCTCATAAGGTTGGCCCCCAAATCAACCTGGAAATCCTGCAAAACACATGTGTGTTCATTTATAGGATTGTTGTCTCTCTCTCTTAATTATCCCGTTTTTCAGTAAACCATAATGACCTCTCAGTACTTCCCAGGGGGACTGCCCTGAGGTTCTTCCTTTAAAACGGGCAAGTGATGAGTGATGACTGATTAGCCTGCCAAATCCTTCACTTAAGAACTCATCAAGAGAAAGAAGAAGAAAATGAACTCAGCTATTTTGATTTGGCCGTGAGCTCAAGTAAGCAACATCCATAAAACAGTAAGAATACTTTTGACAAGAGACATCATTTAAACACACGTGGAGTCCCTCTGCTGTCATTCAAGAATAAACTCCTGGCTGGCTCTTACCTCTTTTTATTCTCCTTCTTCCACAGTCACTTGGGATGGGCCACAAGAGAGATCAGGATTCTTCATTCACTCTATGCCCTAAGGTTTTATGGACTTTGTCTCACCTTCTGAATCCACTCCCATCCCAAGTTTCATTTTACGCATCAGTGAAAGTTTCAGCCAAATGGCAAGAATGGAATTCAGGAATGTATCTGTCTTGAGGTCTGGAGTCAAGCTAAATTATGTTACCTGGGGATGTTGCCAAAATACAGGTCTGTTCTCTGTTTTGAATCATGAAACAACTAGTGGTAACCTTATGTCCAGATATTTGAAATTAAAAACACCAGTACCTAAAGTGTGTTTTACAAAAGAGGGTTGCCAAGGATGTTATGCCTTCCACATAGCTTTCCTGGTAACCTGGATACTGTTCTTCCAACAAAAAAGGCAGGTGAGAAGCCCCGGCCCAACCCTCTCTATTTACAGCTAAGTGGTATTCACACATTAGCTGAAGGACGACTCAGCGATCAACGCCCCCAGCGTCTTCCCCATCGTTTGCCGTGTGTGCCCCATCTTCTCTTCTTTAGTCTGCAATGTCCACCAGGTTACACAACAGAAAGGGGCATCGTCTCAGGCCAGCCCGTGACTGGGAGGGTCAGGGAAGGAGCTGTATCCAATTATCACAGGATGTTGCTTTAACGTCTTCATGGCCATGTTTCTGTTCTTCAAGGCTTTCTCTTATTTTGTCGGGTAGGCAATGGGTTAACTTTGAAGGACGGTTGGCTGGTTGGTCAGTTAAGGCCCTACTGCTGAAAGCTGACCAGAGCTCATCTGATTTGCTGTTCTCGCTCAGGGAGCAAATGGATTCCTGGTGATAAAAAGTGATAAGAAGATTTGCTAATAATCACCTGAGTTTTACCCGAAGGGTATTTAGATGACATATTTTTCTTTTCCAGGAGCTCAAAAACAAGCCTTGAAATTATTAATAGTATGTAAAAACAATGTCCAATAGAAATACAAATCACATATGTAATTAAAAAATTTCTAGTAGCCACATTAAAAAAAAGTAAAAAGAAACAGGTGAAGTTATTTTTCACAGTATATTTTATTTAACTCAATAGACCCCAAATACTATCATCTTGACATGCAGTCATATAAAAAACTACTATGAGATATTCTATCTTCTTTCTTTCATAGTATGTCTTCCAAGTCTAGGCAGAGTGTAGACTGACAGCATAGCTCAGTCTGAACCGGCCTCATTTTCAAGAGCTCTGTAGCCACATACAGCTCAGGGCTGCCGCACTGGGAATCCAGGCACAGCACCGCCTGCACCCTCACTGACTTAAACAGGGACTTAGAAAAGAGGGAGAAGAGGAAGGTTAACCAGACCACCTTTTCCACATGGCAGCAAACTGAAGTGTATCGAAATGTATAGATACTGAGATGTAATGCCACCGTATCTAAAACCACTCTCACGTTATTTCAATTCTATTCCTTTTTAGTTAATACATATCATCCCTGTATGATAGCAAAATAACCCCAGCTGATTTTTTTGTCTTTTGGGATAAAAAAAAAAAATGGAGATACTCAGTCATGGAATGGTGCAGCCACTTTGGAATGGAGTCCAAAAGGTAAACATAGGGTGAAACGTGACTCAGCAATTCTACTCCTAGGTACACACCCAAGAGAAGTGAAAACATATGTCCACACAAAAACTGGTACAATAAAGTTCACAGCAGCATGGTTCATCATAGCCAGAAAGTAGAACCAACCCAATCCCTGTCAGTTGATGAATGGGTAAACAAAATGTAGGTGGACTATTACTCAGCAATAAAAAGGAATGGAGTACTGATACCTGCTATGACATGGATGAACCCTGAAGACACTATATTGAGTGAAATAAGCCAGATACAGAAGACCCCCCTAGTGTATGATTCCATTTATATGAACTGTCCAAAAGAGGAAAATCTATAGAGTCAGAAAGTGGCTTAGTGGTTGCTGAGGGGTTTCACAGAGGAGGATTTGGAAGGAATGGAGTGATGACTAATGGATACAAGGTTTCTTGGTGGGGGGATGAAAATGTTCCAAAATTGTGATGATGGCTGTACAACTCTGAACACACTAAAACCTATCGAACTGTACACTTTAAACCAGTGGATTGTATGATATGTGAACTCTATCTCAATACAGCTGTTATTAAAAGAAAACAGCGAAGAAGCATTGCTGCCTGACGGATAAGGCCCCTCCAAACCACACACAATTTATCAGGTGGCTGTATGAGATGGCGCACTTGACCACAGGGATACAGATAGAGAAGCCTTCTACCAGCACAAACAATGGTTGAAATGTTGAAGCCGGTATGTTACTTTTATTGGAAAAAGGCAAAGCAGAGCAGCCCCAGGTTAATTTCTCCTCAGCCAGAGTTTATTGAGAAAAGCCAAGTGCAATATCTCAGATTTAAGCCCTCCCAGCAACAATGGAGGAGCCAGCTCTTTCTATCTCTGTGCTTTCGGGAGGATGGGGTGGGGAGAGGAGTTTGGGGAAGGGGTGGCAGGTTCTGCAGAAGCTCTGGCTCCAACTGAGAGGCCCCGCTTAGTCCCACAAGCCCACTGCCTTCCCAGTGTGTGTGGCTCAGCTCCCCTCACTCACTACTTCCCCCTCCTTGACTTGCTTCCCAAAATGAGCTTCCAACCTCAGAGCCGGCTTTCGGCATCCACTCTTCCAGAAAGGGATTTACTTACCCTTGGCAGAGGGTGGGGCTCGCTGATTTTCGTTTCAGACTTCTTTTACAGTGTTTTGTTTTAGGCCTGGTTTGTTGTTGTTTTGTTTCCCCCAAATCAAAGATCTCCAGCACCACACTGGCACATGGTGAAGTAGCAGCACTTAGTAAAACGCGCTTATTAACTGTACCTGATGGTACACGGTTGCATTTAAGACATCTGGCAACGACCAGCCAAACCAAAAGACCTATTAAAATCAGGAAAGGAATAAACCACACACATACAAAGAAAAATAATTAGTTGCCTAATAGTCTCAATGCACTGAAAAGTGGCGGCCTGTGTCGTAAACATCGAGCGTGCCCGGCGGGGCTGTGCTGTGGCCGCTGCCTCCCTGGCTGACCTCTGAATCTCAGTGGCAGATGACTATCAGTGAGCACCGTAAGAGTCAGAGACATCGTGGAGTCACAGATTACACGACTCTCTCACTTCATTCCCGTCGTCACAAGCACATTATCAGCTTACTCACCAGTGACGGCGACAGCTCACTTCCCCTCTCCCCTAAATTCCACTTTCTCTTCTTTCTGTATAAAACTACGTAGTAACAGCACATCAGTCGCTCCCGATACTCCTTTTGCTACACAGACGGATCTGTTAAAACACTTTGAGTCCGGTTACTTTAATTGGATCAAATGGAAATTCTGCTTAGTTTTCAGCTCCCCAGCCCAGCCCAGCCCCCAACACGCAACCCCAGCTCCAGGCAGGAGGGTTTACAATTTCCCTCCCTGGCAGCCTTTTCTCCCCATCCGCACAGGCACCCTGAGCTAATTCCTGCCCCTCCTCACTCAGAGCCCCAGACCGATGCAATGGTTTTCCTTTTCCTTTCCTGATTTCCTCTTGTCTGGGCTCACCTTCAGCACAGACCTCTAGGATATAGTGGCTTGCATTGTTTGCTCTTGTTTCATGTGAGTAACTTCTGTCCTGTTAACTTGGTGGTGATATCCCGACAGCAGCGAACATGAGTTACTATTCTGAATCCTTCCCAGCCCCTGAAACATATCAGGCACCTAATAGACACAGCATTTAATGACCATCGCTGGATACTGGATCCCAGCGGCAGGGCGCACCTCTGCCTGCAGGCGTACACAGGCGTACCTTGTTTTATTGTGCTTCGAAATTGAAGGTATTTGTGGCAACCCGTGTTGTCAGATGATGGTTTAGCATTTTTTAGCAATAAGGTATTTTTAAATTAAGGTATGTACATTGCTTTTTTTTTTAGACATAATGCTGCTGCACATTGAATAGACTACAGTATAGTGTAAACATAACTTTTACATGCGCTGGGAAACCAAAAAATATCGTGTGACTTGTCTTATTGGGATATTCACTTTACTGCAGTGATCTGGAACCAAACCTGCAATATCTCCGAGTGTGCCTGTCTGTGTCCCCTGAAGACAGGACTTACTGCCCCTTGATGCTACTGATGCTATTGATCTAATTTCATTCTGTTTCTTCTGCCTTGAGGATCTCGCCCACTGACTGCCAGGGGACTTCCTCATTTTAATGCCCCGCCCTTAAACAATCATCCTTCTCTATGGCTTCTCTGATCACGGGTTCCTCCCTTCCCTGCAGAATTAGTAACTTCAGAATCTGGGTCCTCTATTTCCTTTTAAGGATCTTTCAAATTATAGTATGATGATGTAGATGTTCTTTCCCCTTTGTTACACCATGAGGACTACACACACTGGTGCCATGTCTTAGCAATCCAATCCCGGGGTCTAGCACAGGGATAGGATATAATAGGTACATAACAGATATTTTTGAATTTCTTCCCCAATCCCAGGTGCCTTAGATCCAAAGCTCCTTGAACCTTTCATATCTCTGAAAGACGAATCTCTTAAAAACAATCACTGTGCTGATTTCAGCCAGATTTGAGGAGGAAAGCAATCTGATTAAATAGTTCACCCTGAAGCGCAGATGACTGAGTAACCATCTTCCTCTCTATAACTTCCTAGAGTATTTGCACTTCACAAGAGCTCTATAATCTTAACTAAGTTTAAGCACAAAAGAAATTCAGATGAAGCCAGAGGACCTTCCTAGGGTCTTTCTGAAGAAGGAAACAGGGATGTGGGCCCACCTCAGCTAGAGAATTTCAGGTGCTCTGTCTCTCCCCCTAATAGACCAGGAACTCTGTGCAACCCCCATCCCCAGGGTCGGCTCTAGTTGTTCTTCCTTCTCAGCCCTAGTCCCAGCCGTGGGGCATCTGTCCTGGCTTTGAGTCTGTGCCGTGGCTGGATGCTGGATTTGGGGTCCGCGCCTCTCCCTCCCCAGAATTCAACTTTGGAAAATGTTCTTGGTCCACACACAGACGCCGTCGGGGAGATGCCCACCAGGTCATGGGCATTGGTAACATTTAAGAAAACACCCTGAGTACAACGCGTGTTATAAGCACCCAAGCATATTACTCTTCTGTTCTCAAATGCTTGTTGAAACGAGGACCTGTCCTAAGTTCAATGACGAACAAAACGGACACTATCTCTGTCCCCAATGTACTTACACCAGGGCTGGGAAAAATACATTTTTTAAAAGTAAGAAATTATCAGAATGCAAGGGTTTGCTCCCTCCCTTCTTCCTGGAATCCCTGGCCCTTGAGAACTAAATCCGACTGTCTGACTCCCCCATCCCACAGCCTGCGGGACTCTCTGCTACCCCTGCTCTGCTCTCTCTTCCCCTCCCCTGTGGCTTTTGCTTCTTCCTTCTTTCAGCCCCAGGAACCCCAAAGCCTTCAGGTCTCCAGCTACATGCATATATACCTAAATCCACACAAGTGCCCAGCAGGGAAAAAAAAGACTCTCAATTTATCAGAATATCATTTCTAAGTGTTTGCAATTATAAATAGGAAAAAAAAATGTAATACTCTTCCTTCTTTCCTTCCTTCTTTTTTTCTTCCCTTCATTCAAATGCTGACTCATTCACGATTTTCAAAGTGAGGTTAACTATTTACAAAATGGCAGAGAGGGAAGGAATTGACCTAATAATTTCCCAGCTGGGAAAAAAAATCTAGCTCACAAGCTTTTTAAATATACGTGTTCTCACTTTACATAACTATAACCCCTGGTTCTCTCTCTTTTGTGTGTGTATGGGTGTGGGGGGGTGTATTCTAATATTTGGTCACTAACTCAGGAAGGTGAGAAAGAAGGCCTCCCTCCCAGGGGGCCTTCTTCTCAATAAGGGGCATGGCTAAAGAGAGATTTTTCCTTTGTGGATAACCAGTAGATTTAGGTTCTCATTCAATATGTCTTTCATTAACATGAGAAGCACAAAGAAAAAATTCATAATATGATAAATATAAACAGATCACTGAATTGAGAGAAACTGCCAGATTTTCTTGGGGATTATTAATGGAAGCATTATGCTTCTTATTAAATTTGCAGACACGTGTACCTGAATAATTACCCACTGATTTTATGAAGCTTGGAGGGAATAGAATCTTCCCTTTTTGAGTGTAGAAATCTAGAATAAAGTGAGTTCAAAACACTTAAGCCTAGAAAATGCTTCAATACTTCTAAAGTTATATGAAAGGAACATACAACCAAATGGAAACCCAACAATCATGAGATCGTTGACAAGTTGAACAAAACTAATGTGAAGAGAAGATAGTTTTCCATCTGCCATTTTTGCTAAATTTTGTATCAGATACCTGGGAAAATATGTCTGAAATAAGGGTACCAAAATACTTATTCTGAATTGTTTGAGTAAGTAAAAGAAAGGGTGAAAAATAACATATATTTTTAAAAATCTCATGTAGTGGCAGAATAGAGCCTTGGATCACATTATAGTTGCAAACCCATAACCCAGTATGGCCTAAAGAAGTCTTTGAAATCATCTACACCAACCCCCTTCCTTTGCAGACCAGCTTATTTGAGACCCAGAGAGTTTACATCATTTTGCAAAATTCACACAGCTAGTTAACTGTAGGAAAAGAAAGACTACAATTCTGATCTCCACGCTTCCAATTCAGACCTCTTCAAATACCCAGTGATGCACACACATGCACACACACACAGTATATACAGACGTGTGTGCCTGGGTAGACAGAGAGAAAAAGGGAGTTCAAATGAAGTACTGAACTCAATTTTTTTTAAAAATCTGGTTCTCTTTCCCCGATGAGCACTTATGGAACAGTTTCTAAGTGTCAGGCAATGTGCTAAGCATTTCACTTCCCTTAAATAATCTTCGACGTGCCCTCTCTCATGGGTAGTGTTGTTATTCCTCTTTCCATAACAAGCAAACGAGGCTTAGTGTAAATTTACGTGCTTGAGGTCACTCGGGCCCTCTGTGATCCTTATTCACTGTTTACAGGAGGTACGTTTTGGTCCATCAAAAGTGGACCAAATATGGGAACTCCCTGGCAGTCCAGTGGTTAGGACTCGGTGCTTTCACTGAGGGGCCATGGGTTCGATCCCTGGTTGGGGAACTAAGATCCCACATGCCGTGCAGTGTGGCCAAAATAAAAAAAGTTAAATAGTGAAGGATTCTAAACCAAATTATCTTACTACACATTTACTGAATTGTGTTTTCAATGCACAAAGCTGCTGTTAATAAGCAGAGCAGGTTTACGTGGCAACAGTTTGGTAACAGCTGGGTCCACAGCATGGACACCATCTGGAGACGGAAATTACCTTCCAACCTTCTCTCACCGGCTTATATCAAACAAGTTCTCACATCCCGTCCTGAACCTTTTCTGAGGGGCAAAGGACAGGGACTCCATATACGCCCTCTTCTTGTGCACAGATGGGAGAGGCGGGTGCAAAGGAGAACCCCCAACCTCATCCGGAAACCACTGAAGTCTTGCCAATACTGAACTTAGAACAGCAGAAAGAAGAGGCGGCTCGCACTCCGTCTGGCATGTGGTGCCCTCTATTGTGCCTTTGGAAATTCTGCGGGTGGGAGAGGAAGCAATTCGTAGGGTTGGCTGATATTTTTCTTTTATGCAAATACACCCCTGTTGGAAAACTCTGCTTTCCATTACACTTGAAATTCCCAAAGGCAAAAGGCCATGTCTTCCTTTTTTATTGTGCACGATACCCAACACATTATGGGTGGTTAATAAATGTCACATCACTTTCATTCTGCATTGACTGAGAATGACATTTTCCCAGGAGTTTTGCTTGCTTCAGTTTCTCAGCAAATCTCACAAAATGCATACATTTCCCAGAAAAAGGGCACTGTTTAAGGCCGGTGTTCCTTGCTTGAATCTCTTCCCCAGATTCCCATCAACGCTTCACTCATCTTATCCCTGGGCCAGTGGCTTTCCCCCCTGTTCTCCAGCTGCTTTACTCTCTTTTTCTATGCCCACCTGCAGAATTTATATGTAATTCTCTGACACCCTATGTTATATCACTTCCATCCCAAAGTGGCAGCCCTCTGTTCTATGTCTACCCTTTGACTCTTTGTGGGGAGCCTTTGATGAGGCTTATCATCTGGGCTATTCCTAGTATAAACATTTTTAGGAGAAAAATTTTGTTTTCATAAGGACTTTTATACCTGTTGTTTTCTGAGAAATTTTTTTAAATGCATTATAAATGTTGATAAGGAATAAAAGAGTCAAGAGCAGAGACCTTGTTTATTCATCTTTGTACCCCAGTTCACGGCAGTCAGTGAATTCTTCTCAGAATGAGAAGCATTCCTATTTCCCCTCAGTTGTTTCCAAAAGTGATTCAACAGTAGACTTCCATGTAAAACATGAGGCAGAACAATCAATACATTTTGACAATACATTATTCCTTATCAAATGGCCCCGGTCAAATATTAAATATGAGATACCACGAGGACGTCCTCTTACAAGTACAAAGTAAAACCCAAAGGGAAAGAATATGGTTCTCCCTCACTCATACTGCTTTGAATACTTGAGCTTAGACTGAAGATTCAAAATAAAAAACGTCAGCAATGATTTTTATCTATACAATTTCCTCCTTCACAGAACAAGATGGACATGTTAGAAAGGTTACTTCAAATATTAGAGAATAGAGGGCATCTTTAGGCATTTGGATAAGAATGTAGTCTGGATTTTTTGCCAGAACTTTTGCAGACTTTTAGTTCCATTCTCCTGTTTCCCAACAAGCCTAAAATCCTTCATCCTCATCTTTCAGCATGTGAAAGAAATTGATCTGTATATGGAAATATTTACACCAATGAAGAAAAAAATAAAAACACCCTAGTGTATAAAAGAGAAGACTGTTTCAATCAGGGCCAAATGTCAGTTTTCAAAAACGTATAAAAAGGATAAAAATGAAATATCAGAAGAAGCAGAAAGTGTTTATAGTTATGACTCAGAACAGAAGACCAATTTCACAATGTTTCCTGTGGCAGGAGTTGTATTCACTGAGATTTGGGACTGTCTCCTTTTTTTTTTTTTTCAAGTTCCTGTTCTAAAAAAAAATTGTTTCTTCCAAATCTGCTGAACACTACTGAGAAAACTAAGTTCCAAGAAAGCAAAACAACTTTTGTTCATTCATTTATTCATTCCCTTCTCTATCATACTGATCTCTGGTCTTTTGAAGGTTTCTCTTTTTATAAACTGTCAAACACTAAGAACTCTTGGTGCTTGAGAGTTCAGCACACAGCAGCTCCACTTATAACAAAATTCCAAATCATTGCAGCTATCTTGTGAATGAACTGAATTTTTCAACATGTTATATAAAACACGATAATTTTATATGTGGAACAAATTATAAATAATAATTGGTCAGATTACAATTAAATTATATTGTTATTTAATAATCATTCATCATCTAATTTAACATTAAATTATAAATGTAACAATATTACATGTTATACATATTATGTATTTATAATAGTCTACATTATGGGTATTAACTTATACATAATAACAGCGGTGAGAGTGCTTAATTCCTCACCATACATTTTGCCCCAAACGATGAGCCCAAGCCACCCAGGGCCCGCCCATTCCCTTTGTCCGTAACTGATTTAGGAAAAGACTGACTCAATGTTGGCCAATGACACGCGAGGAAAAGTCTCTGAAGGCCTTCTGGGAAAGCGTCCCTGCTTCCAAAAAGACGTGGGAACCCAAGACTGTCTGTCACCCACCTGGAACTGCCACAGCCACCTTGTAACCATTTATGTGACTTCTCATGATGCACCATTTGTGAGTCTTTTTGTGTGCAAGGCGCTGCTCTAACTTCTTGAGTTCTCACGAGAGTCCTACAGGCAGATACTATAATTACTCCCCTCTTTTAGACAAGCACACAGAGGCCCTGGGAGGTTAACTGGTCTGAGGCTATCTCACCTGTAAGTGGCAAAGCTGGAAGCTGAGCAGAGGCAGCTGACTCTGGGGTACATTCCCTCAGCCAGGAGGCTGCTACGTCACCTCCTGCTACGTTACCTGCAACGTGCTCTTAGCCCCGCCCGTACTCACAACCTTCCTTACAATAGATTCTTTGCTGGTGGCCACCAAGACTTTCAATTAAAAAAAAAAAAGCTATGCAAGAAAACAGACTCTTTTGATATTCCCTGAACAAAGTATGGCCCTTATGCAGAGCAGAGAATGCAGGAGTGAGGACAGCAAGATTTCTTTTTCCTTTTGTTTTTTTCCCCTCAGTCTCCGTATTTTACTTTAATTTTTAAAATTAATTTTTATTGGAATATAGTCGATTTACAATGTATGTTAGTTTCTGCTGTACAGCAAAGTGAACCAGTTATACATATACATATATTGACTCTTTTTTTTAGATTCTATTCCCATGTAGGTCATTACAGAGTATTGAGTAGCATTCCCTGTGCTATACAGTAGGTTCTTATTAGTTATCTGTTTTATATATAGTAGTGTGTATAAGTCAATCCCGATCTCCCAATTTATCCCTCCCCCCGCCTTACCCCCTGGTAACCATAAGCTTTACCTAGCACATATTCAAGAAAGGATATTGAAGAAAAGATGCTTAATGCTTTCTTTCACATGAAAATAGAAAAAAAAATCATAATCACGTGGCCATGTGGTGTTGAACAAATTTTTACTGGTAAGCAGAAAGATGAGGCAAGGAGGATGTGAGCTGCCCATTGAGAAGCTCTTGATGGAAAAGAAGGGAAACCCAGGTGAACACTGTTGACAGGGGAGATTGTGAATATTATCTCTAATGATAGAAAGTAGGAAATCTCAGGTTATTTAAAAGAAGTAATAGGCAGCAAACCCTTCTTCTCAGGTCTCAGGAGCCCCACTGCTTGACTGGAAGTATGGGGAGAGGGGCCACGTGAGCTGTTCTGAATCTCTTTGGCATCTACTTCTCCACATGCCGTTTGACCCCCAATTCTCATAAAACCAGAAATATCTACTCCATTAGGATTTGCAAAGCCACATAAAGAAGACTCTGCCACTAAGGAAGCAAACAGCTTTGAAGAGAAACCCCACAGGGGCACCAGTTCAGCCTCTCATCCTCACTTATCTCTCTGCCCAGGGTCAGTCCTTTGCCTGGCCTGGTACCCTTTCCATTTAGAGATGTTTGGAAAAGGTGCTGTTGAAAGGACAGCCTCACGCTGGGCTTCTTTAGTCATTCCCCACAGGAAATGATGGAAATTCCTGGCATTCTTATCAGGGAAAGGGGTGAACTCTGCTGGTGCCGGTCTGGAAGGGCTGTGCGGAGACGAATGCACGGAGCCGTCCTTTATGGTTGGAGGTAGATGACTTCAAAGCGGCACCTTCTCCAAATCCAAGATGAAGCCAGGCTTCTGGGAAGAGTCCGGGGAGAGCAAAGACAGGCAGCCTGGTCCCCAAGCCCAAACATTCAGAAGAGGGGGCGGCCAAGTGTTTATGTTGGGCAGATTCCCAGAGAGAGTTCATCATTCTCTTGGTCAACTCTTGGAACCCTCTCTACACTGAAAGCAGAAACTCACCATGTGCCTCAGAAGGAACCTTTCTTGCTGGTTAAGCATACCTGTGTTGCTATTTTTCAGAAGCCCAAGTGGTCCTCTGCACTTTCTAGACATTCACTTCCTCAAGCCCTCTTGGGAAGACACAGCTCCATGATTTAACTAGCGCCCCTGATTTGAAGGTTCATATGTTATCTCTTTGGAAGGCAGGTTAGGAGGTGCGGGGGGGGAATGATGAAAAAAAGAAGCAGGGTCGGGGGCGTTCTGGGGCAGGGCTGGGTTCTATTCCACACAGATCTCTCGAGCTGCTCCCACATGCCCTGCACTGTGCAGGTTAAACTGTTAAAAATATTCTTGCTAAGCCAAAATTATTGTCCAGGGGAAGAAAGCCTGTGTGAAACTGTAAGTAGAGGGAGGCCTATGAAGTTGCAGGTAAACAAAACTCACTTTTTCTAAAAAAAAAAGTCAAGAACTGACTCCAGTGAATACACTTAGGAAAAGGCATCTGGTACCCGTTTTTGGACTGTTACCCTTATGTAATTTTTCAGTAGTTCTCTTAGAATTTTTCCACTTAGTTTTTTACAAAAGATTTGAGTTCTACTCCACAGAATACGCTTCCTTGTACTTTTTGCTACTATTTCACAGTTTGCAATTTTTGAGATCTTATTCTCTCATAGCTATTAACACTCCCTATTGCTGAGCCCCAAGGAAGCACTTTTGTCAAAGCTTTGTTCGTCAAACACAAACAACAAATGTTTCCAGCTGCCCCCAGTTGCTCACTGTCAACCCTTAAATCTACCCACGACGTTCACAGACGGAAGGAACCACGTGCCTCTGATTCCTGCATCAGTCCAACTTCGGACATCCTATTATTACACCAGGTCCTATTCCAAAGATAACACAAGAGAACCCAATGCAACCAATGAAACAAAGTCAGTCTTGTCCCCCCATCCCGCTTACCCCCAGCACAGAAAAGGGGCAAAGCAGGCTCCAGAGGGAGGGTAAGGGACACCCAGGGTGGTACTTGCCATTAGGCTCCCACACTGCCCACCACGGTGCTGGGGCAGAGAGAGCCATGTCCCCAGGCCTTCTCGCCTCTCCCAGCTTTTAGCAGGAAAGCAGGGGATGTGATGCAGCCAGAATCCATGAGGCTGCAGGACATCAGAAGGTTCCAGGGGCTTACTAAACCCTAGTTCCATGTTCAAGCATCAGGATCAAAAGGTTCAAGAAGGAATCTGATAATAGGATATTGGTCAACATTTATGGGATCCTCACAGTGTGCCAGGCACTGTGCCAACCCAGCAGCATGTTTAATTCCACAACAGCCCTATGGAGTTGGCCTGTGATGACCCAAATGTTACAAGTGAGGAAATGGACTTCACAGCTTTGGATAATCACGTGCCCAAGGTCACACAGTTGGTGAGTGCTGGAACTTGGATCCAAAGCCACCCACCTGGTTCCAGCACCCACACACCCAACCACTGCACCCCACTGCCTCCCGAAAAGATGACAAGCAGTCATCAAATAGGAAAGATGGCGCCTGGCCTGTTGGCCTCATGGAGCAGTGGTGAATGAAAACTACATTAGTACATACTTTGGGAAGATACAAGTGATAAGCAAATGTGAGCTGGATTTGTTGCAATCTTTTGTACGTGGGTTAAAAAGCAGGATCTGGAAGTCACCCCTCTTCCCACACTTCTCCCCTTCTCTGGAACTGTGATGCACTTATCCCTTGGAGCTGAAATGACATTCTTCCTTCCTCCTACTCTACCATTTAATGGAAAAATAATTTTTTTAACTTGAATGCACTCATATTAATCACATGATTAATCAGGAGATTTCAGAAGACATTTTTGGAGCAACTTATCGCAAATTCCAAATTTTATGAATTCATATTTGTCCCGTAGAATATGAATGAATTCTCTTTCCCTTTCTGCTAACTATAATAATTAAGAATACTAGAGCCATGTGTGATATTTTTGAAGAAAACAGTAACTGGGAAATAAGTAGAAAGATATCATTGTAGTATAGATCATATTCTATCCATAGAAAATAAAACTTTATATACTGGTACCCCATGTTCCAGAGAATGAACTCTGCCAAACTGTAACTATAGTTACATCCCAAATTAATTAGCTCTGCACACTGAGGCCAAGAAACGCTGACCTGCAGAGCCTGATGAAAATTTGAAAATGCTCACTTCCTTAACCTTTCAAAGTTTCCCCTCATCAAAACTTTCATCAGAGGAGCAGATAAGTGCAAACCCACCAGATTTAACTCCATCTCTTGTCCAGATACCTGCCCAGAACCTTGGGAAAGGGGCTAACAAGCAGGACATATAGAGAGATGGAAGAAAAATAGAAGCCTTGGTTGAGACCCAAATGCAACAATGAATTCTTGACTAGGCAAGGGATGACCATCTTAAAATAATACCATCCCATAATAGATTACTGGAGATGATCACCCATTTTGCTCTTTATTAAATATTATACTGAATTTGAAAAAGGACAGTATTTTTACATAAACAAGCCTTGACTTTATGTAGCATATGCTTCTGAATAACTATATATCAATAACTTTGGAAACAAGCTACCAATTTGCTAAAATAGTGGCCCTTTTGCCCTGCAAATAATTAATCCCTGGTTCATCTGCAGCCTAAATTCAAGCTGTGACCACTGTATTTGCACAAACAAGACATACCTAAAATTAGACAATAACTAACCCCTATATGTTATCCAGTCTATTTTGCAAAAGTAAAAGCCAGTGATATTACCATGTTCATCCTTGTATCTCTCTACAGGAATGAGATTTCAGACCTGTCACCTTTTGATATTTGGCAGTGGCCGGACCAAAATGTCTGAAGAGTGATAACAGCCTCAAATCTCAGGAAAGTGGCAACACCACCCTTGTTTTCACAGTGCTGCAACTTGGAAGCACTGGTCCATCTGCTATCCTTCTCAGTCTCACCAAAGGCTTGTGAGGTAGACTTACTACTGTGGCAGGTGTCACTCTGCCCACAGGGCAGATGCAGCACTGAGGCCCACAGTGTGGAAGTGACTGGTCTCAAGTCACAGGAGTAAGTAGGGGCGGGGCTGACAGGACTGCCTGGTCTCCGGACGCCTCCCACTCACCACCTTTCACCAACTTTGTCTTCCTTTAATGGTTAACGTTGAATCATACCTGAAGGACTGGGTTCCTGCTGCTTTCAATGACCAGCCTTGGCCACACCTTAGGAACTAGAAACCCATTTACCTTCTATAAAACCAGGTGCAGAGTCCTAGGCCCTGTGAATGTGATGAGGTCTCCCTGGTGGAGCCAGACTGGTGTCCAGCCCACTTTAAGATTCCAGAACTGCAGGGACACTTCTAGGACACAGGAATTGAGAGGTCACCTCAATCTCACTGTTGGACCCTTCCTCAAAATTACACTAGCCTGAGAGTTAGAAGACCCAGCATCCAACCCAGCTCCGGCTAACCTGCTTGAGCAAGGACTTGATCTATCTGGGCCTCACCTTCCTTATCTGTAAAAGTAAAGGCTGAGGGACTTGCCTGGTGGCGCAGTGGTTAAGAATCTGCCCGTCAAAAAAAAAAAAAGAATCCGCCAGTCAATGCAGGGGACATGGGTTCGAGCCCTGGTCCGGAAAGATCCCACATGCCACGGAACAACTAAGCCATGTGGCACAACTATTGAGCCTGCGCTCTAGAGCCCGCGAGCCACAACTACTGAGCCCACTCACCTAGAGCCTGTGCTCGGCAACAAGAGAAGCCACCGCAATGAGGAGCCCGCACACCGCAACTAAGAGTAGCCCCCGCTCGCCACAGCTACAGAAAGTCCATGCACAGCAATGAAGACCTGACGCAGCCAAAAATTAATTAATTAATTTTTTTTAAAAAAGTAAAGGCTGATATAAATCATCGCAAAGCCTCTTCCATTTCCAAAATTCTACTCCACCCCTATGCTGGATATCCATCACTGTGCCTAAAAGCTGAACCCAAGAATTCTCAGCCTCGGGATGTCTCTCTCATAGCTCATTCCAAAGTTTCTCTTTTAATTTCATTCCTCTCTTCTACTTGTGCCACTTGGTATCACTCTCTCCACGTCTCCCTGGTTCTCCAATATTTGTACGTTGTTATCATGTCTCCCCTCTGAGTCATCAGTTTATGGTTTCCACACACAACTTAACTACCATAAATTAAATCCTTTCAGCAACTTACTATGTTTTTGTGTTTTCCACCAAATCCCTGCCCATCTAGCTAGTTACAGGATCATGAAATTTTATATAAAATTTCTCTCAAGGTCACTCTTTTCTCTTGGTTCTTCATATGTCTACCGATTTCTGTGTAGAGATTTGAAATCTGCTGATCTCCAAAATACACAGGCACGTCAACATTTATTCTGCCTTATCTTTACAAGCTTGATTTTCCTCTTTATTTCTGCCTTTTAATTTCTGTTTTGTTTTTTCTTTCCTTTATAATGTCTGGTTTCCTCTTCACTCCTATGACAACCTTCAGTGAACCCACGATGGGAAAGCAGAATAGCACATGGTACCAATGCAGAAACATGTCATTGTGCAGATAAAGAACAGTAGCATGAGGGAGGGGAGAGCACAGTGGGCAGAAGCCTCTCTGCCAGCACATGGAGGGGCCGTGGGCTTCGTGCCACTGCATTCTCACTTTAAAGCCCTATTTTTTTTCCCAGAAAGAAATGCAGAAGTGTGTATCCAGAAGAAAAATGCTAAAGCAATGAGGGAGCCAGAGCAGCTGGGGGATGTTAAATTTAATCAAGGTCCAGCCAGGATTTTTTTTAAGCAACAGGAAGTAGGTTTATTCCCTTTCATATTCTCTCTCTCTCTCTCTCTGTCTCTCTCTCTCTCTCAGACACACACACACTCTCATTCTTTTCTCCTCTATCCTCTATTCCTCATTTCCTCTGACCAAGGCACAGAAACGGGCTGGACAGAAAAACCTCAGTTCCCTTGAACTGTCTTTGGAACTTTGTAATGTTTTCACTGGCAGTTTGAGGCCCAACTACAGATCCTGGGAAGTGTGGTCAAAGACAGAAGAGCATCCGTGAGTAGGCAGAGAAGCGTGGATTAGTTCCCTGTGGCTTCTGGGACAGATCACCACAAACGGGGGGGCTTAAAAGAACACAGATTTCTTCTCTTACGGTTTGAGAGGCCAGAAGTCTGAGATCAGCTTTAGTCGGCTGAAATCAAGATGTTGGTGGGGCCGCATTCCCACCAGAGTTCTCTGAACAGAAAATGTTTCCTTGCCTGTTTCAGCTTCCAGTGCCCACCTGTATCCCTTGGCTTGTGGCCCCTTCCTGCACCTGCACAGCATATCACTCCAATATCTGTTCCCATCATCCCATTGCCCTCTTTTCTCAGCAGTCAAATCTTCCTCTCCCTCCCTCTTATAAGGACAATTGTGCTTCCACTTAGAGCCCACCCGGATAACCCAGAATAACCTCCCCTGCTCAAGCTCTTAACTTGATCACCTCTGCAAAGCACTTTATGCTATATAAGGTAACATTCAGGTTCCAGGGATTAGGATGAGGATATCTTTAGGGGTCACTGTTCAGACTACCTTGGAGCACCTGTGTCTAGCTGGGTTCCTGAAAAAAGTCTTCCTCTCGTTTCTCCACTGACACTAAGTTATGAATATGGGGCCTGAGGAAAAAGGGAAAAGATGTTTTCTAAATCTCAAAATAGAGAAATGATTATCTTGTCACAGATTTACCTTTCCCACCATGTTTTGCCTGTTAAGCCATCAGGTTTGTACTCAGCCAACCCCCCTAAGCATCCCATCACTTCCCCATGCCTGGGCGTAACTCCTGTCCCAATAGCCTCAGATTCTCTGAGAAATCATCCACCTGTTATACAGAAACTCAATTTCCAACCAGAATTGGGCCTCAGAGCCACACGTGTTCATGTGTGTCAGAGGTCCAGCCATGGTCATGTTACCATATCCCAGATCAAGCACAGAGAAGGAACAGATCTTTGCTAGAACTCACCAAACCGCTTGTAACCGAAGGAATGCACCTCCTCCTCCTCTGCGAAGTCGTCTGCGGGAGAAGAAGAGACAGAGCATTAAGCACAGTAAGGCCGGAAGTGCAGGGTCAGTGCTGGACTCAACTTCAGCCATCTCCACCTTCTCCACCCTCCCCTCGTCCACCATGCTCCTCACAGTGGCTGTCCTTCTGCTCCTGGAACATGCCACGCTTTCTGAGAAACATCACAGTGTCCCTGCACTGGCTGTTCCCTCTGCCTGGACTGCTCTTCCTCCTGTACCTCAGGTGACTCCTTCTAATTCAGGTCTCAGCTGAGGTATGGTATCTTCGAGATGCCTTTCCGGACCAGCACCCAGCCACTCTGCGTCAAACCATCCTATTTTAATATTACTCTCTGGTATCATCCTCATTTATGTGTGTGTGTGTGTGTGTGTGTGTGTCATCGTGCATGCTGTGAACAGAATTTTTTTTCTGTCTGACTTCATGAATGAATCCCATGTACCTAGAATGGTGCCTGTCGAAGAGCAGAGGCTTAATAAACTTGGGTGAATGAATGACTGAATAATCAACTGTCCAAAGGGTCGAGTTATCTTCACGTAACTGAGCCTAAAGCCCTCCTTTGCAGATGCCAGGCTCTGGGGTCACCTCTTCCACCAACTGTGGCATCTCAGGAGCCCAGCATGCCTCCTGCAAGGACGGCCAAATCCTTCCCCACTCTCCTTCCACTGGATAACTGGGACGGATGATTTCCCAGTAAATGCATTTCAAAAGACAGACTTGCTTGGGAATTCCTGAAGGTAGGGAACTGGAAACAAGGGCAATGTTATGGCAGCCACGCTTTCTACCAAAAGCCCAAATCCCCCTCCTCACATGGACACGATGCAATTCCTATGACACTGATAACGAACTTGTCATTTCACACATCTGCCAGGTGTGGGTGTGCAATTAAAGGATACTTTTGATGACAAGTCAAAGTGCTAAGACCAGGCCTTTCCAGGGAGACGTAACCAATTCTTCTTTTTGTTTTTCTTTTCTATTATGGTTTATTATAGGATATTGACTATAGTTCCCTGTGTTATACAGTAGGAACTTGTTGTTTATCTATTTTATATATAGTAGTTTGTATCTGCTACTCCCAAACTCCTAATTTATCCCTTCCCCACCCCCTTTGCCATTTGGTAACCATAAGTCTGTTTCCTATGTCTGTGAGCCTGTTTCTGTTTCATAAATAAGCTCATTTGTGTCACATTTGAGATTCCACGTCTAAGTAATATCATATGGTGTTTGTCTTTCTCTGTCTGACTGACTTCACTTAGTATGATAATCTCTAGGTCCGTCCATGTTGCTGCAAATGGCATTCTTTCACTCTTTTTTATGGCTGAGTAATATTCCATTGTACACATGTACCACATCTTCTTTATCCATTCATCTGTCAGTGGGCATGTAGGTTGGGTCCGTGTCTTGGCTATTGTCCAACCAATTATTCTTGGGTTGATCACCATCACTGCACCAGCACCCAGCTTTCCCCCCACATGCAGTTCAGTTCAAAAGCGCTGACTCAGCGCTCACTATGGACCAGAGATTGCCAGGCAGTGGGGTGCACAAATGAGTGAGACATGGTCCCTTCCCTCAAGAAGCTGACAGGCTTTCAGAGAAAAGAGACACGTAGGGAGGAAATAGAGCCTCTGTGATCATCTTTTTCAGCCCACAGATGGGACACAGGGCCTGGCTATAACCGAACCTTGAAATGTGGAAAAACCCAAGATGTGTGATATCTACCACACAGTGTGCTGAACCTCAGCACACTAGTTTGTTATGAAGTGTTATGAAGACATGTGTGAGAGAACAACTACTCCTAAGACAATGGAGAAGTCGGAAATCTTTGTATTTTACTGTGTTTCCTTATTCAGAGAACAGCGAAGAGATCTTGCTTGGAATCTAGAAATCCAGGTTTTCATGATTCAAGTCATCTTCTTCTGGCAAGGATTAAAGCTTTAGTTCTTTCTAGATGGAAGAACGTGCTTACAAGCAAAAGAACAGCACCTTTTTCTCTCTGACTCGGTGATTAGTTAGTTCGACAAATACATATTAATCCCCTAGTCTGTGCTGGCTTTCCTAAGTAATTCTCCCATTAATGCCTGCGAAGTCCAGTCTAGTCTCAGTTAAAGAGAAACCCTTATCTGCTTCTTCTGCTTAGAAATCCATGCATTCATGTATTCACTCAGTCAATAAACAGGTGCTTATAGACCAGTGGAGTTGATGGCACATGAACATAGGTAACGATGCCACCCAGACATCAGCTTCCCCCTCCAGCTCCAGCCCCTCCATTGCAGAGACACATCCGCAAAAGAATCTGCTCACATGCACACACTGTGGGGCAAGGAACCAACATCACTGAAGAACTCACAGTGGAGATAAAAAAAACAGCTTACACTGTGCTCCCGGTAGCAAACAGCTTAAAAAATTAGTGTTCTCCCTAAAGCTTCTTTTCAGCAGACCTACCATTAGTTTGTTTGTTTGTTTTCTTTTTCCTCTCTGGTCTTTTTCCCATGCAGCATTTAGTCTGACTGACTCCTCTCTCCTTCCTGAAATTTCCCTGGGAACTTCAAATGTCTCATGGTTTTGTTATTAAAGCAATTCAACGCTGCCTCCAAATTAACCTACTCAAACCCATTAGGGGTTCGAAGAAACAAAGGCTTTACAGGCAACTCCTAATACAGGACTCAGAGAGGATGTCCTGCTTCTTAACTCTCATCCCAAGAGGATGAGAAATTCTTATGGCAGCTCCTAAAAGAATACAAATCTCTGTCTCATCCAACTCTATAATTAGATACTAAATCGTATGAGACATGAGGGGTACAAAGTACCCCAGAGAACGTCTTACTGGGATTATCAGGGAAGGTATCACGGAGAAGTGTCTTAATCTTTCCTAGTGTTTATTCTTTGGAGGGAAAAAGAGAGTTACTGCCTACCATATCCCTTTCTTGGAAATTCATAGCAATTTTGGAACCATTCGAGACTCAAGGAGGTGCTGAAAGAGAGAGAAAAAGATTGTTCAACTCTGTTTCACTCAACGTTTTCAAGAGTTGACTTTTTGCATCCTTAAAAGCTGCGTCGAGTTGGGCAGGTAATGCCTAGTAGACATTCCATTAGTGGAGGTGTCCCCAGAGCCCCAGCCACGTTCCCCCAGCTATGTAGATTAGCAAACAGCTGATTCAGGCTGGTGATGCAGTGAGACATTTCAGGAACTGAGAAAGAGAAAGGGGCAGGAGCGGACGGGGCTTGCGGCTGTCTGGACAGCCACATCAGACTACAAGAGTCACAGGAGAGAGGAGGAGAGGTCAGCGGTTCCCAGTGCCTGAAAGTTTGAGAGGGTGAAAGACTCCAACAGGGCCCACATGGCTGGCAGATGGGTTTCAGGAAGACAAACAGCCTGATATTATGTGCGAGGTTATACTTTGTTCTCAAAACCTTTTCCTCACACTGAGTGGACCCAGGCTAAATGCATCCTGGATTTTCTTTATATAGTACCAGGGGCCTGCAGAGGTGATGGGCTCAAATAAGGATATTATCCCTCAAGGATATCCAGTCACCTTTGCAACCTGCCAGTTTTCAAAATCTGTCTCTGACACAATCTACGTCACATAACTGCTACACTCCAACACGAGAAAGGAATTTGTTAAGATTTAAGACCTCTAAGTTCTGCAGTGGCCAGAACTTGATCCCTGCTTCTGACATCAGTTAGTCTGCAGGGAAGAAGTAGCCTTAACATCCTAAATAACAAAACGTGTTTAATTGGAGATTTATGTCTACAGGCACGTACTGTCCTGGCTGCCACAGCTGTACTATAGCATTTTTGTTGTAATACCTATGGGCTATACTGTCTTTTGCTTGCCTATTTCAAAATGTGATTTTTATTTATTTTTTTACTTTCCTTGGTAACTGGCACAGGGCCACGCTGGCCAGAGGTTTCGTGATGGAGAACGCAAAACAGAATTCTGCTGCTGATTTATTCTTTGGGCTTAGCTATTTCAGAGTACCACGAGTTCAAGTGAAGTTTAGTTTAGTTGGCTTGGAGAGTTGAGAGTCATACATATTAATATGTTCCAATCAATCTGTGGACCAAGTTGTGCAACATCCCTATGGGTAGAATTCACCTCTCCTTCCCCTGCACTCCCTTTGTATCAGTGTGACAGCAATTACTTCCGTCTGCCTTATATTCCAGTTCTGTTTTTGTTTTTGTTTTTTTTAACATCTTTATTGGAGTATAATTGCTTTACAATGGTGTGTTAGTTTCTGCTGTATAACAAAGTGAATCAGCTATATGTATACATATATCCCCATATCTCCTCCCTCTTGCATCTCCCTCCCACCCTCCCTATCCCACCCCTCTAGGTGGTCACAAAGCACCGAGCTGATCTCCCTGTGCTATGTGGCTGCTTCCCACTAGCTCTCTATTTTACATTTGGTAGTGTATATATGTCCATGCCACTCTCTCACTTCATCCCAGCTTACCCAGTTCTGGTTTTGACTTCACCAGATGGAAAGCCTTTGGAAAACAGGAAACTTATCACATTGTACCCTCAGAAACTAGCACATTTATGCCATGCTATAGAAACTCAGTAATTGTTGTTAAAAAGTAAGCAGATTATAGAGTTATACATGTGTCTCTCTCTCCCACTAGCAGATGAATTCCTGAAGGAATTCTTTCTCTTTTTGCATATCCACCATGTTTGAGGAAGAGAAGAGAAGCAATACTTACGCAGATCTACTGAATGTCAGTTACTTCCCATTTGTTGTTTCTCTGTTTTATAGGTGAGAAATCTGAGGCTCAGAGAAGTCATGTAATTTGATCCAAGGTCCCACAACTTGTGAGCAGCCAGACCAACACTAAGACCCAGGTCTGGCGGACCCTCAGGTTCCACACCATGGTGGTTGCTGACCCCACAGACCCAGGAAACTGAACTCTGTGCTAGCAGAAGAGAAGGCTGAGAAGCGATGATTTATACCCCAGAATCCTGAAAAGGCTAAGGAATTTGGGACACGGGCCACTCTGAAAGGAGAATAAAGGTGAGGCTAAAATAGGAAGACTTGTTGAACATATGTTTAAGAAGCAACTACTATAGGGCTTCCCTGGTGACACAGTGGTTAAGAATCCGCCTGCCAATGCAGGGGACACGGGTTCAAGCCCTGGTCCAGGAAGATCCCACATGCCATGGAGCAACTAAGCCCATGTGCCACAACTACTAACCCTGCACTCTAGAGCCCATGAGCCACAACTACTGAAGCCCACACGCCTAGAGCCTGTGCTCCACAACAAGAGAAGCCACTGCAATGAGAAGCCCGCGCACCACAACAAAAAGTAGCCCCCACTCGCCGCAACTCGCACACAGCAACAAAGACCCAACACAGCCAAAAATCAATAAATAAATTTAAAAAAGAAGAAGCAACTGCTATAATCAAAAAGATAGACAATTAGTGTTGGCAAGAAGATGGAGAAATCAGAACCCTCATATGCTGCTGGTGGGAACGCAAAATGGTGCAGCCACTTTGGAAAACAGTCTGGCAGTTCCTCAAAAGGTTAAACATAGAAATACCATATAAGCCAACAATTCTACTCCTAGGTATACACCCAAGAGAAATGAAAACATATGTCCACGCAAAAGCTTGTACATGAATGCTTATAGCAGCACTATTCATAATAGTAAAAAAGTAGAACAATCCAAATGTCCACGAATCGATGAAGGGATAAACAAAATGTGAAGATAATATTATTCAGCAATAAAAAGGAATGAAGTACTGATACATGCTACAACAGGAAGGAACCTTGAAAATATTATGCTAGTGAAAGAAGCCGGTCACAAAAGACCACATCTTGTATGATTTCATTCATATGAAATGTCTACATTAGGCCAGTTCATAGTCAGAAAGCAGGTTAAAGCCTAGGGCTGCAAGTTTTGGGGGGGAAATGGGGAGTGACTGCTAATGGGCATGGGTTTTTGGGGTGGGGGAGGGTGATGAAAATGTTCTAAACTTGATTGTAATGATGGTTGCAAAACTTGTGAATATATATATATATATATTTAAAACCCTCTTAATTGCACACTTTAAATGGGTGCTCTGTGTGGGATATGAAAAATAAAGCAGTTTGACCTCCCAGGCCCTTCACAGAGCTGGGTGACTGTCCCTCCCTGACCACAGCAGAAGATGGAAGATTTATTACTTAGAGAAATTAAAACAAAAGAACACAAATGGTGTCCTCCTCCAGAGGACACCAGCAACAGCTGAGATGAGGGGAACTGTAATGGAGTCAGGGGAAAAGGGGGAAATTTTCATACTGAATGTTCAGACACTCAGTCTTCTTCTCCCACTCACCCAACCAGACTGTATCCTCCAGGCTAATGACTGAAGGTTCTTCCTGGGGAATCTGGCCGGTTAAGAGAAAAATAATGATTCTCATTCCAGGAGGTCCCCAATGGAACAGCCCAGCCAGATCAGCCTAGAGTGATAGTCACAGGTCACAAAATCCACCAAAACAAGGAGCTTCTAATTAATGTTTATAATACTCTGCTCTTATATGTGAGGAGACACCAGACACATGACACAGCCTCTAACATGAAAAGACAAAGATGAAAATAAAGAAACCAGATAAAGCAATTTGGAGAATATCATTGTGCAGAATGATAAAAATAAAATAAAAAATCCTACCATTAATATCCTTGTAGAGATAAGAGAAGATAATGTATCCATAAAAGAAGAACAGGATGCTATAATAAAAAAGAAACCCTCAGAGAAAAAGAAAGAACTCTTGGAAATTAAAACTATGATCACAGAAATGAAAACTTAATAGAAGAGTTGGAAGACAGAGTTGAAATATCCCAGAAAGCAGAAAAAGGGCAAATAAATAGAAAAGATGAGAAAAAAAATTAGACAACCAATTAAGTGGGTTCAATATTCAAATAACAGGCGTTCCAGGAAAAAAGAACAGAGGGAAAGAATCATCAGAGGAATAAGTAACAGTATTTCTAGGACTGAAGGACATGAGTTTCCAGAATGAAAAGGCACATTACTTCCCAGCACAAAGAAAGGAAGAAGATCCACTCCGAGGCACGTCATCATAAAGTTTCAGAACCCTGTGGACAAAGAAAAAACTCAAAAGCTTCTGGACAGAAAAAAAAAAAAATTACTTACAAGAATTTTTAAGAAAAGGAATGGCTTCACATGTCTCACCAGCAAAACTGGAGCTAAAGGAGAAGAAACTAGTGCCTTCAAAATTCTAAGGCTATATTATTTCCAACAGAGAAATCTTTCAACTAAATGAGTAGGTAATATAAAGACCTCTTCAGACCTAACAGATTCCTCAAAAACGTACCTCTCATTCTTCTCGAGAAGTCATTGGAGAAAGCATTCCACTGAAATAAGGAACAAACCCAGAAAGATGTATGTGCGTATATGTGTGTGTGTGCACATGCGTGTGTGCACCCTAACCTAACCTTAACCCTAACCCTGAGTAGGTCGGAAGAGTCCAGGAAAGATTTCTTCAAGAAGATGAAAATGCGGTAATACCTACTATGTTTGAACACACTGCACAGAGATGGAGGACAGTGGAAGAGACTTCGGGGGTGAATGTCGATGTAAACATACATGGGAGGCTAAACAAATAAAATAACAAGAGGATTACCAATTCCAGAGGAAACGCAGTTATGCAAGAGAGAAATATAAGTCAGCTGTTAATAGCATTGACATCGTCTTAATAATATAAACACTGAATATTGATCTGGGCCAGACTGTGATATAACTATACCGGGATGATAGGGGGCAACAGGAGGTGTCCGTGATGGTTGTCAGGTGGAGGTGAAGGGTAAAAGAACTAAATCCTCACCTGCTATAAAGGGAAGTCAATATATAATGCCTAAAACCAAAATAATAATAATAATAAAACCAAAAAGTGCCAAAAGCATGTCACTTAAGGACATGGGACCATAGCAGCTCATCCACGTTAAGAGCCACCAACAATTTTTCCATCCCTCCACGTGCAAGTCCATTTCCACTCTTTTGAATCTGGGAGGACCTTGTGACTTGCTGTGGCCAATGGTATTGGCCAGAAGTAGCAGTGGGTGACCTCAGGGCCTAGGCCTTCTCCAAGACCTCTGCCTTTCAGCTTCTGTTTTCACCCCCTCGGCAGCTGGCTGCCATGGGAAATGTCCAGGTACCCTGCTGGACCAGAGGCCACCTGAGGAGAGAGGATCCCTGGGGGATGAGAGACTCTGAAGGAAAGGGGAGAGCCCGGCCAGCCCTTGGCCCTTCCAGCCACCCTGCTGACGCTCCAGCCGTGGAGCAAGGCTGACCATGACCAGCCTGGCCAACACCTCGGGAAGCAGAAACCAGCCATCCCTGCCAAGCTCAGCCCGAATCGCAGGGTCATGAACAAATAAACATCTGTTGTTTGAAGCTACAGGGTTTGGGGATGGTATGTTCTAGGTAGAGAACTGAAAGAAAAGTCAATGCCAAAAGAAAATGCAAAAAATGTTCTCAGGAGGTGCCTCTGGGGACTGGGAAATGATGAAATGAAGTGGGTTGGGCAGGAAATTGCTGTTTTTCATAATAAATGTGATATTCTTTGACTCTTTAAACTGTGCGCATCTCTAACTTTGATAAAAATAAGAACTAAAGTCAAGCAAACAAAACAAGGGAATGTGTAGGGGAGATAAAAGTCAGGTAGACAAAAAGAAAAGTGCTCGGGTCCAATGGATGCTGACCACCAGAAAAGGTCCCCTGCTCCAAAGAGCCAGCAGGCAGAGTTCACCCTAGAACGACAGCACAGAAGGTGCGGACTCGCAGCCTTCGCTAGCTGGCACAGAGTAGGTTCTGACAAATGTCACACTGATCAGAACAAGTTCCGGCGCTTTTAGGGGCCAGGCGGAAGGACCGTGGACAGAGGCGAGGCTGAATTTAAACTTCTCTTCCAAGCCGGGCTCAGCACTGCTGTCCACTCTGTATTGTCTCCACCCTGATGCAGGCCCAGCTCCTGCAGCGTGATCACTGCTAGAACAAAACAGTGCGGTAGCCCACAGGCTACTAAAAATACTTGTAGGTTATTCCAAATAGTACAAGACATTTATTTTGATTACTCAGCTGCTTTCTGAATTTTATGTTTTACAGCAATAGGATCCCTTTTTTGGTTCAATGGTATAGGGTTTTTTTTTTAAGTCAAAATTGTAAAGACAGGGCTTCCCTGGTGGCGCAGTGGTTGAGAATCTGCCTGCCAATGCAGGGGACACGGGTTCGAGCCCTGGTCTGGGAAGATCCCACATGCCGCAGAGCAACTAGGCCTGTGAGCCACAACTACTGAGCCTGCGCGTCTGGAGACTGTGCTCCGCAACAAGAGAGGCCATGATAGTGAGAGGCCCACGCACCGTGTTGAAGAGTGGCCCCCGCTTGCCGCACCTAGAGAAAGCCCTCGCACAGAAACGAAGACCCAACACAGCCAAAAATAATAAATAAATAAATAATTTTTTAAAAAAATTTTTTAAAAAATTGTAAAGACATAAAGTGACTCCAATTTGTGGCACAACTTGTAATTCTGATGCTTTTCAAAAACTTGCTTTTCTGATAAGGAGATATGATACCCTTTTCCTTCCTTTACCATTCAACAAAATTGAAGGGATTTTTTGGGTAACTTTTACCACTAAATTGGTAGTGGAGGCTAAACCAGATTTCCTCCAGCAGGCCCACTTCAACAACTTAAAAAGTAAATAAATGTGAGACTCAAAATGTTGACCCCCACATCTACCACTCACAGTAACTACAGGGGAGGTGACATGTCTCCCCTTCTCTTATGAGGGACCTTCTCATCTAATCACCTTGGTCAAGTAGAGTCAGGATGAGGACTTGAATCCCTGCCCCAGATTTTATAAGGACCGTGGAAAGGTGTCAACCGCATGGATCATTTGGCAAGAAAAACTAATGCCGTCCATTTCTCTGGAGACACACACACAAAATAAGTAGTCTTTGTTTAAAAACCAAACCAAACCAAACAAAAACTGATATAGCTGTTTTGTTCTGAAATCACTTAACTTTATGTTTAGGTTATCCAAACAATTATACCAAAGTAACATACTATAATTAATTACGAATGATGGACCAAAATTGAGCTTAGGAGACAAAGTTCTAGAAAACTTTGTATTTGATTCTCTCTCATCTCCCACATCGAAATGTCCTACCTGAAGGTTTCAGGGTGGCCCTGATGCACCATTTGCCTCTAATTACTATTAGAGCAATGTAACCTGAAACATGAAATATAATTTGAGATAACGAATCAGCTTGAATCTCCCCTCCAAAGGAAAATATCCCTGTCCTCAGCCATCTCCTCCTGTGTCCTACAGCAGCATTTATCTGAACCTCAAATAAGGCACTTTTCTCCTTCTATCTTGAATGCCAATTGTTTATGCATAAGTCTTACCCTGCCCATCAGACTGCAAGCTCCTTGAGGACAGGGGCTATGTACATACTAAATATCTGACTATATTTCAATAACATTCTAAATGAAAAATATTTAACTATATTTAATATAAAGAATATTTGAATATATTTAAATAATATACTACATAAAGAATAAGTGAAAGCTAGTAAGGACTTGGTGGCCTAATTTTAAATAATGAATAAAATAGAAACGACAGCTTAATAGAAAATTAACATTACCAATGAAATAGACATGATGTCATATGGTTAAAAACACATACATACACATACATCTGTCCTAAGACTTATTTACAGATAAATTTGTTTTATGTTTTGACTCTTTGATGTCATATCCTTACTGGACAAAACTGGACACTGGATTTGAGATACAAATCTTTAAAAACATTATGTCACCATCAGTAGGTACCTGAACAATAGTGCTCCAGGAAAATTAGTACTCCTAAGCAAATTAAAGGTATTTACATATATTTTCTAATTTCCTAGCATGATCATAACAAATGAGAAAATGGTACCATTTTCACTATAGTTACAAACTTCACTGTAAATATGGTCCATGCATTTTCAGTAGGGCTGATTTCTGACTACATGACAATAACACAAGTGATGGCAGCTGGAGATGGACCAAGAGTAAAACTGTTTCCCATAAAGAGCACAGTTTTCTCCCATCCCCCAGGTCTTTGTACCACACATTTATAATTTGAAAATTACTTTCATTTCAAAACCAAACTTTTTTCTTCTTGGTAGAAACTGTATCACTTGATTAACTTAACATAAGATGGTTCATAATTGGCAATTACGTTCTGCCTGGAGGAAGCAGCAGGTTATAACTAAACAGTATTCTAACACCTAAAATGACTTGAGTTCTCCTTAGGTGCTAGACACCATTCTAAACAACTGATCTATACTAACCTACTTAATCCTCAAAACAAACCAACAAAACAAAAATAAAACCAAAAAAAAGGCATCCAGTAGCTCCCCCATTTGACAGATGAGGACACAGGGGCCCCAGGAGGTTAAGTAGTTTGCATGTGGTCACCAGGCCCTCTGATTTCAGAGCCCACACTCTTCACCACACTAAAATTCTCACGTTCAACTCCTGGGAACACTACATATAATTACATTTTATGAAATGGCTACATTTTAAAGTATATATTATTAACTATAAATTTGGATTATTTTGCCTTTGAATAATAAAATGTTTTTATATATATATATATACACATATATATATATACATATGTATATATATATACATCAGCTAGTTTCCAAACATTTCTATGTCACAAGGAAGTGAGTTACACCCAAAGAAGTGCATCTATTTCCACAAACCAATGACAAGTTAGTTTTTTCACACAGAAATGTCAAATGTCCAACCTCTTAGGCAAGTGCGTATGACTTCACGTGATACAAGGTTATAATCTCAAATGACTCAGGAAGTATAAAGGAGTCATTTAATATATCCAAGTCCAATAAATAAATAAATGTTTAAATCTCCTCCCATGCTGAAAAACATATTTCCTTCATCGTTTTTAAGAGTATTGATTGGCTATTTGTGATAAATTCAGGGGTTAAGAAAGCTCCTAGGATCTCTTTGGAATTTTAAATTGGATTACTAATTTCTCCTTTCACTGCTATATAATTACAAAGGTCCCTTAAGCAATCAGCAGGACCTGTTCAAGGTAGTATTTTGGTTTGGGCCCTTCAAACATCATTCACTTAAAAAGAAATCAAATCACTGCTTGATTGAAAAGTTACCCCCTGCAAGCTTTGGATTGCTGGTGTGGTTAGAAACTGTGTTATCAACAGTGAACAATAAAATACTTTCTATGAAGAATGTCAGTATCTCCCTATCCCTTGTTTAAGATGTTTATTTACTACTACTACTACTACTACTATTATTTTTAAATTATTATTATTACTGATCACCTACTGGTGGTTACAGTCTGTTCTTGAAAAGCAATTCTGACAATGTTTCATTGTCTCACAGCAAACCTGTCAGCAAAACAATGCAGGGGCTGTTTCCAGAGTCCATGGCTTTAGGGAGCCATTCACACTCATTCAATCAATCACAAGAAAACCTCCCGGCAGATAAATTCTACAAAAAGCAGCAACCCTGGAATCCGCCTTATCTCTGCAGGAGCTCCAGCCTAGAGAGACTCCTCCAGTGACTGGCTGAAGAGCACAGCAATTTCTTCAGACCTTTGATGCCAGGTTATTAAAGTCTAAGCCCAGAGAGCAGGACCTTTTCTACCTTGCTCACTCAGTATCTATGGATTGTGGCACACAGTAGGTACTTAACAAAGCTGGGGTGATTGAATGAAACATTAGGGTGTGGCTAGGAGGGAGCCTAAATTAGAGGTGTTACATGTGGATTCTGGAGTCAGGCTGTCCGAATTTGCATACTAATTTCCCCACTGACTAGCTTAGTGCCCTTAGACAAGTAACTCAGCCTCTCTGAGTCTAAGATTTCTTAACTGTAAAATGAAGAAAAAAATAATGCCTGGTATGGCAGGTGCTCAATAAATGTTAGCTATTACTAAAGGGAAAAATAGTAAGTGGGGATATTAAATGGCCCATCAGTCATGCCTAAGAAGTTGTTTGCAGTACTAACCACGGTACAGATCAACTTGTCCCTGGCTTTTATCTTCCAACTCACAACACTGTTCCCTGCCTCCAGGCCACAGTCAGGAATTCCAGAAGCTGAGAGAGCCTGTGCCTTCGGAATGGCATAGGAGCAGAAGACGGAAAGGCAGGACCAGCCTGGTAGAGCCAACCCCACAGTGCGGGTAGACTTTTTTCACAGATGATCACTTTGATGACCTAGAACACTGTCCCCTGGCCCCCAACTGCCTGATTCTTTTCACTCTGATTTGCCCCCCAAAAGCAGAAAGACTGTCCTCTGCCCACTCTGGGCTCCTCTCCTAGCACCTGACCTCTCTTTTTCCCATCACGCGGAGACATGTGGACCAAACTGTCCCCCTGAGAGATCACTCATGTGCTGGGTTTACCCGAGGCAAAACAGACTTTTCTATCACAAAATTTAAATGTCTATTTTCCCATTTGAAAATTAACACTTCAAAGGCCATTTAACTTACTTTGGCAGCAGCTACATCAACAGTTTTAAAATAATGTTTTAATGAGAATAAGCATTAATTCAGAAAATTAGACACCTAGTTATGCTATAGCTTTAAAGCTATCATACTCCAGCTTTTCCCATCCACACCATTATTGCTGGATAAGCCGCATGGTTGGTGGGGGGGAGGAGTGGTAAGGGGATGGGAACAATCTTGGAAAATTGCATAGGAGACCACAGGGAAGATCTATACTTAGCAATAATTAAACCTCAGACTAAGAATGTCAAGCATCTTCAAACTAACAGTCAAAAGTGTAATTGGATTGCAAATTTGTCTTCCAGAGGAAGGGCAGCCCCAATTCCCAAACAGTGAAAGGAAAAAGGTCTCACTTTGTTTCCATTTCCCTGCAGAAAACATGATTCTTTCAATGTTAAATGCAGTCAGCCCTTACACGCGTGCCTGCTTATCCCAGTTAAGGACAAGAAATTTTAGACACTGGGAAAGCAAAGAGACCATGGGTCTGGGAAAACAACAGGCAGTAGGAGAAGCATACTGCTTACTAGTGCATTTTAAAAGTATTATTGCCAGACAGCATTTCAGAAATGTTTACGTACAAAAGCACAAAAATAAGCAGCTGGACACTATGTATTGAGGGCACCAACCTCCTCCCTGTGTTAAATTAGAACAGTGGTTTGAATCACTGTGGTCGCGTGGTTGTTTCCGGCCGTCTCTTAGGTAACAAGTGCTGCTGCATTAAAACTCACCAATATTCCCAACTTCCAGGACTAGAAGTGTGGCTTCTTAATGACACACCTAACTCTAGAGGAGTCAGATTCCTTCATAAAGAATGTGAATATTTATTAGAAACCATGAAATTTATGGTGCAGTACAGCTAATTGAAAATGTAATTAGAAATAAATTAAAACCAGCTTCATGTTTTAATCAGTTTGGAACACTTCAAGTATTGCAGCAACAAGGCAAGTAATTTTCTTCTGGAAAATATATAATGATGTCATTATTTTGGTACTTGTGACTCCAGAGATGGAGGAAATAGAACAGAAACAGATATTTGCTGAACGCAACAGATAGGTGGCGCTGTGGCTCATGGCAGACCTGGAATTAGACTACAAAGGCCTGGGTTTTTACAAAGGCTATATCCCAGGTTTAAACATCAGAATTAGAAAGTCAAATAGGCACCCTGAAAAGGTATCTGTCTCGCATAGTAGCTGAATTTCTGCTTTGGCAGATAAACTTCTGTAACTTCTAAGATGTCCACTAATTTTCTATTCAGCTAAAGAATGTTTTACCTTAATTTACCTTAATTTTAAGCATTTGCAAGGCTTGTCACTGACTTCTATTATTTAGGGAAATCAAATTCTAATGAAATGTTGGCTTAAACATAATGATTTAATAGCTATACGACGTAATCACGAACCCAAGGAAGACTCTGCGTTGGTTACCTATGGCAAATCATCAAAATAATTCTACATGGTAAAGGCAGCTTTCCTTTTTGGCTAAACACATACTCTGCTTGGCTTCAAAAGTCTTGTGTCCAATTTCTTGGTTCCACCCCTTCCTGGCTGCTGCACCAACTTCGAGTTACTTGGCTACTTAATTGCCTGAGATTCACTTTTCTTCTAGTTCAGAGATGTCTAGTCCAGGATCTGCTCTCCTAGGTCCCTCCAAGCCTCACAGGGAAACTGGCAAAGCTTGTCTTTAGATGCCTACCATCCTCCTTGTGGCTGGTTTCTATTTCTTCCAGACTCCTTTTCCACATCTATAATGTAGGGGTTAAAATACCTACCTCACAGGGTTGTTGAGAGGGTTCACCGATGGAGGACTTATAGAGAGTGGAGCACAGGGGCTAGCACTTAGTAGGTACTAAAGAAGTATTACTGCTGCCCCCCTTCCGCATCTCACAAACCAGACAAATAAATGCAAATTACATGGCAATGGTTGGTAAGCAAACCTCTCATAGAATATGTTGTTTTAAAAGAGGCCTTCAAAGTGACTAGTCTACCCAGGGATTCAGTCCCTCAGCTCCCCTCTCCCACTGGGGCAGAAGGTAAGAGGGGCCTTTGAAGCAGTGCCCAGACCACAGAGAGTAAGCAATAAACCTTCTCCAGGGGGTCGGCAAGCTGGTCTAGAATGCAGTGTAAACCTCACACACACGCAAAAAATATGTTTAGAACTTGTAGGTGTGTCTTTCTCTGCAGATTTGAATTAACATTGGAAAATACCCAAACTGTAGTAACAGTCATTGACCCAGTCAAAAGCATAACAAGATTTTCAGAGTTTCGGAACACACATGGGAGCTGATGAAATGAGTAGCTGGCTTATCTTTCCGAGAGTGCAAAACCTTCTGGCCTCAGTGACCAGCAATGAGAAGATTAACTGGCTAAAATGATGGTAACTGAGCCCCAGAGTAAAGTTTAGCCGCGTGAACTCTTTCCTTTCTGGGAGGATCCTTCAATCAGTGCTAAGGAAAGTGCTCCTTTCCTAGAAGGTAACTGAGAGAAGAGAAACCGAGATGGAGAGAGAAGGAACACACACCACTGCCTTTTGAAATTCTCTAGCCAGAGAGTAGTATCCCGTCTTTTGTTTCTCTGGCCCTGGGGCGGGCCCCATTCCACCTGGTGTTCTGTCCCCTCCCTACCCTGGGTCTCCAAAGGAGGACACAGAACTCCCTTGGAAGGAGAGCTAACTGGCATTACCGCTCCGGAGTGTTCAGCGTGAACTCCGTTTCAGAGAAACCTAGAGCCAAAAGTTACTTTCCAAGTCTGTGGGGCTCCCGGGGCGCCCGCCTCGGTCAGCAACGCTTGCAAGTCAAAGCGGTCGCATCGCGTGGTCTCGGGCGACTGGAAACTCGGTCCCCGCGGTCAGATGGCATTTCGCACCCAGCCCCCTCACTCAAGCCTGGCCCGCGCGGTGACAGAAATGTGTTATCCTAACGCAAAACCAGGTCTCCAGTCTTGTGTAAACACCGCGCCGGCCCATCCCCAAACGGCTCTCTTGGATGCCTCCGCTGTAATTATTTATCTCACATATAAATCTGGATTCTGCTGACAAATCTTCGGGTTTCTACTAAACACAGGCTGCCCTGAGAAGCCCTTCTCCTCGCGATTCCGTTTAAAGGTATGATAACATCTGACACTTCCCTAAACCAGCCTGCACAGGATACCGCCCGGGGGACTGTGTCACCCCTGAACACACGTGGGCACAACAACTCCGCAGGCAGACACATGGAAAGGACGCGGAACCCAGGACAGTTATTTTCCAGTCAGTGGGTCTGATGGAGAAAGATGCCAAACGCACTTCCCAAGCCAGCTGAACTCCGCGGGCACCTAATCATTGCCAGATGTGGGGAGGGCGCACCGAGAACATCCCCGAGTCCCAGAGAAAAACCCCGGCCAGCAGCCCTCCGACTTCTTGGACGGCGAAACGGCAACAGCGGGGAGGGAGAGGACGCTGGGGAGAGGGGGGAGTGCTCCAGAGTGGAGAACCGACTGGGGCGGGGGGGGGGGGAGAATGATGATGCCTCCACTCTCCTGGGCATATTTTTTCAATTAAAAAGTTGGGAACTGGAATCCGTAAACAATAATTTGGGGCTTCAAACTACTTTGTAGAGACAGGATGGGGAGGGGAATACTCACACGCTACACGCTTCAAAACCCCAACCTCTAGGTCTCCGGCGGTACCCGACTCCGGAGCCGGGGGCGCCCCCAGGGTGCGCGCACGAACCAAGCACCGGGTGTCCCCCGGGGTTCCGCGCAGAGAAAGTCCGCACCGGATGCACCTCGCCCCCTCACGCGCTCCCCGAAGCCCGCCCTACCTTTCATGGTGGCCGAGGAGACGCACAGCCAGCCGGGGAGCTCCGCGCCGCCGAGGAAGTTCGCGCTGAGCAGCGGGTCAGTGAGCGCCCATGGCAGCTGCGCCGCGCGTCGGCAGTCTGCGCTCCAGCCCTCCCTCCCCGCTTGGCGCTCTGTGCAGCGGGGCCGCCGCGCGCGCCGCTCACCCCGGGCGGGAGGCGCCGCTCCCGCCAGCGCCCCTCCCCCTGGCCCGGCCGCCGGGGCGCGCGGGCCGCCGCGCCCACGCCCCCCTCGCGCCCTCCCGCGCCCGCCCCGCCCGCCCGCAGGCCAGCGCCCGACCGGGCCCCGTCGCCCTCGCCGCGTCGTCGCTCGCCCGCGCTCCCCCGGTTCTCTCTTTTTCCATTGGACCAGAAACGGGACGAAGTCGGAGGAAAGCGGCTCCCGAGGGTGGTCAAGTGCTCACCCTCGGGGTGCACGGAAGGTGCGGCCGCTGGGCTTGTTTCTAGACCCCTGACTACCTAGAGTGTGGGGTGAGAGGGCTGGGAGCAGCAGCGTCACGGGGACGGCGGAGTTAGCTCGTCCTTTCCCCAAAGGGCCCTGGGCACGGAGGGTTAGAGGATCAAACAGGGGGCGAGCGCTTCCCCGAGGCTCCAAGTTTCCAAGTGCGCTTGTTGATGCCCCGAAGGGACACAAGGGACAGTGCTCACTGCCACCCGGGGAGAGCTGTCGCTAAGTTCGAAGTCACCATTAGATGATCTCCCCGCAGAGCTCGGAGCAGGATTACAACTCTTGAACCTTCAAGAAGAGAGAGACAGAGACTAAAAAACCCACCACACTCCCCTGGGTTGGAAAAGTCCCCCTTCTACCCACCGCCCCTGAAATGATCAGGTTGACTCCAGTTTTACCAGGAAAGGAGGCTGGGCTGTTGAGCAGATTCATAATGAGTTCCTTTCATTGTGGCCCATCCTGTTGCCCCACAGTGTTTATCTTTCCTTTTAGAAACCCTCCTAAGCAGACCCATTGCTTTATTGCTTTCCTGCAGAAACTAAGTGGTGAGTGGAGCTGGTGGGGGGCGGGGCGGGGGGCGCTGCGGAGGAACTTTCTTCCACAATGGTGAAATGACAGATTACTTGCGCTCTTGTTAGCATACCAAAAGAAATACAATTCTTGCGCTCTTGTTAGCATACCAAAAGAAATACAATTCTGGCACGGGCAGAATTGTATTCAACCACGGGCAGTGGTTGCAGCTTTTCCGATTTCCTCTCCTGAGGACTTGGTAACACAGTGTAACCAGTCCATTGATTCATTCTAAACAGGGAATTCTTTGCTCTAGTAAAAGTCGGTGCCCAGAAATGAATACATTCTAAAATATTTCAGACTCTCCATTCCAGAAGCTTTCTATTTAGAACGTTAGGGGGAAACTTGTACATGACTGGCAAAAAAAAAGACAAAAACTGGCAATTTTTTTTTTCACTTTAGGGCTTGATGAAACTCTAGGGTCCCTGAAGATTACTCTGGAGATTTGCTCCAGCTCTCACCAAGGTACCTGCCTTGTTTTGCATGTCAAATGAGAGTCCCTGAAGAGGCCAGAATATGGATTCTCAGCCCAGAGCTTACTAATGTTGGGATGGAATAAGCCCATCAGTTTCTTTGCATAATAGTTTCTCCAACTGAAAAATGGAGAGAATTTTGGCCCCAGTATTTGAATTGAAGAAAATCATTTAAAATACCTAAATTACAGCTGTGACACCGAAAAGTCAACAAAAGAAAAAAATAATAAATTGGATTTCATCAAAATTCAAAGCTTTTGTGCATCAAAGACACTATCAACAGAGTGAAAAGGCAACCCACAGAGCAGGAGAAAATGTTTGTAAGCCATATATCTGATAAGGGGTTGACATCCAGAATCTGTAAAGAACTCCTACAACTCAACAACAACAAAACAAATAACCCAATTTAAAAACTGGGCAAAGAACTCAAATAGATATTTCTTCAAAGATGATATACAAATGGCCAATAAGCATATGGAAAGATGCTCAACATCACTAATCATTAGGGAAATGCAAATCAAAGCTACAATGAGAGGGACTTCCCTGGAGGCCCAGTGGTTAAGACTCCACGCTTCCACTGCAGGAGGAGTAGGTTCGATCCCTGGTTGGGGAACTAAGATCCCGCAAGCCACACAGCATGGCCAAAACAAAACAAAAAAATAACTACAATGAGATACCACTTCATACTCACTAGGATGCCTATCATAAAAAATAAAAAATTTTCAAAAAACAGAAAATAACAAGTTTTGACAAAGATGTGGAGAAATTAGAACACTTGTGCATTGGTAGTTGGAATGTAAACTGATGCAGCCACTATGGAAAAGAGCATAGTGGTTTCTCAAAAAATTAGACATAAAATTACCGTATGCTCCAGCAATACTGCTTCTGGATAGATGCCCAAAAGGGTCAAAAGCAGGGACTCAAATAGATATATTTGTACACCCATGTTCATTGCAGCATTATTCACAATTGCCAAAAGGTGGAAACAACCAAAGTCTCCATTAACAGATGAATGGACAAAATAAAGGCAGCACATGCTGACAATGGAATATTTTTCAGCCTTAAAAAGGAAGGAAATTCTGGCACATGCTACAGCATGGTTGAACCTTGAGGGCATTATGCTAAGTGAAATAAGCCAGTCACAAAAGGACAAATACTGTATAATTCCACCTATATGAGGTACCTAGAGTAGGCGAATCATAGAGACAGACAGTAGAATGGTGGTTTCCAGGTGGAGCGGGGAGGGAATGGGGAGTAGCTGTTTAGTGGAGACAGAGTTTGTGTTGCAAGATGATAACAGTTCTGGAGATGGATGGTGGTGATGGTTGTGCAATGATCTGAATGTACTTAATGCCACTGACGTGCACACTTAGAAAGGGTTAGGATAATAAGGTTTGTGTTATGTGTATTTTAACACACACACACACACACACACACACACACACACACACACACACGCAAACCTAACAGAAGAAATATAAGTTTGGAAAAAATCCCACAAAAACCTGTTAGCTACAATGGGCTAGACTCACAGACCTGGTGATGAGAAAACAAGCTCAGCAACTCTTTAGAGGACAGGGCTTCTGGAACATGCATCCTCCCTCCAGCCCCACCACCTTCAGCACCAAGAACTGATCGAGCCCCTGCAAGTGGGTCCCAAAAGCCCCCGGCCTGGTGCTTCCTCTGAGCCCCACTCTGGAGGATACAGGGGCTGAAGGCTGTGGTCACGTGCAGATCATCAGCTGACCAAGATTTCTCTGCTCAAGAGCTCTGGGAGGAGTTGAGTTGGGGCTCAGGGAGAGGAGAGAAAGGCCCAGAAGAGGAGGATGGTGTGGTTGGAAAGGACACCAGTGAAGATGCCTTGCACTCCTCAGGGGAAATGGGCTACAGGGCAGGAGCGTGAACTCAAGTCTCCCCACTCCAGGAGCAGCAGCTGTGCCCTGAGTTCCTATTACCTTTATAACGTAGAGAAGGCATTGTCTCACTTCATCCTCACACCAACCCTGTGCTAGTAGTGTCTTTTTACTGATGAAAAAGCCCAGTCACCCTTGCCTCCTCCCTTCCCCTCTACCCTACAACCTCACCAAGCTCTGCTTCTACCTTCAAAATAGATCTCATCATCCACTTCTCTCTGTCTCCCCCGCATTCCCCATGTGGAGACCACGATAGTCCATCTGGAATTCTGCAGTCACCCTCTAGGTGTTGCTCCCTCACCACCCACCTTATCAGATATGAACGCCCTCAACCTCCTTTTCCACATGCATCTAATTTTTGCTATCATAAACACCTTTATCTCCTCCTCTCCCACCTCCACAATTAATCTACTCATATACTTGATCTCACTCCCTCTACCTGGTCTCCCTGACTTCAATCTCGCTGCCTTTAATCTACCCACACCAGTACAGCCTAAATATTTCTAAAATGCAAACCTGATCATGTCACTCTCCTACTTAAAATTTAAGTTCAATGGTTTGACATTGTCCTCAGGCTAAATTCAAGTTCTCAGACCCAGCTTACAAGGATCTCTATGACTGGACCCGTGTTTATCTCTCTGGCTTCAACCCATACTCCCCTCTGTGCTCTACGCTTTAGCCCCTACCTTTTTTTTTTAACATTCCGTTTCTCTATCACCTCTTAGCCTTCAAATATTCCATTCCTGCCTGAAGCACTTTTTCCCAGGCCCATCTTCATTACCTAACTTCAGCTTCTGGCCTCAGCTTAACCTCCCTCTTCCTGACACCTAAACTAGTTTAGGGTCACCCACCCACCCAACGGGCGCCTCCACAGCAAACTGCATTCCACACTCTCTTGTGGAATAGTTACTGTCAACTGTGTGAATTCCCACTGGCTACAGCTCTATGAAGGCAGGGACCATTTGGGTCCTGTTCAATGCAGAACCACAGACAAACATGTATGAATAAGTAAATGAAGTAAGTCTTCCTAGATCACATGTCGTAATTTGTGCCCTTTCTTAAATCTTCAAACCTTGTCCTCACCTCCTAAACTTCCACATAAGCTCAAGTCTCCCCATCTTATAAAATTCTTTGGATCCTATTTTCCTTGAAATGAGCCACTTTCATTTGACTTCTGATTTACTACCCAACTCAAGGCAATCGGACTGGTGCCTTATGACCCACAAAAATTGCTCTTGTGGCTATCACGGACCTCCAACTTACCAAATCCATGATTTCCCTTCCAGATTTTTTCCCACCAACTTTATCGCACTGCCATGCTGGTCTTGCTGATCATGATTTTTTTATTCATTTACTTATTTATTTCTGCAAAGGCCTCTCTTCACTTCCATGATCTCTGTCTCCCTTCATTTTCCTGTTCCTGTTTTCTCCACTTGCCCTAAGCACTTGGATTTCATCCATTGCCACCTTGTCTTCAGCCTCCACAAGCTCTCCTTGTGTGGCCATCTAAACTCTCCAAGGAGTCAGCCATACTGCCTCCCACTGGGAGTTGGGGAGTGAAAAAGGTAACAAAGCCTCAGGGAAAACCTTTCAAACCACACTTGGGCCTCCTTCATATTCCAGTCTAATCCCTGTTATCCACACTTAAGAGTAACTGAGTCACTTCTGCTTGCAGGAGTTAGTTTGATTAACTCAGGTGTGTTGGGGAGAAACCGATATGTATCATTCACCTATATGCTGAAGACACCCAAATCTCTCTCCTGTTAGACATTTCTCCTGGACTCTAAGCCCTTCTTTCCATCTGCCTACCTACTGACAAGTTCTTCCCGGATATCCTACAAGCATCCCAATTCAGTTTCTCTAAAACCAAATCACCTCTTCAAGGCACGTGCCTTTCTATATTTTCTACGACCCACAGCCCAGTTGTCTAAGCTTGAATATGGGCATCATCTTAAAGCTTCTCCCTTTCCTTCAATCCCACTGTTCACATCCTCTCAACCCCACCCTGATCCAACTGCGACCTCGTTTTTATAAAGTGCAGAAGGTTGGGCTTCACTTCAGGCCTTGGAATCAGAATCTTTCAGGGAGAGGCTCGGTTGCTCCTGTTTTCTGTTGCTCCCCGGCTGATTTTCGTGTTCACTAAACTTGGAGAATCATTATAGTAGACTATGAGCTTCTTAAGCGAAGGGGCATGTCTTCTTCACCTTTAGAATAACAGTTTCTAGCAATTAACATTCAGTGAAAGACTGAATAAATGGAGAAGGGATAAGCAATGGAGGGAACTGCAGAGCAGGGAAAGCAAAATGCATGGCACACCCCTGAGGATTGCCATCAATGGGTGATACCGCATGCTCTGAGTCAAGCCTTTGAGTATGGCAGGAGGATGAGCTGGTTTCTTGAGAAGAATGTTGGCTTCCACAGCTTGGTCATCTGAGTCACGTCATATTCTCTTCCACACTTGACAAAGAATAGACCTTGTTTGCCGGAGGAGCCATTGTTGTTATTAAGCAAGTCCACTAAAATGGTACGACCCTGTGAAGAGACTAATGTGGTTGTAATGGACACCAGGTGTTTTGTCTCCATCCTTTGAGATGTGATTATGCTTGAGATTTGCATGAAGGTTTTGGGGTTTTTTGTTATTTTGTGGGGGGGGGGTTGGATAAAGAAATAGCTTTTTGGTCTTTAAAAGTTTATGGTTTTTGTCAGTGAGTGTTTCTATTTCTTTCATTTTTAAATAAACTTAAGATTTTTGAAAGGAGGCTCTGATTGAGAGCTGCTTTCCCTGTTTGACCAAAAAGTCAATATTTATTCCATGTCATGTTTCACAGTTCAGAGGATCAGTCTGAAATTTTTCCTCTAATCCACTGCAAGGCCACTGATGGTTCTAGAGACTGGTTCAGGAGCCTTTTTTTAATTTCAGTGAAAAGGTAAGGGCCGAGAAAAAAGAAATGTGAGCCTCAGTTGGAGACCCAGGTACATCGCAGGGAAAGCCAGAATTCTCTCATCCTGACCTGGGAAGTACAAGGTAGATGGCCAACTGCAAAATGCTGATGATTCTTTCCTATCAGGTTTCAGGTGTATTACATCTGGACATGGCAGACAAGTGACTTATATGAAAAAAGTTTTTAGAGGGTTTTTTTTGCCCTTAATGTGTATCTTTTGCAGTGGCATAGATGAGAGGGACTTATTTTGGTTTTATCTTCCATTTGGTCTTGTCATTCATTCGTTCTGGTGGAGATGAAGTGTGTTGAGCCACGCCACCATCTGGTGATCACTAGAGTTTGACTCCAGGCCCTGTTCTGTTATTAGAGGCCTCTCTCACTAGGGCTGGCCTCTGGCATCTCGAGGCCTGAGTATTCTTACAGTACAAATGAAAGGTTTTAGACTAATTTCCAAGGTCTTTTTTGGCTCAAAAACCTTAACATGAAATGCATGTAAACACTATTTGAGGGGACTTCCCTGGTGGTCCAGTGGTTAAGACTTTGCACTCCCACTGCAGGGGCCTGGGGTTCTATCCCTGGTCGGGGAACTAGATCCTGCACGTATGCTGCAACTAAAGATCTCTCACGTGGCAACGAAGATCCCGCGTGCCACAACTAAAACCTGGGGCAGCCAAGTAAGTAAATATTTTTAAAAAACTGTGGAAGTTGGAATTTCAGACATATTTTGGATGTGTGTGTATATATATGTATATATATTATATGTCCAAATTATGTCTGAATTTCCAACTTTCACAGTGATCAACTACAAACATATATACATTTGTATACATATATTTGTAGCTGATCACTGATTTGTATATATATTATATATTATTTATATATGTATATATTTTTACTTATGTATATTTGTATGATATATCTGTAGCTGATCACTGATTTGTATATATGAGTATATATATACATTTGTGCATATATATATATATTTGTAGCTGATCACTTTTTAAAATATTGGACTAGCTCAGAGGTACACCTTTGTCCATATATTCATGCTGGTGGTCCCATTACCTAGTAAGTATCCAGTAAATGACTAAACGAATGAATATGCAGATACAAGTGAAACAGAGAAGCTGTTTCATCTGTCCATCAATTCTCACCTACCTTTAAAATGAGTCTCTTCTTTATGGTAATAACAGTAACTATTGCTGACGTTTGCTGAGTGCTTTCTATGTTCTAGACCCTATGCTTAGCCCTTGATACACAGTATCTTATCTATCAGATTCAGAAATATGTGGGACTTTAGGGAAACCACTTAACACTGAGTATCAATTTCCTTATCTAAGAAATGAGGACAGTACTATCCATCTTGCAATATTTGGGGGAGGGATTAGAGGTAATGTTTTAAAATCCCTCATACACTACCTGTCACTAAGGAGAAGCTCAGTAAATTGTGGTAATTTTTCTCATAATTAATTAATTTTCTATCTTCTATTTTGCTTTTCAAGGTAAAACAGAAGACCAAATTTAACAAAGGCAAAATAATTTCATTAAATTATTTCATACGAAATAACAATTTGGCTGGTTAAGGAAGAGCCTAGTAAAATTTATTTAAAACCTTAATGATGAATAGCTTTAACGAGACAGTTTTATTTTTAAGAGCAAACAAGTACAAAAATAGTAGAGATCCCAAAGAGAACTACCCTAAGAGATAGATTAAAATGTTTACAATTCACATGTACATTGTCACTAAGTGTGGTGTGCACAAGATATTTGAACATAATTTGTTCTCTAAAGTAATTTAAACATTAACTTTATGAATTTTGTTTATACTATAATTTGATTAATAATGGTGAAAAGGTAAACTTTTGCTAAGCTTTTGTCAAAATTGTTACAAATTCCAAATAAGTATATCAAGATTGGTGAGGTTTCACAGTATGGCGTTATTCCTATGTGATATTGTCTGTTGATACTATATTCTTTCAAGATTGGCAGAATTTTATTTTACTCTTTACTTCTTATAAATAACTAGCTATTTTCACTGGAGTCTTTGACTCCTATAAATAACTTACACTACATTTTTTATTCAAGGTCAAGATCCAGTAATTATTTTCACTTTATTTATATTTTTCATTGAGACAATACATTATATTTGAACTTAAATATTTCTCTACCTTGAATGTGCTTTCTTAGAACTTAAGAATAGTGCATATCAATATGCTAAAAGATTTACTTAAAAATAAAGAGCATCAGATGTGCAAATAATTTATTAAATAAAATCTTTTCATAGTTTTTTTCTGTTTGTTTGTTTGTTTTTGCAGAATTTGAAAGATGTTCTTTGTGGATTGCTCCCATGGTGCAGTGAATTCTCACATCATCCATTAAGTTGATCTCCTTTATAGATTTTAAAAGTTGTGGATTTCTATTCCACACAGTTAAAATGTTTAGTATTCCTTGTAATGGAAGCTAAAGTCCAGAAGGGTTCCACAACTTTTCTAAGCCCAAGACAGTCAAGAATAAGGTTCCACTAAGCTTCTTATTGAATGTGTTCAAAACAAGCACATCTCAAATTGAGTATGATTTTTCCAATAATTGCAGTTTAGCTGAATGAAAAACTTGAGACTGAAAAGAAAGAATTGGAATTTTATAACTAAACCTATAATGCTGCAGAAATATAGGAATGCAGATAGCTGAAAGGTCATTCTTACAACTTATTTACTATCTCCTATGAAGAAAATATGGCTAATGAAATCTTTGTAAAATATTAGAATCCTATCCTTGCTCCATTTGCAACATAAGGACATTAAAGTAAGAAAACCCAATTAAAGAAAACACTGACCTTACCAAGGGACTCATCAGTGTAATAGATAACTTTCTTTTCCATGGTTTTCTGTCCTATTTTTCATATCTAAAATATACCAGTTTTTCACTAATTATTAGTCAATGAGAAAAATTTTGAACTGTGAATAATGCTATTTCTGATAATTTATTGATTAAGTGCTCATGTATTACATTAGTAAAAATATAATTTTGTATTAGAAAAAAAATTAGAATCCTAGATTCTAATGTGCTGTAAGGAAAATGCCCACAGGTCAGAATCCAGGGTCCTGGTCATAGCTGGCTCTGCTGGGGCCTGACAAGTCTATCCGTGTCCTTGTATGTGCTCTGGGCAGCTCACTCCCCATTTTCCTAGCAATTACTCCTGACCTTCTTCTCAAGGACTCTGCTTGACGGCTACCCTCTTACTCTGAGCAGATGACCTCATCGCCTCCTCTGCAAAAAATCAGAGGTTATCTGACAGGAATCCCCTGGAGTTCCTGCACTCTTTCCTCCGCCCGGCCTGCTATGACTTATCTCTCTCGGCACCTGGACTCACCACTTCCCCTCATCATCACTGGAAAAGACATCTTATCTGTCCTCCAGGGCTCCTTCCACCTGAAACCTCGCCTCTCCCATCCCCATCTATTATTATTGCCTCTCTCTCTTCTTGTAGTTTCTTCTTTTACTTCCTACACTCTTCTTCCCATTAGAGACAAACTCTTGAAGTCGTCTACACTTGAAGTGTCCACTTCTAGAACCTGTTCCCTCTACAGACATGGCCACACCTGTGCTGCCACACGGTGGCGCCGGCCCTGCTATAACCAAGGTCATTGGAGCCATTCAGACCGCCAAATCCAGTGGGCACTTAGCTCCATCCTTGGTTCCTTTAACTTCTCTCCTATTGACAATCGACTTCTTTTTTAAAAAATAAATTTATTTATTTTTATTTATTTATTTGTGGCTGAGTTGAGTCTGTTGCTGCATGCGGGCTTTCTCTAGTTGCGGCAAGCAGGGGCTACTCTTCATTGCGGTGCACGGGCTTCTCACTGTGGTGGCTTCTCTTGTTGCAGAGCATGGGCTCTAGGTACGCGGGCTTCAGTAGTTGTGGCACGTGGGCTCAGTACCTGTGGCTCGTGGGCTCTAGAGCACAGGCTCAGTAGTTGTGGCGCATGGGCTTAATTGCTCCGTGGCATGTGAGATCCTCCCGGGCCGGGACTCGAACCCATGTCCCCTGCATTGGCAGGCGGATTCTTAACCACCACGCCACCAGGGAAGTCTCGACACTCAACTTCTTGAACCTCCCTCCTCCCTCTGATAAGTGTCATCACGTCTCTGATTCTCCTACTAACTCCATCACTCTTTACTTTTGGTCTTCACTGTGGCTCCTCTTTTTCTGCCTTGCTTCAAAATAATGACACTCCTAAGGATCCTGCCATCAGTTTTGCCTCTAGTAACTCAATAATTTTCCATTTCTGATGACCTCTGTTTCCTGACTGGACTTCTCCGACCTCCAACTATCCAAAAATGCTTACCATTCAAATGCATACATACTTACTATATCTCAAAACTTTTCCCTTTCATATAGAGTTTTAAATTTACCAGCATAAAGTTCAAAGTAGTTGCTTTTGCTTTAAAAAAAAATCTCATCTCTGTATTTATATCTCTTCTTGTTCCTGACATTATTTAAACCTTCTGTCTGCTAGAGATGTGCCTATTTTAAAGAAACAGCTTTTTAAAAGAAATTTTTATTGAAGTAGAGTTGATTTACAATGTTGTGTTAATTTCTGCCATACAGGAAAATGATTCAGTTGTATACATACATATTTTTTTTCATATTCAAAGAAACAGCTTTGATGTTTCTCATCTATATATATCTTGGTTTGTTTTATTTCTCTATTTTATTTCTGCTCTTACCTTTATTATTTTTTATTATTTCCTCTCTGGTTTTACTCTGTTGTTTTTCTAGTTTTTGTTTTTGTTTTTTTTTTAGTTGAATGCTAACTCATCTGCAATTTTCTAACTTTTTTTTAATTGATGGAGTTAAGGATTGTGGTAAATACTTCTTATTCTTTTGGGGTGTTTAGCACCTGAGTCCCCCTACTATGTTCAGTTAATTCCCCACCACATGAGTATTGAAGGGAGGCAATGGTTCTTCCCAACATAGAAGCAAAAAAGCCAAATATTTTTTGTCTCCACTTATCAAGGTATAGAATTATAAATTACCACTTACTATCTCTCAGCAGTTTAGCTTCTGACATATATTGCTGCTGAAGAGAAGTTTGATATCAGTCTAACTGCTATTTCTTCATGTTTGACCTATATTTTCTGAAAGCGTTTTAGGATTTTCTCTTTCTCTTTGAGGTTCTGTGGTTCCAACTACAATGTATTTAGGTATTGACTTATTTTTATTTATGTTGCTTGATACTAGCAGTGCACTTTCAATGTAAGCACTCATGTCTTGCTTCTCTCTGGAAAATTCTCAGCCATTTTCCTCTTTGAATATTGCTTCCTCACAAATTCCATCAATTTTCTTCTTTTGCAATGTCTACTCACTGCACATTGAAGGCTTACTCTCTATCTGCATATCTCTCAGGGCTTTTTCATATTGTTCATGTTTTTGTCTCCCTGCACTGGACTCATGCCTATCTTTGGTTTCCTTTGTCCATCTAGAGTTCACCTTTTCCACTGAATTTTACAAATTTTAATGAATACATTGTTCAGTGTCATGATTTCTAATTTTCTTCTTCATATTTACTTATTTTGTTTCATTTCTCTTGTTTTGATTTATAACATCTCATTCTATTTTTATGGCTGTGATTCCTTCATTTACCTTTATGAGCACGCTAAGTTATTTAAAGATTTTTTTTTTTTTTGCGGTACGCGGGCCTCTCACTGCTGCGGCCTCTCCCGCTGCGGAGCACAGGCTCCGGACGCGCAGGCTCAGCAGCCATGGCTCACGGGCCCAGCCGCACCGCGGCCGCGGGATCCTCCTGGACCAGGGCACGAACCTGCATCCCCTGCATCGGCAGGTGGACTCTCAACCACTGCACCACCAGGGAAGTCCACTTAAAGATTTTTTAAAAGATTATCCTGTACATTTAATTTCATCTGGAATGAATGCTTGTTCTGGAAGGTGATCTTGTTTGTTGTCCGTGTAGATTCTTCTCTTCCCTGGGACAGAACTATATGTTCACACCTTTACTCTGTCCTGGTGATGGGTGGAGTCTACCTCTCCACTTCTTGATTTTGGGCTTGTCCATATGACTTGCTTTGGCCTTATCTGAAGTGACTTGAAATATTCCTATGCTCTTGGGTCTCCCCTCCTGCTCTCTGATGATCTGCGGTGAGAGGAACATGAACCAGGTGACTGCTGCCTCTCCAACCCAGGTCCCTGAATAGGAACTGTGAAGCCAACCACATGCCCTAGATAGCATTTGGTCCCAGAAGGAGGAGACATATGGACCAGACCTGAAACCAACCTGGAGCCTGGAGGCTGGTTCCTGGAACCTGGAGCCCAGCCAAGCCCAGCCCAGCGGCAGCTGCCAGCAGCCCCATGTACTTGAGAATAAATGGCTATGTTTTAAACTACTGAGTTTTGTTACACAGCATTGTTGTGGTAATAGCTGACTAACACCTTATGCTTTATTGCATTCATTTTCTTCACCTGTTTTGAGAGTTTTGGTTTGCAGGCTTGTTTTGAATGGGAGGGTTTCTGTTTATTTTCCTCTTTCTCCTTCTCTGTACTTATCATTACCTGTTTAGTAAACTTCAGAAGCCTCCATGCAGCCCCTCTGGGCCCTATGTCCAGAGCCAAGTCTGATATTGATTCTTCAGGTCCTGTTCTAGGGTAGTATTGGAAATAGTCCTCTCTGGTCCTTGACCCAGAGGGTGGCTTGGCCCAGGGACTGGTTGTAAGCTGTGTTTGCATCTTCTGTTTCTCTGGATATGAAACCAGCCTCTGGTTTCTGGGAGTGAGCCTGGCTCACTTTTTCTACCTCGCCCAGTGTTCTTTTCATTCTTGTTATCCTATAGGTCACAAATTCCACCTCCACCTGCTTCTACACATTTAGCCCAGCAGGCCCAGGAGTTCAGTTCTGCTTCTCATTTTATGCTTGTCTTCCAAATTTGGTTCAATGTCATATTCACCTTGCTTTTGAGATAACAGTCTCTTTTGAAGTGTTTCTAGTATACTTTTCCCATCACTGCTGTGTGTTTGGAGTGCGGAAGGGGTGCTTCAGAACAAGAACTCACTGCTGTCTTAACGAGAATTCTCCTGGACATTTCTACTTGTGTGATCATCGAGCACTGACACTTCATACACTCAAAATAAAACTGAAATTCCACCATCCCTTTCCCGTAAAACCACTACTTTCTGTATTCCCAGCTCTGGTTAACGTTACCATCATCCATCCATTCGCTCAAGTCAGAATCCTCATTCTTTCTTTTTTCTCACCTTCCATGTGTTTCTGCTTCTAGTCTGATTACCAACTCCTTCCCATGCCACTGCTGTATCCCATCTGTAAAGTCAACTCCCTAAAATGCACATCTTAATCTATAACTCCATAGCCTAAATGTTCTGTTAGTTCAAGGATAAAGTCCAAACTCCACAGCACAGAAGGAAGCAGAGGAATGGTTCCCTCTCAGCCTCAGCTCCAGTTACTAATCTATTAACATTTCCCTGACTGTCAGCCTGTTTCTGGGTCCAGAACTCTTTTCATACCCTTTGCTCTAACTGAAATTCAGTTTCCTAGACCATCAGCCCAATCCATCGCATCCTCTACGCCTCATCCCTCCCCTCCCCAGGCTCATCTGGCAAAATCTTCAAGACTCAAGGACATATCTGACCCCCAGTGTGACTGATCCCTCCTTCATGACCTCAAGGAATCTGGTATTATACCTCTGTTATAGAACCTACCACACTAACTGGCATGCCTTTGATTACATTTATTTTCCCAACTAGGCTGTAATCTCCTTGAGAGCAGATATCATTTTATTTTTCAATATCTAACACCAAATCTGATATATAGTATGCACCCATTGGTAAGGGTTCCTCTACCCTTCGAAGAGTCTTTCTGATGGTTGAATAATCAAATCAACATGAGACAGATTAACAGGAGAAAAATGAATTTAATTTTGTACCTACAGGACACCCCCCATACATGAGAGGTTCAAAGACAGAAAGGTGAAATGAAGTATGTATGTCACCCTGAGCTAAGGAATAGGGCTTCCAAGGAGAGAAAGGTAATTCATAAAACGATAAGAAGAAGAGTAGGTGTTGAATAATAAGGTGCTTGACCTGCCATACAGATGGGTCACTCAGACAAAATTTATCTCTGGTAATAATTCTCCTTCTGGGAAAGACCCCCAATTTAAATTGTTCTGGGTAGTTTAGGGAAGGGCAGAAGTTTCTCCTGAGCCCACACAGTCTCAGTTGCCTTTAGCTCAAAATAACCCACATGCGAAAGTGCCACATTCAGGAGAGGCTCGTACTGAACCCATTCGGTCCCACCTTTGAAGTTTCCCCAAGAAGTTTCACAGACCAGAAGCTGAACTGGTAGGTGGCTCCATCTCACTGAATCAGTCTCTTAGCCCCGAGAAAAGGTCAGTTCGGTTAAACAGTTGTGTTCATTTTAGGAGGCGGAGATGCAAGGCTCCCAAAGCTAGGAATAATAATTAATGATTGGAGCAGACTATAATCCCAGTTTCTAAATTTTGAAGGCAGCCAGTTGAGAAAAGTTCTAAATGTCTGGCTCAAAGCATCTTCAGATGGAGCAAGGGCAGGCAGTGACAATCTGAGAGATTTTCCTGGTTTGCAGTTTGAATGTCTCTGGTGATCTTCCTGAGTGTCCACACAGGAACAGGCACTAAGACTATCCAGACATAAGCTGTTGTGGTGATTCCTCTGAAGTTTATGTCGAGGTGTCCAACTTTTAGCTTGCATTGCTTTGGGAAAAGGGCAGTTTTACTTCTCAGTGATTCCAAGTCAAAGGAGTGGGAGAAGAATTGGAAATGTTAGTTTGGGGAGTTGTAGCCAAATATTGGAGGAAACTAGAAGGATTCAGAATCCAGTCCAGTTTACAGATAGAAAAAAAACCTTAAAAGACAATGGACAGCACTAGAATCTAATATCCATAAAGGTGTATTACCGAAACATAAATTTTCTCCCTAAAATCAACCCCATTTTAACCAAAGATTACTAAGTTAAGACTAATTCGTTTGCAAAATAAGTCTAGTGTAATAAACTTGGCCTCATTATTTACATAAGTACAGCAAGAAGAATGACTGATCATATAAAATCTTATAATCAACTTTTCTGGGACTTTGAATAAGAAATTTCAGATTGGACTTTTTAATGCCTTTTGAGGCTAACTAGCCAAGTCAAGTCTTTGTGATCAGACTTCGCCTAAAATACCTATAGATTTTCATGAATTCCTCTTGGGAAACTATATAAGTAGACCTACCATAAAACAATCATTGCTAAAAAGTTCATTGCTAAAATAAAAACTCTTATTTACATTAATTTATTTGTTCTTAACAATCATGTTTAGATTACCTACAAAAGCTTCACTTGACATTAGACAGCATCAGTCATATCCTAAGTTATTTTTCTGCCTGACAAATTTTGTAATAAAGGTAACATGAGCATATTTGACTTGGTAAACATACATAGAATAAAAGTATGCTTATTATTGCTAGCTCTAAAGACATGTCTGTATTAATTAAACCAACAACCTCAAACTAGCTTTTACGTACTGAAAATTATCCTAGATCACATGAACTTGAAAAACATTTGTGTTAGTTCCTATTATATTTTCTGAGAATTTAATTTATATGTAAGTGTTTCTGTAAGCTTAAATAGAGCTCTGTACAAATTAATTTTGGCAATACTATACAGAGGTAGAAAAATATCGTTATCTATAATGTACCTATATAGATATACATTAAGCATTTAGACACGAACAGAGATTGTGTGGCTTTCATTTAAAAATGTTTGGTCATGAATCAACTACCACCATATAAAACTCACTAGCTAGCTACAGATAACTATTTGGAATAAGTTTATCTGCTCAGATGGCTAAGCTTTTTTTACTAACATCTGTGGAGAAGGCACTTAAGAGGTGTATTTGTCCTTGAATAGATTTTGGGAAAGGGTGTCTCTGTAGCAGTCTGTATTTTTAAAAGGCCTCTTTTTCTTTCTTTCTTCTCCTTTTTTTTGAATTGTGGATGGTCAAGATAAGAGTTCCTGGAGAGTTTACAAGCCTTTTTAGATAAATAGGGATTGGTGAAAAGGAATGGGTGGAATTTGAACCACTTCTAGAGCTGAATTTCCAGTTTTGCAAAGATTTGACAAATAAAGACAGTTGTTCTCAATTCCTCAAAGAATTTGGGTTGTAACTTACTTGACATCATAGGTTGACTCACTCATCCATTCAATTTGTTCTTTCCTTCTGGGTATACACTTTTATTTTAATTTAGGGGAGAAGGCCTAAAAATTTTTTTCCCGATCAGGCTCTGAATGTCAGCTACCTTTATTTATTCACTAATCTCAGAAGGTAATCCATTTACAAAACTTTGAGGATCCTCCCTGGTTTTAAGAAATACTTTAACTACGGCCCTTAGTTTCAGCCTTTGATGAAAGAGTGATCTCCTGTGGCCTCAGGTGGTCTTCCTTTAAAAGGTAACTGTTTAACGGTCTCCTCCAAGTGGAAAGGCAATTCAGATAGAGAATTGGTAAAACGTGAGTCCTCTGGAAAAGCCGGACAGAGGGGAGCAGTAGGAATCACATCAGTCTCAGCATCCTCCCGTTAAGGTATCACCCACGTCTTCAACTTTTCATTAGCCTTTTACAACAGGTCTCTCAATGAAGCTATTTTGGAATTTTGAAGACTTTAGGAGTCTCTTGCATACCAATTAAAATATGTATCCCATTCTGTTCATTTGATTTGGAAGCCCTGGCTGTTAAGTACACTTTTATTTTATTTTATTTTGGGGGTGGGTACGCGGGCCTCTCACTGTTGTGGCCTCTCCCGTTGCGGAGCGCAGGCTCCAGACGCGCAGGCTCAGCGGCCATGGCTCACGGGCCCAGCCACTCCGCGGCATGTGGGATCTTCCCGGACCGGGGCAGGAACCCGTGCCCCCTGCATCGGCAGGCTGACTCTCAACCACTGCGCCACCCGGGAAGCCCAAGTACACTTTTAAAATGATCTTATCGAATTGGAACGTTCCTTCTGTGGCCATTGTGATTCCCCTGAGGGCTGGCTGCAGTTCAGTAGGGGCCTGGCCACGAATGGAGTTCAACCCACATTTCTGTCCAGCCATGTTTTGGAGCCCCCAACCTGAAAGTAACCAAGCCAAGTTCTCAGGACACGAAACAAGCTTAGTTAACATTTTGCCATTTTTTGTAGAGGCTTATAGCTTCTGGAACCTGCAGTTCTTAGACATAAAATAAGGAGGTGTGCTAAAAGGTGGCACACTTAACTCTTTGGATTTTAAGAAGGGAGAATTTATGCTAGATGTAGAGATTTTGTTGTTGCTGTTGTTCTTAGTCTAATTTCCATTTTTTCATTTTATTAAGGGAGTCCCTAAGGTTAGCTGTTATACTTCTTTGTATCCACTTTTTAATTTGATCTTCCCATAGGTATTAGAACCAATAAAACAGTTGTTTGAGGGTGAAAGTTCTCTAAAATTTTTTTCAAATACAGTTTTTCCAATTCAAAGGATCCATCGTCTGGCCATTGACAAGTAGGAGTTTCATTAGTATATGTAACCAGATTGAAATAAAAAGTTGTTGCGAAGGGAAGAAAGGATGGGTACTGGGCAGGCAATCTACTGAGGTTTACTACAAGTGCTGCCATAAGAAAACATAGAGTGTTTTGTGAGCAAATCGTGCTTTGGGAGGCAGGATGGTATCGAACTTGGGAGCAAGGGCTCTGAACTCACATTGCCTGGGTTTCAGTGCCAGTTCTGCTAACTTACTTTCCTGCTCTGTACTAAGCTTTGTCAAGTACAAAATACAGCTTATAATAGTAACTTACACTCTCAAGTTCGTTTGAGGATTAAGTTGATAATGCATGTAAAGAGCCTAGGACAGTGTATGGCACGCTTAGCAGTTCCTATTTTTGTATTAAAGACCCTAAGCCAGCCTAGAGGAGTCAGGGAAGGCCTCCAGGAGGAAGTGGCATTCACACTAACTCCTAAAGGACAAGGAAGAGTCATCTCAGGAAAAAGGAGGACTGGGTTTTTTTGTTTTTATTTATTTATTTTTGGCTGCATTGGGTCTTCGTTGCTGTGCGCGGGCTTTCTCTAGTTGAGGCAAGCAGGGGCTATTCGTTGTGGTGCGCGGGCTTCTCATTGCGGTGGCTTCTCTTGTTGCAGAGCACAGGCTCTAGGCACACGGGCTTCACTAGTTGTGGCACATGGGCTCAGTAGTTGTGGCTCGCGGGCTCTAGAGCACATGCTCAGTAGTTGTGGCGTACAGGCTTTGTTGCTCCGCAGCATGTGGGATCTTCCCAGACCAGGAATCGAACCCATGTCCCCTGCATTGGCAGTTGGATTCTTAACCACTGTGCCATGAGGGAAGCCCGGAGGACTGGTTTTTAAGAGAAAATAGACTGGCCCCTCATTTTTGGCCCTGAATGGATGTGGCATTACTTCTGAAGGAAGTGTTTCTTGTGTCTCATTTTCTAAGTGCAACGTGTAATGATTTTACCCGAAATATAATTTCTAGAATGACCAGAGAGAACTAGCTTTAGAGGAAGGGAGAAATTTGAAAATGGAGCTCAATGAAAGGACGTTTGGAAATAAAAATTAGTTTGTGCAAATTATTTTGGGATTTGGCTTATTTTTTTAAAAGTATATGTAAATGAAAAAGCTCTTTAGATTTTGAGGGGATCCATCAAGGTATGTTTGGTAGAGTTACAGTAAACGGAGGTTAGGAAAGACAGAGTGGGGTGTTGGAGCTCACAGTTAATTCCTTACAGGCCATCGAAGCTAGTGAGAATTTGGAGCAAAACACACACCAGACCCAGCTTGGGGAATCTACAATTTAGTAATCGTGGGTCAGGGAAGTGCTGAGCAGCTACAAAGGGAATCCATGGTAGGAAAATGAGGCACCTTCCAGGGAAAAAGCAAACCCTAACCCACTGGTAACGTAGGCCAGTGACGATGAACTGGCCTTCACCAACCCCATTCCTTGCCGCACTCAGATCTAACCCAAACCGTGTCCATAGTTACCACCAGCAAGCTATGAGGGCGGCCAGAGTTCATTCAGTAAACCTTCACTCAGTGCTTCCCCGGGCAAGGCGCTCTGCTTTGTATGGAGATTTTAAAGATGTGTCAAACACACACCCTTCTAGGCTCTTACCTTCTGGAAATGTGATTTATTCACATAGTGTCAGTGAGCCAACACTCTGCTGACTGCTTTGAGAGCGTGGTTGTTACTTATTAGTTTTCCCACTTAACAGATGAGTAACAGGTGCTTAAGGTCCCACAGCTGATGAGGGTCAGAATCAGGACTAATTCATGGCTGTCTGACCTCTGAGGGTTCACTTTTAACCCTGTCCGTGTTGTCTGAGCATCAGGACTCACTTCGGGGTTTGTGGGAAGTAGGTACAGTGTCCACAGGCAGCAGCGCTCTGGTTTCTTTGCCGGGCAGGGGAGTGATGAGAAGTGGAGAACTTCAATCGGCTGGTGAAAGATTGTTTTGAACGTTTTCCCTCCGTTGTTCTCAGAGGTGGTGGAGATCCTCGCTTGATTCTTCACGGTGAGTACTCTGATTTTCCCTTCTCAAAAAAATGATATTGAAAAGTATGGTGTTCATTGAAAGCGCTTTATTGGTCTTTATGTATGCACTGAGTTTTTTCTAAATATACAATTTTAATTCTTGTTGCTTTTATCTTTAGCCGTGAAGGCAATTTTTGTTCTATGTTAGCTACAAAACTACAAGCTTACTAGAGGATGGTTGTATAAATTTCACTAATTGAATGTACATTATTTCCAGTATTAACTCATATCCAAAAAAGTAGTAAGAACAGTTAAAAGAATCTGTGTTTTTGTATGGGGCGGGGGTGTGCAGTGCGGGGGAGAGACGGAGAGAGATTTTTTCATTGAAATGTTTTGTCTGAAAATTTTTCTGCATTTTTGAGCACAAAAACAGTCTTTTCTCACCCTTTGTTTCCTTATTCATATTGTTATAAATTAGTAAAATGTATTGTTGCTAAAAAATCCCTTGAAACATTTTTCAACCACTTCAACAGTGTTTGTTATCTTCTTGATAAAGTGAAATTGCACTAGTTCTTAAGAAAACATGCCAAGCAAGGACTATCTCAAGAATGTGTAAATATTCTTAATCTTATTTCCTCATCTCTTTTAAAGAATAGACATTCATTTAGTTGAAATCCCCTCTGGCAACCATTTATTCACTTTCTGGATCTTCCATTATAGTGACTTGATTTTTTGGTTGTTTTTTGCTGTGAGTACACAGAGGCAGGTCTCAATCTTGTGTTTGCGGACCACTTATGAATAGATTTTTTAGGTGGTACATTCAAAATGATTAAAGTACAGGTATGAGTGCAACTACTATCGTTTTATTTTATTTTATTTATTTATTTTTGTCTGTGTTGGGTCTTCATTTCTGTGCGAGGGCTTTCTCTAGTTGTGGCAAGCGGGGGCCACTTTTCATCGCAGTGCACGGGCCTTTCACTATCGCGGCCTCTCTTGTTGCGGAGCACAGGCTCCAGACACGCAGGCTCAGTAGTTGTGGCTCACGGGCCTAGTTGCTCCACAGCATGTGGGATCCTCCCAGACCAGGGCTCGAACCCGTGTCCCCTGCATTGGCAGGCAGATTCTCAACCACTGCGCCACCAGGGAAGCCCCGCAACTACTATCTTGATATTCTGTTGACTATCTTTCAACAAATTCCTATTTTACATACAACTGTTTATTGACCAGATCTTGCCTTCATATGGTCAGAAAGCAAATCCCCCACCTATAAGCATATCTTTCTTTAGTGTTGGATTGGCAGTACAATATACGTATTACTCTACAGCAAGCGGTACCTACAAGACAGGCTACTTCTAGCACACTGTGGACCCTCAGCTGTAGGAAATAATGAAGTAGTAAACGTGGATTACAAAACACAGCACAGCTGCGCAGGGTCAGAGCCTGAGCTGTGGAGTCATGCAAGCCTCAATTTGAATCCAGGTTAGGCCATTGGTCAGCTGAGTGACATCGGGCAAGTTGCTTGATGTCTCTGAATTTCACATTCCTCAAGTGTAATATCTGGGCAATAATATGAACTGTTGTGAGGATTACATGAGATGATATATGTAAAGTGCTGAAAACATAGTGAGCTCTCCATAAGTGCCAACTATTGCTGATGACCAATCTTTCCGATGCTTTTGAAAGCCCCTCATCTTTGTGATCAGTTGAACTGCCTGTGTTCAGAATGTTGGCTGATTGATTCCTGATCTTCTCTGCGCTGAATGCTTCCATCTTGTCTAACAGAGTGCATGCCCTGATCATTTGTAGTCCCTGACTGCTGATGATTATTGACGGTATTGCTCTCTGCCACAGATTCCTCACCCCTCCAACTCGGGGTGTGAGCCCCGTGATTATCCAGAATTACCAGTTCTGTTCTTTGCCACCCACACTTCTATCTTCCTCAAGGGCTACCACTTCTCTGATTCCTGAAGGTCCAGGGCAGACTAATCCTTCAGCTTAGTTTATACTCTAGGTGAAAATCAAGGTCTGTGTCTGGAGGCTCTGATTTCTGATCAGCTGTTGACCCTTTAAAGAGCCAGCTATAGCCCTGAGTCTCTGGGGTCCTCTCGCTGGCCGTCAGCCTACTCATCACAGGCACTGGCGGGATGCTGCAGAGAGCATGCATGCCGGGATGGGCTCTGTGACACCTTTCATCACTAGAGCCCAGATCTGCCCGGTTTATGACCCACCGCTTCTCCCTGGCAGTCAGCTCTCATTTGCTTCTGCAACAATCTGCTTAGGGATGCAAACTTCGCGATACTCCTGGCCCTCTCAGGTGAGTTCCTTTACCTGATGTCAGATCCCTCTGCCACCTTCATGAACCTGGTCTTGATAAACAGCCTGACTTCTTGCTTGGATGTCAAATTTAGAGCGGCCTTGGCAATGTAACATTCACAGTTGGAGCCACCGTATACCGAAGTGGAAAAAACCATAAATCATATTATGAAAAGTACCTAAATGCGAGACCAGGAATACTAATGCTGACTTTGTTTTTTGTTTTGTTTTGTTTTTTAATTTATTATTTTATTGAAGTATAGTTGATTTACAATGCTGTGTTAATTTCCGCTGCACAGCAAAGTGACTCAGTTATACACGTTATATATATTCTTTTTCATATTCTTTTCCATTATGGTATATCCCAGGACATTGAATATAGTTCCCTGTGCTATACAGTAGGACCTTGTTGCTTATCCATTCTATATATAATAGTTTGCATCTACTAACCCCAAATTCCCAATCCATCTCTTCTCCCAACCCCCCACCCACCTGATGCTGACTTTTTGGATTGAAAAAATTTCAATGCCTCAATTTTAGTTGGATGAAGGAGAGAGATGATTAGTGATAATGTTTATTAGATATTTGGCTGTGGTTCAACAGGATGATATCTTGGTTATCAGATAAAAGGTGTGTCTGAGCATAACTTCAAATGATGTCACTATTTTATTCATTGGTCTTAGATCAAGCTAGAGATAAGACAAAGATGCTGGACAGATCTCATAATGCAGTAAGTTTACTCAGATAATAATCACTCATTGTCAGGACTCACTCATTTATTTAACATACTAACACATTTTTCTTGACGGTATCTTTTGTGACAGTGTTCTAGATGCTGAGGGTAGCTACAAAGCGCCTAGGGGATTTGACTGTCCAGTGCGGAGACAGACAGGTACCAAATTGTCTCAGCATAGTCTGTGCTGTGTAAGAGATGTGTAAGCCGTTCTGAGGAGTGGAACAGGGAGGGAGTGACATGGTCTCCCTGGGGAGACCAGAAGTCTCTGCAGAGGTGATCACATTCTAGGAGATGTAAGTTCATTTTGTGCTCTGTCCATATGCGGAATCCTTCCCCTTTTGTCATCTGGAAGTTCCCAAGTTTGGAAAATCATTTGGACTCGAAATAATTTTAACATCTCCAAATTCTAAATTTTAGGGACATTCAACACAGTGTCTTGACAGTCTGAAAAAAAGCCATTAGTAAAAAAAAAAAAAGCCTAGTTATCTCTAGTGAGATACACTTACTGAACACAAGACTGAGGCATTTAAACATACCTGAAAGATAGTCAGGCTTCAGAACTTTGCCTTACTGGCTCTGAAAAGCGAAATAGCCCTGTGAAAGTCAGTCCCCCGGGAGCAAGATTTTGTTATTCCTACATGTTCTTCATCAGGCTTTGCAGAACTTTGAAAGATAGCCTGTGAGAATCAGTAACTACAACATAATCACATTTCCACTACTGACAGCATTGGAAGGAATCTGAGTACCAACCATGCAAAGTTCATTACAAAACTAAAATGAACTCAACCTTAAACACTGAAAAATGTGCAAAACAAATAATGCAGAAAAGGAAACAGTTTCCATGACAAACTCTCACTTCCAAAGAACAGCCTTTCTTTTCCTTCCCTCTTCGTTCCTTCCTTCTTTCCCCCCTTCCCCCATCCAACTCCTCTCTCTCTCTCTCTCCCTCTCCCTCTCTCCCCCCCCTCCCTCTCTCTCTCTCTCTCTCTCTCTCTCTCTCTCTCTCTCTCTCTCTCCCCCCTCCCCTTTTCTTTTTCTTGGTGTAGCTTTGATACTTGAAATGAACCACATTGCAGTTCTCTGTGGCTCACTCTTGAACCACAAGGTCAATCCAAAATTAAGAACACATCACTTATAGGACACATTTTAACCTGGCAACTGCCTTTAATCTACACATTTACTAAAACTACTAAAGATAATTCACCGAAACTGTAATTTTTCAAAATTCATATTGAAAGCACCGTAAAAAAGCAGGTGGACTCAGTACTTATCCCCAGCCTAGTGTCCTTCACAGTTGTTTGTCACCCTCTGGCCCTGACCCTTCCCACCACTTTCCACTCTACTCCCCCACCCCACTCCCTTCCCACCACCTTTAGCTAGTTAACTGCTACTTATTCAGACATCACCTTCTCCAGGAAAGAGATCCTTAAACCCTCCCAGGAGAAGGCAGGTACCCCTCCTGGGGTCTCTGACTTAGCCCTTTCACTGCCTTGTAATGATCTGCTCTTATTTGTAAAGGCAACCACTGCATCATGTATACTCTTTTATCCTCTGTGTCTAGCACAGAGAAGCTCAAAAAAATTTGTGAAATGAATGAAAGAATTCAGTCACCATACAAATCAATAACTAGAATTACAATGGCAGTGAATATCTCTTAGGCATGTGTAATGTATCAGACATGGTAGTAAGCAGTTTACATGTATTTAATTTCATTTCATCTTCACATCAGCCCTATGAGGTAGATACTATGATCCTCCTCATTTTACAGATGTGGACACTGGGACTTGAGGAATTAGGTAACTTGTCCAAAGGTAGAACGACAGAGGATCAGAACTGACTTCAAGGCTGGCCTGACTCCAGAGTTTGTGCTCTTAGTCAATTTTTCATCCTTCAACCGATGTACTTTCAACAGATATACTTTTAGAGGGAAGTTCTTAGAGGTTTCATTCTCTTGAAACAGGTATCATTAATTCATTCATTCATTTATGGCTGCGTTGGGTCTTCATTGCTGCACACAGGCTTTCTCTAGTTGCGGTGAGCAGGGGCTACTCTTGGTTGTGGTGTGCGGACTTCTCATTGTGGTGGCTTCTCTTGTTGCGGAGCACGGGCTCTAGGCACACAAGCTTCGGGTTCAGTAGTTGTGGCTTGCAGGGCTCTAGAGCGCAGGCTCAGTAATCGTGGCGCACAAGCTTATTTGCTCCGCGGCATGTGGGATCTTCCCGGACCAGGGATTGAACCCGTGTCCCCTGCACTAGCAAGCAGATTCTTAACCTCTGTGCCACCAGGGAAGTCCAATGGGTATCTTTTATTTCACTTTTAAAATTTATTTTATTTATTTATTTATTTATGGCTGTGTTGGGTCTTTGTTGCTGCATGCAGGCTCTCTCTAGCTGTGGCGAGCGGGGTCTGCTCTTCATTGTAGTGCACGGGCTTCTCACTGTGGTGGCTTCTTTTGCTGCAGAGCATGGGCTTTAGGCACGTGGGCTTCAGTAGTTGTGGCACGTGGGCTCAGTAGTTGTGGCTCGTGGGCTCTAGAGCAGAGGTTCAGTAGTGTGGCACATGGGCTTAGTTGCTCCACGGCATGTGGGATCCTCCCAGACCAGGGCTCTAACTTGTGTCCCCTGCATTGGCAGGCGGATTCTTAACCACTGCGCCACCAGGGAAGCCCCCAACAGGTATCTTTTAAATGATTGCTTTTGTACTTATTTTTTCAGACTTCACAACAAAGCCTTGTTTAGTCAAGTTGACTCGATGATGTCTTTCTATAACATTACCTCTGACATGTTATGTTTCAGGCTCAAAATTCTTTTTAACTCAACAGGGCTTGTGATGTGGTAGAACAAAAACAGGGACTAGGAGTCCCATCTCTCACTGGCCCAGTCTTGAGGGACTTAGGCAAGTCGCCCAACTCCTCTGACCTCCGAATCCTTGTCTGTGGAGTAAGGGTCTCTCCAGCACTTACGTTCTGCCATCCTGGGAGCTGTTCTTCTAGGGTATCCAGCTCTCTCCATCTTAAATCTTGAAAGGGCCCTTTTACAGGGACATGTTTTGTGAATGTAATATGGGCACTTTATTTTCTTTCTCAGAATGTGTGCCTGGAAAGGCAGGATGAAACAAAGTACTGAGTTAACCATCCAGAATAATTCAGGCCAAAAACAGTTGCTGTAAGACCACTGCCTGCCTTTGCCTGGGTGCACTGGTTTGTCTGACCTCCCTTACCAGACAGCAGTCTCTGATTCCTGCTGCTCTTAGCGTGGGAGGACCCAGCTAGACACAGCCAGGTTTTTTGCTGTCCAGATACTAATCATGATAGGATGCTTCTGGCCTCCACAAGGAGAAAATGCAAACTTTGAAGCTGGATCCCAGAAGACAGAATCTTTTTTTTTTTAATTTAATTTATTTTTTATATAGCAGGTTCTTATTAGTTATCTATTTTATACATATTAATGTATATATGTCAATCCCAATCTCCCAATTCATCCCACCACCACCCCCAACCACTGCTTCCCCCGCTTGGTGTCCATATGTTTGTTCTGTATGTCTGTGTCTCTATTTCTGCCTTGCAAACCGGTTCATCTGTACCATTTTTCTAGATTCCACATATATGCGTTAACGTACGATATTTGTTTTTCTTTTTCTGACTTACCTCACTCTGTATGACAGTCTCTAGGTCCATCCACGTCTCTACAGATGACCCAATTTCATTCCTTTTTATGGCTGAGTAGTAGTCTATTGTATATATGTACCACATCTTCTTTATCCATTCGTCTGTCGATGGGCATTTAGGTTGCTTCCATGACCTGGCTATTGTAAATAGTGCTGCAGTGAACATTGGGGTGCATGTGCCTTTTGAATTACGTTTTTCTCTGGGTATATGCCCAGGAGTGGGATTGCTGTGTCATATGGTAATTCTATTTTTAGTTTTTTAAGGAAAAGACAGAATCTTAATTGGGAACAGTAGAACGAAATCTATTTCAGTAGAAAATTGTCCTAGTTCAGCGTGGATTTGTCTGTAATTATTCCCAAAGGGTTCTTCACTCATCAAAGCCACTGTATCTAAAATACATAAAAGTCATGTTTTCTCTGAGACAGAAATTGAAAAAGCAAAAGACCACACCAAAATCATGTCTGAGGAACACTGGGAGTGGTGGAGGCAGCTCCTGGTAGAGCTGAGGGTGGAGGGAGCGAAGTCTGGTGGATTCACTCGCAGCCAGAGCAGGGCTTGTTGGGGCATCGACACCCGCCCCATGCTGGGCTTTCTGTTTCCTCAGGATGCATAATCAGAGGTCTCCAGTCCTGGCTGGTCTGTTTTTCCAACCTATGATGCCTGTTGCAATATCTTATCACTCTGCTCCTTTCCCATTTCCTCTCCCCGTTTCTTCCCACCATCCTCTCCTCTCCCCTCATGCTCCCCAACTCCCCTCCCCCACAGACACACACACACACAATAGCCTCACAAAGTCAAATTTAAAACTTCCGTTATATGAGAAGAACTGAAAGTCATAATGAAACACAGGGTGATTTGCTTAACATAATAGAATTTTCATGTTGCCAGTATCTTTAGAAAACACCTAGGCAAACTCTGCATTTGACCGTGTGTCAACCAACCTGAGGACATGCGTCAACCAATCTGAGGAACTTAAGTGATTGTCTCCTGTTATTATACAACGAGAGCAAGGATGAGACCCAAGTTTGCCATCCCCCAGACATTCCTCATCATCGTCTGATTACAGCCATGCCTTAGACATTTATCAAGTTCTGCACTTCACAAAACACTTTCTCATATGGGACTCAGCCCAGGAATTAGATCAAGCGGCTATTATTATTTATACAAACAACAAGGCTAGAAGAGCAATATTCTCCCTGGGATCACCTGCTATTGAGTGGTGGAGGCTGCGCTGGAGACCTGGAGTCTTAGACCAAATGCTTTGCACACTGTCTTCTTGTGTCCTCTCCTGCTTGTATTTTAGGGTTCATTTTGCAAACACAAATTTATATATGTTAACAGAAATTATCTGGTTTGAGTGATAAGCTCTTTTTTCTTTTTTAAAATTTATTTATTTATTTTTGGCTGCGTTGGGTCTCCGTTGCTGCGTGCGGGCTTTCTCTAGTTGTGGAGAGCGGGGGCTGCTCTTTGTTGCAGTGCACGGGCTTCTCATTGCGGCGGCTTCTCTCGTTGCAGAGCACGGGCTGTAGGTGCGCGGGCTTCAGTAGTAGTAGCATGTGGGCTTAGTAGTTGTGGCCTGCAGGCTCAGTAGTTGTGGCTCGCGGGCTCTAGAGTGCAGGCTCAGTAGTCGTGGCACACAGGCTTAGTTGCTCCGCAGCCTGTGGGATCTTCCCAGACCAGGGATCGAACCCGTGTCCCCTGCACTGGCAGGCAGATTCTTAACCACTGCGCCACCAAGGAAGTCCCAAGTGATAAGCTCTTAAGTGTGAAATCAGCGCTATGAAATGATTGGGGTTTTGCTGCCTCAAGTTGATGTTTTTTTAAATAAAGTACTTTAAAATGCATGAGAATCATGGTGCAATATGATCATTCTAAAATTTCAAGATGAAAATAAGCAGTTTTAAAATAAACTACTTGAATTTTGAAAAAAAACATATACTGGGGAAAAGTCTGTTTGCTCCAACTGTGCTTCCCGGCTCAATCTGTAAGCACCATGGTCAATCCAGACACAGTTGTCCAACATCTTCTCTTAACGTAAGACTCTGGATTTAAGGTCTCGTCTATTTTATCCTCAATCCCATATTGCAATTCAGGATAGAAGGAGCACAGGTACATTTTAGGGCAGGAACAACAATAAGCATAGGAAAAATACAAGTCAGAGCCAGCAGCTGCTGGGGTCAGGCCCAGCAAACCCACCTGCAGGCCCTTTGCTGGAGATCCGCAGTTATGGTGACACTCAAAAGTGATGTGAAGGCTGTTTGGGGGCCTACGTGTTCTCCTGTTTGTTTGTTTTTTGTCACTTAGTGCTATCTCATGGATGTTTTCCATGCCCACAAATGCATTTCTGTATAGAGTTTGTAATAGGTGCATAGAATTCCCCTATATATTTGTACTATATCTTGTCTAGCCAATTTTGGATTGTTGAATTAAGGTTGCCTTTGATTTTTCATGTTATTAACTGAAAACATCAGTAACATCTAAATCATTTGTCATGAATCCTTTCCTATTTGAAGGCAACATGGAAAAGAGTATAGAAGGGCAGATTGGTGTAGCCTGACATACTGACCAGTACACTCTCCTCTGAAAGGTGTTTGTTCAGTGGTTTCGCTGGTGCCACCTACAGAGAGCTAGTATCTATGAGAAAAAGGGAAGCTGGTGACTACTTCACTTATGAGTATTTGTTCGTTCATTCAGCCAGTCAGTTATGAAATATTTATCCCACATTTAGATATTCCAGGCACTATGCTAGGCATGCACTAGAGGAAAACGATTTAAGACAGGCTCACATCTTGGTCAAAACTCACAGTCTGGTGGCGGGACGTGTTAGTGTCCATGTCAGTCTTCCCACCCAGAGAATGAGCTCCTTAAAGGCAGAACTGAAGTTGATCCCTTCTCTGCCCACGTGAAGCCTCCCTCAGTGATCTGTGCTTAGAAGCCCACGGTAAACTCTTACAAAGAGGATGGGCACATTTGACCTATAGTGAATGATGGGAGCCACTGTGCTTTCCCAAATGAGGAAAGAACCCAGCGTTATGTGAAAGAGAGGGGACTCAATGTCTTTCCTGCATTAGAAGTGCCTGAATTTGAGATTTATGGAGAATTGCATAAAAGCGTCTTATCTTTCATGTTGGCATGTTTGATTTTTACTTTTTTTAATTTAATTTTTATTTTATATTAGAGTATAGTTGATTTACAATGTTGTGTTAGTTTCTGCTGTAGAGCAAAGTGATTCAGTTATACATATATACATATATCAATTCTTTTTCAGATTCTTTTCCCATATAGGTTATTACAGAATATTCAGTAGAGTTCCCTGTGCTATACAATAGGTCCTTGTTGGTTATCTATTTTATATATAGTAGTGTGTATATGTTAATCCCAAACTCCTAATTTATCCCTCCCCCACCTTCCCCTTGGGTAACCATAAAATTGTTTTCTATGTCTGTGAGTCTGTTTCTGTTTTATAAATAAGTTCATTTATGTCATTTCTTTTAGATTCCACATATACCTGATATCATATGATATTTGTCTTTGTCTGACTTAGTATGATAATCTCTAGGTCCATCCATGTTGCTGCAAATGGCACTATTTCATTCTTTTTAATGGCTGAGTAATATTCCATTGTATATATGTACCACGTCTTCTTTATCCATTCATCTGCCAATGGACACTTAGGTTGCTTCCATGTCTTGGCTTTTGTAAATAGTGCTGCAGTGAACATTGGGGTGCATGTATCTTTTCGAATTATGGTTTTCTCTGGATATATGCCCAGGAGTGGGATTGCTGGATCATACGGTAGTTCTATTTTTAGTTATTTAAGGCACCTCCATACTGTTCTCCATAATGGTTGTACCAATTTACATTCCCACCAACAGTATAGGAAGGTTCCCTTTTCTCCACACCCTCTCCACAATTTGTTTGTAGACTTTCTGATGAAGCCCACCCATTCTGACTGGTGTGAGGTGATACCTCACTGCAGTTTTGATTTGCATTTCTCTATTAATTAGTGATGTTGTTTTACTTTTTATTTGTTTTGGGTCTCTTCCACACAAGACATTAGTTACTAGTTACCCAGTACCCTGTTACTAAAGACTGTTAAAATTATGCCTAATTAATAAAACCTTAGTAAATATTAAATGATTATTAAGATATTAACCAGACATGGTTAATAATAGAATGATCTATTTATTCTCCTTCCCAACAGCTATTGTGTTCCCAATAGCTTTCTTTTATCCATGAAGGTTGCCCAAAAGCTAATTCTTAGAAGAAAATTTTTATCATTGGCCAGGTGAAATTTAAATGACTTTCTGTTTTTTTATTCATCTTACAGAAAAAGGTTTTGAACAATCTTGCATTCTGAAGCAACTTATAAGACATTCTTATCTTCATTTATAGTGAAAGAAAGCAGTCTCGCAAGCTTTCTGAAAGTAATTTTTAGAAGTTGCTGGAAATAACCTTGTTACAAAATTAATTAGCATCCAAGCAAGAAGAAACTAGAATTATAAAATCTTAGAGCTTGGAAAAGTTTAGAAGTAAAGTTAAAGGACTCATGTAGATGTATGTCTGTAATGACGTTCTGAGCACTAGTAAAGTTGTCATTTATAAGGCAGAAAAAAAGCTGTGGTCTAATGGTAATGCACAATTCGCTCAGCACAGATAAGAAACAAGAATGAATAGAATATAGTCCCTTTAGTCCAGCTTAGAGAAGAAATTATACGTGAAAATTCATGAGGTGAGGGAGGGGCCAGCAGCCGGGCTAGCTACAGGATTTGTGGGGCCGATGCAAAATAAAATGTGAGACTCACTTCAAACATTATTAAGAATTTCAAGGCAGTGACAGCAGAGCATTAAATCAAGCACAATGTGCTTGCCCTTGAAGCCAGCCAGCCTTGGATAGTGGTAACCACTGCCCTGTTGCACCAAATACAGGTGCTGGGGCTTTTCCTCTCTTACCAAGGCCACCTCTCTGGATGTCAAGAAGCTCATCCTCTGTTTTCCAGTACTTACAAGTATTTCAGGCCTTAAAAGGCCCACGAAGGACTATATCTGCCCCGACAGATGTCAGGACAGGAGTGATCTAAAGCGGCTCAAGGGCATCTTTGTGTAGAACCATACTCTGCATTAAAGAGAAGTCTGCCTTTTAGGGTTCCTTTCCCTGAGTGGTCTGCTCTATTTGACCAGCAACAGTCTCAACGAATCTTAAGGCAATGGGAGCAAAGCAAAGTTTTTTTGGTCACATCCCTCCCAGATCCCGCATAGCTCAGCAATTCCGGGCCCTGCCTTAGAAGTCCCCCCCAGCCCACCCCACCTCACAAGCTTTGCCTTTACAGTTCTCGCTCTGAAATGTTTTGGCTAAAACCTCGTCCTCTTAAAACGTCCTCGGAAAAGGAACGGCACACACCCATGAACGCTCTGGAGGGAGGGCTTTGGCAAGTTACCTGGGTTTAGGAGCCCCTCTTGAAGAATAATGAGCACACATGTGGCATTTGGGCCATGAGACAAACTTCCCACGGCAACTGCAGCTGGACCTCCCCTGTGCCTTGTTCACTTGATCAATGAAAACAGACATGCCTTTTTCTTTGGACAGATGGAATCTGACACCAAATTGACAAGCTGTTGGGATGGGTGCGAATCAGGAGTGTGGTGCAGGGTAGTGAAAAGGGCTTTGAACTAGAACCCAAGGGTCCCACCTTCTTAATTTGTCACAGCCTCTTCCCAGCTGTGTGAGTTTAGGTAAATTACATCTCTCTCTGGGTCTCAATGACCTTGTCTCTTTAATGAGGAGCTTGGATTGTCTCAACTTTTGGGTCTCTTCCTGTGAAAGAAGAGAAGCTCTACACACATTTTCTTGCAAAGGTGTTGAGGGAAGATAGGGCAAGGAAAGAGGAAAGAGTCTGTTGAAGGGACAGAGTTTGTTCATTGACATAAACAATGAAATATCCAGGGAGAGTGAATCATGTCCAGGAAACCTGAGAAGACAAGAGAAAAGACTAATATTTAGGGATTGAGATAATTAGCTACAGAACATGTCAGGGTGGTAGGCCAGGGAATTGAAGTATGTTCAAGGGCAAGTTCTTGGCTTGGCGTAATGTAAGAGGCGGGAAAAGGGCTGGATAGGATACAGATTTTAATTTCAAACTTCCAAGGGGTTATTATAAACAACTGGAGAGAAGGTTGTTTTAAATTGTGTTTAATGGGAGTATTCACTTGTTGGCAGTGATCAGCATTTCCTATAAATACCACTTACATCTTACGGAATGAAGCTGTAACGTGTAATGTGTAAGGAGAAGAGGTGAAGAAAGAGCAGTGAGGGAAACTTGGAGCCCGAGCTCTTGGCATGAAAAAATGGGGAAATTGAATTCCCCTCCTTTTATTCTTTTTGGAACTGATGGTGAACAATTGCCTTTTGAATGGCTGTGTTCTTATTAATATACATTTTTGCTTTGCTTTCGGGTATTTAATGTGCTCCTCAGAGAATTGTTCAAAGCATTTAAAACAGCATTTGCCAATTTCTCCTTCTAATTAATACCAAGTGGTTTCATTCAAACTGAAGTTTCAAGCTGATTCTACGTACGCTACAAAAGTAAGTGTAGAGTCAAGCTTCAGAGCCAGAATGACCTGGATTCCGATTCCTGCCCCACCCCTTACTAGCTGTGTGACCTTAGGAAAATGATTTAACGTATCAGAATTTCAAATGCATCTTTCTTATAAAGAGGATTGTTCTGATTATTAAATATGATAGGCAAGATATGTAAAACATCTAACACATTTCTTGACACACAGTAGGAACTCAACAAACAGGAACTATTCCTCTTTCCCCACTCACTCTTCCCTAGAGGAGAAGCGTGTAATTTTGGAGGTCTGAGCTATTCGTCCAGATACTGACATTGGTCACAGTTACCAAGGATGACCACATCCCCTGTTCCACTTAAGGCCTGCAGAGGAAGGTTGGGTAAGAGCCTCTCCTAAACATCTTTGCTCCTTATTTAGCTCGCATGAGTACCCCATGCATTGGCTCTTGCAGCCCCACGGGACCACAGCAACCACCCAACCCCACCTTCAGTCTCATCCCAGCAGGTAACTCACGCAGAAGCCTTCCCAATCCTTTCAATTACAAGTCGTCTCACAGAGCCCAGGGCACACAGTGATGAATCACCTCTTTTTATTGCCACGACCTATGTATGTGCCAGGCTTCCCCCACTGGTCTGTGTGTCCTGAAGGTAGGAACTTGGTTCCCAGTACATGACGGGCATGCCATATTTGTTGAGTGAAAGAATAAAAATCATCGTACCTAAAACTACCTTTTCCCATAAACTTCAGTTTCTTCCTGGCTTTCCCATTTTGGTTGTTGCCAGCCAGCTCTTCAGGAATGCTTCTCCAAAGATCCAGCCAAGTTTTCCTCACTTCCTGTTACCCAAAATAGGACTGTGTGACAGTCTCTGACCAGGAATACTGACCAGAGGCTGAGATTATGTGATTAGCTGAGTCATACACCCAGCTCTTTCATGCAAGCATGTAATCTTTTCCCCTAAAGCTTGCACTTGGGTGGGTGGATATTTAAATTAACATTGGAATGGATATCAGGAAAAAGGGGAATGGATGTTGGGAAGACAGCCACTAATAACTAGATGATTGAAGGGTAAAGCTAGTTGGTGATGATGCCCGTTCGATTTTGCCTGAGACTGGTGTTGCTTTCATGTTTCCCTCTATGATTTGACACACTTATGTAATTTTGGTTGAGTTCTGATCTACTGAAGCTGAAACTGGGGGAAATATGTATGGACCCTAGCAATGGCCTCGGTGCCAATATGTTAGGGGTACTCAGTTCCAAACTGGATTCCACCGTGTTCAGGAAGTGAAAGTGGGAAGCCAAGCGCCCCAAGAATGAACATCACTGGATTATACCTACAAAGACAAGCATCTCTTAACTGGGGGAAAAGTCCTGGCGACAGGCTGGCTCCTCCTGTCCCTCTAGACAAGGCTCCTGTGCCTTTTCACGATAATGGGAAGATGAACTGAGAACAGATTTTCAAATGTAGACTTAGAAAATGGGATTACGTTATATACGACACTTTGTCAAAATTCACTTCTTAAAGTTAAGCTTGGAACATTGCCTTGCCTCTGCCTGACTCCGTGAAACCAGTATAAAGGTTCTGGGGTTCTTCGTGTCAGACTGGCTTTCCCCCTCAACCTCAGAGAAGCCATAAAACTAGAACCCTTTGTCCTAGAAGTAGAAATATGTTTTCACTCTCCTGCTCAAAAATTTGCAATGGGGGTTTCCCTGGTGGTGCAGTGGTTAAGAATCCGCCTGCCAATGCAGGGGACATGGGATCGATCCCTGGTCCGGGAAGATCCCACGTGCCGTGGGGAAACTAAGCCCGTGCACCACAACTACTGAGCCTGTGCTCTAGAGCCGATGAGCCACAACTATTGAGCCCACATGCCACAACTACTGAAGCCCATGCGCATAGAGCCTGTGCTCCACAACAAGAGAAGCCACCACAATGAGAAGCCCATGCACCTCAATGAAGAGTAGCCCCCGCTCACCGCAACTAGAGAAAGCCCACGCGCAGCAACAAAGACCCAACGCGGCCAAAAATAAATAAATTTATTTTTTAAAAAAGCTCAATTTATTTTGTACCTTCTTTTACATCAACATCTTCTTTCCTGCTTTAAAAAGGCTTACATTCTCAGTTGAAACCCCAAATGTCAGTTTGTGGGACACAATGTTATTTTCTGGGTAAAAACTGAAGTGCTGATATTAATTAACCTTGATTAATTACAAAGCAGTTTTCCTCCCCTTCCCTTTTTTATATGCCCCCTTCTCTCTCTTCTCTTTGAATCGGCACGTAGGCATGGTGATTCTGCCGAATGAGTAAGTTGAAATGAGGAAAAAAATTTTTTTTTCTCAGCCAGAAGCGTGTCAGCATTGACCTGGGGGGGGAAAGGGGCTGTTAAGTGTCCTGGCGGACCCTGTCACAGGAGAAGCACCAAGGGTGTCTGAGGGAAATCTAGCCTAAGTCCGTGGATTGTCTGACGGTTTAATAAGTGTGCTTGCACTAAACGGTCTAAAACTGGCTGTCTTTCCAAATGAAGTATGAGCAGGCTAGATGCATGACTAGAATTATTCCAAGCCTGTATTGGTTCTAAATTTTAGTTGAGCACGTATCCAGAGCAGCAGGCACAGAAGGAGTTGTCATTCTGACTGTGCAGTTTTCTGCACGGGCCACTACTAAGGAGTTCCATAAGAAAGCTGTGAGAATGGCTTGTGACTATTTTATCACATGTATAGCCAGCCAAAGTCCTATATGTAGGTCCCAGCAGGAGCTTTTCTACTTACATCAATTAATCCAAAACTACTAGCAATTTTTGAATGTGTATCAACACCGACAGGTGGCACCGATCCCAGGGGCAAATTCACGGAGCAAATTCCTACTGTGAGTCCTGACACAGGTGCCCCCAGAACTCAGAGGCTTCTGCTATATTTGCTTATGAGAAAATTAAGAAAATGGATGAACTCTGAGCAAGCTGCTTTGGGGTGAGGGTCTGGGATGCTAAGGGGTTAATACGACCTGAGTGATTCATGGGAATTGTGGTCGTGCGCTCAGGGGGAGGGAGACCCGAGACTCGTCCACCCATCCCCCACTACAGTTAGTGATAACTTTGCAAGGTGGAGAGGGCAGGACAGGCAAACCAAAAATGAGACTCGGGCCATCCCCTACCCCCCACTCCCTCCTCTGCCATCTAGAGCACTGGCCTTGTGGTGTGTGAGAAGGAAAACAATAAGATTTCTGCCTTTATTAAAATTCCATTTTAAAAATAAGAAAAATAATGATTTCCTAATACTTAACATAAACTGCCATTGAAACCCATGTTCCCACAGTTTGTTAGGTTCACACACATTCTGTTTACGCAAAAAGAATTTTTGGGTTCACTTTCAGTATCTTTCAGGGTTTTAAAAAGATGTCTTTGTTGAGATGATTTTATAAAAATAGGATTGTAGTGAGATGGAAAAATGACAAAGAAAATCTAAAAAAATTAAGCATTAGAGTTACCATATGATGCAGCAATTCCACCAAAAGAAGGGAAAGCAAGGACTTGAATGGATATTTGTACACCCGTGTTCATAGTAGCATTATTCACAATAGCCAAACTGTGGAAACAACACAAATGTCCATAGACAGAAGAAAGGGTAAACAAAATGTGATACATACATATTACAGAATATTATTCAGCCTTAAAAAGGAAGGAAATTGGCTAAATGAACTAAGCCAGTTACAAAAGGACAAATATTGTATGATTCCATTTATATAAGGTACTTAGAGTAACCAAATTCATAGAGACAGCAAAGAGAATGGTAGTTGCTGGGGGCTGGAGGGAGAGGGAAATGGGGACTTACTGTTTAATGAGTACAGATTTTCAGGTTTGCAAGATGAAATATTTTAGAGATGGCAGGTCATGATGGTTGCACAACAATATGAATATTCCCCCTGAACTGTACACTTTAAAATGATTAAAATGGTAATTTTATGCTATATATGTTTTACCACAATAAATAGATAAATAAATTAAAATAAACTCTTTTACTCTGTCACTTCATTATAAAGGTGATACGTTCACAATGAATGAGAAAGTAAATATTGTCTAAATGCAATTTGTGCTATGAAAACATTGTGAAACTGGATTTCTGGAAATATTTCCATGATTATGGACTTCTGTTTCCAAAAGTAGTATATGTGTCACCTATAAAACTCTGATACCTGCTCTTTTTAAAAGCTTGGAAAAAGACAACTTCATAGCTTCTTTTGAAGAGTTTCAGTGGGTATTTAATCCATCTTCAAATGCACATACAGAAATGCAACACTTTAAATTGCAGGAACCAACTGATTTAACATCAGGAAATATTTAGGTTTGCTAAATGGATTTGAACAAAAAGCTTTGTATAACGGGTTGATATAATTGAAAATTAGTATCATTTTTTAGAAAATTCAATGATACAATTCTACTTTAGGGCTATTTTCTCTGTGTTGTCTGTTAAAAACCAATTATCATGCGTGGAAATGTGAGTTAGTGTACGTATCTCTGTGTGTGTGCTCTAGTTCTGTCTGCTAAATGGGCCTAGAAGTAATGACACCCCAAAAGCAATGAACAGACAATGATTTCTAAATACCATTTTCCAATAAAAGGCACCAGGACTCCTCAGAGAAATGACTAATTCCAGGGCTGGGCAGGGAAAGTACAAGATGAACCTGGTGTATTGTGTAGTAGCAGCAAGTGAGGAATTGCCTCCAAAAAAAAGAAAGTGGGTTGGTATGTCAAAAGGATAGAAGAACCAGCCTAAGAGAACTCCCAATGGCCAAAGCTGGAAAAATTGAGCAAAAAAATAGATAGCATAGTATTGGATTATAACCCAATCTATAAAATAAATATCCATGAGTCAGTGCTGATAGACATAAATGATTGAATAAATCAATAAACGGGATGAGAAGAGACAAGGCTCACAGAAGAATCCCAAACAACGTGTGTAGATACAACCCATCTACCCAGGAGGTAGAGCTTAATTCCAACCATCATGTCCTCTGCCATGAGGATAGGTTAGACACACTTCCAAAGAATAGGTGGGAAAAAGGAAAAATAGTAACTCTACGGTAGAGAAACTTGGCAAACACTGTCTTAACCAAGTGATGGCTAACATCCCCTGTGATGTCATATAACTCTCATGTCCTCCTGACATAATATAACAAGAAGAGCACTTTACCTCTGTGTTATTCATTCCATAAAAACATCACCCCAGTCTAATCATGAGAAACACATCAGACGAGCACAGATTGAGAGGCATTCTGCAGGGTACGTGGTTAATAGTTCTCAAGACTGTCAAGGTCAGGAAAAACAAAGCCTGAGAAGCTGTCACAGACCAGAGGAAACTGGGAGACATGACAACAAACGTAATGGGAGACCTTGCATTGGATCCTGGAGCAGAAATAGGACATTAATGGCAAAACTCATGAAATCCAAATCCGTCTGGAGTTTGCTTAACAATAATGCACTAACGTCAGTCTCTAAGTTTTGACAAATAAACCACAGTAATGTAAGATGTTAACAATGGGGGAAACTGGGTGAAAGGTACACAACTCTATTATCTAAGCAACTTTTTACAAATCTAAAATTATTCCAAAATAAAAACGTTATTTTTTAAAAAGAACCAAAATACATTAAATTGAGGGCTAAACTTGAAAAGCACTACATCACAAAGTAGTCACCAAAATTGTCATAAATACTAAAGCTTTGACCATCACAGTATCTTCCTAAAAATTAACATTAATAATTGTAGTTAGGGCAAAATTTGTTTTTGCTTAATTAATAAACTAAATGAATTACTTTTTAAACAGCATTTCCCTTATTTTTTTACCCTTTCATGTCTTTTTTTGTATTTTCTATAATGTACTTAGTATATTAACATTGTCATACTTTTTTTTTTTTGGCTATGTTGGGTCTTTGTTGCTGTGCATGGGCTTTCTCTACTTGCAGCAAGTGGGCTCTACTCTTCATTGTGGTGCACAGGCTTCTCGTTGCGGTGGCTTCTCTTGTTGCGGAGCACGGGCTGTAGGTGCGCAGGCTTCAGTAGTTGCAGCACGTGGGCTCAGTAGTTGCGGCTTGCAGGCTCTAGAGTGCAGGCTCAGTAGTTGTGGCTCATGGGCTTAGTTGCTCTGCAGCATGTGGGATTTTCCAGGACCAGGGCTCAAACCCGTGTCCCCTGAATTGGCAGGTGGATTCTTAACCACTGTGCCACCAGGGAAGTCCCTGTCATACATTTTACAATTTGTAGATAAGTCGACATACATATGTTTGGAGTACACACTCAAATATTTTCACAGGAATATGAGGCTTAAAAAAGTGTGTCTAGGAATTCCCTGGTTTCCCAGTGGTTAGGACTTGGCGCTTTCACTGCCTTGGCCCGGGTTCAATCTCTGGTTAGGGAACTAAGATCCCACAAGCCACGTGGTGCGGCCAAAAATAAATAAATAAAGGAGGAAAAAACAAAATTGTGTCTATCAGTGGTTTAAGGTATAACCAACACATCAAAACAGAAATCAGACCAGAACATCCAGGTTCAGGTTCTGGCTCCACTGCCTACGAGCTGAGAGAGCGTGTGCAGGTGACTTCGCTTCTCTGAGCCTCATTTTTCTCATCCATGCAATCGGAATAATGACAGCACCTACACCCCAGGGTGTTTATGTTGGCCAAATGAGACCATGAATATGAAAGGCTTTATAAACAGAAGGTGCTCCATAAAGGTGAGCAGGAAATCAGACTAAAAGAAGATGGGGCGTCCAGGGTACTAACACTGAAAGCTGAAATCAAAGGTCCGAAAAGGCACAAAGTAGAGAATTTTTACAAACTGAAGAAACCTAGCTGACTTTAAAACATGCCCCCCTTGGTCTTCTCCTGGGCTCTCGAGGTGTCTGGAGTCACAGCTGTGCCCTGCACTCCTTCTGGTCAGCTGGGGGCTTTTGAGCAGCTGAGGTCGTGAGGTCACAGAGGCCTGGAGGCTGGGCCTCATATTTTACTTTTTGTTGAAAACCTTGCTGTAATCAATTCATTCGGGGGTGTCGGAATCTGCAGAATGACTGTCTGCACTAACCACACTTCAGAAAAATGAGTTATGAACCGGGAACACATCTCTCAGTTCTGATAGCCGATGTGTGCCATGGAGAGGGTCATAGTTGGCCTGCAGGCCAGGGCCCGCCTTTTCTTGTAAGTTTGCCTGGAGAATGGAGGATTCGACTGCAAAGAGTTAGCTTTTCATCTGGCGGGATCCAAGTCTGTTCTGTGGCAGGAATCACCTGCTACACACATCAGAATTCCCTGGTATGCTAGACGGAAGCTTCCATTTCCGGGTTCCCAGATGACCATCTCTTTCTGTTGCCATGACAACATGCCGTCTTCTCTGTACCATCCAGTTTTCACTGTGGGTGACAATTCAGGGACAAAACGTGACAGAGATGGTACCTGCTTCTTCTGATAGCTCCAGAGGCATGTTAATTTCATCAGTAACGTCTCTAAGCTCCACGGCAGGGCCCTTTCATTCTGAGAGGGCTTCAGACCATCTGGACCTGTCTGGGTGAATTTCAGTAGCTTCAATCTTAGAAACTATTGCTGTTGTAATGGTTGTCATTTTTTTAAAAAATGCTCAGGGGGTGGTATTTCCCTCACTGGGACATCGTCACATCCCACTCCTGACCTCTCCCTCCAGATGTGTCCTGTCTTAAATCTCAGGGCCTTTCTTGAGGCTGTTTGTATTTCCTCCACGATCAGTAAGACGTGATGCTTGTGTGTGCGGGCATTCAGGCACTTCTGTTTACCGTCTCACTGATCTTCAGAGATTTGAGCCTGGAACCTACTGCTGAGATTTCCTGTCCAGTGACTTCCTGTGTAAACAAAAGCAGCTCATCAAGATCCAAACAAAAAAATACAAACATCTTTTGTAGCCCAGTTATACCATTCATTCCTCCTTGAGAAAGACTTTACATCTTATCCCAGTAAGAAGCTGGGTGCCCCAAACTATGATTATTAAGATTCTCTTCACATAAGGTTTTGAACAAAGTTGGGCCTCTTTTTTTTTTTTAATTGTTGGGGCCGCACAGAACACAACCACCTCTTTCATCTAAGTGTTTTGAAAAGAAAAGCTACAGAAGTTATGGATTCCACTGTCAGAAGGAGACTCCTTTGATAGAGGAATGTTTTTAATTATTTAAATACCTTCACAGCGAGAGCTCACGGTGGGTTGGTTTCTAAAAGTATTATGAGAATCTCACTGCAGGTAACCATGTAACTTGGTCAGAGGCGTTGATTAAACAACCTGGCATGAGGTGAAGTATCCTCGTGAGAGTGTGCATCCTGCATGTAAACATGCTGTGCTGAATGTTTGCAGCCATTTGTTCACTAGGCTTTATTCACTTTCCCTTCTAACTCTGAGGATTACAATATCTGAACCCTCCAGGGACTTCCAGGGCAGAGGCAGAGGAGCATCATCCGCAAAACAAACCTCTGCTGGCTTGTTATCTTTTAAAAGACAGTGAAAGAATAATATGAAAGACAAAGGATTATTTTCCAATCCAGAGGCAATGAGAGGTAGCCTTGAGACTCTCTGAAAATAGAATTCACTCGTTCCTCTGGCCCTTGGGAAAACATTTTCACATAGAGAGAGGTAATCGCCATCCTGAGAATCTTTTTTGACTGCTCTCATGAAAAATAAGCATGGAAAGGCTTTAAATAAGGTCAAAGTTGAACTGGCCAAATCTACCAAGCATTCCTTTTAACTAAAACATCCAGACAAGAACATATACAATTATTCTCTCTCTCCTTTTCTCCTTTCTGTTTCTTTCTTCCTTCCTTTCTTCCCAAAAATGTTTAGCACCTATTATGCACAGGCATTATGCTACATACTTGGGATACAGAAATGAATAAGAAGTGGTCCCTCCCGTCAAATCATGGTCTACGGAGGAAGTCAAACACAAGGTCATTCATTCCTTCATACATTTGCCCATCCATTACCTATTGAGAGCCTACTGCATATGCATATGCCTACTGTATGGCAATGACCATGAAACACTCAGTTATCTAGGGGTGTAAGTGAATGCTGAGGTCACCTGGGTCAAAACAAAGGGAGAGTGGATGGTCATAGTCTCAATTTCTCTACCTGCCAGTTAGATGTAAATAATGATAATAAATAAAAATAAGCTTTTTAAAACAATCCACTGTCTAGATTTCTGACATTAAAAAACTATGATTAAGATGAAATGTCAGGCTTCCCCGGTGGCGCAGTGGTTAGGAATCCGCCTGCCAATGCAAGGGACATGGGTTCGAGCCCTGGTCCAGGAAGATCCCACATGCTGCAGAGCAACTAAGCCTGTGCGCCACAACTACTGAGCCTGCACTCTAGAGTCTGAGCCACAACTGCTGAGCCCACGTGCTTAGAGCCCGTGCTCCACAAGAGAAGCCACCGCAAAGAGAACCCCGCTCACCGCAACTAGAGAAAGTCAGTGTGCAGCAAAGAAGACCCAACGCAACCAAAAGTAAAAATAAATAAAATGTTAAAAAAAAGATGAAATGTCAGAGACAGTAGTCTGCCATATTCTTGGCCTGCCGGCTTTCCGAATAAAGTTGTATTCCTTACCTCAAAAAAAAAAAAGATGAAGTGTAGTGAAATACCCACAAGGCAGTAGGAGGCTTCAGCTGAACTAAAACTTAATAAAATGTTTTATGTCCAAGATAAAAAACTAGAGAAAAGATAGCTTCTGCACAGTATGTTTAGAAATCTTTCCATGATTATGTAACTTTCTTGCCCAAAAGATGTGTTTCAGCTCTTAGAACTCTTTTATCTGCCTGCTTAGACTTGGGAAAAGATTATTTTTTTAACTCTTCCAGATGAAGAACGTCAGTAGTTTTTGAACCACTTGTCAAATATAGATAAAACAACATCCTCAGATCAGCAGATCAGCGTAGATGGAAATTTCCTAACCACATATTAAGAAAAACTTTGCATAATTTTTGCCTGGAACTTAAAAAAATGGATACCATCATCTGTAAGTGCACCCAATGATGCACATTTTTCATTTTGGTATTTATATATATTTTGTGAGGTATCTTTTTCAGCTAAGATAGTCATTAACATCAAGTATAGAAATAAACTGAAATTAGAACCAGTACAACTACTTTCAAGTAGTTATATCATAAGCTATTAAACCAAAAATTTAAAATATGAAGTGTATTAACTATTTTGACAAAGTGACAGCAAAGATTGCTTAACATTAATAAAAGTTTTAAATATCTAATATTAATGATTATTTCTAATTATTAAACATTGAAATATTTTAAAGGGGAATAGAAAAATGTTATAGCCTTAAATGCATTAAAGTAAAGAATAAAGGCTGGGGGCTTCCCTGGAGGTTCAGTGGTTAAGAATCCGCCTGCCAGTGCAGGGGACACGGGTTCGAGCCCTGGTCCGGGAAGATCCCACATGCCGTGGAGCAACTAAGCCTGAGTGCCACAACTTCTGAGCCTGTGCTCTAGAGCCCGTGAGCCACAACTACTGAGCCCATGTGCCACAACCACTGAAGCCCACGCACCGAGAGCCCATGCTCTGCAACAAGAGAAGCCACTGCAATGAGAAGCCTGCACACCGCAACTAAAAGAAAGCCTGCATACAGCAACAAGGACCCAACGCAGCCAAAAAAAAAAAAGAATAAAGTCTGAAAATTTGTGAACTAGGCATGCTGCTTAAGAAGAGTAGCAGGAGAAGAAAAAAGAAAGTAGAAGGAAGAAAATAATAAAGATAGAAGAAATTAATGGAGGAAAACACTATACGAAAGAGGATCAACAAAGCCAATGCTTGGTTATTTGAAAAGACTAATAAAATTGCCAAATCTCTGGCAAGACTGGCCAAGAAAAAAGATAAAGCATTCATAAATAATGTTAGGAATAGAAACGATAAGGCATTCATAAATAACGTTAGGAATAGTAACAGAAGAGATTTAAAACACTATGTAATAATACTATGTACAACTTTGTGCCAATAAATTTCAAAATTGTAAGTGAAACACAAATTACTACAAAAATTTAAATGATCAAAATCATAATATTTCTATATACATTAAAGAAATTGAGCCATAAGAGAAATCATTAAGGAAATTGAATTCATAAAAGGAATTGAAGTAATTAAAAATGTTTCTTCAAAGAAAATACCAGATGTATTGTTTTACTGTTGAGGTCTACCAAACATTCGAGGATTTAAAAGTTCCAAGCTTTACAATGTTTTCAGATTATAGAAAAAGAGAAATTAATCCCAAACTTATATTATGATGCTAGCTTAACCTTAACACCCAAAGTTGACCAGGAAAAAAAGCATTGGCTGGGCTTCCCTGGTGGCGCAGTGGTTGAGAGTCCGCCTGCTGATGCAGGGGACACAGGTTCATGCCCCGGTCTGGGAAGATCCCTCATGCCGTGGAGCGGCTGGGCCCGTGAGCCATGGCCGCTGAGCCTGCGCGTCTGGAAACTGTGCTCCGCAACGGGAGAGGCCACAACAGTGAGAGGCCCGCGTACTGCAAAAAAAAAAGAAAAAAGAAAAAGCATTGGCTAATCTCACTCAGGAACATAGATGCAAAAATCCTAAACAAAATACTAGCAAATTGTAGCCAATGATGTATGAAAAATATAATATATTATGACCAAGTTAGATTTATTCTAAGAATATAAGGTGGGCTCAATATTAAAAAGTCAAGTAATATAACAGTAAAAAGAGGAAAACATATTCGTAGAACACGCAGGAAAATAATAAAACCCAGTTACCACTCAGGATTATAAAACAAACACCTAACCAACTAGACGGAGAAGAGAATATCTTTAATCTGATTATAATACACACACACACACACACACAGAAGAAACATTATAATCAATCATGAAACTTAGAAAGTAAACCTTTTAGAATCATGACAAAGATAAGGATTTTCACGTAGCACTTGAAGGTCCTTGCAACAGATTAGATTTTTTTTAATTTAATTTTATTTATTTATTTATTTATTTTGGCTGTGTTGGGTCTTCATTGCCATGAATGGGCTTTCTCTGGTTGCGGCAAGCAGGAGCTACTTTTTGTTGTGGTGTGTGGGCTTCTCGTTGCAGTGGCTTCTCTTGTTGCAGAGCACGGGCTCTAGGTGCACAGGCTTCAGTAGTTGCAGCTCATGGGCTCAGTAGTTACAGCACGTGGGCTCTATGGCACGCAGGCTTCAGTAGTTGTGGCATGCAGACTCAGTAGTTGTGGCTCATGGGCTCTAGAGCACAGGCTCAGTAGTTGTGGCACACAGGCTTAGTTGCTCCGCGCCATGTGGGATCTTCCCAGACCAGGGATCAAACCCATGTCCCCTGAATTGGCAGGTAGATTCTTAACCACTGTGCTACCAGGGAAGTCCAGATTCGATTTTTTTTTTTAATTATAGGGGTCGGAAAAGGGAAAACAAAACGGCTATTCAGAGATGATATAGTTGTACATGGAAGATCCATATAAATTTACACATTATTAGAATTAAAATAAGATTAGCAAGATTCCCAAAATACTAAATCAGTATACCAAGCCAACTGGATTTCTCTTCATCAGCTACTGCCAGTTAGAATATTCAAATAAAAGAAAAAAATACCATTAAAACTAGCAACAAGAAATATAAACTACTTAGGAACAAGTCCAACAAGAGATGTGCAAGGCATATGTAGAAAATCATACAACTTTTAAAAAAAGACCTTAAAGAAAACTTTCTTAAAAATGAAGAGAGAGATGTTTATAGATTTAAACACACAATATTTAGGACATAAATCCGCCCTTCCCAAAAGATTTATGGAGTCAATGCAAATCCAATCAAAATCCCAAAGAGAATTCATTATGGTATTCAACAAGATGATAAATAAAATTTATAAAGAAGTCCAAACAGTCAAGAATATAACCAAGACATTCATGAAAAATAAAAGGGATTTGCCCTACCAGAGATTAAGACTTATTGTAAAACTGTAGTAATTTAAACAGTGAGAGATTCAGGTGTAGCGACAGACAAACAGAATTAAACGTCCAGCCACAGACTCAGCGTACTTGGGAAACTGATACAACCATTCAAACTGTGATGCTCAAACAGTTTTCCAAATGGAAAAAAAGGAAAATGGACCCCATTCAAGATAGATTAAGAAACTTAAATGTGAAAGATAAAACTTTGAAACTTTTAGTAGAAAATACACTAAATTAAAGTAGAAACAGATCTCTCAAATAACATATTAAAAGCACTAACCATAAAAGAAAATCTTGGAAAATTCAACTATAGTATAAGTCAGAACTTTTGACAGTGAACAGATAACAGAGAGAGAGTAAAAAAGCCAGACATTGGGAGAAGACTTTTAGAAACATATACAATAAATTGTTTCTATTATCTATGGTATAACAAACTATTCCAAAACTTGTTGGCTGGAAACAATTATTTTATTGCCCATGATTCTGTGGGTCAGGAATTCAGGCTGAGCTCAGATGGCCAGTTCTTCTGCTTCCAGAGGCATTAGCTGAGGTCATATATGCATCCAGCTGGGAGCTTGGCTGGAGCTAGAACTTCCAAGACAGCTTCACACACATGTACACCACATGAGCTGCGGTGGCTGGAAAGGTTAGGGGGTGACTGGTCCTCCCTTTCCCCCTGCACGGTCTCTCATCTTGAAGAACCTCTCTTTCTACATGGTCTCTCTCACCAGCAGGAGAGCTGGAACTTTTCACAAGACAGCTGGCTTCCAAGAGGGTGGAATGGAAGCTGTAAGGCCTCTAGGCTGAGGCCTCGGGGTCACACAGTATCACTGCTGCTCCATTCTATTGATCAAAGCAAGACACAGGGTCAGCTCAGAACCAACAGGAGGAGATACAGATCCCAGCTCCTGATGAAGGGGATATGTGCCTACAATAATGGGAGAAATTGCTGGCAGCCTTCTTTGCAGATATTCCATGTGCCAACAAAGTTTTAGTATTCAAAATATGTAAAGAACTCCTATGAATCATCAAGGAAAAGACCCCAAAGAGTGAAAACACAGACATTCATAGACAAGAAAATATGAAGGGACCATAAACATATGAAAAGATGCTTACTCTCATTACTCATCGAGGAAAAAGATTAAACGGACCAAAGGACAAAAATTCAAAAGTCTGGTAAGACCAAGTGTTGGTGGGAACTATTGTACAGAGATAATAGGAATGTAAAATGATACACTACTTTAGAAAACAATTTTGCATCACCTAGTAAAGATGAATTCATATACATAAGCAATTCCACTCTGGAGAAATTCTTGAACAGATGCCCTGAAGACCAGTACAATAATATTCTTAGGAGGTTTTCTGGGAGGAAAAACACTAAGAACAGCCCAAATGTCAATCAACAATAGAAGGCATAAATAATTTGCAGTAGACTCTATCGTGAAATACTATAATGCAGTGAAAATGAATGGTTGACAGCTAGACATGCATTAACATGGATGAATACCAAAAATATAATGTTGGAGTGGAAAGAAGTCACAGAATACTTCAGTGTAATCGTATTTATATGAAAAGCTCACAATAGGCAAAATGCAACAATATATTGTTTAGAGGTCCAAATTTACATATGGTGAATACACACACACACACTCACTGAGCTATGATTAGCCCAAATTTCAGGACAGAGGGTAACTAGAGGAGACAAAAAGGGAAAGAAAACAACGTGCTTCAAAAACACTGGTAAGGGGCTTCCCTGGTGGCGCGGTGGTTGAGAGTCTGCCTGCTGATGCAGGGGACATGGGTTCGTGCCCCGGTCCGGGAAGATCCCACATGCTGCAGAGCGGCTGGGCCCGTGAGCCATGGCCACTGAGCCTGTGCATCCGGAGCCTGTGCTCCGCAATGGGAGAGGCCACAAAAGTGAGAGGCCTGCATACCACAAAAAAACAAAACAAAACAAAACAAAAACACTGGTAAGGGCTTCCCTGGTGGTACAGTTGTTGAGAGTCCGCCTGCTGATGCAGGGGACATGGGTTCATGCCCCAGTCCAGGAGGATCCCACATGCCGCAGCGTGGCTGGGCCCGTGAGCCATGGACGCTGGGCCTGCATGTCCGGAACCTGTGCTCCGCAACGGGAGAGGCCACAACAGTGAGAGGCCCATGTACTGCAAAAAAAAAAAAAAAAAAAAAAACCACACACAAAAAAAACACTGGTAAAATGTTCTTGGATTGGAAGACTCAACATTGTGAAAATGACTGTACTACCCAAAGCAATCTACAGATTCAGTGCAATCCCTATCAAACTACCAATGGCATTTTTCACAGAACTAGAACAAAAAATTTCACAATTTGTATGGAAACACAAAAGACCCCAAATAGCCAAAGCAATCTTGAGAAAGAAAAACGGAGCTGGAGGAATCAGGCTCCCACTACTGGGCATATACACTGAGAAAACCATAATTCAAAAAGAGTCATGTACCACAATGTTCACTGCAACACTATTTACAATAGCCAGGACATGGAAGCAACCTAAGTGTCCATTGACCGATGAATGGATAAAGAAGATGTGACACATATATACAATGGAATATTACTCAGCCATAGAAAGAAACGAAATTGAGTTATTTGTAGTGAGGTAGATGGACCTAGAGTCTGTCATACAGAGTGAAGTAAGTCAGAAAGAGAAAAACAAATACCACATGCTAACACATATATATGGAATTAAAAAAAAAAGATTCTGAAGAGCCTAGGGGCAAGACGGGAATAAAGATGCAGATCTACTAGAGAATGGACTTGAGGACACAGGGAGGGGGAAGGGTAAGCTGGGATGAAGTGAGAGAGTGGCACAGACATATATACACTACCGAATGTAAAATAGATAGCTAGTGGGAAGCAGCCACATAGCACAGGGAGATCAGCTCGGTGCTTTGTGACCACCTAGAGGGGTGGGAGGGAGACGCAAGAGAGAGGGGATATGGGGATATATGTATATGTATAGCTGATTCACTTTGTTATAAAGCAGAAACTAACACCACTGTAAAGCAATTATACTCCAATAAAGATGTTAAAAAAAAATAACATTTAAAAAAAAAGACTAAAAAAAACACTGGTAATGTTCTTTCTCTTTCTTTAGCTCAATCATGGTTACATGGGTGTTTGTTGTAATGTTATTCTAATATTTTTAGTTCTAATGTTATACGTTACATAAACATTTAGCATAGATAATACTTTTTCAAGTGGTAAATAGCCTTACAATAAATTGCTCACTGAGAACGCTCTGATGGCAACGAACAGAAAAATAATACTTTTAAATATGGCCAGGGGGCTGGGATAGGGACATCAGATTGTCACAGGAATCAAATCTTTCTTAGTTCATACTGAACTATTTATAGATGAAATGTCTGGAACTAGTTTCAGAATGACCTATGGATGGGTGTAGTGATGAAACGGTTATGCCCATGAGTGGGTAAGTGTTGAAGCTGGGTGATAGGCTAATGGGGGTTCATTTATACTATTCTCCCTTCTATTGTGTGTGCCAGAGAAAGAGGAGGAGGCGGAGGGGGTGGAGGACGAGAAATCTCTCACAAGAGAACTGAAACAATGAGGGTATTTACAGATTAACTGAACAGTAAGCATTCCTTGATATAAAGAATAAAACATAGAGTAGATTAGAAAGGAAAAGGAGGGCTTCCCTGGTGGCCCAGTGGTTAAGAATCCGCCTGCCAATGCAGGGGACATGGGTCCGATCCCTCATCCAGGAAGATCCCACATGCCGTGGAGCAGCTAAGTCCAGGTGCCACGACTACTGAGCCTGTGCTCTAGAGCCTGCAAGCCACAACTACTGAGCCCACATGCCACAACTACTGAAGCCTGCACTCCTAGAGCCCATGCTCCACAACAAGAGGAGCCACCACAGTGAGAAGCCCGTGCACCGCAACGAAGAGTAGCCCCCGCTCACTGCAACTAGAGAAAGCCCACGCGCAGCAACGAAGACCCAACGCAGCCAAAGATAATAAATATTTTTAAAGTTAAAAAAAAAAAGGGGAACAAATTTAAGGGGGACTTGCCAGTTTTTTACTCATGGGGAAGAGTCTAGTTGGCTAGAACACATCCAATGGGCAGGCATGAAGGTCCAGCCAGGTAGGCAGGGTATTGTGGACGGAAGTGAGACCTTGAAGGGGGCCGTGGAAGATCCTACGAGCTGTGTGAGAGGCTGTCCCCTCTCCTGCTGCTGCTGCTGCTGCTGATGACCTTCACGGCCTTGCAGTGGACCTGGGCCTGTGGGCTGGCCACAGAAAGTGCACAAGCAGATGAAGCGCTATGGTCGTCCTGCTGTGCTGCACCCGCCAGCAGCCGCCTGCCAGGGTTGGTCTACGACAGGGACACCCGGATCTCCCCCAGACCATCCCGTTCCACGACTCCGACTCTCATTCCCAGGATTTCTGTGGCTGGTACCTGCCACCCCCATGCCTTCCACGCATGGGCGCCCCGCAGACCTCCATCCCTGGCCAGCCCCACCCTCCTATTCACAGGCACACACATCCAGTATTCCACCAGGAAGGCCACCTGTGGCTCTGGACTTGCTGTTCACTTTCTTGCTTCTACTCCTTTGTGTGTGTTGTTCGCTCTACCTGACAGTCTTCTGCTCCCGGACAATTCACAACTACCCCGCCAGAGTGGGCTCCAGTGGGGCCTTCTGTAGGAGGCACTCCCTGACTGCAGGCGGAGAGCTACGATTATTTGCAGCGATTCTCACTCCTTCCACCCTGCGGAACTGGCCCTTACTGAGTATTCCACAATCGTGGAAGAACTCTTTTCTCGTGTCTCTGCGGTCATCGTTATACCTAGAGACATAGTTTCCAAAAAGCACACGTTCACTATTTAAGAGACTGTAGACGGTATCAGAGGAAGGTTATTATGCACACAAGGGGATGTTGTAGTTTAATCCTAGTTTTGCTCCTGATTTTCTGTAATTGCACATTGCTGGGATTTAGATGGAGTTAGCCTAGAGAAGTTTCTGCTGAGATAAAGGACCATGTTGGTTGCCTTCCTCACCCTTTAGCCCTATGTCACATTAAACGGCATCCCTCACCAACACCGGCATCTGCAAAGCCAGGCCAACCCCCAAGAGAGCCAGGCCAACCCCCAAGAGAGCCAGGCATGGGGGAGACGGCAGAGCAGGTACCGGTTTTTAGAACGTTACAATGCTAATGCCCTTCTTACAAGAAAAGAGGTATCTGGCTCATTAAATATTAAGCCATTCCAAAAAAAAAAAAAAGGCAACCTATATTACATCATGAAATCTATGCTAAACCGAAGCAGGATGCACTTGAACTGAAGTTCGTTTTTCTGCTCCACTTTAGAACTCCCATGTTTATTACTCCTGGGAGAAGAACAGTGCTGGCTCTAGCCAGACTCGGCAATTTAAGCTTCTGTCATTTCTACAGTATCTGTTTTTATTTAGTGACGTAACATATTTTTATCCAGTGCTGTTCTATTTCGCATATGACATTTTAGTGCATGTTCAGTGTTTTGGACTGTATCTGTGGTACAGAGGGCAGTCACTTTAATTTATGGGTGATCCCAATTGTCACTTCCCCCAACCAGCAATGGAATTTTTCAATATCCTCAGAATAAATCCCTCCTCTGGAGCAGTAAACATAATATGACAGCGTGTCAACCACGGATTTGTTTCAAGATTATTTACTTACAATTCAACAACACTGCTGGCCCACCGAGTGCCCCATCAGCAAAAGCTGCATTGTTTGAAGTAGCTCGGGGAAACAGCCAGGGTTTCAGAATCCAAAGAATGCAGTTTTCCTAAATACCTCAGGATTACAAGATGCTATAGAACTAATAAATTTGCTTCTTAAAATAGTCCAGAGGAATCCTTAATGTTTGAAAGTGTAGGTTATTGATGGGGAGAGGGAATGCAGTTTTGTCCCTTAGGCTCACGTAACGTATCATGAGAAACATTTTTCTGCTTTCTTCTCTTTAGGATTATTTTTAAAGGATAAATTCCAGAGGTAGATAATCTTTTGAAAGAGAAGGACATTAAGAGAGAGTATCTCCAAAAACCCACTTTAGGGCAACCTTTTAAGCAGCGAATGTTTATCTCATGCTGATCACTGTTTCCCGGGATGGTGGGCTGGGCAACCTCGCCCACCTCTGGGGTGAATTGGATCCTGCGCTGTAGGTGTATCTGTCTGGCAATCTAATGACAGAATGAAATGGGACATTCTGCCACTGGTTTATTGTTTACATCTAGGCCGTAACCAAATCTAGCCTATATCTCATCTTTTATCTGTTTTAAAGCACTTTCCCATCTCCAACTCATTTTTCTCACCACTACCCAGAGAAAAGAGTTATTACTATCACCATTTCACAAATGAGGAAATTTAGCCCCGGAAGACTTAAGCAACTTGCTTACGTTAACACAGAAAATGGGTGGAAGAGCTTGGACAAAAACTCAGGTCCCACCTCTCTGGTCCATCCACGATGTATTGTGCAAATTCAAATTCATCTAACTAAGAGAAATATCCATAAGAAGCATGTGCAGAGATGTCATCCATTCCAATGGATTTTTTAAGTGGGAGCGTGGCCACTCAGAATAAAGAAGTCATTTCTCAGCCTCCCTTGCAGCTACACGTGGTCCATGGATTGTGACAGAAGGGATGGGGGCAACTTCCTGTTCATAGGACCGTGTGGTCCCCTCTCTCCTCCTAGGTTCCCCTGAGAGTAGAATCTGAAGGTAAAGGTCAACTGCAGGTTTATTTGGGAAGTGGCTTCTGGGAGCAGGAGTGAGGTGACAAGGAGGGGTGTGAGGAGGAACCAGGGAGAGCCCACACGAGAACACGTTACTGCACGGGCCAGTATCATAGGTGAATGGCGCTCAGTCCCACAGGACCTTCTGATGGGGAGATACAAAGGGGGAAACACCAACTGACAACCAACTGCCATTGGTCAAGGTGTAAATTCTCCTACACCGCTAGGTTGCACTTCCTGTACAGGCCTAGAAGCCCCAGAACAGAAAGTGGAAAACCTGGAGTATGGACTAAGATGAGGCATTGCCTGGATGCAGTTGTGCAAAATAGCAAAGGCTGCACAGCTGTGGGCAGCCAGGAGTGGTTAGGTGGGGCTGAGAGGATTAGAAGTGCTGCTCAAAACAGTGTGATACATCCCCCTTCCTGCTGGCTAAGATGCTAGTGGAGAGCTGTCTCAGACCTGAAACCAGAGCAAACTACCTGGGAGGGTTGGAACAATGATATCGAAGGTTGTTGGCACCCTGGGAATGTCTGAGTAGCCATGTGAGCTTGGACTGTATGAGAGAGAGAAATAAATTTCTTTTATTGAAGCAACTGTTATTTGGGGAACTAAAAAAAGATAAGTCTGATAATCACAAGCTGTAAACATCAAACTGGAGGGATTTGTTTAGACAGTGAATAAAAATTTTAGGTGTCAGTAAACAGTTGGCAGACCCATGGTCTACATGACAATCATGCTGAGAATCTCAGCACCGTGTGGCTCAGTCCATGACACCAAAGAACAGTCTAACAACTTGGTACTGAATCAACTGGGTGGTGTTGCCATCCAAACAGAGCTCCTCCAAATACCTTATTAAATATACACATTCTTGCCTTGCCAAAGTATTTTAAGCTGAAACAATGCATTCTTTTACAAATATGATTATCTTATATCACCGATCACACCAATTCTTAAGAATGAAATAGCCCATGGAACACTAAATACATTTCCACTGAATAATTAAACTTTGTAGCTAATGGCTAATAAGCGACCATACTGGACAGAGCGTTGAGGATAACATTCCTTCAAAGTGCCTACAGTGATCTAAGGGGAACTGGGTGCCACATCATGAAGGAAGAGATAGGGACAGAGAGGTGGGGCGGCACAACCTGGAAGTGGTGGAACTGGGATTTGAACCCAGGTTTGTTTGCCTCAAAAGCCCATGCTTTACCCATTACGCTAGATCTGATTGAGGGAAACTGTGAGCTTTGCTATTCTCTGGGACTTTAGAAGGTCTAAAATAAGTAGTTCACCTGCCTTGTGCTTAAAAGGCAGGAGTGGGGATGGGGGGGAGGATGGGGGGCGATGGGGGTTGAAGATTGTAAGGGAGGAGCACAGGAGTTGGGCTGAGTACATGGGCTGAGTCCTTGCCCTGCTGCTTGCTTGCTATGTGAATAGGAAAATGGCTGAGAATCTCTAACCTCAGGTGCTTCACTGAGAAAATGGCAACAATAAGATGTACCTGTACCTCGCAGGCTTTTTTGAGAAGTGAAACAAGGCTACGTATATATAATATTAGAAGTGCTTTGTAAACCATAATGCCCTACATTTCCTGAGCATTTACGGTGGACCAGACATGGTGTTAAACACTTTAGATGGATTGTCTCATTTAATCACCACTGCAACACTATGAGCTAACTGCTTTTCCACCCCGTTTTCCAGGAATTTGAAGCTTAGCTTGCCCGAGGTCACGTGACTATTAGTGGGCGGGGCTGGCATTGGAAGGTGGTACCCAGGGCTCTGGGCTACTCTCATCACACAGATGCCTGTGCACCTGGGCCATATGAGCACCCCCTATATGCAGACCACTGACATAATGTAGACAACTTGTCTCAGATTAAAATGTACCCTAGGGACTTACCTGGTGGCACAGTGGTTAAGAATCCACCTGCCAATGCAGGGGACACGGGTTCCAGCCCTGGTCTGGGAAGATCCCACAAGCCGCGGAGCAGCTAAGCCCGTGCGCCACAACTACTGAGCCTGCACTCTGGAGCCTGTGCTCCGCAACAAGAGAAGCCAACGCAATGAGAAACCTATGCACCGTAAGGAAGAGTAGTCCCCACTCACCACAACTAGAGAAAGCCGGTGCACAGCAACGAAGACCCAACACAGCCATTAATTAATTAATTAACTGATTGATTTAAAAGAATAAATGTACCCTAGAGCTGCAAGATCTCCGGCTTCTCCTGTTGGGGCTGCCCCAGCCGAGATGCAGGAGAGACATCTCTCTGCCTGTGAGCTCTTCACTAAGATGAAGAATACAGTTTCTGAACATGTTCTTAATCTTATTCCATTTATCTAGGCGTTAATCCCAGCCTTGTAAATGTCTGCAGAGCCCCCATGCTAAATGTATGTATTTATTTTTGTGCTTTCTCATTAATCCTAATGAACTGGGGATTCTAAGGCATTCTTTCTTTTATTTTGAACAGTATGTAAGCATAAAATTGTTTATGTCTTAGTCTCTAAAATTTGACTGTGTTGGGAAATTAGGATGTTCACAGTTTTAAAGCAGAAGGAGAGGCTAGATAATGTCTATCACTTTCTTAGGATTCGCTAAATATTCACGATTTTGATAAAGTCACAAAGAGGCCTGGAGTGAAATATGCATCCCCCTTGCCTTTTTCAACCCAACTTGGTAGATGAGGTTGAAATGTGAGTTTATATCTGAGAGCCAGCTCTCTCCCCTTGCCTCATTCCCATCTGCTATCCTTAAAATATTATTGAAAATGCCTGTGTGAAATTCTTAGAGGATGTGAGAGCTTTAAAATCAACTAACTATAGGCTCCCATTAATGCACTGAAGCCTGAAATCACCTTGGCAGACAGACATTTTGTATGAGGTGTAACTGAAAAAAATACCACGAGTAAACCACTTCTTTTTCATTTTAAACTTTGTCCTATTCACAGTACTCAGGGCAAAAGAAACCCTGACCTATGCCAAAGGAAAAAAAACAAAAGAACATGGATTTCAGATAAGAATGATCCAGAAACCAAAGGAATTTGGAAAGGGCTTTGTAGATGCAAAGTAGCAAATGCAGAACATGAAGGCAAGTAGGGGGGCCAGCAACTCTGGGTGGTGAACCCACCAAGTTTCAATAGACGTTTTCACCAACATCTAAACGAAAAACCACCGCGGGGATGGTCAGTTGCCAGCTGGAAAGGATGAGGGAGACATCATCTCCTCCTGCCCAGATTGCACCCCTTTCCTATTTAGAGGCTTCACAGGAGGGAGCTGTAATATGATTATTTGTTGATGAAGGGATTTCTAATTGCTGCTTCAGAGGAGACTAACATGACCTATTGGTTTCCTTTGACGTTTTGTTTGCTGACACAATTGCTAAACTTTGAAATGCAGTCAAACTGTAATTTAGTTCAGAAGCTTCTTTTTAAACGTATATTGCAGCACAGAACTGATTTTTAGTCGAAATCCACTTCTCAGAATTTTTTGTTAATGCAAATCCTTTCTTCATAAAAGGCATACGTGGGCTTCACTGGTGGCACAGTGGTTAAGAATCAGCCTGCCAATGCAGGGGACATGGGTTTGATCCCTGGCCCAGGAAGATCCCACATGCTACGGAGCAACTAAACCCATGCGCCACAAGTACTGAGCCTGTGCTCTAGAGCCCATGTGCCACAACTACTGAAGCCCGTGCTCTGCAACAAGGGAAGCCACTGCAATGAGAAGCCCGCGTACCGCAACGAGGAGTAGCCCCCGTTCACCACAACTAGAGGAAGCCCGCACGCAGCAATGAAGACCCAACACAGCCAAAAAAAAAAAAAGATAAGATAAAAACTTAAAAAAAAAAGGCATACGTTTTCTCTACCATCTACTGTCACCTTCATTTGGTTTCCTCAATCCCCAGTGAATTGAGGAGCAGACCTCTGATAACAGGGCAGTTGTGTCATACGTGCAGGAGGGGTACAGTCCCTCGCTATCCTGCTCCCTCATGGTGCCAAGCACGGGACTCAGGAGTAGCCTCTAGGGTCCTACCTGGATCAGCCTCACTGCCAATCACAGGGGCCCTCTATTCCCAAAGGGGTGCTTGTGGAAAAGGCCACAGGGACATGGGCAGGCAAAGTGGGCTCCTCTCCTACCAAGCTGGTTCAGGGGAGAAAATCAAACAGATTATTGCTACATCTACAGTAGTTCACTTTCCCTATGGGCTGCTCCTATAGCAGGGTCTATACTTCAATAAAGATATTGATGCTGCAGGGACTTCCCTGGCGGTCAAGTGGTTAAGACTCCATGCTGCCAATGCGGGGGGCTTGGGTTCAATCCCCAGTTGGGGAACTAAGATCTCACATGCCTTGTGGTCAAAAATTAAAAAAAAAAAAAAAAAAGATATTGATGCTGTGCTAAAGGAACTAGGCATGAGTAGGCTTGAGGCCAGAATTCAAGTTTCCCTCTGTCTGTCCTTTTCTCTGAGAAGTGTCCTTACTACTTGAACCCCAGTGACCAGTACAAGGACTGGACAAACACCATGCAGCCAACAGGCCAAGTTCTGCCTGACCTGTATTCCACAAGACCTGTTTTCTTGGGCCTGCACAGTGTTTTTTTTTTTTTTAATTTGAATTTCAATGTCTTTTAAAAGGGCACAAGCTCTCCAGGTCACTGCTAATCCCTAAATATACCCTTAACATGCAGGTCACTTGGCTAATTCTGTGTCACTAACACCCCCGTGGGCTTTTGACCTTTCTGCCTCTGGTGACCAGAAAATTCTCCTTAGTTAACAGAGGACTCAGCTTTTGACACTGAAGTCTCAGGGGCCTTGGATAATGAAAAAGGGTGGATCAAAGAGGAAACCAATAGCTTAGTCTATGAGATATTTTAAAAATCCAACTAAGCCACTCCGGGGCCTCTTAGTTCTGCATTTTCTGTTGTGTGCCTTAACTTGGTGGCTCTTGGCAGACTACTTACAGGGTGGTCACCTTCTGGGTCATAAACCCCATGAGGTTCTGCTTTGAATTTATGTCAACATAGACTGTGTCTTTTCTCAGCTTGTTGCCAGCAAAGCAATGCTTAAGTTGGGCTGATTTGGGCTCTGGGAAGAGAGGGCAGCCATTCTTTCAATGGATGCATTTCATTTTGCCCCACCTCTCAAGTTCCAAATGCTCTGGAGATTTATTCATCTTCCTTCTTCTCCTCCTCACACTTTTCCTTCCTTCTTTTTCTTTGACACCCAAATCCAAATGATGTATAAGTGGAGCAGATCTTGGTTGGGTAGGAGTGGGAAACATTGTCCATCTTTATTTTTTTCACTGCAAACTCCACGTTAGATCCAAGTTTGCTAAAACATACAAGGTCCTCCTAACCCCTGGAGGTATACTTAAACTCAGCAAATAAGCACAGTGCATTTTTTTTGAAAGCAATCAAATTTCCTCGATGATCAGTCATTTAAAACTATACTAAGACCAGCAAACTTGCAGTGAAGCAGAAAGCAAAATTGACTTTTTAAAAAGACAAAACACAGGATCATAAAGACATTTCATTCTTGCTGTAGGCTTCTTCCAAATGTTTCCCTGGATCCCAAGGGAGTGCTTTACATCTCCATTGCTATTAGGAGTATCTGGGTGAAAGTTTGAGAAGCAGTGTGAGATTCTGGTAAATTCTTTTCTAAAACACAGTCTGCTTTTGTATCTGAGAGGAGTATTTCTTTATTTCTGGGGTTCGTGGAATGAGAAATTATGTAGTCCTTGGCTGGACACTTAAGTCTGTTCCTGGACTTGCCAAAAAGGCTTGGGTTGAGTTACTGGACTGGACTACATATTCCCACTCTGAGACCACCGGGATTGTAAAACTGTTGATGCTGAGTCCATTTCTTGTAAATGGCTCCACATATTCACGAATAAATAGTTTAGTTCTGTTATTGTTGGTTTTGGAGTCACCCACACACACACACACACACGCACACAGTTATCTTGTTTATGCAGAAGTATCAAGCATTGGCATTCTCTCTGTTCCGCATTTGTTGGAAGGTAAAGAGGCACCAATAAAGAAATTGTATTATGCATGTTTTCTGCATTGGGTGGCACCTGGAATTTGCTGAATTTGCTGAGAGCACCTTAAATTTTAAAAGGTTCCTGAGCCTCACCTTTTTCATGCCATTTGAGTCAGATGGAAAACCAAATAATTAGAATAAGCTAGCTGTGTGGGTCCTTTCTCTTGCTCTCAGCTGACTCCAGACCCTGCTGTGGAATTCTAGCACCTCTTCCCCACCCCCGCTTCCAGCTGCTAAACTTCCATGACCAGATCTAAACAACTATCTTCCCTCCTCTCCCCATCTCAGATAATCAACAACTGAGTTAGCATATTACCTAGGACATCGCAGTACAAAAAATGTTCAGAGTAGAAAACAAAACAAAACAAAACCACTCCTAACCATTGGTTTATCAGAACATCTCATTTACTTTATGTTGGTCTTCTTCAAACTTGAAAAATGACTTTAAAGCAATGAAGCTGATTTTCACCAGCATTATATAGACTCTGACTAATGCCGACCAAAAACACTTTGCCCAGACTGCTTCCCACTAACTCGTACCCAGAGGGGATGGGGTGAAGCAGAATTGAAGAACAAATGTAAACAAAAGTCCAGACATACTGCTCTTTCTTTCAGTGACTCACCCCCGAATGGGACCCTGTCTGAGATCCCACAAAATCCTGTTAAATCTTTCTAGGCAAGATGCTTAACTGCTGTTAGGCTTAGGGAAGAAAATCAGTATCATAGCTTCCCAGTGATACGGCATTTTGGTAATGATCTCAACTTTTGGAGAAGGCAGCATGGTGTGGTGAACGAAGATTCAGCATCAGACTCAGACCAGCCAAGGTTTAAATCCCAGAGCCACCGTTTTTTGGCTGTGCACCATTAGATATGTGACAGGTCCTCCCGGGCCTCTTTTTTTTTTTTCTTTTTCCCATCTGCAAAATGAGAAATGATGACAAGGATTAAATGAGACAGCAGATGAGAGAAGCAAGCCCAGTGCTAGGCACACTATCAATGTAAGCATCCCTTCTTTTTTAAAATCAGATCACAGGCTATGAACATAAAGTAACTCCCCACCAAGAGCTGACTCTGGCCGAGGGCACTGTTTTCTACGAAGGGAGCTCTTGGTGGCCCTTAGTTGTGACTGCTGATTGCACACATCTGGAAACTATGACAACTGTTTTGCTTTGAGCTCAGCTTGGCCCAAATATAGCTCTATATAAAGCAGCTTCTATCCCTCAGTTTTTCCCAACACATCATAGCTTGGCATGAATTTGGGCAGAAGAGTGGGTGTCAAAAGAAATGCAAAATATCTGGGAGGAATTCAGATTCAACTAAGAATCACCCAGCCCTGTATGGCCCCTGGAGTAGCTCCCTGTAGTAACTGTCCCTGGAGTAGTTCATTCAACACTCACAGGAGCCTAGTACGAAGCTCTATTATTATGCCTACTTTGCAGAAGTTTCAGCTGAGTCTGGGAGGTTAAGTGGCTTTCTCAGGGTCACAGAAATAATAAGGTTTGAGATAAGACCCCAGGCTTTTTGACCTGGTTAAGAAAGCAGGAGGATTTACAGAGTTGGAAGATGGGCAATGGCAGTGTCTACTTGCCAAAGCCTGCTTTGAGTTGACACCATCCACAGCAAGTGCCGGGAAGGGGGGTTGTTGAGAGGAATGTCCCAGGTAAGGTGCTTTTACCTTTAGAAACCCTGTGCCGAGGCCCTCTGTCCATTATGTCACATATCAACTGGGGCAGGTAGTGAGATCTGGCTAATTAAACATGTCATGTAAACAATATCTGATCACTAACTTTAAAAACAATTTGTAAGGACTTCCCTGGTGGTTCAGTGGTTAAGAATCCGTCTGCCAATGCAGGGGACACGGGTTCGAACCCTGGTCTGGGAAGATCCCACATACTGCGGAGCAACTAAGCCCGTGCGCCACAACTACTGAGCCTGCACTCTAAAGCCCGCAAGCCACAACTATTGAACCCTTGTGCCACAGCTACTGAAGCCCACGTGCCCGTGCTCTGCAACAAGAGAAGCCACCGCAATGAGAAGCCTGCACACCGCAACGAAGAGTAGCCCCTGCTCACCACAACTAGAGAAAGCCCGCGCACAGCAGCGAAGACCCAATGCAGCCAAAAATAAATAAATAAAATAAATAAATTTATTTTTTAAAAAAGAATGCTACCATTGTCAGCTTTCTGGTTTTTTTTAACTGTTTAAAGAAATACAGAGCAATTCTTTTTTTTTTTTACCACCAAAAGCAACAATAGTTTATTCGAATTATTTTTAATTCTTTAGCAGCAAGAAACATTCATTTTTTTTATGTGAAGGGAAAACCCTGAAGATGTCCAGCCTTAGGTCAGACAAAAATAGTTGAGTCCTAGCACCTACAGAGCAGTTCTAAACACAATTCCCTTATGGGTTTAACTGATGAATTTGTTCTTTCTTTTCACCTGAAAAGCTTCCATTTTCCTCTTGCCTCTTTGTTCTCAGGAGGCAGTTTTGAGTCCCAACATGCCCTGCATCACCTCCTCCTGTGTCCACTGCCGAAGCAGGGCAATCAGAGTGTGGGCTTCAGCACAACCCCAATTGGATGACAAACAGTGAGAGTAATATGCTGGTAGAGTTTTTAAAATTCCAGAATACCAGAATACAGTACTGCAGTCCCCCTCTCTCCAAATCAAGGCCTACTGAATGAAATGATGACTGTACTCAAGTGCAATTATACTGAGCATGTAAAATTGAAACACTGAAAGTAAATCTTCCATTCAGATATTGCATTTCGTATTTCAGCCTATGCCAAATAAGCTAGTGACATTTTTATCATTGTTGAGTGTAATGTCAGGAGACAAACGTCTACAAATTTTCTACATAACTTTTTCCATTTTATCTGTTTTCCATTTATGGAGTTGAACACATGGTGTGACTTTTAATATTCTCTCCTCCTTCTTCCCCACATTTTATGACAAGTGATCAAACTCAATCTTGATTATCCTAAATTTACCCTTAGGTAACCTCAGACCCAGAGGGGTTTTTTGTTTTGTTTTGTTTGTTTGTTTTAATTTGTATGGAAAAAGAGAGAGGAAAAACTTCCAAATTACCCTATAAACCTGGTCCTATGGATGCTGGCAAATGGCCTGGAAAGAACAGGTGCAGCATGTTATAGAAGACCACAGTGGCTGGTGGCTACCAGCTCAGGTCTCTCAGGTCGTGGAAACTCGGTAATAACTGAGGGAACTGTGGGTTTTAACGTATGTCAGATTTCGAAGATGGGGCGGGCTTAGTTGAGCGGGGTCTCCCTGGGGGCGCACAAGGCAAGCGGTTGGGAATGAATAAGCCGAGGCCCCGAGCCCGCGTTCCTGGCGGTGGCGCCCTAGCTCCAGCGCGGTGACAACAAGCGTTAAGGTAACAACCGCCGCCGCCGCCGCCGCCGCCGCCGCCGCCGCCGCCGCCGCCGCCAGAAGATGGCTTCCAGCTTCAAGAAGTCAAACGTGGCCTCCACCAGCCAGAAAAGAAAGGTGGAGCCTAAGCCCGAGCTCACTGAAGATCAGAAGCAAGAAATTCGCGAAGCGTTTGCCCTCTTCGATGCCGACGGCAGCGGCACCATCGACGTGAAGGAGCTGAAGGTGGCCTTGAGGGCGCTGGGCTTTGAACCCAGGAAGGAGGAGATGAAGAGGATAATCGCCGAGGTGGACAAGGAAAGCACAGGGAAAGTCAGCTTCAATGACTTCTTGGCTGTGATGACTCAGAAGATGGCCGAGAAAGACACCAAGGAAGAAATCCTGAAGGCTTTCAGGCTCTTTGATGATGATGAAACCGGGAAGATCTCTTTCAAAAACCTAAAGCGCGTGGCCACCGAGTTGGGGGAAAACCTCACTGATGAGGAGCTGCAGGAAATGATTGACGAAGCAGATCGGGATGGAGACGGTGAAGTGAACGAGGAAGAGTTTCTTCGGATCATGAAAAAGACCAGCCTCTACTGAAGTCGGTTTCTCCCACAAGCATGTGTAGGGAGATTGAGTTGACTTGCTGGGTTCCCTGTTTCTGTTTTGTGAAACCTTGAGGTAGAGGCCAGCGCTGTCTCTCCTCTTATCCCCAGCTGGTCTAGATAGTTCTATTTCCAAATCTCTAGCTCAATTATAGAATTTTAAAGATGCTTTTAATGTGAGTTTTGGTTTTTCATTCCCAAGAGCAGACCTGGAGGAGTGTAGGTTGAATCAAAGATTCTGAAACTTCTTTCCATCCACCATTTGCCTTGCATTGGTGGACACCCATTAAACTGAAGGCAAGACATACTGCCTTCAGTTTATATATATATATATATATAACATATGGTTCATATATTATTCCTTAAATTCAAGTCATTGTTCTCGCATGATAAGGTGGAATCCCCAGCAGGTCATCCTAGCCATTGATTTTCACTTAACTGAATACTGGTTTGAAGGAAAACAGTGCAGCCATTTATCGGGCTCAGGAAAGGTACTGCTCTAAAGGATAGGCTTGCCTTTGGCTGGTGGTAAATGGTGCTATTTAAACGGTTCTCTGGTTTCATCACATGCAAATGATTCTTGATTTGTGTGTACATTACCTACTGTGGATTATCGGGGCCACAATGTATTCTTGGGCTACAGAATAAAAACAGAATTTAATATTGGCCCAAGCAAAGTATGATTGGCTTAAGAGGTTAAGCTAACTAATGACTTTGAGTAAACATTTATAAATGTAAGATCTTAGCTTAGGAAGTTGTAAAAAAATATCTGTAACACACTTTGAGCTACTTATCTGTCCTTGGAAAGATAAACTAGTGTTTTAGTTATTAGACGAGTTATACTATAACCTTAGTCATTTTATTATTGCGTTATTACAAGCCACTGTCTACCTTCTAATTCTTAGAACGTCTTGGTTCTTGATACTTAATTTCCCCTCCTCTGGTGTATAGTTGATGCCAGAATGTCTGGCATTTAAGTAGTTCTCTATTTTATAATCCCAGGAAACTATTTGTTATGGCTTGTGTATGCATTAATACTACTTGTTCTCTGTTATAAATTAAACCTTTCTTGTTTTGAAATAAAATACCTACCCATTTGAACATCTACAAATATGAAGTTAGAGAAAAGTTAAATAATATAGCTGTGGGAAGATAATGAAATCTATCTGCTGAGATGGAGGCCTGGACAAACGTTTTGATAATAGGCAACAAAACTAGCAAACAGGCAAGATATTTTGGTCACAACTAAATTAAGTCTTCATACAAAGTCCCATTAAAATAAATGTGAAATTCTGGAAAATTTTTCACTTGCTTTGCCAGCAGTTTTACCCTTCAGAGGATTGTTAATCCAATCAGGAAAACTACTACTCTGGGTTTAATTCTCATTAACAGGGACTAATTTGTCAAAGCAGCAGTACTAGCTGAAGTGATGGGTATGTGGGCATTTACTGTGAGAAAGGATTTTGCTGAGGTGGCTGGCACAGGGCAGGGGAACTCACCCAGACTGCAAATGCTAACAGTTCAGGTTCAATGTCTTAGTGTGGATTCAGGTGCAGTTGTAGGGGATACAGGTGCAGCTTGGACCAGCGACAGTGTGAGGGGCCCGATCTGAGGGCAAGGGGAAGAGCGTGGCATTCTGGGAAACAAGAGTTCCTGGCATCCTGATGACCAGAGTCTCAGCCCAAGGATCTACATATGGATCAAGGTAGAAAAAACAGAAACAAAGAAAGTTGGCAGGAACTAGGAGAAAGGGTCAGAGCCTTGGCCAACTGGACTGGGTTCAGTCTTGGCTCCCCGCCCAGCAGAGGATAGAAGCGAAAACCAGGAACCCAGGCTGAAGCCCAGGAATCAAGCTGCCCAGACACCATGGGGTCAACTGTGGAGGCTGTAGCCCAGGACTTAAAGGGTTGCCTTAAAGACACAGTCCGTCCTACACACAGGAAGGCGCTCCAGAATATTCCTGAATCCCATTCACTGCTAAGGAAGAACCTCTCATGGACTACTAGTTTTGCTTCTCAGTCGGCACGTATTCTGGGAGATGGAGGGTAAATCGGGGGCAGGGGAACAACTAGAGCAGACCTAGATTGACATTTGAATTTTAAGAGAAGTAAATCATACACGTCTGGCTGGGTCAGACCTGTATCCCAGTCTTTACACAAATAGAACACAAGAAGTTCAATGAAAATTTAAAAACACCTTTTTGCAGATGAGTAAACTCAGCTATAAAGGTTGGGAAGAACTCAGAAAGTAGTTTTCACTTTACTGGCACTATTACAAATGGTCCCAATAAAGAAGCAGGAAGTATAGCAAAGAAACTGTGTAGGGAGCTCATTGATAAACTCTTGCTTTCTAATGATAAATGTTAACAGGTGAAAAGCAGAGCATCAGGCCAAGGATAAAAATATGACAGTCTCAAGGTTGTATTGCTATCAAGGGAGCTAATGCCCCAAATGAGCAGAGGACAGTAAAGGATTTTTTTTTTCCTTAAAGGCATCTTAGTTATGTCTAAGATGAGAAGATTGAGGATGGGATAGGTCCAACTATTTAAATTGTTGCAGGTTGGTTTCCATGGGAAGCAGGCTCTTTGAGTCTTAGTTGTGTGTACAGGAAGTTTATTTGAGTTCTCTGGATCCCACGGGTGAGGGGGAAAGAAACCAAGACAGGGCAGAGGGAGAAATTGGGCTGTGATATGGTCACTAACAGAGGCCTCAGCTGATCTCATGGGGAGCTCTGGGGCAAGGGTGACCCTGCAGATGACCCAAATTGTGACGAGGAAGCTGGGCCTTTAAAACTTGTCATTGACTGACAGTCACTGGACATGAGCTGTCCCTAGGAAGGGGGTATGACCTGGAGCGAGGTGGCTGTCCTCAGTCAAGGGCAGTCAATCTCTGGGAGAGGGAATTCAGTTGCAAACTATTAGCTGTCAAGACTGCCAGCGCCTGGGGGATGACTTCAGTTCTGAGGGACAGGCCAGAGGGGAGATCTGGGCAGGGCCCCCATGGTGTCCGCTACACCCCACACCTTATACCACTTAGATCTACTGGCTAATTCAGGATTCTGATGGATCTTTCTAGATCTAGAAGGAAATCTAGAGGGATGAACTTCAGCCTCTGTCACAGCAGCTGGTCTCGAGACCACATGTAGTGCTCATCCCAGCCACGTGGTCTGGATTCCCCTCACCCTCAGCACCTCTGCTGACATATGACTTGCCTCGTGGGATGACCCAGATCCTCATCCCTGAGGAGTCTGGGCCCCTAATCACCATGCCCCTCTCAGGCTCTGGTTCTGCACACATCTCTCTGCCCTCAAAATTGACTACAGGAGCCCCAAGAGGCGTTCAAGTGTGTCACCTGGGTGCCAAGCATACTGTCCCCATGTTCTGCCCACAGCTCTGCATCCTCCTGATGTCCAGGAGCAGTTACCCATGGTGGTGGCACCTTCCCTGGACTGCCGCCCTCTCAGCACGAGGAACCCAGCGTAACTGGGTGGCACGCATAGTTTGATATTTAATGGGACTCTCGCTGTGCCTACTGAGGGGAACATTCCCCCTCTGGGAGCCAAGATCTCTAAACGCACAGAGGCCAGAGTTGTGGGGACAGGCAGCACAAATTAAAGGGTAAATGCCTGGCAGCTGTGGTAAGAATGACTTCCGCCCTTGATTTGCTGGACTCACGTGACACCACACCATATAATGGCCATCAGTTTTCCGTGTGTGCTGCATCCTGGAGGGTGGCAAGGCATCCTCACTGGTTGTGATGCCCAAGCTGGCCCCTCAGCAGCATCTCCAGCAGGCTTTTCCACTGCTCCATCAGGTCAAAAGCTTCTGTGTGTTATTGGACCAGTAGACTCTGGGCCTGAATTCCCACTGTTGCACTTCCTTTCCTATAAAGTGGGTGCCTCGGTCCAATGGAATATTATGTGGGATCTTATGTCAGTAAATACTCAGCTGTGGTCCTGGCTGAAGCTCCACAAGCAAGAGAGGCAAACCCTTGACCAAAATATGTGTCAAGTCCAGTCAAGATGAGTCGCTCATCTTTCCAGGTGGAAGGGATCCAGTTAGACTACTTGACACCAGGAGGCCTGTTGGCCTCCTTGGGGGATGGTGCTCTTCCCATTTGGTGGCCACAGTAGCTATATCACCCTTCCTGAAGGGGAGTCTGAGCTGCTGGACCCATGCACAGCCTCCATCTCTGCCCAATGACTACTTCATTCATGTGCGTATTGTGCCAGCCCTGGGGTGGCAATGACAGAGGTAGACTGGCATCAACTGGCCAAGTCATTCTATCTTCCTAGTTGTTTGGCATCTCTTATACGATACAAATGCTCTGATAGGTGTTAATATGAATTCCTTACACTTCCTACCCATTGCCATAAATCCATCTATGTACCTTTTTTCCAGATCTTTTTTTTACATCTTTATTGGAGTACAGTTGCTTTACAATGGTGTGTTAGTTTCTGCTTTATAACAAAGTGAATCACTTATACATATGTTCCCGTATCTCTTCCCTCTTGCGTCTCCCTCCCTCCCACCCTCCCTATCCCACCCCTCCAGGCGGTCACAAAGCACCGAGCTGATCTCCCTGTACTATGCGGCTGTTTCTAGATCTTTTTATTCCTGATGTTTCCTTTTCCAGAGTCCTGAACAATCAGCCAACTGATTGGTCACCACTGTCAGAGCCCACATGTATTCTAATTTCAGGCCACTTTTCTTTCCACACAAAGTGGATTCTGGTCTATCAGAAATTCTGTCCATTGGGAGGGTTTCCTCTTTCACTGATATCTTTCTGGTCCACCTTTGAGTGTAATGAACCTATGGTCCGTTGTACCAAATCTGACGTATCCCTGAACCAACTTCAGCATTTTTACTCTTCCAACAGCTAGTCATAAAGGACCACCTACCCCCACGTGGGCACAGGTATGAACTGAGGGAGGGGCTCTGGTGCAATTTGATGGATGACAGGGGCCTTCTCCTCACGCAGCTCACTTGGGTCCTCTAGACTTGCCTGTGCCGGATCCCAGGCATGCGGGTTCTTAGTTCCCCAACCAGGGATCGAACCCATGCCTCCTGCAGTGGAAGCATGGAGTGCTAACCGCTGGACCACCAAGGAATTTCCCCAGATATACCACTTCTTTTTCTAGTTTCCCAAGGTAGCAGATTACACTATTGATTGTAGATCTTTCTTCTTTTCTAACATATGCATTCAGTGCTACTCATTTCCCTCCACTTTTCGTTGTATCCCACTGCATTTTTTTTTAAAGATTTTTTGATGTGGACCATTTTTAAAGTCTTTTATTGAATTTGTTACAATATTGCTTCTGTTTTATGTTTTGGTTTTTTGGCCCTGAGGCATGTGGGATCTTAGCTCCCTGGCCAGGAATGGAACCTGCACCCCTGCATTGGAAGGTGAAGTCTTAACCACTGGACCACCAGGGAAGTCCCCCCCACTGCATTTTTATTTAGTTCCAAATATGTTTTAATTTCTCTTGAGACTTCTTCTTTGACCCATGTGTTATTGTTTGATCTCAAATATTTTGCAATTTTCCTGCTATTTTTCTATCTTTTCTAATTTAATTCTCTGTGGTCTGAGAGCATGCTTTTTTTTTTTTTAAGCACTGTGTTTTTTTGTTTGGTTGTTTTTTTGTTTTTGTGGGTTTTTAAAATTTATTTTTGGCTGTGTTGGGTCTTCATTGCTGCGCGCGGGCTTTCTCTAGTTGCAGTGAGCGGCGGCTACTCTTCATTGCGGTGCGCAGACTTCTCATTGCGGTGGCTTGAGAGCATGCTTTTTGAGATTTATTCTTTTTAATGGGTTAAGGTGTGTTTTATGCCCCATAATGTAGTCCATCTTGGTGAAAGTTCTGCATGAGCTTGAGAAGAATATGTCATCTGCTGTTCTCAGATGCGGTCGTCTATCGATGTCAATTATATCCAGTAGATTGATGGTACTGTTGAGTTTAGCTATGTCCTCACTGAATTTCTGCCTCCTAGATCTGTCCGTTTCTGTTACAGGGGTGTTAACGTCTCCAGTTGTAATAGTGAATTCATCTATTTCTCTTCACACATGGATCAGTTTTTGCCTCATATTTTGATGCTCTGTTTTTCAGTGCATAAGAATTTTATGTCTTCTTGGAGAATTGACCTTTTCATCATTATTTAATGCCCCTCTAGATCCCGGATAATTTTCCTTGCTCTGAAGTCTGCCTTATCTGAAATTAATGTTGTTACTTCAGCTTTCTTTTGATTACTATTAGCATGGAATATCTTGACTTTTAACCAACCAGTGTCTTTATATTTCAGGTAGGTTTCTTATAGACAACATATAGTTGGGTATTGTTTTTTTAATCCACTCTGTCAGTTTCTGTCTTTTAATTGGTGTTAGATCACTTAAGAACAAGAAAAATAAAAGATTTTATTTTACCTTCATTTATTCCTTCTCTAATGCTCTTCTTTTTGTTCTTCCAGTTTTATTGAGCTATAATTGAAACATAACACTGCATAAGTTTAAGGTGTACAGCATAATGATTTGACTTACATACATCATGACATGATTATCGCAAGAAGTTTAGTGAACATCACCATCTCATATAGATGCAAAATAAAGGAAAAAGACAAAAAATATTTTTCCTTGTGATGAGAACACTTGGGATTTACTCTCTTAACTTTCATAACATGCAGAAGTGTTAAGTATATATTAATCATGTTGTACATTACAAACCTAGTACTTTTTATCTTATAACTGGAAGTTTATATATTTTGACCACCTTCATCCAATTCGCCCTCCCCCTACCCCCTGCCTCTGGTCCTTTTCCTATGAGTTTGTTTGTCTGTTTGTTTTTATATTGTCTTGTATAAATTTATTTATTTTTGGCTGCATTGGGTCTTCATTGCTGCACGCGGGCTTTCTCCAGTTGCGGTGAGCGGGGGCTACTCATTGTTGAGGTGCACGGGCTTCTCAGAGCGGTGGCTTCTCATTGCAGAGAATGGGCTCTAGGCACACAGGCTTCAGTAGTTGTGGCTCCCGGGCTTTAGAACGCAGGCTCAGTAGTTGTGGCGCACGGGCTTAGTTGCTCCACGGCATGTGGGATCTTCCCGGACCAGGGCTCAAACCCGTGTCCCCTGCATTGGCAGGTGGATTCCTAACCACTGCACCACCAGGGAAGCCCTTTCCTTCACTTTTGAAGGATTACTTCACTGAAACCAGAATTCTAAGTTAATGTTTTTTATTTTCAGCACTTTAAATGTTTCACTCCACTTTCTTCTTCCTTGCCTGGTTTCTGAAGAGAAGTCAGTACAATTCTTATCCTGGTTTCCCTAAAAGTAAGGTGTTTCCCCCACTCTGCCTCTGGCCTCTTTGGGGAATTTCTCTTTGTCTTTGATTTTCTGCAGTTTTTTTTTTAATTTGATAATGAAAGGCTTTAATTGTAATGTCATTGGCACATGTCATTGCTTTATAGTTTCACAACTTAAGTTTAAATATTAAGAGATACTTGGACATTTTTTTTTTTTTTTTTTTTGCAGTACTCGGGCCTCTCACTGTTGTGGCCTTTCCCGCTGCGGAGCACAGGCTCCGGACGCACAGGCTCAGCGGCCATGGCTCACGGGCCCAGCCACTCCGCGGCATGTGGGATCTTCCCAAACCAGGGCACGAACCTGTGTCCCCTGCATCGGCAGGCGGACTCTCAACCACTGTGCCACCAGGGAAGCCCGGACATTTTTTAACCAAATAGGAAGCATTTAAAATACCATGGTGTTTAGCTAATGTGTATTTAAAAGTATAAAGGAGATTCATAAAAATAAAAAGATGTTTTAAACATAGGGTCTGTAAATACACTCTATTTTATCATTTATGGTAACATAGTATGGTATTTATTTGTTTATTTATTATTTTATTAATTAAAGTATAATTGACCTACAACACTCTTTGTTCCAGGTGCACAACACAGTGACTCAATATTTCTATACATTACAAAAGGCTCACCACTTCTACAGTTTGATAATTACATGCAGATTTTTGGTGTTGTCTGAGATTCCTGGATCTGTGGTTTGTGTCCATCATTAATTTTGGAAAATTCTCAGCCATCATCATTTTCAATATTTATTCTTTTCCTTTCTCTCTTTCTTCTCCTTCTGGTATTCCCTTTATACATATGTTATTGTGGTGGCTTCTCTTGTTGCGGAGCACGGGCTCTAGGGTGTGCAGGCTTCAGTAGCTGTGGCATGTGGGCTTTGTTGCTCCGTGGCATGTGGGATCTTCCCAGACCAGGGCTTGAACCCGTGTCCCCTACATTGGCAGGAGGATTCTTAACCACTGCGCCATCAGGCAAGTCCGCTTACACATTCTGATCTATCTTTTTCATTCTTTCTTCTCTTTACATTTCAGTTTTTGAAGTTTCTATTGACATATCTTCAAGCTCACTGATTCTTTCCTTGGTTATTAATGAGCCCAAAAAAGGCATGCTTCATTTCTGTTTCAGTGTTTTTGATTTCTAGCATTTCCTTTTGACTATTTTCTAGAGTTTCCATCTCTCTACTTACATACACATCTGTTCTTTCATAATGTCCACTTTTTCCATTAGTGCCCTTAGCATATCTGTTATTTAAATGATGATTAAGTCCTGTTGGTTGTTGATGATGTTGAGTTTTTCTACAACCCTGCTGACTTTCTGTCCACTTATTCTATCAATCTGTTGAGAGAGAGATATTGAAGTCTCCAGTTATAATTCAGGATCTGTCTATTTCGCCTTTCAGTTCTATTAGTTTTTGCCTCACGTATTTTGCCGCTCTGTTGTTTGGTGCACAGCCATGTAGGATTGCTGTGACTTCTCAGGGGATTGACCCTTTTACTATTATATAACATTTGTCTCAGTCCCTGATAATTTTATGAGCTCTGAAGCCTATGTTACATGATATAAATATATCACTTCTGCTTCCTTTGATTAATGTCTGCAAGATATATCATTTTATATCCTTTTACTTTCAACTTGCCTATACCATTATATTTGGATTGAATTTCTTGTAGAATGTATTTAGTTTTAATCCACTCTATCAATATCTGTCTTTTAATCAGTTTATTTAGGCCCATTCTTTTAGTGTAGATCTGCTAATGACAAATTCTCTTAGTTATTTTCTCTTTCTCTGAGAATAACTTCATTTCCCCCTTCATCCTGAAGGACACCTTCACAGGATACAGGATTCTGGGTAATCAGTTCTTTTCTTTTGGCACTTTAGTGTGCAGAGATGCTGTCAAAGTAAGGACTAAACTAAAATAAAAATGAATGTGTTCCCAGGCTACATTCATAAAAGCGCGATTCACCGAATGAGGAGGGAGACCCATTTCTATGGTCTGGAGAACTGTGCTCACTTGTAGGTTTTACATCTTAAAAGGAACTGAAGAAATCAAGGCCTGTTGACAGCAGTGAGATAAATAGGGTGAGGGGATACAAAACCACATCCTAAGAGAAATGGCTTAAAATAACTAAGGCTGTTTCTCCTGAAAAGAAAATTCTCTCGAGGAATATGACTTCCAAAGAAATAGGACTTGTTCCACGGGGCTCCAAGGGGTTTCAGAGAGAAGGAATGATAAGGGAAAGAGATTTCAATTTCGTATCAGGAAGAATTTTCAGCAACCAAAGCTGCACAAAGATGGACTGCACTGCGTAAAGATTATGTTCCTGTCATAAAGGTTCAGAGGTATGGGTTGGATGAATATTTTGCCAGTATGCCACAGGTATTTCAAGCTATTGATATTGTGATACCTTACCAAGCATCTCTATTTTCATTTGGGATTCCTGGATGTAAAGTGAAATGGAGTGTATTTATTTATTTATATATTTTTATTGAAGTATAGTTGATTTACAATATTGTGTTAGTTTCAGGTGTACAGCATAGTGCTTCGAGTCTTTTACAGATTATATCTGAAATGCAATGTATTTAGATAGAGAACCTTTAGACGTGGCAAATTCCACTTTGATGTTAACAACCAAACAAAATTATTTATCCTACATGAGAACATGTTATTACTACAGTTGGTGATGACACTTATAGAAAATGTCTGCCCTGTTACGGATCTTGCCTGATACATTTATAATTCGAGGTGATGCTATAAAGTGCTATGTGTGATTTTAACAATAGCCAACACTTAAATAGCACTTACTCTGTACCACCCACCGTTCTAGGAGCTTCTACATATTCAATAATTATCTCCACTTTACAAAAGCAGTAACTGAGACACGAAGAGATTAAGTAATCTGTGCAAGGTTACACAGCTAGTAAGTGGTAAAAGGAAGATTTGAATCCTGTCTGTCTGACTCCTAAGTCTAGACTTGAAATGTATACATTGCCCACCACCCTAACTCTTTAATTTAATCAGCTTGTCAGGACCTGTCTACTTACTCCCCAATGCATGTGTCCCTTTCAAAAGTCACGCTTAACCAATGGTACTGCTGGGCTCAGAATATTTTTGGAAGTTCTCTTTTGGATACAATCTAAACACCTCCAGCATATTCTCTGGAACATTCTCAAGAGGCAAATCTAACTCCACTGAGACTGGACTTAAGCTTTGGAAATAGCCTCAAGTGATTTGTAGTCAAATCTGATGGACAGAGTGGCTGGAAAAGCTGGATGTTATCATTTGACATTTAAAACCGTCAATGCCACTGAAATGATGAGCCTAATTTCTCTGAATGGTTTGTAAACTGGCTTTGAAGTTTCTTCCAAACGAGAAGAAAGGTGGTGACTGATGACAGTATGGCTGGAATAAGTCTCTAATCACCATAGCAACCCAGTGTTTTGAAAGAACAACACTCACTGGGGTATGTCCATCTGGTGATGTTGTTATTTTCAAAGTTATACACTACACAGATGCATCCTTTGCTTGGTAAAAGAAGTGTTCTTGCTTTTTTCTTTTTTTTGGCCATGTAGCATGTGGGATCCTAGTTCCCCGACCAGGGATCGAACACGCACCCCCGGCATTGGAATCGCAGAGTCTTAACTGGATCTCCAAGGAAGTCCCTGTTCTTGCATTTATCAAGAAATAAAAAGGAGAAGGGAGAAGGCACCAAATAGGAGATTTCCATGCATCATGTACTTGAATAACACAGATCTTGATTAGGTGCCATTAGGGAGAAAAGCTAAAGCCTTTGGAATCTCAGTTAGAAGTAACAGAGTCATCATATCATCTTAGGGCAGCAATAGCTTCCTAGTGACAGACCTAAGTTTGAAGCCCAGAACAGAGCCAGTTCCTAGCTGGTTTTGGCAGAAAAATTACTTCTCTGAGCCTTAGTGTCTTTATCTGTAAAACAACATCTTTTCAGGATGTTGTCAGAGTTAGAAATAATTTCTATAAAGGGATCTGATCCATACTAGACCAATAGAGGGAACATGTTAAAAATAATTGTAGATGAAGTGTACTAAGAAAGGCAAAGTAGATAAACGAGTACATCCTCCTCACATACAGAGTTCAATAACCTCAGAAAAATGCTGTCTAAAATAAACTCTCCTACTGATTCACCGTTCACCCCCCAGGACCACTGAGAGCAAGTTTGGGACACAGTGTAGAAAAACTATTTTAAAATTTTATGGCTCCTTAGCAAGTATAGGCCTGCAATTTCTGTTGGCCTCCTGGCTCACTTGCTCCCTCCTCCATCACCCAGAGTTTGTGAATCTGCCCACCCCCCGCAGAGGCCCAGGGGCAGAATCTGGCCTGTAGAGACTGACTTGGCGGCTGAAGGAGAGCTGCCTGCAGCTATGCACGGTGTACCTCGCGCAGCGCGCAGCCAGCGGGCAAGTGGAGGCTGAACCCTGGCCAGGACGCTCGTTAAACCCAGCTCCTGGCACAGGGAACAACTGCCCAGAAGTGCCTTTTACTTGGCACACATGCACTGACTGCTTTTTTTTTTCCCCTGCTTTATCTGCCCAGAGGGGTGCTTTTTTTCTAATTTGCACAAAACATTGTATATATTACGCATGGGCCTGCCATCAGAGGGGTCTTTTTGTTTTTCTTTTTTAACCAAGTTAGCTTGCCAAGTTTGAAAAGTCAGGGATTTCATGCAAGATTCTATATTCCTAGCTTCTTTCGGAAAATGGGATGTTCTTTCCACAGTAGGCCCATATTCCTTCCTGACAACATTTTAGCTGGAGCCAGATGGCCACTGCTCGCTGCAGACCCAGATGGCTGGTTCTCCGCAGGCCAGGGAGCCTCCTAGGTTCCCCCCCCCGCCACCGGGGGTTGAGAGGGGTTGGGGGGTCGCGGGTGGGGCTGGGGGGTGGAGGGGAAACGAACGCTCTGGGCTAAGAGGTCTGATTTCCAGCTAGTGGCACAGCTGGTGAACGTCTTCAGGGGGCAGCACGTGCCCGCATATGAGTGATAGGTGAGGCATGATGTCCTTTAGGAGGAAGAAATTTCTCTCCTTACCAAAAGCCAGAGAAAGGCACTGTCTGGTCACGCAAACCCCGTGGATATGGGGCCTCTCCGGTGTGGGCAGAACAAAGCCACCCCCTGTTCTTTTTCCTGGGGAACGTGCAAACAGTGGTGGCTACTTCAGAGGCTGCCAGCAAAACTCAGGCCACCTCCTGGGCTATTCCAGGACGTTTCTTCTCTTTATCAAAACAGCCGGGAGGAGGAGGTAGATGCTAGGAGACAACCCATCCCTACAAATCTATTGGAAAAAAAAAAAACAAAAAAAAAAAACAAAAAACAGCGGAAGAATCGCTCTGACACTTGTGTATCAGTGTCAGGCAGATCATGGCATTCTCCGCGCAGGTGGCTAAATCAGCATCAGAGGAAACCGCGAAAGGGCCCAGTGATTTCAATCGACATTCCTGATGGGCCCTGGTTAATGATGTTAATGAAATGAAGAGCTGCATACACTATTTATGGCTAGATTAAGCTGATTACTCTAGCTTAGCCTACTTTCAATGTACAAATCTCACCAGTGGACAATGCAAGGCTCTGTTTTCTGTTTTTCTCTCCCTGGGGCTTTTCTCTGGACATTGGAAACAGGAATCCTAATAAGACCATTTTTTACCTGTCTCGTTTGAGAACAGGATTTTCAAACTCTCCCTTCAACATTGATGAAAATCCCTCAGTCCCTAACAGTGACCGCAGAAGCTTCCAAAAATATGCAGCAGCACAATTACTAGGAGAGATGAGATGTTGTTAACTAATAAAGGTGCCATAAATAAAGAATGATGAACCACCATGGGAAATGAATCGACAGAGAAGGACACGTCGGAATGTGGGAGAGTAAAAATCACTTAAACTTTGCATGACCTTGCAGAAAGTCATGGTGATGTTCTGCCAGGTCCCTGGGAGAGTGGATTGAGATATGGCTGTTTCCCAAGACTTACTATCTAGTAGGCTGTGTTTAGACCCGCTCTGAGCCTTCTTCCTTGGACAGCCTGGAGTCTCTCTCGTGTCTAAAGGGTTATCTGGGTTCCTCTCTGCACTTTACAAACTTTAGGCAGGAGCAGTTAATGAGACTATCAATTCCATGGGAGCATCTTGTTTGTAGCAATGGGGACGGGGGTGCCCCTTTGATAATTTAGAACAGTGCTGAGCAGAGGGTCAGATCTCCCTGGGGTGGTGTCACAAACTGGAAAAGTGGCTGTGGCACCGCGTTCCTCTACGGTTTTCTACAGCTGTTCCAGATTTTCCATGGGCTCACCTTTAAATTAAAAGAATTTCTGCACTTTCAAGAATTTGAAAACAAAGCCATGTGTGAGAATATGAGACCCGCTCCTATGCCCTTGCAAGAAATAAGTTGCATTCCTTTTTCTGCACTCAAAAAAACAGTACCTCCTCTTTTTTTGTTTTAGAATGCCATATATGTAAATGATCCCAAATTAATCTTTAGCATGTGCCCATGTTGTTTTGATTTACTAAACTTTAAAAATATGCCCATTGTTCCCTTTTAACAGCTTTCGGCAACATTTTCAGAAATGGAAATATATGAGCAAATTAGTAAATGAGTAGAATTAGCCAGTACCATTCAGCAAGCATTCAAGGTACGAATACTTCTACAATACACAAAAAGCATCAGTATAGATCTTATAAGGTTTCTTATTTAACTTCACTCTTAATTAGCAACATACAATGAAGATTATATAGAGAGAAGCAAAATAATATAGTCACTGGAATAGTATTTTTACACACTTTTAAGTGATTTTGGTTTTGTTTTTAAGGGAATTGTGTGATATAGTGGAGAGAACAAAAAGATCTGGTTTAGATAGAATTTTAGTTCTCTGCCTTAACAGTTTTGTGACATTGGGCAAATTACTTAACTTCTCTGATCCTCGTTTTATTAAACTGTGAGGTGGAGTTGGTAATACTCATATAACAGGGTTGAAAGGATTAAATGAGATTCTGTGTAAAATGTCTAACGGTGCCTGACACAGTGTAAGATGTTCAATTAAGGTAACTCATTATTTGTAGTTTTCTCAGGTGATGGTGACTTCAGATGCTTAAGTAAATTTTTTTAAAGCTTTAAAAATAGTTGATTTTTCAAATTATTTAAATGATGTGGTGATCATTTTATAATGTACAGAAATATCAAATCACTAGGTTGTACACTAGGAAATAACATAGTGTTGCAGGTCAATTATGTCAATACTTCCCAAAAAAAAAAAAAAAAACCAAACTCATAGAAAAAGATCAGATTTGTGGTTACCAGAGGCTGAATTGGATGAAGGTGGTCAAAAGGTACAGACTTCCAGTTACAAGATAAATAAGTACTAGGGATGTGATGTACAACACGATAAATATAACTAACACTGCGGCATGTTATATATGAAAGTTATTGAGAGTAAAATCCTAAGAGTTTTCATCACAAGAAAAAATTTTTTTCTATTTCTTTAATTTCGTGTCTATATGAGATGATAGATTTCCACTAAACTTCTCGTGGTAATCATTACTTCTTGTGGTAGTGATGGATGTAAGACAAATCATTATGCTGTACTTTAAACTATACAGTGCTGTATGTCAATTATATCTCAATAAAACTGGAAGAAAAAAGGATATAACTCACATATCACGCAATTCCTTCATTTAAAGTATACCACCCAAGGGGCTTTCCTGGTGGCGCAGTGGTTGAGAGTCCGCCTGCCGATGCAGGGAACACGGGTTCGTGCCCCGGTCCGGGAAGATCCCACATGCCGCGGAGCGGCTGGGCCCGTGAGCCGTGGCCGCTGAGCCTGCGCGTCTGGAGCCTGCGCTCCGCAACGGGAGAGGCCACAACAGTGAGAGGCCCGCGTACCGCAAAAAAAATAATAAATAAATAAAATAAAGTATACCCCCCAAAACTATTTAAAGGATTTATTTTTAGCACCAAAAATGTCAGTGACATTTTTGTCACTATCATGGAATTGTCATATTGTCACAATTATAAAAATTAATAATGATTTAAATCAGGGGTCCCCAACCCCCGGGCCACAGCAGACTGGTACCGGTCCGCGGCCTGCTGGGAACCGGGCAGCACAACAGGAGGTGAGTGACAGACAAGTGAGCGAAGCTTCACCTGCCACTCCCCATCGCTTGCATTACCGCCTGAACTATTCTCCCCACACCCCGGTCTGTGGAAGAATTGTCTTCCACGAAGCCGGTCCCTGGTGCCAAAAAGGTTGGGGACTGCTGATCTAAATTAACTTTAATTTAATAAATAATTTAATTAAAGTATTAATGAAATGATTTCCCTTAGTGTCACATCACAGAGGCAAACCTTAATTTTGGTGACTGGAGTAGGGGTAACTATTCCTCTTATTTGCAAACTATCACTTGTTGTTACTGTATATACAGCAGTTGGATTTTTGTTTTTAATTTACTTCAGTAGCTTTAGGCTTTCCCACCAAGATTCAAGGCAATCCATTTGCCAATTTTTTTTCTAAAAATCTCTCATAAATTATAAATACTATACATAGGTTAAATCTTTCCTGTACTTCCATATAGAACATAAATCAGTATCTATATGATGTTTCTCACTAATAAAAGGAGTGTATCTGGTTCCAGAACCAGGCAGTTTTATTGCAATACTGAGTTTCCACAGTTCAGCCAAAAGTTTGAGGATAAAGACTTGCTGGAAAAAGCCTTAACTAGTTCTCAACTGCTTTCTCACTTGGCATATAAATACAAAAGTTAGAAATAGCCACTGGTACAATAGCTGTGAGTGCATATTCCTCCCGTAGAATATCAGAAGAGACTTGCAGTTTACAGACAAGGCTGGCGAGGTGTTCGGAAATATATCCAGAAACCTGAGGAAATTAGTGGAAAGAGAGGCTTGTTATTTCTGTAAATATGCTAGAGTACATTTTGATTTTACACCTGAGGAACCAATTAGATTAAGTATGTTTGTAAGGTTTGGGGTTAAGAAAATACTGTCAGTGGAGGGTTTTTCTTAGGACTTCTTACTTGATTCATCAGCAAAGTTACCAGACCCAGTCAAAGAAGATTCTAAGTTTTACAAAACTCAAGATAACTGTCAAAGAGCTAGAATAGCTTTATCACCTCTGAATAATGCCTCAATGAAGCTATATCGTGAGGAATCTATCTATCTATCTATATTTTTTTTTTTGGAAGGGCAACAAATGTTTATTAGCTTCTCTACGAGCCGGGCTGGAGACGCAGCTCCTCTCCCAGACGGTGGCTGCCCACCCTGTGCGAGGTGGTCCCCCTCCGAGCTCCCTGGAGCCACCCCGGTGAGGGGGCAGGCCCCAGGGGAGAGGAAGGCAGCGTTCCGCACCCCACGTGAGGGACGGGGACAGGGAGGAAAATAATCAGGAGAAGCAAAAACTTTGCAAAGTTTTGTTTGTTAGTCTGACAGCAGGTAGGGGTAGAGGGGGCTCCCGGGCAGGGCTACCGCCCCGTGTTCCGCGTGGCCTCGTGAAGAGACCCACGCTGGCGCTGGTGGTCACGCTGAACCAGCCAGACAAGATCAGCTGGAACGCGCTGATTTCGAAGCTTTGTGTTCATTTCGCCCTCGGCCCCTTCTCGATCGGCTTCCCGATGTCTTTCCCCCGGAGCTTAAGGCCGATGGCTCTCTCGATTTTGCCCAGAGCCTGGTTGTTAGAAATGGCCCGGCCCCTCTCACGGTCAGCGACGACCTGTGACTTTTCGTTGATTTTCGTCGCCAGGTCCTTCTGCGTCAGCCCTTTGCTCTGCCGGCCCTGCGGGATCACCTTGCCCACCTCCAGGCTCACCCGGTCGTGATGCAGCTTCTCAGTCCCCAGGTCCAGCTTGGCTGTGTTCTTGGTGATCCAATGCTGTTTGTTCTGGTCGGCGGCCCATTTCTTGGAAGCCTCCACATATTCTCCTCCTCTCTGAGCTGCTAGAGAGGAGGACTTGGACTTGGCCTGGGCGGCCATGGGGCCCTTTTTGGGCCAGTCACTCTCAGCCATGGTGGGGCAGGTGGTCCGTCTGGCGGCTCCGAGGCAGCTGCTCTAGACCCGGCGATGCGACGTCCCCTTGTCACTCGGCCGCTTCCGGCGCTCGCCGCAGCCCCGCCCCCTAAATCTGTATTTTTTAACTAACCCTAATTGTAGGGTGAACAACTGTCCCAGCTGACCTGAGACAGAAGATTTCTCAGGCTGAAGGATTTCAGTGCTAAAACCAGGACAGTCCCAGGCAAACCAGGATGGTTGGTCACCCTACCCAATGGCCTGATGTATATCATTAGATAGAGTATCTGGATTCTTTCATGACTCAAAAATCTACATGGCTTGCCTGACTCTAGACAGTCAGCAAGCTCTTATTCATTGCCTGCTGGGGGCCAGGATCTGGAGATGATGTTGTACAATTAGTAGACAAGCATCCCTAACTGAAATATTTTGTGTGTCTCACGCCCTGTGTCTTATGCTGATAGCCCCACGTGGATACAACTATTTCCAGGTTCGTGTTGCTTTTGGAGCTATTAGACTGAACTCAGCAAAGCAAGATGACCAAAATTAGCCTTTCCAGTGGATTCTGTCTTGGTTGTGCTGTTGTCATCTAAGTTAGATATGATATCAAGAAACGTATAAAAACAGTTCCATGTGAAAGCAAATTAAAATGGGCAAAAGATAGATTGTAAACAGCTTGCCTGTCTTCCCGCCTACTTTCCTATAAATATTAAGTTAAATATAGTATATGCCCTAACATTGTAATTCACTTCCATGAGGATTTATTGGATGATTATCCTGGGTCAAGCCCTGTGCTAGGTGCTGGGACTACAAGAACGAATGAGAAATGGTCCTGCCCTCAGGAACCTTCCATCTAATGGGGAGAGAAACATGTGTCACTTGGTCTCTATTTGCCACTGTCTCCCCCAGATCCATTCTTGCCCTCTCTCTGCCTTGCTCCACGTCTCAAGGATTGATCTCTATGAGCTGCATCTCTGGGGCTGTCTTGCTCTGTGGCTTCTGGTTGAGTTCAGCCAATGGGAGGCATTGTTTTGGCTTGAAGCTCTGGCCATTGCTCTGTGATTGTAATTCTCTCCTCCAAGCCTCCAGCACTTGCAGGGTTCCCTTAGCCAATAATCAATTTCCTTACCTCTGCCCACTTCTGTGAATAGTCCCTTCATAAAGTTAGTTTCATGATTTCATCTGAGTGTGCCTTCTGTTTCCTGTACAAACCCTGACTGATTCAATAGGTAAATAAACTACTGAATTAAAGGAGGTAAGTGAAGTAATAGAGGTATATACACAAGTAGAATGGTGTGATACAGGAGGGCATGCTCAAGAATGCCCAGAGAATGGGAATGAGTAAATGCTTCTTGATCTGAACACTGAAGGATAAATAATAAGTGGGAGGAAGACCTGGAAGGGGCAATGTCTAGCATGGAGAGAAAACTCACCAGGATATATTCATGCAACTGTTAGCAGGTTAGGGCAGCTGGAGCACTAAGTATAGGGAAGGCAGCAGAGGGAGATAGTGTGGAGAAATAGACTGGGTTCAGGACATGTAAGGATGTTAAGCAATTCTGTTCATTTCACACGCACACTGCCTGCCTCTCTCTCTCTCTCTCTCTCTCTGCCAAACACTGTTCTAGGCACTGGAGATTCATTAGACCCTAAAACAACAATCCCTGCTCTTAGGGGATCTAAAACAGGGCAGCAGTAGAGATGTAAAAGAGGGGACACATATTGTAAAGGAAATCAAAAAGGAGGACAATGCCCAGGACAGTGCAGACAAATCTGAGAATTTTTTTAATTTTTAATTTTGAAATAATTATAGATTCCCAGGAGGTTACAAGGAAATGTATAGGGAAACCCCATGTACACTTCACCCAGCCTCCTGCAATGTTCACATCTTATACAATTATAGTAAAATATCAAAACCAAGAAATTGTCATTAATATAATCACAGTGTTTTCAGATCTCATCAGTTATACACACACTCGTGTGTATGTGTAGCATCGCCACCATAATCAACACGCTCAAGCCATCATGTTACCTCTTGATAGCCACATCCATCTGCCATCCCTAACCCCTGAAAACTACTAATCTGTTCTTCATCTCTATAATTATGGTATTTCATGAATGTTACATAAATGGAATCATGTATCATGGATCCTTCGGGGATTGGCTTTTTTCACTCAGCATAATTTGCTTGTGGCTCATCTAAGTTGTGTGTATCAATATTTCACTCCTTTTTCTTGATGAGTAGTATTCCATGGATGTACCAGTGTTTGTTCAACCCACTGAACCCACGGAAGGACATGTGGGTAGTTTCCAGTGTGGGGTTATTATGAACAAAGCTGCTATGAAGAATTGTATACAGCCTAGATACTTTTTGAATGAATGAATGAGATAAAATGGATAGAATGCAGTGACCAGCTGTAGGGGATGAAGCCTGACATTGTTAGTAAAAAATGAACCCCAAAGCACGTGCAGCCACCAAGTACTACAAAAAGGGTTTATTTTGTTTCATATATGTATGTGTCTTATACATATGTATACATATACTTTATTAATAATCAAATGGTATCTTTTAAAATAAAACAATTTAAGATAAGCAAACTGAATTTAAAACTCTAAAGTAAAACTTGACAACATATTTACGTTGTCAAGAGACAACAGCTCTCAGTACAATCATTTTAAATATTTAAGTAAATTTTAAAGGATCTTTGTTGTGATCTGGCATTTTTAAAATTCTGATGCTTTACAAATTCTGTTTTGTTAGTTGCTTGAGTTCCTATTCTGCAATGTACTATTATTATTATGCAGGATTTTATCCGTGCTCCTGAAAGAGTTTTAAAATTAATTCTAATTTGAAGAAAGAACATTCTACCCATAGAAAGTTCAAAAATAAAAATGATGAAGGACACATTTCAGGAAAACACACATGGTATTTTACGTCACCTACTTTAGAATAATTCCAGGATAGTTTCTTTTACTTTTGTTTTATTTATTCTACTTTTTAATGAATTTACAAATAACCCAAAGTGTTCCCTAGTTTTTTTGCCTTCCAGAGTCACAATTTCCTTCAATACTCAAATAAGGATAATTCATCCTGGCAAGTCTGTTGCCTCCTTTTGGATAAAAATCTGGCAATAACCCAAAGAGCATTTGTAAGGGCTCCTGATCTATCTACAAGATACGTGTATAATTTCTTTGCCCATTTTAATATTTTAGGTGTGTTGCCTTCTTTTAAAAATTTGCAGTCAGTACCCATGAAGAATTCTTTTTTTCCATGTAGAAAAAGCCTAGTTTGGACTTCCCTGGTGGCGCAATTGTTAAGAATCCGCCTGCCAATGCAGGGGACATGGGTTTGATCCCTGATCCAGGAAGATCCCACATGCCGTGGAGCAACTAAGCTCGTGCGCCACAACTACTGAAGCCCACTCACCCTAGAGCCTGTGCTCCACAACAAGAGAAGCCACCGCAACGAGAAGCCCGCACACCACAACAAAGAGTAGCCCCCGCTCGCCGCAACTAGAGAAAGCCCACGCACAGCAACGAAGACCCAACGCAGCCAAAAAATTTTTAAAAAAGTAAATGACCTTAAACAAAAAAGTCCAGTTTGCTCAGAAAAACCCAACAAGCCAGGTGATATATTCTATTATTTATATGCTCCTGTTCATATTTTATTATTTAATTTGGACTTGCAACTACTTAGGCAGTTATGGATCAGAAGGTGAGGCTGAAATGTACTATCCAACTGATAGAATGATTTATTCCTCCACAGGTCATTGGTATAGGCTCCAGTTGTCATCAAATACATATGGTATTTTACCTATCCTGTTGCCATGGAGATCAAGAACCAAATTAAAACACATTTGCCAGGGTCATAATAATGTAGCCAGAATTTAAAGAAAAACTTGATTTGCAGTTATATATAATTTTGCTTGTTTGCTCTGACGGTCTGTTGACTTCTACATGCTTTAGCTTATCAATAATAATAAAGCTTCTCGAGCCATTAACTCACATGGGTCTTGACATTCCATGAGCCCAGATTCAACACATCGTCTGGCAGTCTGCTTGGGTTGGCCCCTGGATTGAAGAAGAGAGGGAAGTCTGGGATAGTTCCCAAATGTCTGGATCTGGTGACTGGGATCCCATGGTAAGGCAAGCTTGAGGAGAAAAAGCTGGATTAGGAACTGTTGAGTCTGAAATCCCTGTGGGCCATGCAGTCCGAGAGGCAGCCAGTAGAAGGCTGGCTATGAGTGTCTGAGGTTCCATGTCACATCAGCCAAAGAGGGTGGCTTGGCATTTTCCCCAAGAAGAGAATCCTGGGGAATATAAACATCTAAGGCTGGGACAGAGGAAGAAGGTCAGGAAAAAGACCGAGCAGGTGTCTAATGTCTGATAAAGTGCCTGGCACACAGCCGGCACTCTGCAAATACTGTGAAAACATACGGAACGCAGCCATGGGGATCTACAGCAGGATGGTTGGGCAAACAGGCTCAGCTCACTCTTACCTGCAACTAGTCAGAAATGTGCCTGGGGCTTCCCTGGTGGCGCAGCGGTTGAGAATCTGCCTGCCAGTGCAGGGGACACGGGTTCGAGCCCTGGTCTGGGAAGATCCCACATGCCGCGGAGCAACTGGGCCCGTGAGCCACAACTACTGAGCCTGCGCGTCTGGAGCCTGTGCTCCGCAACAAGAGAGGCCGCGACAGTGAGAGGCCCACGCACCGCGATGAAGAGTGGCCCCCACTCACCGCAACTAGAGAAAGCCCTCGCACAGAAACGAAGACCCAACACAGCCAATCAATCAGTCAATCAATAGAAATGCTGTAGAATTATTAAAAAAAAAAGAAATGTGCCTGGACCCAGAGGTTCATGTAACATGTCGACCACTCTTCTCAGATCACTTCTGGTCAGTGCTGCGTCCACGTCACGTGCCCTTGGTCTCCCTTACATGTGCCTCTTCTCCATTTCTCTGGGGTCCTGGCTTGGTTCACCCCAGGGATCTCTTCCCGCCTGCCTGTGTCATCACACCCTTGCAGGGGGAGCAGTATACACTGCCTCTCACAGCATAATTGCGGTTTGTTATTATCCTAAAAGACCCTCTTCCTGCGGAGGGGTTGGGATGGATGAGATAAAGGAGATTTAGAAGATGGAGAACCCAGTGAGACTAGGTGGAATTAAAAGAATGAAGGGGAAGGTGAACCCCATCCTGCTACAAATAAAAGGAACAGTCTGAGGAGTAAGAGGAGAACCCAGAGAGAATGGTTCAGTAATACCAAAGACCAGCTGCTTTAAAAAAATAGTTGCGGGGGCTTCCCTGGTGGCACAGTGGTTGAGAGTCCGCCTGCCGGTGCAGGGGACACGGGTTCGTGCCCCGGTCCGGGAAGATTCCACATGCCGCGGAGCGGCTGGGCCAGTGAGCCATGGACGCTGAGCCTGCGCATCCGGAGCCTGTGCTCCGCAACGGGAGAGGCCACAACAGTGAGAGGCCCGCATACCGCAAAAAAAAAAAAAAAAAAAAAAAGTTGCGGGACTTCCCTGGTGGTGCAGTGGTTAAGAATCCGCCTGCCAATGCAGGGGACATGGGTTCGAGCCCTGGTCCAGGAGGATCCCACATGCTGCGGAGCAGCTGGGCCCGTGAGCCACAACTACTGAGCCTGCACTCTGGAGCCCGCGAGCCACCACTATTGAAGCCCGTGCACCTAGAGCCCATGCTCTGCAACAAGAGAAGCCACCGCAATGAGAAGCCCGCGCACAGCAACGAAGATCCAACATAGCCAAAAATAAATAAACAAATTTATATTAAAAAAAAAAGTAGTTGCTAGTCAACTGTGCCAAATGCCACGTGGAGGACAAGAAAGAGGACAAAAAGTAAGCCGTGGATTTGGTGATCAGTAGCTCCGTGATGCGTTTAACAATAAAACTTCCCACTGGCAGAGAGAGTGAAATCCAGGCTGCAGGTCAGGAGTCGTGGGAAGTGAGGGAGGGCTACACGCCCCAGGCTTTCTCATCCGGGGCAGGGCATCGTTGGACACACTTAGCGCATCACAACCCCAGCAGTCCCCAGTGATTCTGCTCCTTCCCTCAGCTCACAATCCAGTCCTGCCTCCAAAATAAGTCCCAAGTCTGACCACTTCTCACTCCACCCAAGGAGCCACCCTTGTGTGGCCATCTGTCCGGGTGATGGAAACTCCCTCCCCCCTGGTTCCCCTCCCACCTGACTGTCCCATAATCGGTCCTTCACAGTGGCCACAGGGGTCTGTTAAAACCAGTCAATCAGACCATATCATTGCCCTTTGTAAATCCTCCACAGTGATCCTGTTATTAAAAATAATTGTTCATGTCTGACCCTGCCATACTACATGATCCGTACTTTCTGCCTCTTAGCATCCTACTTCCCCTTCCTCTCGCTGCCCTCCGCCATGTGCGCCTATTTTCAGTTCCTCAAACGTGCAGGGTTTGTTCCTACCCTTGCACTTGCTATTCCATCTTTCAGGCAGGGCTTGCTTCTTGCACATGAGTCCTGCACCCCCTGATCCCTATGGCCCCGTATTGGTTTAATGCTCCGCTGTTAGCATCTTGAAATTCTTCATTTTTGAACTGAGGGGCCTCACCTTTCCATTTTGCACTGGGCTCTGCTCTCAAGGATCGTGTTAGATAGACGTCCCCTCCTCAGAGAGGCCTCCCTTGGCTTCCCAGACTAAAGCTGCCCCCACTTTCCAAAACACAGGCAATCCCCTTATCCCGTTTTATTTTCTTTGTAACAACTTTCACGCTCTGATACGTTCTTGCTTAGGTACTTATTTGCGTGGTGTCCACTTCCCTCCCCCTGGAATGTAACAGGAGCTCCTACAGGGCAGGGACCATCTATTCTGTCTCGCCCCAACGTCCGTAGAACCTCAGTGTGTGGAACACAAGGCTGCCCAACATATATTTGCTGATAAATGAGCTGTTCCAAGACTGAACTCCCTGGACACAAGAGAAGAACCATGCTTGGTGTCATGGAAATTCTAGAATGCTTTTGGTATTTATATACATCCTGATCAATAATTAAATTTTTGTGGTGCTGGTCTGTTCTGATAAATTCTGATTTCATGATGAGGTTAAATGGGATATAAATTCTTCATATTATATTCAAGGTTGGTCTTTTTCATGAAAGATTTTGAAATCTGGATTCAATGCCTACTTTTGCTGCCTATGTTATATGAGCCTAAAACAATCATTTTAGTTTAGTCTGAATTTTTTAAAAGAGGTTGTTGGTCTACCTTCCAATTACATTGTGCTCTATGGCTCAATAAATCATTTTCGTTTGTATTAACTAATTTGACCTGTTCAGTAACTCTATGCAAGAGATAAGGTGGCTGTGTTATTTTACAGATGGACTCAAACTATGTTGAAGCTTGATGAGAATACAAGAATAATAATCACAGATATTTAGAGCTGGGAGTAAGTGTTGAGATTATTTCTTCCAATAATTTCTCATTTTTAGATGAGGACACAGAGAAATCCAGAGCCCACCATGAGGCAAGGATTTTGACAGAACCTGATTCTTAAATCAGTGAACTTTATATTTTACCCTTGGTCCTCTCTGTTAGAGGTGGCCAACATTTGCCCCAAAAGAGTATTTACAGTCTACTTCAAAATTTTGCTTTTTGATGTGAATTATATCTTTAATTTTATTAAATGAATGGCTGAATAGATGAAGATAAAGAAAGAAAGAAGGAGGGAAAAAAGGAGGGAGGGAGGGAGGGAGGAAGGAAGGAAGCAGAGCTAGGGAAATTATTACTATTGTTACTGAACCAGGATCGTTTTGCCTGACACTCAGCAAGCCAAAACACTGAGTTGCCAAGTTTTGCAGCAAAGAGAAGGTTTATTCACAAGGCAGTCAAGTGAGGAGATGGGAGAACAAGTCTCAGACCATCCTCCCCCTTTGGGGTGCAAAGGCCTTGGGGTATTTGAGAGATAAAGAATAAAGAAGCAGGATGGTCTGAGGGGTAAGGAACGTGGGGAGCATGAGGAAAGTGCTTGGGAAAAGGTGTGGTAATCGTCATCGTTCTATGAAGGCCTCTGCACATTCAAAACTGGAGGTGCTTAACATGGTCCTGAGGGTGGAGTTTTTGGCCCTCTGACATCGAAACGTCACTGACTGGACACTCACACATGCCCAGTTGGAGGGTTGGTGGTCCTAACCAGTGTTAACCACTTCAGCTTGGTCCTATCCAGCTCATCTCCAGCTAGACACAGCTGACTCCAAGAACCTGGAAAATAACTTGGGCAAACATCTTATTGCTTCAGCTGCCTGCTGCTTGGAGGATGTGCAAGTCTTAAAATGACCTTGATTAGCAAAGGCAGGTAAAATGGATTTGACTAATAATTACCCACGGTTTAATTATAATCTACATAAGTCATTTATTTGGATCTTTATGCTCTTGTCTTTTACTTACTTCTCTTATGCATTCCCTCCTTGATTTTTTTTTTTTTTTTTTTTTTTTTTTTTTTGGTGAGAAGGGAAGGGACTTCTGCCAGAGTAACACTTCCTCCCAAGCGGGAGTGCGTTGACATACGGGAGAATCCAAGTTGTGGCAAAAGCATAAAGGCTTCGCTCTCTTTCCTCCCCTTTCTGACCTCACTGGTCAGAAATGCCAAATGACTATGTAAATAATCTTCAAAATGTTTTTAAATTAATTTTTATTGGAGTATAGTTGATTTACAATGTTGTGTTAGTTTTTGCTGTACAGCAAAGTGAATCAGTTATACATATATGTATATTTACTCTTTTTTAGATTCTATTTCCATATAGGTCATTACAGAGTATTGAGTAGAGTTCCCTGTGCTATATAGTAGGTCCTTATTAGTTATCTCAAAATGTTTTAACTAAGCATTTACTTTATTTCATATTGTTGCTTATACTTTCAATCAAAGAAATTTGTTTGCCCTATAAAAGGATATACATAGAATAAATTTCTATTTTATTTATTTTATTTTATTATTATTTTTTGGCTGCGTCCAGTCTTAGTTGCAGCACGTGGGATCTTTCATTGCAGCAGGCAGGCTCTCTTGTTGTGGCACGCAGGCTCCAGAGCATGTGGGCTCAGTAGGTAGGCAGGCAGGCTTAGTTGCCCAACAAAGGATTGAACCTGCATCCTCTGCATTGGAAGGTGGATTCTTGACCACTGGACCACCAGAGAAGTCCCATAAATTTCAAATTAAAAAAATATATATATATATTTATATATATATTTTATAAATATATATTTTAATATATATTTTTAAAATATATTTATTAAATATATTAATTTATTTATTATTTATTAATTTATATATTTATTATTTATTAAATATATTTATTTATTAAATAATATATATTTATATATATTATAAATATATATATTTATATTTTATATATATATATTTTTTTTTAAGGCTTTAATGAGTCCTATCAAAACATATTTGTGGGGACTTCCCTGGCAGTCCAGTGGTTAAGACTTCGCCTTCCAGGGGGTGTGGGTTCAATCCCTGATCAGGGAGCTAAGATCCCACATGCCTCGCGAGACATGCCTCGAGGCCAAAAAGCCAAAACATAAAACAGAAGCAATATTGTAACAAATTCAATAAAGACTTTAAAAATGATCCACATCAAAAAAATCTTAAAAAAAAAAATTGTGTGTGCTCACTTCGGCAGCACATATAAATACTAAAATTGGAATGATACAGAGAAGATTAGCTTGGCCCCTGCACAAGGATGATATGCAAATTCATGAAGCATTCCATATTAAAAAAAAAATTTGTGTAAGATAAAGTAACTCAAGGTCATTGTTCCTGATCGTGTAGACAGCCCGCCCTCTAGTGTTTCTTTCTAAACCCTACCGCATTTTAAACCATAATCTCAAAATGCTAGGTTAATAGGATTAAGAACTGTGTCATCAAATTAATAGAACAAGGCAAAATCCCTGACACAGACAAAAATTAAATCAGAGAAAAGTGAAGGTCCTTCCAGAAGCTGGTGACAACCTCACTGGGGAGAGCCTGCAAAGTTGGTGGTAAATATATTAAAACTTCATTTCGTAAATAGGGTCTTAATAGAAAGAGAATTAGTCCAAATGATAACCATAGATATAAAATGTGATAGCTTTGTAAATACTAGTATTTTTAAAAGATATTCCAAATGTTGATTAAATAATGGAGTTTTTTTTAATAACAAATATACATAAAGCAGATAAATATCCCCTTTGGGAGGAATTAAGATAATCTAAGTTATTTTATAGATATAACTTTATGAAAGCATACATTTTTATTTGGAATGTTTGCAACTAATATTTATCAAATTAAATTTAAAAGGAAATTTATTATCTGAGAAGAAACAAATTTAACTGTGCATGATTCATACCTCCTGATGGACTTTATAAGATGTATGAGAAAAATCTGAGGGGTTTTTGCTTTCATAAAAAAATAAGTAGTAAGCCATTTAGTTACAACTTACTTGTGGACTCTGAATTTTGAAAAAAACAGTCCCTTTGACACACCTAATTCTGTGTTTGGGGATATTTACTGTTGACAAGGAAATAAAATGTAGTTTGGATTCTATGGGGCTGTTATCCATGCTATTGGTTGCCCTAAATTTCAAATGCTTCAGATGATGACCTTATTTAACTGTCAGGAAGAATGTAAACAAAATAGGGACTTGGGTTGTCTTTTTTAAAAATTTATTTAGATTTCAGGTTTCCTTATGTCTCAGCCATATCAGTATACATTGTCTAAAATCATAAAGAAAAACTGACAGAAAAATGCTTTAGATCACCATGTGTTTTCAATTGATGCCAGTAGAAACTAACTTAACCTAAGGCATTTGATGCAGGTTTATTTTTCCTTTGCAGTCACAACGGAAACATGAAGCTGCCACTCTTGGTGTTTATTGTGTATCTGCTGTGGTTGAAAGATTGTCACTGTGCACCTACGTGGAAGGACAAAACTGCTATCCATGGAGGCCTGAAGGGTAGTGTTTGGTTTTTTTATCTGCGCTGTGTCCCGTTTGCCTGTTTGCATGTCCTGCTGGCATTTACGGTGATTTACAGTTGAGAGATAACCGTATTCAGGATGCCCTCTAGTTTCACGGTGAGATGTTCTCCAGGCACTTAAGCCAAGTAGACAAGACGCCAAGCATCTGGATAAAAATAGAAAATTCCAAATGCGTCTCTGAGAATGGTCCACATATCCAGATGTTTGCCATCACAGAGATAAAACTTGCCAACGTTTTGAGTTGCATTGCTTGGTCTCATCCAGATGTTTGGTGTCCTCTGAGCACAGTTTTAATGAACAGTGAAATTCTTTTCTAGCATTTGAAAAATTTAAACAATTAAAGTAATCCATGCAGTTATTCTTGAGATAGTGAAAGAATGGGTTATAATGACATTGAATCTGGTTGGTCTGTGCTCATTAACTTGTGGCCTTTGCTTGATGAGATATGCTTTGAGTACTTAACAGGAAAATAAATTAGTTTAAACGTCTCTTTTTTGGGAATCTGTAATTAAATTTGGAGGCCAGATTAAGCTCCTTTGGTGGCCACATTGGCTATTGTGAAGAGAGAATGACAAACCATGAATTTCATACTCGCTAAAGGCTTATTAAAGGGGTGTAAGAGATGTCCAGTAGGTTATTAAAGAATCTTGCATTATACAAGATGCTTTCTAGGTTTTATGCCTCCTGGGAAGGTAACTGAAGCTGAAAGAAAAGGAAATTGTTCACTCTGTTTAAGGTTCCCAGTTGGGCATTTAATATAAATTGTCTGTGAAGAAAATTCAATGTTTTCTTCTAATATAAACACACTTGAGTTTTAAGGGAAAGAAAAACAATTGGATAAATGAAAACAGGCCCTGAGGAAAATGATAAGAATAGGGTTAAATGAACTCTGACTTGGCTAGCAGTTCAGAAGTGAGGAACAGAAGATATCACCCGGGTGGTAGCCATGTCCATGTGGCAGCTGACAGCCCAAATCATTGTGATCTGCTTTCAAAGTTTGATGCTGCTAAAAAAAAAAAACAATTAAGCCTCTGCTGGGGGAACATGAAAAGTTGGTGAACTCATTGTGTTCTGATACATTGTAATCTGATCAGATCTCAAAAGAAAAAACTACAACTACATCGTAATCTTTTAGGTTTTTCCAAGGCTGGGAAGATAGATATAGATGAAGAGGTGAAGAAGGCTTTGACTGGCATGAAGCAAATGAAAATCCTGATGGAAAGAAGAGAGGAGGAACATAGCAACCTAATGAGAACCCTGAAGAAATGCAGAGAAGAAAAGCAGGTACAGTCATTGAAAATCACACCTGTCCTTAACTATATCTGGACCATAAATAGTGCATGTCTGAGTGCACTGGAGGAATTAATTATTTACCCTAATCATAGATTTTCTGGAGAGCAGTCCTTACTGGAGGAAGAGTTTGAAGAAAATTTCAAATTTCTTCAAAGAAGATATTCCTTGTAGATCAGGCCTTCGCTGGCCTCCAAACTCAGGAATTTGGGGGATTTGGCTTTGTTTGGGAAGTGCTGCTTTCTTAAAAATGCTTTACTGGTGCCTTTTGAGTTGGGATATTGTGTCAAAAGTGTTTGGGAGTTTTTGGCTACATCAGTGGCCTCCAAAGTTTTTTTCTTTCCCATCCCTATTACCATAATTATTGTTAGCATCCACTCCTGAATATATGCATTTTAATTTATTTATTAAATTAGACACATGAATTGCTACCGTTATTATCTCAAGGCACAGAATGGGACCATCATTAGCTTGGGTAGGTGTAAGTCCATATTTCAAATCATCTAGATATTTTGAAAATATTTTAGCTTATTGCCAAATCTGATTAGATCATCATATTTTTACTGACACAAGGCCAAAGAGCTTGTAATGAAAAAGTGGCAGCCCTGTCATTTGCTTCTTATCTACCTGAGCTTAAGTTATTCATATTTTTTAATCTGCTGGGGGTATTTTTCAAGAAACTTTTAAAGCCTCCTGTTCATTTTGTGAGGGCTAGTTTAGTTAAAAGTAGTTAAAAAACATCATTTACCTGAGTTCTCTTAAATGGCAAGTCATTGCAATTGGCTCCAAGTGAACAGAGAGGCAACCAGTGTCTCTTCCGCAGGGTCCTCACACACAGCTAGCCACACACAATGGCCTGACACAAGCACCAGTGCATGTGAAATACTACATCAGCCTCATCAATTTTTTTAATTCAAATACCTTTACTTAATAGTTGTTGTCCAAACTATGTATCTTATCAATGGAGAATATACATTATATTCAAATGTCTATGGGCCATATTAAAAACTGTTCATATGTTACAGTATAAAGCTCAATACATTTCTAAATTATAGACATTGCATGGCTCATAGTTTAATATCATTAACCATTAACATAACACTCAGAACAGTTAAAAAATTTTTAAATTTATTTTCCAACATACCCTTATAGAGAATATCAAAACTATAAAAATAATTTGGAAAATATTTTAAATTTTAAAATTGGGAGTAAATTACTTTTAAATTTTATCTTCATGAAAACATTTTTAATTATGGTAAAATATGCATAACATAAAATTTGCCATCTTAACCACTTTTATGAGTACAGTTCAACAGTATTAAATACATTCACAGTAATTCCCTGGTGGCGCAGTGGTTAAGACTCATGCTCCCAATGCAGGGGTCCCGGCTTTGATCCCTGGCCAGGCAACTAGATCCTGCATGCATGCCGCAACTAAGACCAGCGAGCTGCAACTAAGACCCGGCTCAACCAAATAAATAAAGAAATATATATTTTTAAATGCACTCACATTATTGGACAACCAATCTCCAGAATTCATCCCATTTTGCAAAACTGAAACTCTATACCCATTAAACAACTCCCCATTTCTCCTTTCCATAGTTGATTTTTAAATTTAAAAAACACAAATACAAGTTCTAATATCTCTTCTGTAGACCTTGATCTACACCTAGACCTGTAGACCTATAAAGTTGGGGGTTACCAAGCTCCGGAGCTGCTGGAATTCACGGTGGCCACTGGGTGTCCCCTGATCCATTGGAGCAGGGCTACATCACAGGCTGGGACCCCAAAGCTGTAGTCAGCCTGTCACCAGCTGGTTGATTTTGCAGCCATCCCTCTCCCTGCACCACACAGGGTCCCTGTCGAGGAAAGGAGATTGCTTGACCAGCAGCTGGAAGCCCTCCTCCCTTTTGGCAGAGATCAAAAGACCTTGAGGAAATGAAAACCAGCTCCTCATGAGGAAAATGTGGAAGCCCCTCTAGGTGTGTTCTTCCCTGGTGGGCTTGTGAGTCTGGCCACCGGGAATAACCACACTAGATATCATTCACAGGCCCTTTATAAAACACATTATCACCTGCAGTCCTTCCAACATCTGAGTAAACCATCACTTTCATTTTACAGCTAAGGAAACTGAGTTTTGAGATGTTAATTAATGTGTTGTTGTTGTTGTTTTAAATTTTTGTTGGAGTATGGTTGCTTTACAATGTTGTAACCCTGTCATGACTGACCCAGGACAAAGTCCACTGGTGCTGTGCCTGTGGAAGACCCAGTGACTTTCTGTTTTTCTCCCTTTCCCGGGCCTCCTGGCAAGCCAAGGAGGGAGCACATGCTATGGAAAGAATGCTTGGTGTAAGTCAGGTTAGCAAGTGTTAGTTCCATTTCTGACCCTGAAGAATTCCAGGAGCTAGTAGAATTTTTATTATTTCTTAAGACGTGCTTATTTTATTTTTTAAAAAATCATTGAATTATACTCTTAAGGTTTGGGTACTCATTTAAAAATTCATTTAAAAAAGGAAAAACCGGGCTTCCCTGGTGGCGCAGTAGTTGAGAGTCCGCCTGCTGATGAAGGGGACAGGTTCGTGCCCCGGTCCAGGAGGATCCCACGTGCCGCAGAGCGGCTGGGCCCGTGAGCCATGGCCGCTGAGCCTGCACGTCCGGAGCCCGTGCTCCGCAACGGGAGAAGCCACAACAGCGAGAGGCCCGCGTACCGCAAAAAAAAAAAAAAAAAAAAAAAAAGGAAACACCTGTTTAACCCTGAGTTTCCCTCCCTAAAATTATTTTCAATCTAAAATAAAGGATACTTCACACAAATCACGAATTGACAAATATGGGGTGGGTGCCCCCAAGTCTCCCAGAACAAAACACATCCCATCCTCAGGTGATCCAGTGTAATCTCGATCCTCCTCATCAGCTTCTCCCTATTTATATTTAGTGGGAGCATCTGAAACTTGCTCTTACTAAAGTGGGAAACCCTAAAGCAGCTTCAAGTGATTCCCCACACCCCACACCCCCATCCAGGTTTGTGTGGGACTTTGAACTGCAGGAAGAGAGTTCTAAGTATGGAATCTATCGCTGGGTGGGACATTTAGGGGGAAGCAGAAGGCATGGACAAGGCATTCCTAAACCAGAGACCTTCTTCATCCATGGCAACATTTCAGTACCAAAACTTGGGCCATGTGATTTGATCATTGGTTCTTGTTACACTCTTGGAGGTGAGTGGAAGGAAATCAGATGATTACGGACTATGTGCCTTGCTTGCTCATCTCACTTAATACGAAACCTTAAGAGGTAGATCCTACAGTTATTCCTATTTGCTAAGAAGGAGACAGGGGCTCAGAGATGTTAAATAATTTGCCCAAGGGTCCACAGTGAGTGTAGTTTGTAATTGGAAATATTGGGATTTCGGTTTATAGTGACAATGGGCAGAATATTTAAAAGACTGATTGAGAAAATCTGGGCAGTACTGTTGCCTGTCCTGGTGAGGCAACCTTTTTGAGAAGTTGTTGGATTCCAAAATTGTTCTGCAAAGCCCAAAGAGACAAGTTAAACCTGTCTGGATCACGAGGTGCATTTGGCGGACTGGAGCCCTGCCAGGTTTCTTAAGTGGGACGTAGCAAATGACACCCAGCTTAGCCCCAGGATTCTACCATGAGAGCAGCTGAAAAAATCCGAGCCCTGCAGAGGAAATGTGGGGGGATTGTCAGTGCCCAGGTGTTTCTTTGGACTTAATATGCCAGGAAAGGGTGATTTCTTTTTCTTTTCCCGTAGGTAAAAGTGCATACTACATTGGTGTTAGAAACTGTGCTCCCTCGTGTTTTTTTTCACTCAAGGGAGTCTTCATCCGCTCTGAGGCTTTCTCCTTATGGACAGGTCCATTATATCCCCTAAATCCCCTGAACTACTTCTCAGGCCTGGAGGGAGCCGGTCTGCAGAAGCCCACACTTGCAGGGAGACAGGGGTGGGGGTGGGGTCTACGTGGGGCTGGCCTGGGGGGAGCTCTGGGGGCAGGGTTGACGTTCTCAGGGACAGGTGTCACTTCTGCTGGGCGGGACCTGGCCGAGTACAGCAGGCACCACAAGGGGGAGTGCTTGGAATGTGGATGAGAAGAACGAAGCCCCTCAGAATACAGCATCTTTGCCATTAGAATGCAACTCACTACAAGAATTGTGATATACAGTACACAGGAATTTGATATACAAGATTTGATTTGATACACAAGAATTGTGCTTCCTTGCAGTGTTTAAGAACATACAAAAATTAAAAGCAGCATAAATGAAGGAAATACATGTATCAACTTTGTAAGCCTTAAAAACCCATCTTCCACATCCTTCAAGGACTAGAAGTGAATACAGACAAGTAAACAGATCAGTTACAGTCATTCAGCAGAGATGGGGCTGTGTCTTCACTGTTGCTTCACCCACAGGCAGTGAATGTCCATCCCATAGCAAGCACTCAATAAATAGCTGTTGACTGTACGAATGAACAGGTGAATAAGAACTGCCTGGTCTTCAATAGAGATCAAGAAGTGCTCTTAAGTTAACAGAAAGCTCCAGGGTAGAACTGTCAGATGCTAAGGGCTTGAAGAAGGAATGAGGTTTAGTATTTTTTGTTTTTGTTTTAATTTTTGGCTGTCCCACAGGGTTTGTGGGATGTTAGTTCCCCGGCCAGGGATCGTGGAACCCGGGCCCTTGGCAGTGAGAGTGCCGAGTCCTAACCACTGGACCACCAGGGAATTCCCAGAGGTTTAGTTTAGAATACGCACATTTTGTAAAGAGTGAAATCAACCAAGGTACAACACATAGAGTCATGAAATGGAAATAGGGTGTGTGTTTCTACTTTTTAATTAGGAGGCTCTGAAACTTATGAATGAAGTTCAAGAACATCTAGAAGAGGAAGAAAGGCTATGCCAGGTGTCTTTGACAGGTTCCTGGGATGAATGCAAATCTTGCCTGGAAAGTAACTGCATGAGATTTTATACAACCTGCCCAAACAGTTGGTCCTCTATGAAAAACAAGGTAAGGGAAAAATAGAGCTCAAGGTTTCTAAGTTCTTAAGGTATGTGCTTCAGCTTACTTTTAAAAATTAACTTATGTTAATATTTAGAATAGATATAGATGATCTGATGTTGGCCTTTTGCAACCTAGAATCTAGCATTCATGCTTATGTATGAATCACTTGTGGATATATAATTTTTAAGTTAGAACAGCCATCCAGTTCTTGCCCTCCCTTTCAGGACACTGTGTGTATCTCTCAGAAACACCCTGACTCTTTCTGCCTTGTATTTGTTATTTATGAACACATTCCCACTAGATTGTAAGCTCTTTGAGGGCAGGAACCATATCTTATCTGCCTTCATTTAAGCATTGTAGGCATTCAATAAATGTTTGCTGAACTGCATTCTGAATAATAGTATTATAGTCTCTGATTTCAACCTGCTTTAATGTTTTCTCTGGAGGCCAAGCCTTTGAAGGCGTCCTCTGCCTCCTGAGTCTCTCCTTCAACGGGCTTGCCCTCTTGTGGCAGCACACACATGCCCGTGCACACACGTACCCACATTCACGTCCCCTTTACCCCAATCCATGCACATCCTGTAGGACTGGCATGTTTTCTTTTTTGTCCTCTTTGGCTCTTTTCTGGGCAGAGGGAATCACAGAGGGTGGTGACCTGATTAGGATGAGCTCTGACCCATAAAAGGCTCCTCTTCTCTTGGCCTGAATTTCCCTTCCCCTTCAAGAAGTGGGCTGAGTAGGCAATGCAGAGAAATTCCCCTCTCCATATCAGAGCATGCAGTAATCAGAGTCTGCGCCTGGCTTGGCAATGCCTTCCCCAATTACAGAAGGAACAACCCCTAGGATAATTCATATGCCAAGTTAATTTGCCTCCACTGTTAATTGCATCTGCTCTATTTTTATAGTGACTCTCTAACATACCAGAGTATACTGGAATGAGCACTGGCTGGAAGTCAGGAGCTTTGGAGACCATTCCTATCTGCACCTTTTGTGTGACCTTATGACAATTTCTTGGGCCTTTGAAGTTTCATTTTTGTGGCTGGGTTCAGGTAAACAGAAGCTGGCAGAGGGAGAGGCAGATGATCCACCCAGATTACTTTTTGAGAAAGGCATGAGTCTTCTAAGAATCCCTGGAGAATTCTTTGAACAGCCCTTGAGCAGGGGTGGGGAGTGCTCCCACAGTGATGTTTGATGGTTGCTACATTCCAAAACATACAACAGGGTCATATCACTATCATACAAGGGCAACTGTGTTCTGGCACGAACTTATGTGTCACATAGATGAAGTAGAACATGGTGTGACTGCTGGAAGATCTCCCCCTGAATGGGAAATTCTATAATTAGAGCTTCATTCCTTTGACTACAGCCAAGGAGGGCTTTGATCACCGGTAATATGTAACATCTCGAAGTAACCTATTTAGCTGTATTAAGCATCTATAGTTCAGTGTGAATGTATTGATCTTTTCCCTGGACTAATTTATGAGATGAGAGAGAGGAGAGCATAAAGACATGAATAGCATGCCACTGAAGAAAAAAAAAAAAAAAGAACTAAGGCAGAGGTGAAAGACAAGAGCCTTCTTCACAGTTTTCAGGCTGCACGGTCTAAAACCATGCATGCCAACCAGTACATCAGGACTGTGGCTTGTCAATAATATTGAAAACTTGGCCTTCTTAGGCCTTGGTAGACAAACAGAAACCAGGAGGAACTTCAGGCCCTATTTCCATGGTCAAAGCCAAAGCCAGGTACATGAATGTTAATAAATTATCTTAAAGTGGATCACCTTTTCCTAGTTTGCCCAGAACTGTTCTTGATTTGGAATGACTACTTGTAAGTTGACATAAAAATTCACAATAAAAAAATAGTCCAAAAGAAAATCAATTTATTTCATTTCTGTCCCCCATCCCACCCCACAGCTTGAACATTTTTTCGGGAAGATATATCAGTTTCTGTTTCCTTTCCATGAAGATAATGAAAAAGACCTTCCCATCGGTGAGAAGTTCGTTGAGGAAGATGCACAACTGACCCAGATAGAGAACATGTTCAGCCAACTGACTGTGGATGTGGGATTTCTCTATAACAGGAGTTTTGACGTCTTCAAACAGATGCAGCAAGAATTTGACCAGGCTTTTCAATCGTATTTCATGTCAGATACAGACTTCATGGAGCCTTACTTTTTTCCAGCTTTTTCCAAAGAGCCAGCAAAAAAAGCACATCCTGTGCAAAGCTGGGACATTCCCAGCTTCTTCCAGCTGTTTTGTAATTTCAGTCTCTCTATTTATCAAAGTGTCAGTGCAACAGTTACTGAGATGCTGAAGGCAATCGAGGATTTATCAAAACAAGGCAAAGGCAAGTATTAAAAGATTATTTAGATATCTGTACTAAAGTTGAGTTTTATTTAACTTTGGAAATGGTAGCCATTTCTAAGTCATTGTACAATGTTTCTGAGAGTGATGGTTTATGGATGATCAAAGTCTCACAGCCTCTTAGAAAAAGCTTTGAGGTCTGCCAAACACTAGCCTTCTCCCGTCTTTGTCGAGAGCTCTGTGGGGCTGTTCTCTATTTCTAAAGCAAATTTTCAAAGCTGAGAAAGAAAATGCTGGTAAGGTGAGAACTTGAAAAAGACAGTTGCCTCCTTTATTAAAACTCAGGCAGATGCTTGGCTCTATTCTGCTTGAACACCATGGGGTTTCTTTAAAATCAGTCCAGGCTCCTCAACTTCCAGTTTGGGGAGAAAGCTTAGTGCCATGTAAAACCAGGTCATATTTAGTGCCTTCCATGACCTCCTCTGCATCGCTACTGTAATCCCTTAGATCACATCTTTTATGCACAAAACCAGAGAAAATACTCAGAGACAAACCCAAGACTGTAGAACTTTCTGTAAATGATAATAATCGCCTTCTACCAATACCACTCATGCCCTCTGATATTCCATATTGGAAAAATCAATGCTGCTTTATGTTGTTAAGGCAGAAGGAGGTAACTTCTTTGGGCTTCTGTGGAGAGCCTGGGTGGCAGCATCTCAGAAATGAGAGTTGCCGTGGGGGCCACAGGTAGAATCTGTGTTTCCTTGGACATATCTCTATGGAACATTAACTCAAGGACAGGGATGCTCTTCTCTAACAAAAAATGAAACGGGCTCCTTCTAGAAATCCCGCCAGTTGTGACAACATGGATGAACCTGGAGGACATTATGCTATGTGAAGTAAGCCAGACACAGAAGGACAAATATTATATCCCACTTACATGAGGAATCTAAACTAGTCAATTCCTTCCTTGCACCACCATCACCTCAGTGATAATCTAGAGATCCAGGGTCCCCTGCAAGTGCAGAAAGTAAAAACAGCAAACAAAAAAAGCCTTTGTTACACCTTTATACTCTTCTCTCTCCAGTGTCCCTACCCTAACCAGACAGCAAGTTCAACAGATTCTCTTCCCAGATGAGTACATGAGGACAGTTTATCAAAAATAGGCAGGCAGGGGCTGTGGGGTATTTGCGTGTAGTTTCCATCACTTTTCTGGACTGGTGGTAGGTGAGGAATAAACCTATTGCCCCTAGAAAATCCACCTAATGAGAATAAACCTTTGCTCTTTGCGGTAGGCAGAATAATATAATAGCTTTCCAAAGATACCCAAATCCTAATCCCCAGAACCTGTGAAAATGTTGGGTTACACAGCAGGGGAAAGTAAGGTTGCAGATGGAATTGAGGTTGCTAATCAGCTGACCTTAAAATAGGGAGAGTATTTGGGGTGGTCCAGGTGGCTCCAGTGAAATCACAAGGGATCCTAAAAGTAGAAGAAGGAGGCAGAAAAGAATCAATAGAGACAGCCTCACGAGACGAACTTGTCCCTACGTTGCCAGCTTAGAAGATAGAGGAAGGGGAACAGGAGGCAAGGGCGGGGGGTGGCCTCCAGACTCTGGAAAGGCATGGAGATGGATTCTGCCCTAGAGCCTCCAGAAAAGAACAGCCCTGCCAACACCTTCATTTAGCCCACTGAGACCCACTTCAGACTTCTGACCTATAGCACTGTAAAATAATCTATGTTGTTCAAACCACTAAATCTGTGGAATCTGTTACAATAGCACTAGGAAAGCTGCCTCCTGTCAATTACAGTGGTTAATATCTTCTGAGTGTAAACTACATATCTGGCAGCCTTCACAGATAGGCTTTATTTGTCATGATCATCCTAAGAGCCAAAATTAGAAAAGTAGCTAAAATTGAATAATGAACACTGTTAAAAGGAAAAAGGTGATAAAAATATGAAATATCTTGCTTAATATATTTTTTAATTTTATTGAGTGTTGTTTCATTTTAGTCTCCATATGAAAGAATTTCTTTCCCACTTTGTTCTTTCTAGACTTCAGTTGCTGACTCTGTTGAAACAGAATAAGATAGCTTTTGCAGTTGTCCTCACTTGGCTTACAAATCCCTAGAGAGAATAGATGAGATCCATTCAGTAAAACTGTGGTGTAGTAGCTTCACACAGTGCTGGGTGCTGGGAGCTGGGAGTTCTGGGTTTTAATCCTGCCCTGGAGAATTTTGCTGTCCTTAATTTTCCCATGGGGGAAACAGGCAAGTTGGGAGGGTAGATGATTTACTAGAAGTAACTGCCTAGAAGGGCCCTCAGGCTCTGTTCTGGCATGGCCGAAGGTAGGCGATGGGCTACTCTCATGAGTATAGCATGGGGAATTGGTTCAGATAGCCCTCAATTTGCCATCCTTGAATATGCCAAGTATTCATCTAGATGCTGTGAATAAGCAATGATTATGACAGAGATGACACAGCCCCTAACTTTTAGGAGTTTAGTCCAGAGAAAGAAAAACAGGTCAGTGAACAGTTGCACTACCATATCTTAAGTGAAATGACAGAGGAAGTTATGGAAGAATGACAAGATTAAAATGACAAGACCAAATCCCCTCTCTCAAAGGACTCAGAGTCTAATAGAGAAGACAAAATTAACAGCACATAATGCAGAATTGCTCTACAGTAGAACTCACAGGGGTTCTCTGGGGTGAGAGGAGATGCCACTAAATCTATAGGGAATGGGAGAAAATGACTCCTATTCAACCAAGGGGATGGCTGCCTTACCCACCAGATGATCTAGCAAATGCCTCGTAGGTTTTTAAACAATAAACTTCACATTTTTTGTTTGTTGCTTTTGGCTGTGCCACGCGGCCTGCAGGATCCTAGTTCCCTGAGCAGGGATTGAACCCCTGCCCCCCTGCTGTAGAAGCACAGAGTCTTAACCACTGGACCGCCAGGGAAGTCCCAGTAAACTTCACAATTTATCTCGAAATGTTTCATTTTTTTAACATCAAGGATTTAATATAACAGAATACCATCAGGTTAAAACTTAATAACAAATTTTTCCTAATGTGAAACACTCAATTGGGAATTGTCAATTTGCTGTTGGATGACTTCTTTTTACATCATTTTTATATGGATGAGTAATTATTCCAGGAAAAAAAAAAGTTTCTTAAAAGTTGATCTGCTTTAGATGTTTTCCTAAATCTTTGACGTACTGTTTATAACATTATATATGTGAAATGCAAAAAAGAATAGCAATAAATACCTACCACCCAGTTTAAAAAACAGACGTTTCCAATATCTTTGGAACTCCAATACACATTCGAATTACAGCTTGAAAAAATTAAAATAATTACTAGAAAAAATTTTAATAGAAGCCCAAAGAGAAAAGTGGCTTACAATTCCCTATCTAGTTAACCCCAATGATATCAGAAATAATAATGATAAAAATAAGACACACTAAATTTAAAATAATTTAAATATACAAAGGAACAAAAGAAATGAAAGCTGCCTTCTCCCACCCCATCAAGTCTCTCTTCCAATAGAGTTACTATGAATAATTCCTCATGATTCCTTCCTGAAAATAAAATTATATGCATTAACCTCTGTGTGGGGAGTGGGGTTTGGGGGAAGCAAGTAGTAATAATAGTAATGATGAGTAATAATGACAGTAATGAGACTGCTGGATTAAAGGATACATGCACTTTTTTTTTTTTTTTTGCGGTACGCGGGCCTCTCACTGTTGTGGCCTCTCCCGCTGCGGAGCACAGGCTCCGGACGCGCAGGCTCAACGGCCATGGCTCACGGGCCCAGCCGCTCCGCGGTATGTGGGATTGTCCCGGACCGGGGCACGCACCTGTGTCTCCTGCCTCCGCAGGCGGACTCTCAACCACTGCGCCACCAGGGAAGCCCGATACATGCACTTTTTAATAGATGCCAAATTGTCCTAGTAACTGGTTGCACCAGTATGCACTCCTACGATTGAATACAGAACAAAGATTTTGCAAGTGCTGGTTAGAAAGAGAAATGACATTCTACATGCCTTTAAAGTTCAAACTCTCTAACGACACTGATGTGAAAATGCTGTTACTTGTAGACTCCGCCCACGGCGGCCTGAGTAGGACGGCATCGCCTGTGCGGGGCCGAGGGCTGTGCGGAGAGCTTCGCCAGAACTCGTCGGAATGTTTCCAATTTCACGCAAGATGCCAAAAATGTCAGGATTACCTACGGGAAGGTAAATGATCATTATGTTCTCAGGGTTTCGATTGTATTCTGGTCAGAGGTCACAAATCTCGCTTTTACAGGCATCGTGGATTCATTTGCTTCCCTTCAAGCTCTTTTTGGCGTGCTCACTGCCGTCTGGGGGTGCTCAGGGCAGGTTTATAAACGTTTATTATTCAAAAGTAGGTCAACTTACTTTTCCCCTTTTAAAAATTCCCTCATTATTCCCGTGAAAAATTTTTATGGTTAAAGACCAAGCGAACACTCTTGTGTGCAAAAGAGAACTCAGCAAATTAGGGTAACTTCTTTCTTCTTACTGCAGAGAAAGAAAACCACCAATGAAGAAATCTTCAAAATGTGTAAGCAAATTTTTTGCCAAATAAGTTTTTTTTTCAAATGGCATTAACTCTTTCCAGATGGTGGGTTAATTACTAATTAGTATTTAAATACAGATAGTAGCTTCTCCTCCCAAGCCCTGAGCAGCGCGTTTCGCCTCCTCCCAGATCTGATCAAGAGCAGCTTTCATTCCTTCCCCAGGTGAAAAATTCTCTCCACCGGCCCTTCCCCCTTTCCTCCGACCCTCATGTCCCTTCTCCTCCCCAGCTGAAGTCACTTCCCAACCGCTAGGGTCTGAACGCAAATTTTCTTGCAAAATCCAAGAAGAGCTTTTGATTCCTGTGCTTCTGCTTTTTACCTTGCCAAAGCCCTAAGGGAAGGAAATTCTAAAAAATGTGGCTAAGATTTGAAGCAAGAGATTGAATATACACTGGACCTTTTTATTAGAGCAGATGAGGGTCTTATTTCTTCAGAATTGCTCCCTGGGTGACTTTCTGCAGCTCTGTTTCATCATTTGGAAAATGAAATTAATATAGCTACTTCACACAGGTGTTTTGAGGATTAAATAAAATGTCTGAAGTACTCATGATTCTCATTATTCAAGTGTTTGTTTTTCAAGTCACAGTTACAAGGTTGCATAAGACAACAGAAGTTTTTACAAGAGAAAAATATACACTAATATACTGACCTCTTACAAAAATAGTCCCACTCAAACATGCCACCTATGTATCATTAACTTCCTTTAACTTCCAGTTAAAAGCTTTGAAGAATAATCTCTCCCTGATTGTCATAAGATAATAGAGAAGATGGGGGGGTGTGTGTGGGAAGTGATTGAAAGAAGGTGATTGAAAGGTACAAACTTCAGTTACAAAATAAATAAGTACTAGGGCTGTAAGGTACAAGATGATGACCATAGCTAAAGCTGCTGTGTGATATATAGGAACGTTGTTAAGAGAGTAGATCCTAAGAGTTCTCATCACAAGGAGAATTTTTTTTTCTTTTTATTGTATCTGTATGAGATGATGGATGTTAACTAAACCCACAACAGTAATCAATTCAGAATATATTGTGAATATGTAAGCCAAACCATCATGTTGTATACCTAAAACTTATACAGTGATGTATGTCAATTATTTCTCAACAAAACTGGAAAAAGAAAGACAATATATAAGAAATCAGGTAATACAATATAAACACATCAAATAATCAGTATACATCAAGTCACACAGTATACATGCAGTATAACTTGATTGCTGCAAAGGTAAAACACAGAGGAAAGGCTGTCCTAATGTGCTCCCAAACAATTTTTTTTTTTTTGGCTGCTTTGGGTCTTCATTGCTGCGCGCGGGCTTTCTCTAGTTGCGGTGAGCAGGGACTACTCTTTGTTGCGGTGTGTGGGCTTCTCATTGCGGTGGCTTCTCTTTTTGCGGAGCACAGGCTCTAGGCACATGGACTTCAGTAGTTGTGGCTTGCGGGCTCTAGAGCACAGGCTCAGTAGTTATGGCACACGGGCTTAGTTGCTCTGTGGCATGTGGGATCTTCCCGGCCCAGGGCTCAAACCCATGTGCCCTGCATTGGCAGGCGGATTCTTAACCACTGTGCCACCAGGAAAGCCCTCCCATACAATTTAAACTTTTATATTTTATGATAAATGTATATAGAATAAAATAATAGAAACACGTGTGCCTAATACTAGATGAAGAAATAAAACATTACCAAAATAGATGAAGGGGCACCTGCTGGTGCCCCTTCCACATCACATTCTCTTTATCCCCTTATAAGGAAATCGTTTTGGGGTTTTTTTTCCCTTCCAGTTTTATTGAGATATAATTGACATACAGCACTTATAAATTTAATGATTTGACATCGTGAAATGATTAACACAGTAAGTTTAGTAAACATTCATCATCTCATGTAAAAAAATTTTTAAAAGAGAAAAACATTTTTTCCTTGTGATGAGAACTCTTAGGATTTACTCTCTTAACAATTTTCATATATAACATACACCAGTGTTAATTATATTAATCATGTTGTATATTACATCCCTAGTACTAACATCTTATAACTTGAAGTTTGTAACTTTTAACCACCTTTGTCACCGTCACTGACTATATTCCCCACACTGTAGGAAACTTCTGTTTTGAATTTGGTGCTTATTATTTCCTTGTATTTCTTTTTAAAAAATTTATTTTATTGAAATATAGTTGATTTATAATGTGTTAATTTCTACTGTACAGCAAAGTGATTCAGTTATACATATATACATTATTTTTTCATATTCTCTTCCATTATAGTTTATCACAGGATGTTGAATATAATTCCCTGTGCTATACAGTAGGACCTTGTTGTTTTCCTTGTGTTTCTTTATACTTTTATCATGTGTTTATATATAGCACACATACACACATATACCATCCATAGCAATGTTTTACATGTTTTTAGTTTTTATATTGTCAAAGTATAACTTTTAAGCTTAAAAATATGACTCATACAAGTACAAAATGAGCATGTTAAGATTGATTTAGGGCTTCCCTGGTGGCGCAGTGGTTGAGAGTCCGCCTGTCGATGCAGGGGACGCGGGTTCGTGCCCCGGTCCGGGAAGATCCTACATGCCGCGGAGCGGCTAGACCCGTGAGCCATGGCCGCTGAGCCTGCACGTCTGGAGCCTGTGCTCCGCAATGGGAGAGGCCACAGCAGTGAGAGGCCCGCGTACCGCAAAAAAAAAAAAAAAAAAAAAAATTCAAAAGATTGATTCCATTAATAAGGGAACGAGCAGAATGATTAAGCTGGTTTAAATGAGTACAGGAGAGACTGAAGTATTTACAGTCAAGGACAGAATGTTGAAGTAAGATTGCAAAGTTAGATATAAAACTAGTTGATGTACCGAAGGGTAATAAAACTGTAACTTTTGCAGTTATGATTTCTATCAGACCAAAATAATTTATGTCTCTACTGGACAAAAATTATCTGCAACTTTTCAATCTGTAATTTACATCTAATTTCGTGGAGTCTGGCCCAAATCAACAGTGACCAGTAAATCCAACAAAGGATCATTTCCCTAGAGAATTAAGTAATCTTTGGGTGGACCTCTTAGACAATACTTTATGTGACATTGAAAGGACACACAGCCATTCTTCTGCATTGTTTCCAAGTTTTGGATAATATTTCTTAATAGTATAAATGTTGTCGCTTATGTATTCTTTTGCACCTTGGTGTTTCACTCAGTACAGTTTGGGAGATTTAGTCATGTGAATGCGTGTGTTTCTAATTTCACGAATTCATTGTTGTATGTTAGTCTGTGTAAGCACATTACAATTTATTTATCCATTCTCCTGCTGAAGCACATTTAAGTTGCTTCCAGTATTTTACAAACAACTCTTGTATGTTTTGTCAAACAATGATTTTGCCTCTTTTATCAACATTTAACTCATTCTTTGTTCTAAGACTAAGCATACAGCTGTAATTATAATCTTATATTTGAAAAATATAAGATAAATGAAATATGTTCCAAAACATTATAAATCATTTTTTTCATTATTTACCATACATTTTTGGTCCCAATTTTAAATGGACTCACTGTAAGTAGCTCTTTTCCCATACCAGTTACTGGTACTAGATGTATACACCTAAATTCAAAATAGTAGTTTCAAGATAAAGGAGTTTGATGTGGAATGGTCACAGTGGGGGGGGTTCATCTGTTTGGGTTATATTTTGTTTCTTAATATAGGAGGTAGGCACATGGAATTTATACCAAGGAATGTCTGTCTCCAGCCCAGTTTTTGTTACATGAGACCATATAATTATCAATTAAACTGAATCTCTTTTGAAAGTGATGTAGGCAATATTAATAATTGCTTGACAACCACAGGTATAAACTGGAAACTCTCATAGGCAGAAGGTGATACATGCACACTAGATTAAAGACAAAACAGCCACAATATTTTGCAGCTCCTCCCATCAAAAGCTGGAGTCTGTTTTTTCAACCTGAGAATCTGGGCTCAGCCATGGGTCTGTCCTTAAGCAACAAGATATTGGCAAATGTGAGTGGCTTGAAATGTGCTTGTGAATTAAAGTTGTCCTCTCTTGCTACTGGAAGCCTATCCACCACTGTGTGATCAAGCCCAGGCTAGCCTTCTGGAAGATGAGAGGTCCCAGCCATGCCAGCTGAGACCCTCAAAATGTGAGGGTCTAGACCATCCAGCCCCAGCTGAGCTAGCTCAGACATAAGAATAGTCCAACCAACCCACAAAAACATGAGAAATAATAAATATGTTTGTTGTGCAACAAAAGCTAATGGATGCATATTGTCACATTTCATAAGAGACACCTGCTAAATGTGGGTTTTCTTTCTTCCTTTTCTTGAAACACTCATTCTCATGTCTATACGGTGAGTAAAAAAATGCCTTAAGGTACTGATCATGTGAGTGTATTTTCTTAAGTAACAGCATTAAGATACAGTTCATATACCATAAAGTATACAATCCAGTGTTTTTTAGTATACTCACAAAGTTGTATAACCATCAGCACTATCTAATTCCAGAACATTTTCACCCCAAAAAGCAACTCCATACTCATTGGCTGTCATTTCCCATTCCCCACCCTTTTCCCCTACCCAGCCCCTGGCAACCAATAATCTGCTTTCTGTCTCTGATTTTGCCTATTCGGGGTATGTCATATAAATGAAATCATACAATTTGTGGTCTTTTGTGACTGACTTCTTTAACTTGGCATAATTTTTTCAAGGTTTATCCATACTGTAGCATATCTCAGAACTTCATTCCTTTTTATGGCTGCTTAATATTCCATTGTATGGATATACCACATTCTGTTTATTCATTCGTTAGCTGATGGATATTTGGTTCGTTTCTACTTTTTGGCTATTGTGAATAATGTTGCTAGGAACATTTGTGTACAAGTTTTTGTTTGGACATATGTTTTCAATTTTCTTGGGTATATACCATGAAATATATATGGGTCATATGGTAACTCTCTGTTTAACATTTTGAGGAACTACTAAACTCTCTTCCAAAGTGTATGTACCATTTGCATTCTCACAGAAATGTATGAGGGTTCTAATTTCTCCACATCCTTGTCAACACTTGTTATTGCCCATCGTTTTTATCTTAGCCAACCGAGTGGATGTGAAGTGGTATCTCATTGTGATTTTTGTCTTGTATTTCTCTAATCACTAATAATATCAAGCATCTTTTCATGTTTTTAGTGGCCATTTGCATGTCTTCTTTGGAGAAATGTCTATTCAAATTCTTTGTCCATATTTTAATTTTGTTATTTGTCTTTTTATTGAGTTGTAAGAGGTTTTTTTTTTTTTTTTACATAGTCTAGATACCAAATGCTCATCAGATATATTATTTGAAAATATTTTCTCCCATTCTATGTGCTGTCTTTTCACTTTCTTGATGGTGTCCTTTGAAGCATGGAAGTTTTTTATTTTGATGAAGTCTACTTCATTTCTTCTTTTCTTTTTTTATTTTGGTGTCGTATCTAAGAAACCATTGCCCAATCCAAGGTCACACAGGTTTACGCTTATGCTTTCTTCTAAGAGTTTTATATATTTAGTTCTTGCATTTAAGTCTGTGATGCATTTTGAGTTAATTTTTGTATATGGTATGAGGTAAGGATCCAGCACCTTTCTTTTGCAATTGGATATCCCGTTGTCTCAGTTTCACTTGTTAAAAAACTCTATTCTTTCCTGTGTAGAATTGTCTTGGCACTCTTGTTGAAAATCCATGGACAGCAAAAGTAAGGGCTTATTTCTGGACTCCCAATTCTCTTCCATTTGTCCATATATCTATCCTATGCCAATTCCATACTGTCTTGATTATTGTACTTTGTAGTAAGTTTTGAAATTGGGAAGTGTGAATGCTCCGATGTTGTTCTTTGTTTTCAAGATTGTTTTGGCTCTTATGGATCCTTTGCATTTCCATGTCAATTCTGGGATCAGATTGTCAGTTTCTACAAAAAGGGCAGTTAAGATTTTGATAGGGATTGCATTAAATCTATAGGTCAATTTGTGGAGTATGGCCTTCTTGACAATATTAAGTCTTCCCATTCATGAAAATAGATGTTTTTCCATTTATTTAAGTCATCTTTAATTTTTCTCACAGCGTGTTTTAGTTTTCAATACAATTACAGTTCATTTAAAACATTTGTTCATAAGCATATGGTTCTTTTTATGCTATTGTGAGTGGAATTTTCTTAATTTCAGTTTTGGTTTGTTCATTGTTAGTGTATAGAAATACAACTGATATGTGTATATTGATCTTGTGTTCTGCAACCTTGCTGATTTATTACTTTTTTAAAAACAAAATTTATTTATTTATTTATTTTTGGCTGCATTGGGTCTCCGTTGCTGCAGGCGGGCTTTCTCTAGTTGCGGTGAGCGGGGCTACTCTTCATTGAGGTGCGCAGGCTTCTCATTCTGGTGGCTTCTCTTGTTGCAGAGCACAGGCTTTAGGGCACATGGGCATCAGTAGTTGTGGCACACAGACTTAGTTGCTCCATGGCATGTTGGATCTTCCCGGACCAGGGCTCGAACTCATGTCTCCTGCACTGGCAGGCAGATTCTTAACCACTGCACCACCAGGGAAGCCCTGACTTATTACCTTTAATAGTTTTGTGTGTGTGTGTGTGTGTGTGTGTATGTATTCCTTAGGATTTTTTGTATACAAGACTATGTCGTCTATGGATAGAGATAGTTTTACTTTTTCCTTTCTCATGCAATTGTGTTTTGCACAAAGTTTCACCTTTATTTTAGGGAAATTTTTTTCCACTCTCTAAAAGAGTAAATGAGTGTCCCTTGTAGAATTCTCCTTGCCTAAGATCATGAGGTAACTCACCACCTTCTTCCCCCATAATTAAAAAAAAAAACAAAACTACACCACTATTCTAAAAGTTAACAACTCTAAACTTGCAAATGAAGACATTTTAAAAGAATATCTGGATCTCCTTTCAAATGTATAATGTATCTTGTTAACTGTGACTCTCTTTGTTTTCAAAATATTTTCTTGAATTACTTTTCAAATGTACACTATTGCAAATTTTTTTACCTGCAAGTACAAAGGTCTCCCTTTCCTGAAGATCCCAACACAAATTTTGGAAAAGTGTGAAGGCTGGAGGATCTTGCATTATATCTACATATCAAAAAGAAACAATAACTGATTTTTAAGACTTGAGATGAGGTAGTCACCTAGCTTCTGGTTGGTGGATTCTCCCCCACCCCTATCTTCCTGAAGGCATGGTTTCTTAGTAAACAGCAGAAGACATAGTTGAAAGAGCCTGTGATCTTTTTCTACAATAACAATCTTTTATGATCCCAGATGCCCTAACACATAGACACTTCTGTAGTTTGCAGATAAATAATCTTTACACAGTATCAAGATGCTCATCAACGCAGCTCTATAAATTCCTTTAACCCTGTTTCAGTTCAGAAGGACTGTTGTGCAATAATAACACAGAGCTGCAGAATCTTAGTGACTTGTGAACACAAAGGTTTCTTTCTCTCTCTCTGTCTTGTCAGTTACAGCTTGCATGGGAGCTCTGCTGCACATCTCCTCACTCAGGATGATGGAGCCTCCACCATATGGAGCAAAACTAGTTCCACTGTCAGGGGAGGGAGGGTGATAAATCCTAAACCATTCTTAAAGGATTCCTCCAGCAGTAAGACACATCACTTTGAATATGGCCATGCTCAACTTCCAGGTGGCAGAAAAGTGCAGTCTCCCATGTGTCCTGATCAGAGTATAAGTGAGCAGCCCTAATGAACTTCAGAGACACTATGGAAAGGAAGACAAGGAAAAGGAACATTTTAAATCTTCAGTGTGTGCTGGCTCTGTGAGCAGGCATTCTGCAGTGTTATTTCATTCATGACGATTGTACCTGGCTGAAAACTCACTCAAGGTCAAAAGGCTGGAAGTACAAAGCTTAAGGGCTGGGACTTAAATCCACAACACCCAACTCCAAGTCCCACATACCTTTTTCTTTACCATGTTACTTTCTTCTTTGCTAGACTGTCCTGATGTTCCTAAACTATACACAAAAGTAGATGAGGCCCTTGAGTTGGTCAACATATCCAATCAGCAGTATGCCCAGGTTCTCCAGATGACCCAGCATCACTTGGAGGACACTACATACCTGATGGAGAAGATGAGAGAGCAGTTTGGCTGGGTGACAGAACTGGCAAACCAGACCCTAGGAACCAAGAACATCTTCAATTTCATAAAGGTAATGGAGAGACTCAAGAGCAGTTATGGAGACTAAGTGTGCATACCTTGATTTTTCTGTTAATTTACTTATTAATTACGTCTGAATTTGAAAACAGGCTCTAGAAGGATATTCTACTTCCATTGTGATTGTACTCAGGCTGACTTGTGCATGGTCTTTAGAAAACAAGAAACTCTATAAAGAAAACCAATTTAAAACACAAAATACTTTCTAATCCAGAGATGGCTAATTCTGCTTGGAGCTATAGTGCTGATACAAGTAACCATGAAGAAACCTGGCCAATGTCATTTTTAAGGGAGAAGACTTTCAGGTAAAGCAACTTGAGATCAAAGGCTGACTCTGAAACTTACCAGCTGAATAAGTTTGGGAAAGTTCCAGAATCTTTCTAGGCCTCAGTTTTTCCATCTGGAAAATGGGAATAATAATAGCTACCTTAAAATTAATGTCTGTAAAACAATGAGTATAAGTTCCTTATCCAAAACAAGAGCTCTGTAAATTATAGCTCTCATTAGCTTTTGACACAACAAGCTACTGACTTACCTTGAAAATTAAACACAGTTATATATTAATATTCACATATAGACATTGCTATCTTAAGTTGCACTTATACCATGTCTCCCACTTGCAATCAATAACTCCTGTTGCATAACATAAAATAGGGATTGAATTTCTTCCCTGATGCACCCCCTTCACACACCATATTACATTAATATACAATGCACCAGGCAAGTGATTTCTGATGAGGTTGGTATTGGTGGGCTCCTAAAAAGGCCCAGATACAAAAATCACCGGCAGAGCAATTGAAGGTACAATATTTTGTGTAGCATGTAATGTTAACAATCCCCCGGGATCCCTTTACCAACTCCAGCTGGTGCTGCTGCTAACTGCTCACCCCTGAAATCTTCTCCAAAGGGTTGTCCTTGGGGCCACTTATGCTCCAGAGCTCCCTGCAGGATCAGGCTGAGGCTGGAGGTCACCTGAAGGCCACCTCCCAGATTAGCATCTCCCTCTTCTCTATCTTGCTCGCCTCATCCCCCTAAAAGTTTTACTGAAAGCGCCCTTAATAAATAACTGTGTCAGAATCTCAGGCTCTGCTTCTAGGCAGTCTGACCTAAGACATTCTGTATCCTAGTGATTCACTCTCTTTCAAGGTACAAGGTTGTGGTTTGAGAAATAAGTTTAGAGAGTCACAACCAGCACATTAAACAAACAAACAAACAAACAAAAGCAGAATAGAACACACCAGAAGAAAAAATATTAGAGTGCATTGCATTTAATAAGTCAGATGCATATGTCATGGAACTTTCATTTCCATGATGTGTGTTTATATATGTGTATAACTTATATGCAAGATGTGGTTTATTTTCTTTTTCTATTTGAGTATAGTCGATTTACAATGTTGCATTAGTTTCAGGTGTACAACAAAGTTATTCAGTTATATATATGTCAATATATTCTTTTATATATACATTCTTTTTCAGATTCTTTGCCATTATAAGTTATTACAAGATATTGAATGTAGTTCCCTGTGCTATACAAGGTCCTTGTTTTTTATCTATTTTATATATAGTGGTATGTATCTGTTAATCCCAAACTCCTAATTTATCCCTCTGCCGCCTTTCCCCTTCGGTAACCCTAAGTTTGTTTTCTAAGAAATGTGTGTTTTTGAGTCATGATGACAAATGTGTTTATAACTGTAGACCATAGTCAAAAGGTTTTGAAAGCCACTATCAATTCCTGCTGACTCTCTATTACTTCATTAGATAGATCATTCCCTAGGAGAGTAAAATAATGTGATATATTTGATCATTCTCACAAATATAGACTTTTAGTTTAAAGAGGAAAATTCTTGTAAGGAGTAAGGGAAAGAATAAAATTTTAAGAAAAATTTTAGCAGTGCTTTCAATCTTTAGAAAAGTAGAGCCAATATTTAACTGTTTTTATCGTCGTCAGGATTTCCATTCTATGCTTCAATTTGCTTCCATTCTAGTGGCTCTGAGTAACATTAATTGATTTAACTAAAATTTTTGATATTGATAACAAAGACACTTCTATACAAAAAACTCCATAGAAAATAAAATTATGGTTTTCAATGGTATATTTTTCTAATAATAATCTCTGCTAAAGAGCACTCAATATTTGTCTGGCAATGTTCTAAGAACTTTTCCCGTGTATTAGATCATTTAATACTCTGTGTTCCTATAAGGTGAGTATGATTGTTTTACAGATTCTTCAGATGAGGTACAGAGAAGTGAAACAACTTGTCTGAGGTCGCACAGCTAGTAAATGGTAGAACTGAGATTCAAGGCCAAACAGCTTTTCTTCAGAATCCTTGGACTTAACCACTTTGCTGAACCACTTGTAAAACTTATTTTTCTTTAAACGGCTCTTATTTCATCATGTAATGGAAAGTGCAAATTTGTAAAACAGCACATACTGAAGAGGAATCTTTTGTAGAAAAATATACAAATTCCAGCAGGTGAAAAAAGTTATGCTTTTTAGGTTGTAGTTACATGTTAGCGTTATAATTGTTTATTCAACTAGACGTAAACGCTTTATGCAGTTTTTATGTGTGTGACATGTATCAAAAGGAAAGTTATGTTAGCTTTATAAACTAGAATTAAGAAATCACCAGTGTTGATTTGGCTTCTTAATATTCTGCTTTAGTTTTTTTGATAGTGAAATTTATTTGAACACATTTTCAAAATAGTTCTTTTTTTATATAAATTTATTTATTTTATTTTTGGCTGCGTTGGGTCTTTGTTGCTGTGCGCAGGCTTTCTCTAGTTGCGGCGAGCAGGGACTGCTCTTTTTTACGGTGCACGGGTTTCTCATTGCAGTGGCTTCTCTTGTGGAGCACAGGCTCTAGGCACACGGGCTTCAGTAGTTGTGGCACATGGGCTCAGTAGTTGTGGCTCGCAGGCTCCAGAGCACAGGCTCAGTAGGTGTGGCGCATGGGCTTAGTTTCTCCGCGGCATGTGGGATCTTCCTGGACCAGGGCTCAAACCCATGTCCCCTGCATTGGCAGGCAGATTCTTCTCCTATTTTTATTTTATTTTATTAATGTTTTGGCCACACCATGGGGCATGCAGGATCTTAGTTCCCCAACCAGGGATTGAACCTGCGCCGCCTGCAGTGGAAGTGCAGAGTCTTAACCACTGGACTGCCAGGGAAGTCTCTCTGGCAGGCAGATTCTTAACCACTGTGCCACCAGGGAAGCCCCAAAATAGTTCTCTTAAGGTTACATCAAGTTGCATGTCATTACAGTTTCGTTTAAATTATTAAGATCAAAGTATATGCCCTTGAGAACTTATTAAGAAAGTAAACGACATGCATTTCAGATGACTGGTTCTTACAAAAATCACACATACAACCATAAATTGTAAATTTCCTGTGGAAACTCAGTACAAAACTTGGTACATCACATTAACATTTGTGACAGACAGTAGCGCTCACCAAATATTCCATCTTCTCACTCACACTTTCTTGCTCCTCTTGCAGTTAAGTGGTGCCATGTGTTAAGTTCTGGCCAATGAAATGGGAACAAAAATGAAAAGAGTTATTTCTAGACTGAGATAGAGAAGAGCCTGTGTGTGATTATCCATTCTCTTTCTCTGATGAGGATGTAAAGAAAGCCATGCGTTATTACATGTGCTACAGCACATGTGAGACGATGTTCCTTTCTCAGCCAGGGTCCTGAGCATCTAGGTGGTTCAGAGCCCTTGTAATGGGCATGTAACATGAGTGAAAAATAAATTATAAGAAGCCACTGGAATGCTGGGGCTAACTTGTTACCTCAGCACAACTTAGCCTATCCTGACTAATGTGGTATTAAATTAATGCTGAATGTGTGCTGGAATTTAGTAATCTTTTGTTGTATAATCCTTCTTCTTAGGTAGTTCCAGGTGTTCATGAAGGAAATTTTCCCAAACGAGATGTAACGATGACAGAGGTAAGCATTCTGCCTTCCCCTAATTTCACACTCACCATCCCTCATGAAGAAAGTGCTGAGAGTTCTAACTTCATTAGCTACATGCTGGCCAAAGCTGTACAGCATTTTAAGGAACATTTTAAATCTTGGTAAGCAGAGTGCTTGATTAGGAATTCTTGTCAACAGGAATAGATGATTCATAAAAGGGAAAAATGACAAAACTAGTTTTAAAATACCTTGAAAATATATTCAACCTCATTAATAATCAAAGACATGAAAACTAAGACAAGATAGCAATTTTTGCCTATTAAATTTGCAAATTAAAAAAAACCCTGATAGGATGTGATGAAATGAGAATTCCCGTATGTTATTGCCGGGAACGTAAACTGTTTTTGCCTTTTTGAAAAGCTATTCAATTATACATATCAAGAGTCATAAAATTTCTTTTTGATACATTAATTCCACTTCTGGAATCAATCAGAAGGAATAAATCTAAATTTGAATAAAAGTTCCTACCCCAAGATCTATATTTGCAAAATTATTTAAAACGTTAAAAACAATCTGAACATCTAAAAATAAGAAAATGGTTAAAAGATTATGGCTAAATATGCTCAGTAAGTCTTATGAAGCCATTAAAGATATTTATAAAATTTAAATCATAACATGACAACTACTGGAACAAGGGTTTATTCTAAGCCTATCTGTGAGGTAGATATTATTATTACCCTTTTCCAGAAAGGGAACTTGAGACTCAGGATCCAAGGTTAAATGAATTATTCAAGTCAGCAGGTGGTAGAGCCAAATTTTAACTCAGTTCTCTCTGACTCAAAATTGCCACATTATACTGGTTCCTGTTAGGACATTTGGTCAAAAAAAAAAAAAAGTACAAAACTCTATAAATGAAACAAGACCAAAAGACAACCCTTAGAATGGGAGAAAATATTTGCAAATGAAGCAACCAAAAAAGGATTAATCTCCAAAATTTACAAGCAGCTCATGCAGCTCAATAACAAAAAAACAAACAACCCAATCCAAAAATGGGAAGAAGACCTAAATAGACATTTCTCCAAAGAAGATATACAGATTGCCAACAAACACATGAAAGAATGCTCAACATCATTAATCATTAGAGAAATGCAAATCAAAACTACAATGAGATATCATCTCACACCAGTCCGAATGGCCATCATCAAAAAATCTAGAAACAATAAATGCTGGAGAGGGTGTGGAGAAAAGGGAACACTCTTGCACTGCTGGTGGGAATGTGAATTGGTTCAGCCACTATGGAGAACAGTATGGAGGTTCCTTAAAAAACTACAAATAGAACTACCATATGACCCAGCAATCCCACTACTGGGCATATACCCTGAGAAAACCAAAATTCAAAAAGAGTCATGTACCAAAATGTTCATTGCAGCTCTATTTACAATAGCCTGGAGATGGAAACAACCTAAGTGCCCATCATCGGATGAATGGATAAAGAAGATGTGGCACATATATACAATGGAATATTACTCAGCCATAAAAAGAAACGAAATTGAGCTATTTGTAATGAGGTGGATAGACCTAGAGTCTGTCATACAGAGTGCAGTAAGTCAGAAAGAAAAAGACAAATACCGTATGCTAACACATATATATGGAATTTAAGGGAAAAAAATGTCATGAAGAACCTAGGGGTAAGGCAGGAATAAAGACGCAGACCTCCTAGAGAACGGACTTGAGGTTATGGGGAGGGGGAAGGGTGAGCTGTGACAGGGCGAGAGAGAGTCATGGACATATACACACTAACAAACGTAGTAAGGTAGATAGCTAGTGGGAAGCAGCCGCATGGCACAGGGATATTGGCTCGGTGCTTTGTGACAGCCTGGAGGGGTGGGATAGGGAGGGTGGGAGGGAGGGAGACGCAAGAGGGAAGACATATGGGAACATATGTTTATGTATGACTGATTCACTTTGTTATAAAGCAGAAACTAACACACCATTGTAAAGCAATTATACCCCAATAAAGATGTTAAAAAAAAAACTCTATAAATGTAATGATCAAAAAAATCTAAAATCTGCATTAAAAATAAAAAGGATTGTCAGGAATTACAATGGGAAATGGATGATTTATTTTAAAAACTTTCCATTTTCTGATATTTTTACAATTTTCTGTAGTGAATAAATAATTTTAAGATTTCAAATTAGAAGATGTTATTTTGCTAAAATAGCTAGGTAAATGTAGATTGAACCGTATCAATGTGTTCCCCATCTCTAAACCTTAGTATAAGTACTTCCATTCCATGATAATCCTACATTGAGATAAAATGTAAATCTATTAAGTCTGCAGAGAAAATAAATGAATGACATTTCAGGCATACATTAGTCACCATCTCTGTTAAACTTAGGATGATCTAAATTAGTGGCACAATTAAAACAGTACATAATAGTCTCCTTTGGTAACATGATCAATCTTAAAAGAATAATTTTTAATTCTAAGTTATTATTCATAAGGGATCTTGTTAGTAGGTCACCATCAGTGTATAATTAAGCTGGATATTACTGGATTTGCTGCCTCTCCCTTTACCTCTGAATTTTGGAGAAGTTTCTGTTCAAGTTACATCAATCAACCAATATCTTTTTAGCATCTACTAAGTGAAGGCACAAGACCCAGGTACGGTGGAGGAGAAAATGATGAATTTGAGAGATACAAGACACACAGAAGAGTAATAGGAGGCAGCATTTAGTGAGTGCCCAAGGGGGCCCTCTAGGAGTTGAGGGGAGTGTCTTTACTTTACCATGGAGGAGAAACTTCTCAGTGTGGTACATTTCCATTTTTTTCCTCTTCGTTTTCCATCGGTCTTCTATCCCCCTCATATTTTCCTCTTCTTTTCTCTTTCCCTCCCTCCTTCCCTCCCTCCCCCCCTCTTCTCCCTTCATCCCCCACCAAAATGTATATGATATATATCATATATATGTTTGATCATATATATATGATCAAATAATATATTTGATCATATGTGCATATATATATATGGTCAAAATATAAAGGTGAGAATATTCCAAAAAAGATTCCAAAAATAGGGGAAAATGTGAGCAAATGGGGCCAGAAAGACAGGAGTGTCTAGATACTAGGGATGCTGAGAAGTCCTATTAAACGAATCTACTCCCACCAGGGCCCTTTGCACCTCCCTCTATCCAGGAACCTCCCCCATATGAGTTTGTGTTCTTTCTTCACTTGTAAGCATGAAAGGGGGCTTCCCTGGTGGCGCAGTGGTTAAGAATCCGCCTCCCAATGCAGGGGACACAGGTTCGAGCCCTGGTCCAGGAAGATCCTACATGCCGCAGAGCAACTAAGCCCATGCACCACAACTACTGAGCCTGAGCTCTAGAGCCTGCGAGCCACAACCACTGAGCCCGCAAGCCACAACTACTGAAGCCCATGCTCTGCAACAAAGAGAAGCCACTGCAGTGAGAAGCCCTCGCACCGCGATGAAGAGTAGCCCCCGCTCACCACAACTAGAGAAAGCCCGCGTGCAGCAACGAAGACACAACGCAGCCACAAATAAATAAACAAAACATAAATAAATTTATTTAAAAAAAAGAATATAGGAAGGGCTTAAACACCTTCCAATATTCTATATATATATATATATATATATATATATATATATATATATATATATATAAAAGACATGGAAGGATACTGTCTGCCTCACAAAATGAATGGGGAAGCTGGGCAGCTGTGCCTAGGGCCCAAACTCAGTGGGCCACAGTGAGACACTGGAGGATTTTGAGGGAAGAAACAGTGTGCTAGTGTTCAAATGGGTATTGATGATTTATTTATGACTGAATAATAAATATATTTTCAATAAAATCTTTTCACAGATTTTGGAATGAAGAGGCTGCAATGACAATGGAAAATATGTTGAAAAATTGAGATAGTGAACAAATTATTTACTAATATGGCTCACAAAATGATCTTTCATAAAGGCAGTATTAATTTTTTTCTTTTTAATTTATAGTTCTTTAATTCTAAAAGTAACAAAATCACAAATTCCAAAACTTTATTTATTTTTCTTTTAATTTTTTTTTTTTTTTTTGCCATGCCACCCAGCTTGCGGGATCTTAGTTCCCCCATCAGGGATCAAACCCAGGCCCCAGCAATGAGAGCACGGAGTCCTAACCACTGAACTGCCAGGGAATTCCCCCCAAAATTTAGAAGACAAAGATTATCCACAGTCCCACCATCTTCACAAAACTGTTATCATCTTACTATTTTTTCTTATTCACATTTTCCACTTATTTTCTTAGATGGATTCCAAAAAATTGAATTATTTGTTTAAAGGTTAACATTTTATTGATATATATTGCCAAATTTGATAGCAGCAATGTCTAAAGTACTATCTCATATCCTAACATTTCAATTTAAAAAAATCTTTACTAATAAATGAAAACTTTTCTTACTATTACAACTTTTATGTTTTTGATTATAATGTACATTTTTCCAAGTTTGCTTACTACATGAATTTCTTCTTTTGTGTATCCCATTTAATTCAGTGGGTAAGACTTTGTGTGTTTTGATTAGATCAACATACCAAGCTCTCAAACCTGCCAACAGTGAAATAGCAACATACTAAGGAAAATAACAGGAAAGATGGGGGAAAAGAATCACCCTGTCATTTCCATTCAAATATATGAATATTTGTTAGGCCCTTACTCCAAGAATGTAGCTCGTTAAAACATGAATCCCAATTTTATAGGGTAGAACATATATTAAGAACCCTCTGGAATTCTCATCTAGTCATCTAGCATCCTAAATGCCTAACTTTATTGATTGGTTTGGGATGTGTTTATTTCCCTATTCCAGACTTTCACAACTGTAACTGTGGTTGGGATCCACAGTTACAGGCTGTAACAGAATGTCTTGCACATCCCAAGTATCCAATAAGCATTTGGTGATTGGTTCTTACCGTCATTATGAGAATGAAGGGCACACAAAGGGAAGAAACACCTTGAATAAAGTAATGTGTCGTAAACAGTAGAAGTTTATCGAACAAGTACTATGTGCATGTAGAATACGGAATGAGTATCTTCACATCAGAGGCAGGGGCAATTGTAAAGGTTTAATAATCCAGGGTTACTGAAAAGATCCCTTTGAATAGTGTTATTAAAAATATCCATACAGATGAGTTTTCTGTTATTTTGCTATGTATTAATTTTTTCAAAAGCCAAGGGTATTTATTCTGTCACTCATTCTGGACTTTATTCCAAGAAAAATGCACTCAGTCTATAAGTAATTTATTAATATTTTGATTATTGATGCTTTTTTAAGGTAAGAACTGATGCATCCTATATGTGGCAAGTAGAATTACCTCTTCAGCTGAGACCTGAAAATCCAGAAATACATAAGATAATGCAGGAAATGTAGCTGCAGGAGAGTATGTCAGTTATATATTGTAAAGTACTGTTAATTGTCTTACGCTGAATGGCAGTTTAATAACTTCAAATTGAGTTAAAATGAAAATTCCTTTTTAAAAAATCAAATGTAAATATTACTGTATTCTATGGTATATTCATAGTTTGTATATTAAATATTAAATCACCAAGGGGTCTGTGTTCTATCACTTCTACTACAAATGTGCCACTTTCTAATTAACAAAGATTCTTTTTTTCAATTTGCTTTTACAATATAAAATATTTGACTTCTTGAAAAAAATCTGTAATTCATTCCTTTGTTTAGTAAAGATCTATAGCTTCTGCATAGATTTTTTTTTGTGGTAAAATATGCATAACAAAATTTACTATTTTAATCATTTTTAAGTGCACAGTTCAGTAGCATTAAGTAAATTCACAATGTTATGCAACTATCACCATTAACCATCTCCAGAACTTTTTTCATCTTCCTAAACTGAAACTCTGTCCCCATTAAGCAATAACTCCCATTTCTCCCCTGTCCCCCAGCCCTTGACAGCCATGATCTGTCCAACTCTGACTACTTTAGGGACCTCAGATAAGTGGAATCATACAGTATTTGTCCTTTTGCAATTGGCTTAGGGTAGTGTCCTCAAGGTTCATCCACGTGGTAGCATATGCTGGAATTCCTTTTCTTTTTAAGGCTGAATACTACTCCATTGTACGTGAGTATCACATTTTGTTTATCCATTCATCTGGAGTTGGACACTTGGGTGGCTTCCTTCTTTTGCCCATAGTGGAGAGTGCTGCCATGCATATGGGTGTACTGCATAGTTTCTTTTAAAAATTAACACAACAGTGCTCTTTTTTAACAAGGTCTTACAGATTTTACATAAAACACAAAGTGTTTTTGACTGACTCTTACTTAACCTCAGAATTTGGACCTTGGTGCAATACAAAAGGAGAATCTTTTGCCAGTATATCTCACTAAGGATTACACTGGGAATATATTTATAGTCAGTCTTTCAAATTATAAAAAGAAATATAAAGAGAGAACTTGAAACCTTTAAAGCGTTTTTCACCCAGTTGAGCTATTTGGTAGGAAAGCTTGTCGGAGAGACTTAGAGTTCAAAGGCAGCCCATCGAATATAGTCAATTCCAAATGAAGACAAAGCTGTTTTTATCATAACTGAAGGCTATATTTAAAAAAAAGGATACTATTGATAGAATCCTGGATACCGTAATGTACAGTAAATCTCAAATAAATAGAGCCTATTCAGCCATACATTTGATATATTTGTCAGAGAAGGTGCCAAAAAATAAGTTATAAAGGGAACCTGACTATTTTATAGCCAATGTGCCATCAAAACCTTGTAGAGTAAAGAAAGGAAAGGAAGATACTGGCCTCAAAGCACCTGGCAGAGAAAAGCCTTCCCGTGCAGGCTGACCTGGATTTTAATCCTGGCTGCCAGATTCCATAGGTGTTTGACTAGGCAAGATCCTTAATCTCTCTGAACCTCTGTGTTTTTAATCTATAAAATGATAAAAGTAATAGTTTTTGTTTTATTGGGTAGTTGTGAGAACTACAGTAAATAATCCATAATGATAAGCATCAATCGATGGTAGCTTTGACTATATAAATAATACTATTATTTAGTATCTGACTCATAGTTGGCTCTCAAAAATTTTAGTTTCCTGCTTTCCTTTACCTAATTGTGCCAACATTTTTGAGAATTTGTCGTGTAAAGAAGAATCAATATCCAGACCAATAATATTCAAATGTTCTTGCTCTCATACACACTGAAAAGGAAACTGAAAAATGTATATATGCTCTTGCACATGATTTTTCAATACAAGTTGAAAGAATAGGGAATTTTAATTTTCCCATGTATTGTAAATAGTAGCATCTTTAAAAATATCTCATCCTTTTTTGAAATGTGCCCAATGGAATCTACATATCATGGCAATTTGATATCCAGTATCATCCATTTAAACAAATACACAAGTTTTTCTTTATCAGTAAGAAATTTTATCTCATTCCATTTTCTCCTTAAACTCTTATATTTTCATTCTATTTTCTCCAGAGAATTTTATTCTAATGTAATATATTTTATGCTTAAACATCTTTATTGATCAATAAAATATAAATATTTTTAAATTTTGAAAATTAAAAATTTCCTGGGACACAAAAATCTAGGTATCAAATATTCATTCTGGATTGAGTTATCATTGTAATTTATTACTTGTACATAATTGATCAAAATAAATATATTACACATTTCTATGGCTATTAAACATAAACAGTGAAATTTTTAACAGAAATAGATCTCTTAATGAGAAGAAAAAGCTTTTTTTCCTCCAGTAAGTTAATGGATCCATTAATAATTATTATTTCTTCCTAGAATGAGATAGGATTCAGCATCAATATCATCCTTATTTTGCATTTTTATAGATGTGAGTGCTGTGAAAGCTGCTGGTGTAATGCATTTGAGGTTAGAATGCTCTTTCCCCAGATCATCCCCTGCTGGTTTCTTCTCACTATTTAGATCTCAGCTCAAATGTGACCTCCTCAGGGAGGCCTCACCTGATGGTGGGATCTAAAGTGCTCTCTCTGAACCCGGTTATGTAATCATCATAGCACTTGTCGCTCTCTGCAGATGTCTTGTTCTCAGATTTAGAAATTGCTCCTCTAGGCTGTGAGAGTGACCTTGTCTATCTTGCTCCTTGGTGACTCGTGGTACGCACTATGATGTAAACGCTGTTGGATGAATGAATGAATGAATGAATGAATGATAAGCTTGTCTGAGAGGATCATTTGTTTATAGAGCAGTAACCGGGAAGGAAACCGTTCTCTCTCCATTATCATCAAACCAAGGTCCTCCAAGTACTACAATGGAAGAGGAGTCTCCACACAGGCGGGGGAGTCTACACTTGTGTCCCAAGATTAACCCTGTGGTACAAGTGATATTCAATTGGAACAATTAAACTCAGCTCAAAATAACAAAAGGGAAATAAACACGGAGAGTAACTGCAACTAGGTAATCTGGGAGATTTTCAGCCTGGGACCAGGCACATGGTTGGAAATGTGTGGAGACACTTTTGCTCGGCGTGGGATTGGGGGAATATCTATCTGCATTTAGTTGGCCTTGCACAGGTACCTACAGCCCTGCGGTAATTAATGTGTGGGACGATCCCTCGCAGCGAAGACTGCACCTCCACATCGCATTTGAGCCTCTCACACCCAGGGGCGCTCTCAAGCTAAGGCAGACAACGTGAGTCCCCATCCCTGTCTAAAGCCTGTTTTCTGAGTTCAGGTTTCCCACAGAGCAGTCTCTGCCCAAATGACCATCAGAAAAAAAGCCCGCCGCGTCTGGAGACAGCCACCACGTCCACCCCATCCAAGCAGTACAGCGCAACACAGGACGGCCATCATCCCCAAAGCAGATACAGGTGACTTTTTAATACTATTATTACACTGGTGTGGGCGTGGGGGGTGGGATGAGGAAGGTGCTGGGGGAGGGGAAGGATGAATCTAGTTGACCTGGGAAAGGCCAGCCTAGCAGGTGACGGATTAGATAGGTTTAATAGATTAAATATATCTAAAACATCTGCTATCCAGTGCATTTCAGTTTACCCTTTGTGAGCACTCATACAACCAAAGAGCAAGAACATTCCACCCAAAAGAAAACACAAATGTAACATTGTTTTTGCCGAGCAGATTAGGCAGAGCTGCAGGTGAAAGATATTTATCTCCTCCCAGAATGTTTTCCTGTTACAAAAATTTTAACCTTGAGTTTGAGAAGTGCCCTTTAGCAGAAAGATTCGAGAATCTTCCACAGACAATAAAGTTGAGATGGGGGAGGAGAGGGGAGAAAAAGGAAAAACCATCGACTTTATTGAATGGAAAGAAATAGTGTTTAGTATGTTTCAGAGAGAGCCCACATCTCCTTCTTGGTAACCCTAGACGCAGCGACATCAAGAAATTTATTGAGCATCTACTATGTGCTCAATAAACAGGTGATTCAAAAGACTGCTGTTGCATGTACATGTATTAGTACCTTTTAAACTCATTATCAAATATTTTCTACCCACCAGTGTTTATATTATAAACGTTACGCTAAAACTGAAAAATTTGGTATTCAAAACTGAAAACGGCTGGCTGTTATTAATCAAGTAAAAAAGCTGCCTTATTCTATTTGCTCCAGCTGCCGGCCTTGAGGGAGGACGGGGGAAAATGGAAATGCAAATCACTTGGCAGCAGCCTCCCTCAGTTGTAGGAAACACCGCAGGTAAGAGGGTTTTGTTTGGTTTTCGATTGCGCGAACACGTGTAAATTGTTTCAGGGTCCCCTTGATCACCGAAACGTGCGGTCGACCCTGAATCTTCCCAACGAGGGCGGCCTGTCTCAGGCAACGCACCAAGATACAGCTTTAGGATTTCCTTCTAGGCCAAAGGTTCTTGACTTTTAAAATGCCATAAAGGTTACGCGATTCGGGAAAGCGATCGCGGTCCCAGCTGGCGGCCCAGCGCGCTCAAGGGACGCGAACGGCGGGGCCCCGAGGGGGTCGGGGCGGGGCCGACGTCATGGAAGAGGCGGAGTCTCACGAGCGGCGGCGGGAAAAGAGGACCGTTGAAAGCGGCGGGTCGTCTCGCCCGCTGCCGCGCTATGCCCGCCGCCGGCTCCGAGCTGCCGCGCCCGATGTCGCCGCCCGCCGCGCAGGAGCAGGGCGCCGAGTCGCGGCCGCCGCCGCCGCACGGGGAGCTGCAGTACTTGGGGCAGATCGAGCACATTCTCCGCTGCGGCTTTCGGAAGGATGACCGCACGGGCACCGGCACCCTGTCGGTGTTCGGCATGCAGGCGCGCTACAGCCTGAGAGGTGAGGCGGACGCGCCACGGGGGCGGGAAGGCGGGCGCGCCCGGTGCGCACGGAGCTGCGGTGGGGAGAGCGTTCCGGACAGGCCGGGCCCCGCGGTCGGCGTTTATTCAACCTCAACCCCGCGAGGAGGGGAAGCGGCCTTGGCACCACTTTGCAGACGCCGAAACTGAGGCTCGGATTAGAGAGATGACTTGCGTAGGGTCACACGAACTGGAGGGACAGAGCTGGGAGGTAAAACCAGGTCCTCTGGCTCTTAATCACGCAGTTATGCTGTCTCCCCAAAGCGGGCGCGATCCTGCAGCGTTTGCCCCAGATTAGAGGGTGGGAGAGGATCTGCTCGGGCTTGACCGGGGCCTTGGCTGGAGGGCCCCTTTTCTGCCCCTCCTCTTCCCTCCGCGTCTGCTGTTTCGCTTTGCAAAGTTTTTAAAAATTGGAGCCAAGATGACGTGGGCGAGGCCGCGTTGGGAGGAGCGAGCCGAAAAGCAAGGGCGGGAACTTGTGGTTCACTACAGTTTTGCCATTTGGTCCCGCGAACCAGCTTTCCTCTTAAACCTTGAAACAGGAAGGCGAGAGTCCGAGTAGGAGTTCATATTTATTTGTCTTTGTCTTTAAAACAGGGTGGCTCCTGGGAAGAAGTGTGTCTAGGGGGCTGTTAGGGTTGGGCTTTCAGGGGACAGAGGGGCGGGGTGGGGGTCGGCACCGGACGAAAGTTGAAACAGGCGTGGAGGGCGGTTGTGAGTGGGGAGACCAACTGTTGGTGCAGCAGATTGACCCAGGTCAGGGGAGAAACCCACCGCCGCGCACCCATTGGAGAGACTGGAAAATACGGGGCTGCAGTGGCCGATGTGGCTTGGACAGCCTAGGGAGTTTTGTCTGAGCAGAGGGATCCACCTTCCTGCAGCTCCAGCGCAGTGGCCTCCGGGGAAACACAGACCTCGTTTCTACCCCCGCCCCTTTGCTTAGACCTTTGGCAAGTGGCTTAACTTTGCCATCTTCAGCGTCCCCATGTGCTCAAAATGGAGGAAATCATCCTCAAAATGGAGGGAAGCAGGTGCTTGAAGACTCTGTTCTTGTTACATGAGTATCACCTGTACAAGTGATAATGTCGACTGAATAGGTACCAAATTTAGAGAGAAGCTTTTACAGTTTTCTCTGTTGCTTGACGCAAACTTACGTATTACCTCCTGGTGTCTGTAAAAAGGGAGGTCATAATGGAGCCTCAAGGAAGGTTGTTTTGAGGATCAAATAGGATCATGCATATCAAGTGTTTAAACAGTTAACTATTTTTATTACACTTAAAAGAATAGCGGTTAATTTTCTTTGCGACTATCTAGAAACTATTCATTTTGGGCCAGGGCAGTATCTACTATCCCGTGGTCTTGAGCAAGTTATCCCTGGCAGGATAATCATGGAATAGGAGCCTTCAGGCTTTGTCCTAGGTCACATTCTATGTGTTGTCTTCGCACCTCTGTGATGAAGGGTTCACGCTAACCAGGTAGTGGGTGGTAGCTCTTTCCCTGCGTACACGTGCATCCCTGCCTGTTCTCTGCCCCAAATCACTGTGTGGAATTCCTGTGTCTGGTGGTCAAGGGGCACAGGAGGGTGGTCTCGGTCTGAATTGTGTCACTGACTTGGGGCTGCAGCCTTGGGAGCTCCACTCTGATCCGGGGGTGCCCACGTGGCAGAGGTTGCAGTTTTCCAGCTGCTCTGTGGTCACTCCAGGGCCTTGTGTCCTGGAGCAGTTTGCTTTTACAGAGAAAGTTGGATGGCATGTTCTGTTTTCCCATCTTGAAATTATACGATAAACTTTGTTTTCCAGATGAATTTCCTCTGCTGACAACCAAACGTGTTTTCTGGAAGGGTGTTTTGGAGGAGTTGCTGTGGTTTATCAAGGTAAAGAAATTGCTGCTATTGGAAATCAATAATCTGTTCTCAGTACAGCATCAGCTAGATCCTTTTAAAAGTCACACCATGTCACTCCTCGGCCTAAAGCCCTTAGTGGCTCCAATTTCACTTAGTAGGAGCCAAGGTCCTTACCATCCTGTCTCAGCTCTGGCCTCCGCCAGAGTCCTGCTCACTCTGCCCCTCCCACCCTGGCCTCCTTGCTAATCTTCGAGCACACCAGGACATTCCCACCTAGGGCCCAGGCACCCGCTGGTCCTGCTCCCTGGAACCTTCTGCTCCATGTAGCATGACTCGCTCCCTCACCCTCAAGTCTCTGCTCAGTGAGCTTTCCCTGCCTCGGATCTAAAACTGTGATTACCTCCCCACCCTCTCCTCCCACCCCTCCTTTGTTTTCTCTACAGAGAAATACCTTATATATAAGGTCTGCCCTCCCCCTTTACCCCCTTCAAGGGTAAAGGCAGACAATCAAATAAATAAAATTTTTTTAAATGAAAATATATTTAAAAATAATTTTTTTTTAAATTTAGAAAAGTATTAGAAGCTCCATGAGGGCAGAGAATTTCTCTTGTCCACTGTTGCATCCCCTGAGACACAGCCTGCCACACAGTAGGCACTCAACATGGAGTGATCACTGAATATCGATCCCAACTGTGCTCTTGTGTTGGGATAAGCTGGAAGGGTCTCTTGAGTAACAAGCTAGAGTGAAGTGATGATGGGCAGCAGCCACACCTGGGCTTCCCCTCGCTCCATCTGGTTCAGACCAGTGATATTCTGGCCAGTGCTGGTCACAGGGTACCTGAGGAAATGGGCTCTGTTCTGGGCTGGGCTAGAGGTTGGGATCCCTTCTACAGGGCACTTATGTGGCTTGTATTGTCTTGGGCCAAAGCAGGCCCAAGGCCTCTTAACACCTTTTAGAAAAGGTTTAGATTTGGATTCAATCCAGTCTCCCTTAGTTCTGTATTCTCGGGGTATTTTCTTCTGCATTGGCCTATCTCAACTGAGAGCGAGCTTCTACTTCCAAATACACCAGCGCAAATCTCAGAAGAGGACGTTTGTAAAGCAGCTAGAGCCCAGTCTGAATAGATGGGAAGGGAGACTTTTGAAGCCACATGCGAAAGGTTGAGAAATGAGTTGTTGGAAGTGAAAAAAATTAGTACAAACTCAGTGACAGAAAGGGAGGAACTGAGATGCTCAGAAATAAAATGTATTCGCTTGTTTTATCTTAAAGCTTGAGTGCAGGATTCTAATAAATCCTTGTCAGGAACACATCAGACTCACCTCTGATCATCACTCCATGGGTGACTCAAAAATACAGGAGTTAGGGATTTCCCTGGCAGTCCAGTGGTTAAGACTCCGTGCTTCCACTGCAGGGGGCACGGGTTTGACCCTTGGTCGAGGAAGTTCCACGTGCTGTGCGGTGCAAAAAAAAAAAAAAAAAAAAAATACGGCAGTCAGAGTTTACCTGCACTTCAGCTGGGATCTTTGGGCAATATGGAGATGTATGGTCTGTGCAATAGTTAATATTGGGTCGAGTGCCAAGCGTTTTGCTTGTATTTTCTACTCACAGTAATATGGGTGGTGGTTACTACTGCTGTGCTCTTTTTTGGGTGCAGATGGTGAGGCTAGAGGGGCCAGGAAGCTGGTCAGAGAAGGGAGGAAGAGAGGCATGGGGCCCAGGTGTGTGTGGCCTCATAGCCTTGCTTGGAACCTTACAGCATATCATACCCAGAGGCCAGTGGGGTCTGTCCTTGACCTGGATGCACCATCAGAATACAGGTTAGGATGACATGGGCCAAATCTAATGAGGTAAAATATATAAGAGGAAAATAAAGCTTGTACTTGGCACCAAAAAAATAAATAAATAACCCCCCAAAACTCACACCTTAACTTTGCAAATATAGGTTGGGGGTAAACATAACTTGATAGTGGCACTTGTAAGATGTGTGACTGACATATTTGCCAGAAAAGCTAAGACTGATTAGGCCAATCGGTGGAAATATCTGATATACCAGGTCTAAGATACAGCAAACAGATTGCACATGAGGCATTAGATTCATCCTGGGGCATCACACTTAGACACAGAACACATTTAGTTAAGAAGCACAAAACTGTTAGATGAGATGGAAGTAATTAAAGGACTTGGAGGTGTTTCGAATTTTAGTTGAGGGGAATAGGAAAAAAGATTTGAGATCGTGATTGCAAAGAAGGATTGGACCATCCTGGGGGCCCTCAGAAAGTTTGGACTGGGAGCAGCCTGCTTAATGATGGGATGTGTCAGGTGCTGTCCCCTGTCTGTCAGCACAGGCCCACTTGGGGGGAGGCTTTTGGGGGATCGACTGATGGCACAGAATTCACTGGATGCTGCTCTCTCCCATCTCTTCCAGGGATCCACAAATGCTAAGGAGCTGTCTTCCAAGGGAGTGAAAATCTGGGATGCCAATGGGTCCCGAGACTTCTTGGACAGCCTGGGATTCTCCACCAGAGCAGAAGGGGATTTAGGCCCAGTTTATGGCTTTCAGTGGAGGCATTTTGGGGCCGAATACAAAGAGATGGATTCAGGTGAGGAGACGGAGTGGGGCCTCAAATTTCCTGAGTGCCTCTCACAGCCTGAGTTTGTTCCATTGTTGCAAGTGAAGCCTGGGGGATAGGAAACCGGTGATGGGGAAGTGGATGTATAACTTGGACCTTGTGAGGGGCACTTCAGATTCAGGTGGAGGATCAGATCAGATCATAGCAGGGTGGTTAGCACTTGCTGGGTCTTAGCACCTTCCATACCTTGTTCATCAGCAGATAGTGACCCGGTTGGTGGTTGGTCAGTGTGTTGGGTGTAGGGTTGGAAGTTCATCTAGGGGATAAGAGTGTCAGGGATTGCCCTGTGGCGGCCTTGATCTCCCCTTTTAAAGACTGAGCTGCCCAGCACACTGTAGTGGTGCTGGGGACCGGTCTCTGGTCACCCTCTCTTCCCCATCCTGGTGGGATGGAGGAAGGTGAAACATCTCACCCCTGGGTGCCCACCCTCCTCTGTCACTTGGTGGCTCCACTTGCTGACTGTCACAGAATCCAGTCCAGGTCCTTTGACCCTTCCTGTCCCCCCATCCCTAGGTCAGGAGTTGCAAAAGCAAATGCCTACCTCGGGGTGGGGGTGTGTGTGTGCGCACGCCGCGCATGTGCATACACACAGGAAGTAACAGTTTGCTGGCTGGGCAAAAACCAGTTACCTGGAAAGCCTGTGCCATCTAAAGGGGACGGTCACACCTCAGCTCTAGCCAGCTGGAGGGATTTGGGCCTGATGTTGTTGGGTTTTTCAATAAATGGCTAAGTCTTTGGAATGGTGGCAACTTTGTTAAGTTCAAAATGCCATGCCAACCTGAAACAGGCAAATTCACAGAGACCAAAAGTGGATGGGGAGTTGTTTAATGGGTACAGAATTTCAGTTTAGGAAAATGAAGAAGATTTAGAATGGATAGTGGTGATGGTTGCACAACATTGGGAATGTACTTAATGCCACCGACTGCACACCTTTAAATGGTTAAAATGGTCAACTTAATGTTATATAAATTTTGCCACACACCAAAAAAAATGCTCTGTGGGCCAAACAATTTCTCTGCAGGTGAATGGTCTTTCTGTTGTTAGAATGTAGCCCCCGTCCTAGGACATCCTCAGGATGTGAGGCTACACCCCAGGCTTAATTGTGCCTTAAATCCTGCCTCATGTTCAATTATTTATTCTTCCTTGAGGGACCTGATGAAATTATGGCCTTAGTTTAGAGTTGTATGAACGCTTAGCTGTTGGATTTCAGTACAAGAGTTTTTGTTTTGTTTTGTTTTTAATTTTTACCCTGAAATAATTATAGGTTCACAGGAAATTGCCCAAGAAAATGTAACCTCTCACATAAATTAACATTTGTAAAACCCACAGCACTTACCAGATTTCTCCAGCTTTATAGATTTGTGTGCAGTTTTAGCACCTGTAGATTTAGGTAACCACCACCACAATCAAGATACAGAACTGTTCCTTCACAGTTCATCTTTTTTTATATCTTTGATGTTACTTTTCTGGAACTGTGATGGTGATAGGACTTTCTTCCCCAAATTTGGAACTACTGGACTTGAGCATAGTCTGACTCCAATAAGTGGAAGTTTAACCAGAGGGGTGTGAAGCTCTGCACATCTCGGCTTCCAGTTCATTTCAGAAGGAGGCAGGGACTTAAAAGTCCAGAGACCAGAAATGGGACAAAAGTATAAGGTGGTATAATAATTAGAGGTTTCCTGATATTTACAGTCAGTAGGTATTTAGCTGTTAAATTGTAATTTTAGGTGGGAGTGTTGGAAGGATAGTGTCTAGATGACAAAAAGGAATTCTCATCCTCTGTTAGTTGGACCGTGTATTGTAGGGTAAATTAGTGAAGATCCAGCCCTGTGCCTGGCAGTGGAGCATGACAAGATTGGTTGATGGTATAGAGACTACGTCCTGTGGGGACCACTGGAAGAAACAGATTGTTAAGGCTGAAGAAGGTTAGCGATAGGAGAAGGGGGAGGAGGGGCACCACGGCCAAGTATTTAAATGACTCTTAAGTAGGTAAGAAATAGACATTGTTACGGTTCCAGAGGACAGACCTAGGAGCCAAGACTCAATATAACCCGACGAAATATAAGACATTTGTATTGTTCATTGGCTATCATGTAACTGTGCGCCAGGGGAGGCCGTGGGAGGACAGTGTGGTCGATGACCTCTGAGACCCTCTCATGGGATGCTGTGATTCACGTGTGAGGTGTTCTCTCTTTTTGCCAATTCTGCAGATTATTCAGATAAAGGAGTAGATCAACTGCAAAAAGTGATTGACACAATCAAAACCAACCCTGACGACAGAAGAATCATCCTGTGTGCTTGGAATCCAAAAGGTTGATTGCATCCCAGTCACCCTGCCATGTCTTAACTGTACCTCCTGCAGAGGCTGCCCGGCTGCCCCTGTGACCCTGGCCATGTCGCACGTGGTCCCATTTTCACCTTCAGAGGGTGAGGTTGGGCCCAGATGAAATTTGTATTTTATGGGCTTTAAATTGCCTATAAAATTACACATGAAAATTTTAACATTTTAAATTGAGGCAGATGGAATTTCAGATCACCTCCCCCTCACTATTATGAACATTTTAAACAATTATATTGTAAAACTAAACTCTACCAAGGTGTACTAAATACCCAGAGTGGAATATTTGCATTTATGATAGAGATTTTGAATACGGGAAGGTGTGCCTGAGTGGCCAATATCCTGTGGCCCCTGCAAATGAATTCATTCCTCCTATACTTGTGGTTTGGTGCCATGGTGGTAGCACAAGTAATTCATTTCAGCTCGGGTGGAAGAGCATGGCTTCAGTTGTCAGCATGCATCCATAGAAGTCTCACGTTGATGGACAGGTCTCTGTTGTCGACCGTATGCCATCCCTGGGGTTGGAACGGTCTGTGAGGGTCATGGGGGTCGCTGGCCCAGTGGCTCTTTCTCACCATCTCCGCTGTATGAGTTGGTTCTGTTTCGCTTTGCCTAGAGCTGTGTTCTTTAAAACCACTGCCCCTCCTGACTTTCCTCTGCCGTCTCCTCAGATGTCCCTCTCATGGCCCTACCCCCGTGCCATGCCCTTTGCCAGTTCTACGTGGTGAACGGTGAGCTGTCCTGCCAGCTGTACCAGAGGTCAGGAGACATGGGCCTGGGTGTGCCCTTTAACATCGCCAGCTACGCCCTGCTCACCTACATGATCGCACACATCACGGGCCTGAAGGTGGGCTCCTCTTGGGGAGGAACGGCTGTTGCCAGCCTAAAGCACTGAGCTCTTATTTTCAATGATTTTTTTTTTAATTAATTAATTAATTTTTGGCCGCATTGGGTCTGCGTTGCTGCGCGCGGGCTTTCTCTAGTTGTAGCGAGCGGGGACTACTCTTTGTTGCGGTGCGTGGGCTTCTCATTGTGGTGGCTTCTCTTTTTTTTTTTTTTTTCATTTATTTATTTTTGGCTGTGTTGGGTCCCCGCCGCTGCATGCAGGCCCTCTCCAGCCGCAGCGAGCGGGGGCCACTCCTCGTTGCAGTGCGCGGGCCTCTCACTGCGGTGGCCTCTCCTGCTGTGGAGCACGGGCTCTAGAGCGCAGGCTCAGCAGCCGTGGCACAGAGGCCCAGCTGCTCCGCGGCATGCGGGATCTTCCCAGACCAGGGCTCGAACCCGCGTCCCCCGCATTAGCAGGCGGACTCCCAACCACTGCGCCACGAGGGAAGCCCAGGTGGCTTCTCTTTTGCGGAGCGCGGGCTCTAGGCGCATGGGCTTCAGTAGTTGTGGCACGTGGGCTCAGTAGTTGTGGCTCACGGGCTCTAGAGCACAGGCTCAGTAGTTGTGGCACACGGGCTTAGTTGCTCCATAGCATGTGGGATCTTCCCAGGCCAGGGCTCAAACCTGTGTCCCCTGCATTGGCAGGCAGATTCTTAACCACTGTGCCACCAGGGAAGTCCCAAGCACTGAGCTCTTAGATCCTGTAACGTGGAAGAACTAATTGCAGAGAATTTCGTCTCCAATTAGTCTTTAAATGTGATAGACGTAAATGAGGAACTGGCTTACTCTGTAACCTCCTTGGAGCTTTCCCGTCCTTTTGCTCTGTATAAACTAACAGGATCGTATAGGTTATTTATTATAACTTTGATGAATCAACTTTTCTCAAAATTGACTCTGGTTAAATTCCTTGTGAAAAGCTTTGGGATGTCTGCATACTCTGTATCATGTGTTTCTACATGTGTTTTAAAGGAATTCAAACTAAAGAATTTACTGTTCTGCTTTCTCCCGTGGGGTTTAGCCAGGTGACTTTGTACACACTTTGGGAGATGCACACATTTACCTGAATCACATTGAACCGCTGAAAATTCAGGTAAGAAATGTATCTGTCACACTTTGGGGTTTGGTACCTTCTCTTGATAAAAGGTCGATATGGAAAACATCCCTCCTGTAATAAGTGTTCTCCTCGGTGCTCTGACAGAGATAAGAGGACCTGCTTCCAGGTTTGCGGGTGGTGGTGGGCAGGCAGGGACAAGGCAGACAGGCCTCAATGGCCACAGACACTTTACATGACACGTGCTGTGAGGTATTAAGTACCAGTACCAGTACCAGCCACAGACACTTTACATGACACGTGCTGTGAGGTATTAAGTACCAGTACCAGAGAGGAGAAGCCATCTTTGGACCAGAAGGTTTAGGACCTTCCCAGAGGTGGCATTTTAATTCATTGTTTTACTTGGAAGAGTGTTTAAATGCAAATATTTTCCCTTAGTTTTATGCTAACATACAGTATTTAGGTCTGAACTTTGAAAAGTCTGTGTTCACTTCCATAATTTACAGCAGCCAACAAAGGATTTGTTTTTTGGATGTTTTTTGTTGTTTTGTTAATTGAAGTATAGTTGATTTACAGTGTTGTATTAATTACTGTTGTACAGCAGACTCAGTTATACATGTATATACATTTTTTTCATATTCTTTTCCATTATGGTTTCACAGGATATTGAATATACTTCTCTGTACTATACAGTAGGACCTTGTTTATCCATTTATATATACTAGTTTGCATCTGCTAATCCTGAACTCCCACCCCTTCCCCACCTTGGCAGCCACCAGTCTATTCTCTCTGTTCGTGTTTCTGTTTCATAGATAGGTTCATTTCTGTCATATTTTAGATTTCACATGAGTGATATCTCATGGTATTTGCCTTTCCCTTTCTGACTTCACTTAGTATGATAATCTCCAGTTGCATCCATGTTGCTGCAAGTGGCATTATTTCATTCTTTTTTATGGCTGAGTAGTAGTCCATTGTATATATGTATTGCATCTTCTTTATCCATTCATCTGTCCATCGACATTTAGCTTGTTTCCATGTCTTGGCTATTGTGAATAGTGCTGCTGTGAACATAGAGGTGCATGTATCCTTGAATTACAGTTTTGTCTGGATATATGCCCAGGAGTGGGATTGCTGGATTATATGGTAATATTATTTTCCATTTTCTGAGGAACCTCCATATTTTCCACAGTGGCTGCACCAACTTACATTCCCACCAACAGTGTAGGAGGTTTCCCTTTTCTCCACACCCTCTCCAGCATTTGTTATTTGTAGACTTTTTAATGATGGCCACTCTAACTGGTGTGAGATAGTACTTCATTTTAGTTTTGATTTGCATTTCTGTAATAATCAGCGATGTTGAGCATCTTTTCATGTGCCTATTGGCTATCTGTGTTTCTTCTGTGGAGAAATGTCTTTTGGTGTTGTTTATGGTTTCCTTTGCTATGCAAAAGCTTGTAGTTAGTTTAGGTCCCATTTGTTTATTTTTGTTTTTATTTCCATTGCTTTGGGAGACTGACCTAAGAACATTGATACAATTTATGTCAGAATATTTTACCTATGTTCTCTTTTAGGCGTTTTATGGTGTCATGTCTTATGTATTTCCAACAAAGGATGATTTAAGATGGCAATAAAAATATGAGTGTGCTTAATGAACCTCAAGGAAAAAAATTCAAACCAAAAACCTTTAGCCCCTTATGGATTAGGTCTGGGTTTGGCAAGTCTTTGAGGAGCTTGGCTGCTGTGATTAGAGGGTGACCCAGGGCTCATCCAAATGCTCCTCTCTGGCAGTCTGCTCCAGTCATGCTGGACGGAATACTATGTGGTCGTGACCTGTGTCCATGTCCTCATTGCTGCTGTCTGTTCATCCCAGGAGTCCTGGCTTGCATCCCTTTCTGTTGTCAACACGTGTCATCTTCTTTGCCCTTTCTGCCAGGGACAGTTGGGCTAGGGTTCAAGGGACTCAAGTAACCATTCTGTAGCTACTTTTTATTAAAGTAGAAGACTAGGCCCTGTCTTTAACAAATTTACCAAGAGCAGTCGATTATAAGAACTTAAACCTGGTGAGCCACCAAGGCTCCTGACACCATGTGATTCTACTGAACACCCTTCACTCTCCACGTGGGTGAAAGAATTGGTCAGCAGCTTTGAATAACCAGGGACAAGGTATCTGTAGTATTCCACCCCTGAAAAATAATATTGATACTTTATTGGTAAAATACTGTTGTTTCATGAAGGGACACAGGGAGCAAAATTAAAGCAGGTTGTATGGATCTGGCAAAATAATGGCCTTATGTTGTTTTTAGCTTCAGCGAGAACCAAGGCCTTTCCCCAAGCTCAAAATACTTCGAAAAGTTGAGAAAATTGATGACTTCAAGGCTGAAGACTTTCAGATTGAAGGCTACAATCCTCACCCGACCATTAAAATGGAAATGGCTGTTTAGAGTGCTTTTGAAGGAGTTGTTTGAAGGATATTTACAGGTGAAAGTTCATTTTGCTCTAAAGGAGAAGGAACTAGGTCAAAACCTGTTGGTGATCTATCAGTTATTATTCATTAACTTTTAAGGATGTTGCCACTGGCAAATAGAACTGTGCTGGTTCTCTTAGTAATAAAAGACCTGGAGTTAGGGTAACTCACTGAGGATGTATGTAAATGTAGAGATTGTGAATACAGACAGGAAGGAGAAAATATATATACTCTTAATTCAAACTTTGTTTTTATGAAAATGGTCAGTGAATTTCAAGAATTATGTATAACTATTGCCCAAATTGGAGCAAGCTGGATAACACCATCAGTCATAATGCCTAGTGTGGTTATGAACATATTTGTTTTATATCTTGCTGTAATGTTCTGCATTCATGTTTTGTTTTTTAATTCCATGTTGCCATTTATCTGCTCAGTTCCTGCCTAAAACAGATTTAACTGAACCCTCCTAAACAAACATACCTGTGCTGTGTTCTCTTTTGGATGCTGCTTAGATGGGTAAGGTATATTTTAGAAATGCTGACTAAGCTGTATTTCACCCTATTTTTCTATGATTCATCTAATTCTAGCTGCATTTTATCATTAAAATACAATGATTATTTGGGATAAAGGCTTTAAGGGTTATAAAAATAGTCTATGAAATATCCCTTTACCCTCATTAGCTTCAGCATGGTGAATTCTCTAATAACAGTGCTTAGACTGAGCAAGAGAAAGATGCTAAACCACCTCAGGGCTGATCAGTGAATGTTTTTACCTTTGCTGCATATCAGATACCTCATAGTGCTGCACGACTGTTTTATTATGCTAATTTATGACAAGTGTGTTTTTTAAAAAGATTAAGGAATTATTCCAACATGCTGCTTATTTTCAAAGTTTAATGTCTAGATACCAGCACTTGATAGAAATTTTAACATTTTCCTGGACTTTGAGACAGTTGGATCTACTTTTGTTTAAAGATTACATAGGAGAATGTTTTTTGCTGAAAGAATCAAGTAATGATGACTAAGCTGATGCCTGAGGTTAGTATGACTTTCAGCTGAACTTGTTCTGATTGGTAGGATGAATTTTTTTTTTCTATTTTTGTAAAACCATACCCAAGAAATTTTAAGCCTTTTCACTTAAAGCAAAAGCTGTTAAGCATTCAGCTCTAATTCCCTTGAGCAGCAAGGAGCTTCTCCCAAACTTCACCATCTGGATACTGGTGTTTCTTTACAGACTCCTCCTTCATTTCTGTTGAATAACCAGCATCCTATCAAAGACAAAAAATGGAATCATGTTAATAACCACCTAGAACAAAAGTCATTTATTTTACTTATTTCTGCTGTTCCTAGAAATGCTTTTAAATCTAAGTCAGAGGCAACTGAATTAATGTTTTAAAAATAAGTTTGCAGGTTGTTTGAAATGGGGGAGAGGGACGTCCTTTATTGGCTGCTTCTCAGGATTAGTGAACTATTTATACCCTTTGATAGTTCAACCTCTGTTGGTGAAAATGAGCCCCGATCTCTTGAATAGACGGATAAATGGCGCAGACAACACAACTGCAGTCAAAACCTTTCACTAACTTGCTAGATGGTACCGGGGTTTTTTTTTTAGTTTTGTTTTGTTTGGGGCAGGAAGGACCCAAGGAGTGCATGTTTTCAGGTCCAGCTGGTGAGGAAAGGCTGGCGTGAGAGAAGCCTTGTCGGGGGCATCCTGACCTTCAGGTCTGGGGAATTTGACTAAAGAGCGATATGTTTCTAGATATTGAAAACAGACTTGAAGGAGACAAAGCTTTGTGCTCTGGGGTCTAGCTCCTGAGAAGAGTAGGGCAGGGCTGGCAGTGCCTCCTCGGGGATGGGGGTGGGGCCTCCCTGGCCAAACTCACCTTAGGAGGCATGTAGGAAGCCTTCTTGATTATCACGGGGTACTTGAAGTGCTCGTGCAGGTGGTCGACGTATTCACACATCCTGGGAGGAAGGAATCGGGTTGGGGTAAAAATGCCTTCAGTTAGATAGTTCATGTGGTGCTGTTAGGGCAAAGGGGCGAGCACCACTAAGAAAGGATGGACTCTGCCAAGGCCTGGCTGATACCATGTATTTCTATGTAAGTCCCTCAGCCTCTGGACTTCAGGTTCTTCTCTGTAAGGTAAAGCAGTATGGGGGATTGGATGAAATGAACTGTGAAGTATCTTTTAACTTAAGGTTTTGGGAACCAAAAGGCATCAATTTAGACTTAGACGTATCTGGGATTTGGGTGCCTCTAGCCAAAAGGTGAACAGATTAAAGTCACCAAATGAGGTCCCTTCCAGCTACACAAATGATTTAGAAGAGCACAGGTTTTAGGATCAGACCAATCTGTTCAAATTTGGTGTCAGCCACTGTCTAGTTTTGTGACTTGGGGCAAGTGACCTAACTCTATTGCCTTACTTCAGCCATTGGTTAATGAACAGCTGAGATGAGCAGGCCATGTGTCCAGTGCTGGGGACACAAAGGAACTGGTAAGAGAGGGCCTTGTGGTTTCAATGGCCGTAGATACCAAGTTGTTGACTATAATATGTACTGTGTATAATCTATAAAGAACAGGCTACAGATGAAGAACTGGCCCCTTGGGAGAGGACAGTGGGCCTTGAAGAATGAATAGGGAAGCGGTGCTCCACACACAGGGTTACAAAGCAGGTGACAGCACACGGCATCTCTGGTGGCTGTCCCTCCTGCATGGTGGCATTCCCAAACAGTGAGGTCTGCTTTCAGGGGGTGGCATGAGGTTCTCACCCACTCATGGGCGGGCATAGTGCCCAGTGGGTCAGAGCTGACCCTCTTTTGTATTCCTCAAAACTTTGCAGGACCTGTCAAGGTTGGTTGGAGCCCCTCCCTTAGTCCTGCTTTAAGGAACTGAAATGAGGGGGCAAAAGCAGAATAACCTAGGAGTGTTCGTTTTTCTAGTTTAAAATATCTCATGTTTAAAATACCCAGCTGCAGAAAGAACCATTACTTTATAGTTGAAGTCCCCGTAGACCCTCACAGGTCCCACTTCTCAATGCTGAACTTGATGTTCACCTTTCCCGTGCATGTCCTCATGCTTTCACTGTATACTCCTAGTGATCTTTCTGCACTATTGCATTTAATTCTTGGAGGAGAGAAAGGCATAATAAAGTTGTATGTCTGCAGGTGACTGGAAGGAGACTGTCCTAATTTAAAGCTCACCTGGCACATGCTGAGAAATAAGACGGAACTAAAAGATGCAGCCAGATCCTGAAGACTCCAGTGTTGGGAAGAAATTGGACAGAAGCAGAGAGTATACATATGAAAGCGGGGCTTTAGAAAATCAGAAACAGGAGCTGTTTCTGGTTTCCATTTGGTTGCAGACTCTCCCCATCCCCCTTATGTACCTAGAAAACAGTAAGTCAGCTACCAGGAAACCACCCTCTAGAAGAAAAAAGACTATTCAGTAGTGGGGCTCAAGCTGCCTTTGAGTTATGGGATGTGCCAGTGGCCAGGGGTCTGGCCTGGAGTGAGAGACAGTACTGAAGTTAATGCCACATCACTGACCTGTCTTTGAGGCTTGCAGAGACTGATATGAAGTCAAATATAATCAGGTGCTGCACCAGTTCACAGAGGCCAACTCCACCAGCATGCGGGCACACAGGAACTAAAAGTGAAGACAGATTTCCACTGAGTGCTAAGTAGGGCAGCGAGGGAGAAGTGAAGGAGAACCTGTGGCTTTTCTTGTTGCCTGCAGGTGATTAAATCGTTAATAGTTAGGAATGAAAATCATCAAAGATTCCCTGATTAAGCCTAACTGAGAGTTAGAAAAAAGTCAAAATGGGAAACTCCAGAGGGAACCAGGCAGGGAAATGGTGTTTGGTCCGCGACCCCGCGGTGCCCTTACTGTCAAACTTTTTGGCCATCAGCAGCACTGAGAGGTTCTCATTTACACTCCCCAGCCTGCAGCTGTCGATCTGGAGAAACTGCAGGGCTTTTGCCTGTAGGAGTTGCTTAAATATCACTCTATTGTGGCACTGGAAATAGAATTAAAATACACCAACAGAAGAGTCAGCCTCAGCCTTCAGGATCTGTATACCTGGCACTGCCCCCATTCCAAGTCTCTCATTGGTGGCCTCCTGGAAGCCCAGACTGTATTCATTTTTTGTTCTCACTTGGCATGAGGTGAGCCCTGACAAGCCAGGCAGGGACCTTCTGATCACTTTGTTACAGATTTGCTGGCGGAACCACGTGTGTGTCATGTAAAAGTCACACCACTCACCATCTATCAGTGCATAACCGCCACCTCTAAGTGGGAGATAAAGCATCAGGATGAAATAAGGGGATGGCGATGAGCAGGTGGCACGGGCGACAAAACAGAAGCGTGGCAGAACGGCACTGCTCCTTTTGCTGGGAAAGCCGAGAAGCTGTTCCCTCACAGAGCTCTACTCGTGGGCCGCCTGCCGCGGGCTTTGGCAGGCACTTGTGCTTCGTTTATAAGCACAAAAAGGGAACGCAATCATGTTTACCCAGTTTGGAAGCTGGCTTTCTTAAAACCACATGGTGCACATTAGGCCCCTGCAGCTTTAAATTGCTGCCTTGTAAATTCCGAGGAGCTACTTTGAAAAAGATAAATGACCTTAGTCATAGGAATTGTAGAAGAACATGCAAACTCGACTATATATATGTCTTACTCCAGACTATGAAGTGGTCTAAGGTGACCCAATTTCTAAGATGAAGAAAATCTCCCAACTCAGAACAACAACACAGGTGATGGAGCCTAGCGTATGCCAGTGTCCCCAGTCGGTGGCCAGTGTGTGCTGACCCTGAGGAGACATCTCTTACCTGTTCTCCGGTGGCAACGCCAATTCCCAGGGGGACCAGTGCCTGTAAAATATAAGGCAACCTGATGTTATTTTCCTAAGTTTTTGAACTGAGACTCCTAATGTTTAAAAATATTTAGAGCTGTTCGGCTATTTAGAGCTGAAGAAGGAAACAGCCCTGCCGTCAAGCCGTGTGAAGTTTAAGGAGCCACAGAAAGTGGTAGAGCGGGTGGGGGAGGTACACTGGGCCATCTCTGTCTGACACCAGCACGTGTTCCATCCCACAACCAGTACCTCCCTGATTTCTCACCCATCTGGCAGCCTTTGGTTTAAATAGGGCTGCTCATGGAGCTCGCTCTGTCAGAGGATGCAAAAATATAGGGCTCCCAGAAGTTACACTTTCTCCTATGAGTGACCCACCTGGCGCTCTGGCTTATAGATCTGTGCTGTGAACCCGGCTAATGGGAGACTCCCTGAGAGACAGGATATTTCTCACATATTCTTACATATGAAAGGGAGAGAAGCCGGCCCAAATTCAGGTGAGTTTGCCCAGGAAGCGCCCTGGTTAAAGGGCTCTGTGGAAACGGATGGGCAGCCTTCTCATGGGGAGGCCTGAACTTGACATTAGCTAAGCAAACCTTTGCTTGTGAATCAGCCAGAGGAATCTACACTTTGTTTCAATCTGGGTGAGTAAAATATTTGAGTATCAGTCAGATTTCTGTATTTACAAAGTATGGGAATCAGGTCTGTTAACCTTTGGATTGCTGGTAGCCTTTCAACTGGTAGCAATTTAGTTTCTCTAAAATAAATAGAACTGTGAAAGGGAATAAGCCCAGCAATCTTAGGATCTGTGACCACCACTCTAGCAGCAGCAGCAGGTTTTTTACCTTGGAAATGGTGGCATGCCCCAGAATGTCATCAGGGGAGGTGGGCTCCTCAATCCACAGGGGCTTGAACTCCGCCAGCTTCGCCATCCACTCCACGGCCTCAGGCACATCCCAGCGCTGGTTGGCATCCATCATCTGAAAGGAGGGAGAGACCCTTCATGGGGAGGTGTGCCCGCTGCTGACCTTGCTGCAGGCTGTGGCTCCCAGGGAGGAAACGCTGTCACTTGGTGCCCCTGACTGCTGGGGCCCAGCACACACCCATAACAAAGGGAGCCCAAGAGCAGCCACCAAGACGAACTCTGGCTCCAGATACTGTCTCAGGAGATGCAAGCTGTTCAGGGAGCCACTGTGAGGTCCAGAAGTGCTTGCTGGCCCTGGAGCTCCAGCCTGATCTACATTTAGAAACCACCCAAATACATTTGTCTTGCAGGGTTCATCATTTGTAGGAACTGTTTTATCACATTCTGAATCATGCACAGTTAATACCGAGTTTGTTCAATAGTCACTTATTGGCTATTACCTACTATGTGTTTGGCACAATAATAAACCCAAGCTCTACCATTAATTAGGCATCTACTCTACTAGGCATTTAATGGATTTTGTTCCATTTAATATTTATAATAACTCTATGAGGCAGTTCACATTAACCCATCTTACAGACAAGAAAACATAAGCAGAGAAGTAACTTGCTCAAGGACGATAAGTAAATGGCGAGTTCAAATCCAGGCCTCTCACTCTAAGGCCTGGGCCCTCTGTGTGCAGTGAGACTGCCAGGAAGCCAGGGTGTGCAGAGACAAGAAAGGGCCCCTCCATCCCCGATATCATCACACTTGGAGAAGCCAGACACAGAGATGGAATTCTTTAGTAGAATGTGCTGAGTGGCAAGAGGTCCCTTGTGGGACTCTGTGGGAACCAGAGGATAGTGCGCCCAGAATCTATTCCTGTCATAAATTATTTAGATGAGCATGACCTCACAAGACAAAAGTAACATTAATTCATGTATAAATAGTGGGACTTTTGATCTTAGGTCCAGGACTCAAGCTTCTATTTTAATATATGAAACATGCCTCCAAAAAAGATATAAAAACATCTTATTGTGACTATTTTATGAAAATATTTTACACATAGGAAGAAATGTTTTATAAAAATAGGTAGGAATGACTGATATTTAACATTTATCTCGGCAAAAGTTCCAGCATTTCTTAAGCAATGGCTCCCTGAGACCCACCTACCTGAAGGTGGGTTGGCGGATTTAAGAAGAGGGGGGGTTGAATGGTTGACACACCTGGGGCGCCAATGGGAGACCTGTTTGCTCAGGCGCATCTGTCCTAGCACAAAGGAACAATCCCTAAACCTGATCTTACTTAGTTCCGCAGAATAAAAAACTATCAATCAGCCCCCTCAGTTTTTTGTTTTTTTAAACAATTCGCCTACTCCAAGAGCTCAAAGCTGTACTTCTGACATACGGTGTTAAAGTTCCCAATGTTCTTTAATCCTTGCTTGAAACAAGTTGTATTTTGGCCCTGGACAAGGCTTCTCACATACAGCTGCTTACTTCTCAGTGGCAGGGAGGTTACTTACCAGCGTCTTCTCAGGGCCGATCATGTTTCTGATGAGTCGGCATCTACGGATGTCATCCTGGAGATCAGCACCAACTTTTACCTTAAACCTATAAAGTAAGTTTGGTCTCATAATTTAGATCTGTCCCCTGACTTGGCAAAGACACGTGGCTTTTCTGCAGAAGTAACTGTTTCTGTCAATAATTCACAGGTCACATTTTCTAGTAAACTCTTGCCCTTTCCCAATCAATCTTCAGACAAGCCACTCAAAAATAACCCTGTAAGTGTATCTTCTTACTCAGTATCGGGGCAGTAACTCTAAATTACCTGCTGTCCTGAAGTCCAGCAATGGACAGAGCAGCTAGATCTTTAATAACATTAACTGAGTTTTTTGCTGTGCCATGAAGAAGAGTTAAGAACGGAAAAGGCATAGTCAGACTTGGCGGGTGAGCTGGCATCCTCTGCCTCACTCACCAGCCTCTCTGTCCTACACACGGACATCAGGCTGCCGCTTTGGAGCCAGGATGGCCCAAGGTCCTCCTCTCCACAACGCCCACCCGCTGTGCTAACAAAAAAGCCCCTCTCACAGCCTGTGCTGTTCTCTCCCCTGTGCTCAACACCAAACACACTAAAGATGACCTTTCTATCCTGGGTGGAAGCCTTAGCTTCTGGATGCTGGGCTTCCCATGCTCAGGGACCTAGGAATCTCTCCTCGGCCTTCTCTGACTCCTAGCGGTGTCTGCTCCAGCCTTTCCTGGGCACATGGAGGGAGGGAAGGTGCCAGCACTCACTGAGCACCTGCTACCAATCCTGGCTGTGCTGGTCCTTTTCAGAGACAGCAACCTTGAAAACCATGAGATATTATGATTCCCATTTTATAGAGAGAAAATGAGGTTCAGAGAGGTTGAACAATTTGCCCATGGTCACACAGCAGGCAGGCACTGCAGGAGATGAAAGGAAAAGGCATGATGTTGATTCCAAATCCACCACATCCCAAGCCTCTCCACTGCTTCATGCTGCCTCCATCAAGTTCTCAGTCCCCAACCCTTTACTTAGCTGAGGATTCAACCATAACTCAGTGCCTCTCACAGTTCAGTGGGTACGCAGATCACCCAGGGATCTTGTTAGAATGCAGATTCTGATGCAGCAGGTCTGGGGTGAGGCCCAAGATTCTGCACTTGTTTTTTAAAGTTGATGGGAGATCTTGTTTTTGGTCCTTACTTATTAAGCAACCTATACAAATGGTTTTCTAAATCTACCGCGAGCAGCAGGGCACGCTAGTGCTGCTGCTCCACAGACCACACCTGGAGCGACAGGAGGCGGGTGGCCAGACTGTCGCGCAGAGAGCCTGGTGACGGCTCACAGGCACAATGTCCACCTTGAGCCGCATGGATGGGCTCAGTGACCAGATCAAAAGGTGATGGTCCCTGTGTCCTGCACAGCTTTGGGATTCGGGGCCACTGCCCACCGTAGTTTACCCCAAGGAAACCCCAGGATGCCCAGGGGTCCATAACCATGAGGGAGAAGGAGAAGAGAAGGCAGAGGCTTGGTCTGGAGAGGAGGTGGCCTGGGGAAGAGGGGGGGCCAGACTCTTGGGAGAAGAACTCCGAAGATAATTATTGCGACCAGTGGCTGGAAGTTATAGGGAAGCAAAGGGTCTGCTACATTGAAGCTCTTCCAACACTCAGAGCCTTCCAACAACGCACAAGCTCGCTGCCTCTGGAGGTTTTCACATAGAAGCTGAATCAACGCTTGTTACTATAGTAAAGAGTAGATTTCTAGATCGGGGCTGGAAATCAATTATCTTTTTCAACTCTGATGTTCTAGGATTCTAACTAGACTCATAGCTCGTCTTTGGAGAAAGAGCTTCAGCTGAAATTTCCCTGGTGTGTCCTTACACACCAGACTGCCCCGGGCGAATCCTGGCCTCCTTGGTACTTTTGGATCCTGGCTCCTCTCCACCGACCAGCCTCTCTCGCTAACTGGAGAGTCAAGTTCACCCAAATAAGTTACCTGGTCCAGCCGTCCTCCAGCGCCTTGCTGCAGAGCTGTGGGGAGAGGAGCAGAGCCATCACCACACACACACTCCTAGATCTAAGCAGCACCTTGGCCATCTCTGATTTGGCTTCACAAATGCTACAGCTGTACCATGAACCAGAAGAACCACCATGTGTTGAAATTCAGAGCAGAAACAGCTTAGCCAACAGAGCATGACCGCTTGGTGACTTTCTTTCCTCATCTCTATGGGAACCATTTCATTAATGGTCACAACATTCCTGGTTGGGGAATGGAGCATTTCTGTCCCTCTTTTTAAAGCCAGGATGTTCTGTGGTATCCACAGGAAGAGTGGATAAAAGAGTAACGAACAGAAGCTAGTCTCCCCTCTCTCTCGCTCTCAGCGGCAGGTGAGCACAGGGTGATGGGAAAGGGCAGTAAAGCAGGCAGGCGCTGACCACCCACCAGGTGCCACCATGTACTGCGAGCATCACACCACGGCAGCATTCATCGGAATCCTCAACCCCCCTCCACCCCGGACAGCTATTATTTCCCCACTTCGCAGTGAGGAAACTGAGGCAGAGCACGGTTAGGGCTCACATTGCACCATGTTATGCTGCTGCCCCTGCCCGGGAATCATCTTCCCCCTCCAGGGTCGAGGTGGGGCTCACCAGCTCACGGGCCCAGCGTCCACAACGGAAACGGCTTTCCTTTTGCTCACGTCCAAGGACCTCCAGGGCAAGGCCTGGGATCCTTAACGATTCAGAAAGGCTAAGAGGAAAACATGACGTCCCTCCAGAAAGCCTGTCTAGAAAACCAGGTTCAAGCGCCCACCTGCTTCAGCGTGGTGTCCGAGTAGCCCAGCCAGGCGCACGACGTGGTGTAGGCGGGGTAGCCGTGCGCCAGCATTTGTTCTTCTGTGGAAACACAACGCTCGTCAACATTTTGTGTTTGCGGGACCTTCAGCTTTAGACTTGCCCGTGGCTAAGGCGCTGCCCATGGAGAATCCAGCTGTTCTCCTGCCCGCCCTGCACAGGCACCTGGAGGCGGTGCAGATCCCAAGGATGTCACACCCAGGTCCCGGGATACCCTCTGGGACACCCTGCTGGCCAAGGCCTTGCCCGTGGCGTGTGGTGTGACCCTAAAAACAGCCTTGCTCCCAGCAGTGGCCGAAGTGAACTCTGACCTAAGAGGTCACAGCAGGAGGCCGCTGCATCTAGACTCAACCGTCTGTCCGTGGGCCTGCTGCAGGGGGATGATGCGAACCCCTGGACACTCAAGGACGGGGACACTCAGAAGTGCACAATGATAGCAAAAATAATGAAGAGAATTTCCTCACAACCCACCTCGCTCTTTTTTCCCAACTTGACCTTTCTGCAGGATTTCTGGAAAAAATAAAAAGCATTATCACTCTTTTAGACAACAAAGCACTCGGCCCTGTTGCTTCCATATAAGAATGGACCAGAAAGCTCCCAGCTCCTGGGGATGACTCACCATAGGCTTCCTCCTCTGTCAGGACGTCAGTGATGTACCTAAAATCTAGGCAGGATACCAGCTTCCTGGGGTCCTGGCAGCAAGACAGCAGGTAGGAAAGGCCCACATCAATTCACAAGTGGATTATGTTTCTAAGAATCTGCTGGACATGGGCTTATTCTGACCGGGAAAGGACCTTTGGGTCCCCTTCTCCTCCCTCCCCGAAGTCGGGGCTCTGGCCTCACTGGGGAGGCCCACATTCTAGGCTGGGTCTCTGGCGAGACCTCCCCACCCCAATCTAAGTCAGTCAGTTTGGAAGCAGGTTGTACTGTGACCAATAGTACTCCGCTGTAACCCTTAAATATCATAAAAGCTCTCAATGCCGAGATTCTGCTTCTTTTAAGACCACTGGCATTGAAACAGAACAGGATCCAAAAGAATGAAAAGTCCACAGGTGGGATTTCAGGCACTTTCCTAGTGGCCCCAAATCATTCAGTTCTGGGGGCCACCTCCAACACCCCTCTGAGAGGCCAACCTTGAGCCTGCAGGTGGCTCAAGAGGTCCACGTCCTTCCCCTTCAGATGGTGCCCCCATGCCACCCACAACCATGTCAGAGAGATGATGTTACAGCCTCTCATTTTCACTTTCCTCCAGAGAAGAGACAACGTCTGCCAGCCCAACAGTCTTCAAAGGCCATGGTTCTTTGTTTTTTCTTTTTTCTTTTTTTTTTTTTAAGTAAATTTATTTATTTATTTTATTTTTGGCTGCGTTGGGTCTTCATTGCTGCACGCGGGCTTTCTCTACCTGCGGCGAGTGGGGGCTACTCTTCGTTGCGGTGCGCAGGCTTCTCATTGCGGTGGTTTCTCTTGTTGCAGAGAACAGGCTCTAGGGCACACGGGCTCAGTAGTTGTGGCTCGTGGGCTCCAGAGTGCAGGCTCAGTAGTTGTGGCACACAGGCTTAGTTACTCTGCGGCATGTGGGATCTTCCTGGACTAGGGCTCGAACCCGTGTCCCCTGTACTGGCATGCGGATTCTTAACCATTGCACCACCAGGGAAGTCCCAGGACCTTTGTCTGTTAACCACCAGATTTTCAGCAACCATCTAAGGCATCACCCCAAGCAAGATGATGCTCAGAGAGGTTAAGCAGCATGCTCAAGGTCACATAGCCAGGAAGTGGTGGAGTCCAGATTCAAAGCCAGGTTTGCCTGGGTCTGAAGTTCACTCCCCTTAACCTGCCCAGAGTTTTTTCCTCCTTGGCAGCCAGGTGCTCATCCCTGATATCAATAGGTCAAGGAGAAAGGAAACGGCAGGGGCACATCTTTAGAATTCACTGTGGGCTCCTTGCTCAAGAGTCTGATCTGCCATTTGCTCTTGGAGTCAAAGTGACCAGATAATATTTTAATAATAACATCTTGCTCGTCAGAGTTTGTAAAGCACTTTTCTCAATTGGTCTTTCAACCAATTCTATGGAGTTTCTAGAGAAGTTATGATTATCCCCTTTTCACAGTTAGGAAACAGAAACTCAAGAATTTGTGTTACATGTGGAAGCAAGTGCCACAGTGGGGGAGGTGGGACCATCGGACCTCCCTGCCTGCGTGAGCACAGCTCTTTGTTACTTCAAATACCAGAAAAAGAATATTAGACTTGGGACTTCCCTGGTGGTCCAGTGGTATAGAATCCATCCTGCAATGCAGGGGACGTGGGTTTAATCCCTAGTTGGGGAACTAAGATCCCACATGCTGCGGGGCAACTAAGCCCGTGTGCCACAACTACTGAGCCCACGCACTCTGGAGCCCACGAGCCACAACTAGAGAGAAGCCCGCACGCCACAACTGGAGAGAGAAAAGACCCACACGCCACAACTAGAGAGAAGCCCACACGCCGCAACGAAGAGCCCGCACACGGCAAAGAAAGATCCCGTGTGCCACAACTAAAGACCCGACGCAGCCAAAAAAAAAAAAAGAATATTAGACTTTACTGGGTTTTGTTTGATCAGCACTGTAGTGATTGATCCAGAGGCAGTGCTGAATGTATTTACTGATTATCAAAAGGCAAGTAATCCATGAAATCCATTTCATTTACAGAAACAATAAGAATATTAAAGAATTTACTTACCATGTCAACAAGTAACTTCCACAGAGGCTTGAAGAAAAGAAAAGATTTGTAAAATGTGTGAAGTACCCAAAACGTGTTAAGTACCCACTTGTTTTCTGACAGTAAATGCACTAGTGGCGAATTCCCACTATCAGACTAACACCTGCCTCCCAGCCCCTCGCCTCTGCCACCCCTTCTTGCTCAGCCCTTTCTAACCTACTCCAACAACAACCTGACTGTGGCCAGTACCTCTCAGCGGAGACGAATAATCGAACAATTCTCCATATGTCACTTGGGAGCCTGCTGTGCGTTTGCCTTTGCTCGTAGAGGAAGTGTTTGTGCTGCAGGGTCACAGAGGTGCTGCCTGGAGGATTACCTTTCCCTCCTGCTTGGCCCACAGGTCCCACACGGCATTGAGAACGGCCGATGTGGCCAGATGCACCACACCCTTCTCGGGACCGATCTGGTTAGGAAGCAAAACACACCAGCACTTCTTAGAAAAGAAAAAGATATTTAGGTCTTCTAGCCAGGGACATGTTTCATGAATTAAAAGGCAGCGATGGAAACTCACTTAGAGGGTAAGCTATTTTTCAATAGTTTCTAACCTATAGAAGATTTGCAAGAATAGTACAAAGAACTCCTATATATTTCTCTGTCTCTCTCTTTGTATATACATATAAACACATATGTACAGAAAAATAAAATATATAATATAAACTTATTTTACTGAGTAATTTGAGAGTAAGTTGCAAATATCATGCCCCTTTAACCCTAAATACTTCAGAATGTAGCTCCTAAATACAAGGACATTCTCTTACATGACCATAGAACAAGGATCAAATTCAGGGAATATAACATTGATAGAATACTATTACCTACAAAGACAGTCCATAATCAAATTTCACCAACTATCCCAATAATGTACTTTCTTGTATTCACATATTAGATTTAGCTGACATTTCACTTTAGTCTCTCTTTATCTGGAGCAAATTTTCTTCTTTTTAAAAATGATATCAATATTCTCAAAGAGTACAGGCCAGTTGACTTACACAATGTTCCTCCATCTGGGTTGGTCTGCAGCCCCATCATGATTAGATTGCAACGTTGCCACCACATTTTTTTGTTAGGGCTATTATCTTTTAGCACTTGGGTAAGGCAATATCCTTTAGGCTTCCCCACTGTGTGGTTACCATTTCCCTTTCTAAGTAAGGAGATTAATATTGCCCCCAAGTTTTAGCATCCATTGGTGATTCTTGCCTCAGTCAATTACAGGTATGGTTGTAATATGGTGGTTTTCTAATGTTACCATTCCTGTTATATTAGTGTGTATTCGATTGTAATGACAAAGTTTCCCTTGTTGGTTGGTTGTTTGCTATCTGAACAGACTCATGGAGTCTTAGGTTATTCAGTGACTTGTACACATCACCACATTTCTCTTGATGCTTGAATTATCCCAGATTCGACCAGTGGGAACTCCTTCGAGGGGATGCTTTAAAAGCAAGTTTCACTTGGTTGGCAGAAGTTAAGAATGAAATTCGAGGCAATGTGGACAATATGCCTTTCTCTGTGCATGGACAGGAGACTGAGCACTTAGGAAAAGACAGAGCTGATGTCGGGAGACATCGGCAGGGTCTCTGCTGCTAGACTGACCTTACTGTGATAAAATCCTCTCTCTAGAACCTCATTTTCTTCATGCTTTGAACTTAGGGTTCAAATATAGCCCTATACACATAAAGGTGCTCTGGTCTTTCTCTTCTTAACCTTTGTTCTTCTCTTATGTTTGTCCTTAATAAGTGCCTCCCACAACTTCAATTCTACTCACATTATGTCTCCCTTAAAATGGTTGCCCACGGGCTTCCCTGGTGGCGCCATGGTTGAGAGTTCACCTGCCGATGCAGGGGACACGGGTTCGTGTCCTGGTCCGGGAAGATCCCACATGCCGCGGAGCAGCTGGGCCCGTGAGCCATGGCCACTGAGCCTGCGCGTCCGGAGCCTGTGCTCCACAACGGGAGAGGCCACAACAGTGAGAGGCCCGCGTACCACAAAAAAAAAAAAAAAAAAGTTGCCCATTCAGCACTTTATCCTCTAGAGAGTCTAGACCACTTCTCCCCATCCAGGGAACAGAGATGAGGTCCATAAGGGCAGAGATAGCTCTCAGGACCCAAGTATGTCCAGATTCAAGTCTTACAGAAAGGAACAGATTACCTCAAAATACTGATTGTCCAAATGGTTCAAGCCCTAATTTATCTGAATAAAATGTTTTACCTTAAAATTGTAAACCTGTCTCTATTTTCACAAATGCTGCAATCAAAGGACATGAGACCTGAGTTATTTATAGAAGTGTTTTACAAAACAGGTGCCTTACCCATCTGAGCTGGCTGTCGCTCGTGAGCTGTCTGTAGAAGCCTCTGAAATTACCAACAATGTCCCTGAGGTCCTTGTTAAGCAGGTGGGGGGCCAGGGCATTCACAGCACAGACAACTATTAAAGGAGATTTAATTCTTGTTTAGTTTTGGTGTAAATAAATTAAGACACGCAAGCACCACAAACAATCTAATGTGGGCATTAATGAAAATAATTTTAAATACAAAAGGTACATGCCTTTAAAAATTGCCCCAAATATGTCTTCTATGGTTGTCATAACTAACAGCACACAATAGAACGACTGTTAATCTATATACTGAGCTTAATTTCTGAAAAGAGCAAACCCATTTTGATTGACAGAGCCATAGATCTGAAAGTTTAAATCATGTTCCCAAATCATTTTCCTGTTCACTTTGTAAAGTGTCCATATGTCAGCTTCAAAACCAAACCTTGCTAATTCATTGTTCCTAAGGAATAAGACTCTGACTTATAGAATTTTTTAAAAAAATGCCTTTTCATCATTCTCAAGTATAGAAAGTATCTTGAATTCACAGCATAACTCTATTAAAAATGAAATGAATTTGCAAATGGCTTAATACTTACATGTAAAATGTTAAACTACATGAAAACACTTTTCATAAACATTAAATTTCTTACCATTGACTTGTGATAGACTACATTTTTCATAACTAATTTCAAAGTTAATCTTCATTTGGGTCAGCATTACCATCAATTACTTATTTTTGGTGTTCTACTTAAAAAAGACTTTATTGTGTTATTTCAGATGAACAAGTAAAGTAACAAACTGTATGGGAAAGATCCTTCTATCCTTTGCTCAGTCTATAAAACACTCAGTCTATGTGTAAAAAAAGGCCAAAATAATCAAACCAAGTCATCAACTTAGCCCTAAAGCAATGAATTTCTTATAAAAAATTTTGATCGACTTTTGTTTGGTATAGCCACTGCTTCAATATTAAAATTCTCACATCATTTCACAGGATAGTTGTAGAGGCACAGTTTTACTATCAGTCAGATCTTAGGAGAAAGATGTTTTGAAAGTATTTAAAACATGTTCTTAGGATCTGCTTGGTCTCTGTGTGACGCAGCCCTCAGATGATTCGCACTGGCTCTCACATACAGCATTTAGGGCTGATCCACACTTTTTGTGTTCTCTAGGGCTTTTGTTAATGGAATGCAGACTGATTCCAGTTCAGGTGCTCAGTCCCTAGAACTGTGAGAAGACAGAGTGCTCCTCACTCCTTGATGGTTGGTGCTCTTGGATTAAAGACATCTGATGAATAAGTCAGCGACTCAGAGAGTCCGTATCATTATCTGCATTAAACCTCTGTTCTACTGAGATGGTTGCTGAAAACCATGGACTGTTCGCATCACAAAGCAAACACATTTAACAAATGTTAAGGATGGGCTCATCTTTCACAGTTCTAAGAGAAGCGCAAGCAACACTAATGCATTCATCTAGAGGATGTGGATTCTCCTTGCTCAAACTGAGGCCACTGCAGGAAGTTTACTAAAATTTGGTGCCTTCCACAGAAATTTGGGCGGTGGTGGTCTGACTCCAGTGTGGAGAACAGTCTGCTTCAGGTGTGCACGTCTGAAGCGATGGGTGGGAAATCCGTCTGGAAACACTCGGCCTTGAAGGCAGCTCCGTGCTGACTGAGGTCAGGGTTCTCTCCTGTGACTACATCTGTCCAGGACTCACTTCCTGGGACCTCCTGCCCAGGAGGGACAAGTCAGTAAAGGCTATGGAGGACCGTGGGTCTGAGCTCTCATGCTGGCAAGAACGCTTATGGCCATCTTTTCTCTTTAAAAATTATGCTTTTTTCATCTCTTTTTCTTTTCCTATTAAAAGAAACTATATTGGTCTCATTTATACATAAAAAATCAACCATAACTTCCCCGCTCTCTCACATATAGGCGCTTTCTTCACAGTAATGAGGAAAGCATTGTTTTCTTTCTGTTTTCTTGGATCATAAAAGATGATTAGGTAAGTAGGCTGATAAAGGCTGCAGAAGAACCGTGATGAGCTAATGGAATTTTTTTCAACTTTAATTTGAACACCACGTAACACGTTCAGTGAGACGGCAGTGGCAGTGAAAAATGCAACAAGGTTAAAATTAAAATGGGTTCCGTCATGCTGTGGTCTGAAACAGGCGGAAGCCACCTCCATCACCACAAAAGAGCCATTTGTTCCAGGCAGAGAGAGATGGAAATTGATTTCTCCTGCTCGAGGCATCCATTGGGACAGTGTGGGGAGGGGAGGGGAGGGGTCAGGGAGGTCCCCACACAGTGAACTCAGCAACACATCTGTCCCAGGGACCACGTGACAGTGCAGCGTCCCTCCACTGCGGGCCCAGTTCCAGGTCCTGGCTGTTAACAGAGATTGGTTCTCATGGCTTGTCCCAGAACACATCTTGTAAGCCTGCTGAGTTTTGTACAAACTTTGGGGGCCGCCCTGTATGGCTGGAGAAAGCAGCTTCATAAAGTGTTCAACTTACACCAGAGAATTAAAGTTGCAGGAGAAGCTGATACACAGCTCAGCAACCTGTGGGGGTCAGCGGTCACTGCCTGGGAGAAAACATCAACAGTGAATGGTTGACTTAGGGGGAGAGGGTCAGGGAATCATTGCCGAGGTGCCTCCTTCTGCCCAGCCAATTCCTAGTTACCCCTCAAGGCTCATCTCAAAACCTCACCATTGCTCTGAAGCCGTCCTGACCCTCCTGGACAATGAACTAAACTTTCCGTGTAGCTTGTACTCAAAAAAAAAAAAAAAATAGTCCTTCTCGCACTGCACTATTGATTCTTTTATGTCTGTCTCCCTGAGAAGTTCGTGATTTCCTTCTCCTTGTACGTGGGACTCTGTCCCCTTTCTCTCTCTTTGTTTGTAAAGTCATTTCTGCAGTGCCTGGCAGAGCGCCTAGCACACAGGAGGTGTCTGCGGAAGGCCCAGCTGACGGATGACTGGACGGCAGCCCTGGGAGGAGCTGGAAGAGCCTGATGGCATCCACATAACGCTCAAGAAAGGTTCCCTTGTCCTACACACACACACACACACACACACACACACACACACACACACACACATACACATACACACACACACACACATACATATACACACACACACACACCTTTTATCTGCTCGATGATACTAAAATCGTTCGGTGGGTCAAGAGTTTTCTTCTACAACTAGGCAAGGGCTGACAGTACAACTATCCATGAGGGAGGTATCGCATCACCACCAAAGTTAGAGAATCTATTTCCTCCCTTCCTGGACCCTCACCCTTCAACCTATCATAATTCGGCTTCAGCTCCTAATGAGCCATTGAAATTGATCTGTCAGAGGTCTTCTTTTTGTACATATTGAATTTTGTACACTGTGCGTGCATTAAAAAAAACAATTATGCATTTAAAAAAAAACAAGCAAATAATTTGTATGTAAATATTCTGGAGAGAAAGCACTTCGGGCAGTCAGGACTAACCGAGCAGCTGTCTGGGCCTCAGTTTCCTTATCTCCAAAAATGTGGACTCTCAAGACTGCTGAGCCCTCGTCCAGCTCTGAGAAAAGACAGGCTTACTCACGGTTCAATGTGCATTCTTCACTATCTGCTCTTCCAGATGAGAGTTCTGAAACTGGGCAGGACCTACAGCCTTTTCTGCCCAGAAGAGCAGTGAACTTGAAACCAACTCAGTGTGGAATATTCAGAAAAGCAAGTAGGCTCTGTGCACACAACAATAAGCCTTGTTCTGTGAATGCATGCCTGCCTACGTCATGTCCCTCACTCACTCACACAGTTCAGGTCCTCAAAGCTCTGCACAGAGATCGGCTGAGATTCAAGGATTCACCTGTAGTCTATGGATGACTACAAGGAGAGAAGCCAAAATCTGCTATTTAAAAATTTATCCCAATGAAATAAACCATTAAACATTGTTTTTACTCACTTCAAGCAGTGTAAATACGGAGGAAAATAAGGTCAGAACTGGAATGTAAATGAAACTTAAGCATTCTGGAACCTCAAGGGATGTTCAACTCACCAACTTCAGTGCCTTTCCCCAGAGTGAAGGTGATTCCGTAGCCCTTGAGTCCATCTTCCGCATCGGTCTCCAAGACAACATAGGCAGCTGAGTAATCAGGGTCTGTGTGCTGGAGGGGAAATGATCCCCCCAAATCCGCAAATGTGAGAAATCCCCAAATAAACCCGGGAATGACGTCACGTAAGAACAGAAAACACCAAAAAGAGTTCCCATCAGAGGGAACTGTTCATGTTCCCCAAAGGAAACACAGGAGCTCTGAATGGACAAAAGGAATGTCCTCCTGAAGGATGGCAGTTGGACTTGAGGTGAGAGTGAAGATCCAGGAATGAGATCTGGGAGTCTTTGGCATAAAAGTGGTCACTGAAGCCATGAACACAGAGGGGGTCTTAATGGGAGTGTGTGATGAGACAGGAAAGGCATTGAGGCCTGAGCCTTGAGAGGGAAGAAGGGGATGAGTATAGGAAGGAGCAGCCAGAGAGGCAAGTGGTCAGCGAGGAAGGGGTGGGCAGCAGACAGCAAGAAATATAGACCAGGGTGAAGGACACTGGAAGCAGAAATAGAAAGGGCAGTTCCAAGAGAAGGAAGGAGACACAGGTCGACTTCAGGTTAAGGAGGAAGTAGATGAACGGATGGAGGCAACAGGCATGGACCAGTAATCTAGGGTTCGGTGGGGAAGGGACAGAAAGGGGGTGGAGAGGCCAAGTAAAGACTATTCCAAAGTGCGAAGCCCTGTCCATGTGGGATGGAGAGGGGCCACTAGAAAAGGAGAGACTTAAAATGAAAAGGGAACAGGCCCTGGCAGTCAGAAAAGGTGGGCATGGGGACACAGGCATAAATCAGTTCTGGAGAAGGACATGCCTTACAGAATAAAGGGAAAGATGAGAGGGATGGCTGGAGGCTGATGTGCAGAGATGGGGCCAAGGGCGCATTAGTCTTCAGTCTTTGTGGCGACACAGTGGCACAGGACTGGGTGGCAGAGGCGGGAGAGAGTGGTCTGGACAGCAGCTCCAGGGAGCTCAGCAGACAACGGGGAATGGAGAGGAAAAGTATGGCTGGGACAAGACATGGAAGCAACCTAAGTGTCCATTGACAGATGAATGGATAAAGAAGATGTGGTACATATATACAATGGAATATTACTCGGCTGTAAAAAAAAGAATGAAGTAATGTCATTTGCAGCAACATGGACGGACCTAGAGATTATCACACTAAGTGAAGTCAGTCAGACAGAGAAAGACAAATACCATATGATATCACTTTTATGTGGAATCTAAAATATGACACACAAATGGACTTTACAAAACAGAAACAGAGTCACAGACATAGACAACAAACTTATGCTTACCAAAGGAGAAGGCAGGTAAGGATAAATTAGGAGTTTAGAATTAACATATACAAACTACTATATATAAAATAGATAAACAAGAAGTATTTACTGTATAGCAGAAGGAACTACATTCAATATCTAATATAAACCATAATGGAAAAGAAAAAAAAAAGTCGGGCTGGGAAGTGGCAGGCTCAGCTAGAGCTGGGCTCTCTGGAACCGTAGTTAGCTCCTGCATAAGTGCTGGTAAGAGCACTGCAGGCCCGAGGGCTCCACGTTTCTTAAAAGGCTGGTAAGAAATCGTAACTGGAACCCACTGCTTGAACAAATATGGGGAACAGTTTCAGGGCTCCTTCATGAAAATACCCTACTTGTGATCAGGAAGACTCGCTCTGCTGCTAAGTGCTAAGGGAGCTGAACTGCTGAGTGCTGCGTGCAGTGAGGGTGCGGGGAGCAATCCTCAGTCATTGCAGTACTGCTGAGGACTGACAAGCAGACTTGCGATTAAGAAGGCACTTGGGGGGAGTTCCCTGGTGGCCCAGTGGTTAGGACTCTGCGCTTCCACTGCAGGGGGCACGAGTTAGATCTCCTAAGATCCTGCATGCCTCGGGGTGGCCAAATAAATAAATAAATTAATTAATTAATTAAAAGGAAGGCACTTGGAAATCAGCATACAACACACACCATATCTCTGGGAGATAATACTTCAGTAGTTATGAGCTTGCAATACAGCTGTCAGATAATAATCTCTCCTGACCCAGAGGTCATAAACCACTCAGGCCAGAGACAAATTCCATTTCCTAAGTTATTCCACAGTAAGCCAGCAACCTTAACACTTCACAAATTCAAAGAAGAGAAAAATGGAGGTCAGCACTCTTCTGCTTCAGTTTCTTCATATGTAAACAGTAATTACAGCCACAGTTATTGCCAGCCTTCTCTGTGTCAGGTTCTCTACACACATCTCATTTACATGTATAAAGCAGACACTGTTACACCCATTTTACAGATGAGAAAACCCAGGCCTGGAGAGATTGTGTGGTTTCCCCACAGCTGCTACACCTCAGAGGGGCAGAGGCGATAGCACATGATCAGGTATTTGAATTTTACAAGTCAGTAAAATTTCAAATATTTGTTTGGAGATCCACAAAGGATTGCCCAGTGGGTGTTTTTTGTCATTTACCATAACATCATATAAGAAAGGACAAATAAGGGTTTTTAAAAGCAGGAAGAACCTAATCTCAGAATAAAGGACATTCTTTTAAGTAACTTTAAAACTTTCTAACAAAAGGTCATTTCAGGTACACAAAGAGCATAGGGAATGTAATACACATCAGGGTGCCCTCCACCCAGCTTAAGAGGCAAAACTTTACAGTGTGAATGAAAGTCCTTGGGTACCCAATTCCCCTCCCTCCATACAAGTAACAGATAATCATTATCCTAACACGGATGTTTCACACATTCATTACATACCCTGCAACTTTGTTTTTCCAGTGTGCCATGTGTGAGTGGGCCGGGAGGGGCAGTGAGGATCCAGTGGGGACAGGCCTGGAGAACACCCTGCACAGGACTCATATTTGGGAACCACTGCACTAGAAGGTGGTGGCGGCGTGGGCTGTCCCGCTAACACTCTCAGGGAGCAAAAATGCCCTTCAGTGCTTACTTTACTGCATCTCCAAAGGCTGACATCTACTTAACTCTTTATGTGACACATCCTCTATAATCATGTTTTCAGGTAATTTCATGAGAGCCCCCTCTTACACGACCCAGTTACTGCGAGTTTGTTTGTCTGGTTTTCCAGCCAGACTGTGACTCCTTCACTTCGCAGATGGGCCTCTTGGGTTAGGAGCTTTCCCAGGTCACACAGCAAGCTGTGGCGGAAGCAGGATCACCACCTAACACCCTGCCCGGGTCTTCCTGGTCTCCTTCTGGTTGAGAAGCTAGCGCTGTGTTTTAGAGTTTCACTGGTGGGAACCTAACAACATCGTTTTGCAAATACGATTCGCATTTCCAGCAAAATGAGAATTGTAAATGTAAAAACAGGAAATACTAAATGTCAGCAAAGAAAGGAACAGTAAGAAAAAAGAAAAAAACCTAGGAGGGTGGAGAGTCTCTAGATACCTTCATTCCCCTTCCCGACCTCTCCACTTACAAAAGCAACGGTTCCAAGGTTGGGAACCTTCCTGGGGCCTGTGGGGTGCCCCGAGCCTAAAGGGCCCAGCGTCGGAGGGGCGGGAGGGCACCGGCGGTCAGGCAGCGCTTACCATAGCGTCCGAGCCGTGGCCCCCGAGCGACGTGGGGAAGCGCACGTCGCGGACCGAGAGCCGAGAGATCCTGCCGCGCACCATGTCGCCCGCACCCCGGGGCTGCCAACTCTGCGGGACACCCTCTGCACCGAGGCGGGTGTGTGTGTGTGTGTGTGTGCGCGCGCGCGCGCACGCGTGCAGAGCCGGGCGGGTGTGTGTGCGTGTGCGCGCGCGCGTGTGCAGAGCCCGGCGCGGTGGGCGCTGATTGGCCGCGCTCGAGAACTTGGCGAACTCGGTGAACTTGGCCCGACTGGAGTGGCCAGCCCAGTTCAGGGTCCCATGACTCCCACGTTTTTCGCGCCAAGTTTCCGCCCATACTGGGGGAGCTGCACCACAGGCGGACTCGTTCGGGTTCTCCACCCACCTCGCTCCGCGTCGGCAACCCCGCAGGACCTTGCTCCGCCCAGACCAGAAACACGCAACGTGACCTTACCGGGAGCGGTGCCGGAGAGTGCGAGCCCGAGAGTGCGAGTCCGGTCAGAGTGAGATCGCCTAGCAGCAGATTCAGGTCAGCTCAGCGCCTGCCCTCAGTCGTAAGGTCAGCCAGGATAGCCTTGGGCTAGAAGATCCTAAGGGTCTTTTAAGTAACCTCAGCTTGTTTACCACCTGATAAATTAAGAGGCGGGTCACGATTTATTACACCCTTGCTGATGCAGAGTGCTTTAAATACATGACCTCTTATCCGCCCAACTCTACAAAGTAGGTAGGTCATGTCCATTTTATTGGTGAAGGAATGGGGATTTGGAGAGATTGGTTTAAGATACTTGCCCAAGGCCACAAAGCTAGTTAAGTGGCTGAGAGTTCTAGCTAAAAACCCAGGGCTCTGTCCTCTGGGTTGCAGGGACTCTGGGGTTCAGAGCTATAGGATCCCTCTGACAGCATGGTGAAGGCTATGGACACCGCCCCCTCCAACGTGCACATGTAAGTTTTTATACCATTTGGGGGGGGCGGGGGTCACTGACCCCTTGCCTTGTAGTACAGCAGGCCACCTTTCAGTTCCTACTTCTGGGGACTGCTTTGAAAATGAAATGTTTGGGAAGCAGTGCTGTATAGATATTCCATTAATATATGTTCCTGTTGGTATGGCAAGGATGTTTTCAGGGATACCCAGGTCACCTCTGCTGCTCAAGGATGCAAACCCCGTTGAATGAATTCCTTTGGCTAAAGACTGAGATGGTTAACTCAAACGCCTACAGAGGCTGCGTGGACACCAAGAAGCAAAGGTGTGTGTGTGGGCGGGGCGTGAGGCAAGAGGCAGCCACTGCAGCTAAGGGGCAGCCAGTTAGCTCCAGCTGATTGTGGCCCTGTGGGAATTAGAGCCCGGATTGCTGCATCTTCACATTTTCCAAGGGAAGTCTGAAATTCGGATGTTAATAGGAAATAGCCCTTCTTTTCCCTGTCCTACCCACTTTGCCATTTAGATAGAGATAATTTTACATATGGATCAACACTTATTAACACTTAATTGTGTTACCTATTTGTTCACCCCTATTTTTTGCTTTCTTGATTTTGGGGGTTGGGGGTGTGTGGCTGGAATATATGCTCAATTTATTTTTTTCAGAATGGGTCTCTGGCCTGGGTGATATATTCCGAGTACTTTGTGTTCTGAAGATGTCTTTTTCTTTCAGATCTGAAGGATTTTATTGTATAGAATTCTTAGTTCAAATGAATACTTTTTAAAGTAATGTTAAGTCTCATTCTTTAAAGAATACGCTGAGTTTTGGGTTTTTTTTCCACTCTCTGGAAGATGTTTGGATTTTCTCTTTATGGTTTAAAAATATTACTAATATATGTTTAGGATGAACTTAAGTATTAATCTTACTCTACAACTGATGGATTCTTTCAAGCCAGAAGCAATGTATTGCTCTGGAAAGTTTTCTCTACTGTTCCTTTCATTGGTTCTTCCTCTTCATCTGGAACTTACGTTGGTTTGTTAAGTTCAAATCTGAATCTGTCACCCATGCTTTAACTTAAACAAAAACAAAAAATCCACAATTTTTTTGACTCTTTGTTGAGTTCTGGGCATATCCTTTGGTTTAATATTCCAGCTTACTGACTGGATCAGTTTATCATACAGGGAGAGGCCTGGCTACCCAGCTATTCCAAATGCTGACCACACCCCCCATCCAAATCCCTATAATTAATAGCCCCATTACTTCTAGGAAAAATAAAGTAAAAGGGACAGGATTTATACTCCCATCTTACACAGCTAGAAAACCAGTTAAAATATTTGGAAGAAAGGACTTCAGACACTGGACCACAGGAGAGCAGAACTGTGATCTTGGAGAGAAGAAAAACAAAGCACCCTACAGTTGCACCAGCTTACTGTCTGGAGGCTGGAGGCTACTGGAAAGGGGGGTCCCAAACTGAGCCTAGCAGCGTTACTGACTTGAGAAGACTAATATTAGTGTTTGAGGAGGCCAATGTGGCTGTAATTTTAGAGGCAGAAAACAGAAGGATCTCTTCTAATCTTTGGCTGAGTGTGCATATGCACATGAATTAGAGGAAATTATTCAAATTTGAGGAAAGTCACCAGAAAGGAATAGGCAAAAAAATTACTGGAGGTTGCACAAGGTAGGGAATGGTACCTATTCCTGCCAGCCAGAGTGAGAAGATTTAGTAATACATGGGGCATCAGGTAGAACCCTCAACGGGGTATTGCCTTACTGGCAGAAAAAGTCTCCTAAGACTAAAGATTGTTTTGGATCTAACAGAACTTGAATGCAAAACTTGGAAGGATTCAACTGATTCCAAGTTAAGACTAGACAAAATAATACCTGGAGTTTCCACAGGGCTTAAAATAGTTCCTGTCCCCATGAGCCAGGGTAGAAAGTGTACATGAATCAAAATTCAACATTATTTAAAGGAATGCCCCCCTCCAAATTCTAGCAACAAAAATTACAATTTATAGTGTCCAGCATCCAATCAAATTTACTAGGCATATATAAAAGCGGGAATATATAGCCCATGAACAAGATAAAGGTCAATGAATAGAAACAGACCCAACAGTCCTAAAATTCAGACAAGGACCTTCAAGATGGAAACCACAAGCATAAAGAGGAGAGGTATGAAAGATACAAAAAAGAAAAATACGAAAGCTACAATTTCTAAGATTAAAAAAATACACTGTATGGGATTATAAGCAGAAAAGACACTTCAAAAGAAAAGATTAGTGAATATGACGACAGAGTAAAAGAAAGTATCCATAATGAAGCAAAAAGAAGGATTAAACAGAAAAAGAATAGAAGAGAGCATCACTGACCTGTGAGACAATAGTAAATGGCCCAATAGACACGTAGAGGTCCAGAAGTGAATACAGAAAACAAATTGAAAAATAATGGCCCCAAATTCCCAACTTTGATGAAAACTATAATCCACTGAATCAAGCATCTTAAACTCTAAGTAGAATAACCTTTAAGAAAGTCACGTGAAGGTACATCATAAATTGCTGAAAACCAGGAATAAAAGACTACTTTTAAAACATTCTGGAAAAAAAAAAAAAGACACTCTACATTTAAAGAAATAAAATTGAGGACAACAGAAGACTTTTTGTCAGGAATAATGCAAGTTAGAAGACAGTGAAGAGACATCTATAAAGTACTAAAGGGAAAAAAAAAAACCCTGTCAACCTAGAATTCTTAACTGAACTAAAACATTTCAAAAAGGAAGTCAAATAAAAACTTTTAAAATGCAGTACTATCATACCTGTGCAAGAAGAAATATTAAAGGAAGCACTTCATGGAGAAGGAAAATGATATCAGAAGAAATCTGGATCTATGCAAAGGAATATTACCAAGGATAAAGGGAAATATTTAATAATGATAAAGGAGTCAATTTGTCCTGTGACACAATAATCATAAATGTATATGCACCTAATAAGAGTTACACATGAAACAAAAAAGATAGAATTAAAAGGAGAAACAGAAAAATCTACAATTATAGTTGAGGATTTCAACATTCCTCTTTCAGTAATTGATAGGAAAAGCCAACAGAAAAGCAACAAAAATATAGAAGACTGAGCAATACTATCAATTAATTTGACCAAACTGACATTTCTAGAACACTCTAGCTGACAAAAGCAGGATGCATATTATTTTCAAGTACAAACAGAACATACATCAAGGTAGAACATATTCTGGGCCATAAAATAAGAGTTTTAATACAGGTATACATTTGAGAGGATTGAAATTATACAAAATATGTTCTCTGGCCAAAACAGAAATAAACTAGAATAAGAGAGAGATTTCTGGAAAATACCCAAATAATTAACAATTAAATAGCAAACATATAAATAAGCCACAAGTCAAAAAAGAACTCAGAAGGGAAATTAGAAAATATTTTGATATGGTAAGAACATATCAAAATATGTGGAATGCAGTTAAAGTAGTATTTAAACGGAAATTTATAACATTAGATGTATTAGAAAAGAAGGAAAGTCTCAAATCAATGATCTGAACTTCCACCTTAAAAAAAGCTAGAAAAAGAAGAGTAAACTCCAAAATGACAGAGCAAATAAAACCCAAAAGGATGAAATAAGTGAAGATAGGAAATCAGTGAAACAGAACACACATGCACATGGGTGATCGTGCACACATGCACACATACACACACATAAATACATGCATATAGAGCAAATCAATGAAACCAAAAGCTAGTTCTTTGAGACAAATCACTAAAATAGATAAACCACTAGCCAGACTAATGAGGAAAAACAACGGAGAGGACACAAATTACCAAGATTACAAATAAAAGTGGAGGCAGCACTACAGATCCTACAAACACTAAACAATAATAAGGGAAGATTATGTACAAACCACCAAAGTTCATTCAAGAAGAAATAAATAAAGGGTAGGAGGGAGGGAGACGCAAGAGGGAAGAGATATGGGAACATATGTATATGTATAACTGATTCACTTTGTTATAAAGCAGAAACTAACACACCATTGTAAAGCAATTATACTCCAATAAATATGTTAAAAAAATAGATAAATAATCCTATAACTATTACAAAGTTTAATAATTTAATTCAAAGTGAAAATTTTTCCCTCAAAGTAAATTCCAGGCCATCTCAGCTTCACTGTTTACCAAACATTTATGAAACAATAGCAATTCTATGTAAACTCCTCAAAAAAATATGAGAGAACATTTCCCAGCTTTTAAATAAAGAGGTTAGTATTATCCTGATACTAAAACAAAGATATTATAAGAAAACAAAACTGCAGAACAATAGCACTCATGAACATATTCACAAAAATCTTTTTAAAAAATAGCAAATCTGACATTAGCACTATATAAAAAAGACAAAACATCACGACTGGGTGAGATTTATCCCAGTAATGCAAGGTTAGTTTAGCATTCAAAAATCATTAATGTAATTAATCTTCTTAATAATAGACTAAAAAAGAGAAATTATATGATCTTCATACAGACTGAAGAAGTATTTGACAAAATTCAATGATGATTCATGATTAAAAAAAAATCTCTTATCAAAGTAGCAAAAGAAGAAACTTCTTCAACCTGATAAAGGACATTTGGAAAAAACTATTGCCACCATCTGACTTTATAGTAAAAAATTAATGCTTTCCCCATAAGATTAGAAACAAGCGCAGTGGTTGGGAGTCCGCCTGCCGATGCAGGGGACACGGGTTCGTGCTCCAGTCTGGGAGGATCCCACATGCCGCGGAGCAGCTGGGTCCGTGAGCCATGGCCGCTGGGCCTGCGCGTCTGGAGCCTGTGCTCCGCGGCGGGAGAGGCCACAGCAGTGAGAGGCCCACATACCGCAAAAAAAAAAGAAACAAGGCAAGGATATCTGCTTTCACCACTTCTATTCAATATAGTTCTGAAAGTCCTAGTTAGTGTAATATGGCAAGAAAAAGAAACAAAAGGCATATTGGAAAGAATAAAGTAAGCCTCTTTATTCTTGGATGACGTGATTGATGGTTTTTGTAGAAAATCAACTTTGACTCGCAGACATAGAGAACAAACTTACGGTTACCAAAGGGGAAAGTGGGGGTGGGGGGGAGGGATAAATTAGGGGTTTGGGATTAGCAGATACAAACTACTATATATAAAACAGATAAGCAATAAAGTCCTACTGTAGAGTACAGGGAACTCTATTCAATATCTTGTAATAACCTATAACGAAAAAGAATATGAAAAAGAATATATATATATGTGTATAACTGAATCACTTTGCTGTATACCAGAAACTAACACAACATTGTAAATCAACTATACACCAATAAAACTTTAAAAAAGAAAATCTACTTTGTAGAATTTACCAAAAAAAGCTTCTAGAATTAACGAGTTTAGCAAGTTTTAGGATTCAAAGTCAATTTAAAATCAATTAGGGATTTCCCTGGTGGTCCAGCGGTTAAAACTCCATGCTCCCAATGCAGGGGGCCCTGGTTCAATCCCTGGTCGGTAAACTAGCTCCCATATGCCACAACTAAGAGCCTGCATGCCGCAACTAAAATAGCCTGCATGTCACAACAAAGATCCCATGTGCCGCAACTAAGACCCAGTGAAGCCTAATTAATTAATTGATTAATTAATTAAATATTAAAAATATAAAATCAATTACATTTAATATAAAAATGGGAAATTAAAATTAGAAAACAATGCCTCTTTGTATTAAAAGTCTGGAATACTCAGACACAAATTTAACAACGACGACAACAACAACAAAAAAGCAAGATCTATACACTGAAAACTTAAGACCTAAATGTACAGAAAGTTCATAATCTTGGATTGGAAAATTCAATATTGTTGAGATATCAGTTCTTCCCAAACTGAACTACTGATTTGATGCAATCTAATCAGAATCCCAGAAGGATTTTTTGTAGCTATTAAGGACTTGATTCTAAAATCCCTATGGAAATTTAAAGAACCAGAATAGCCAAAATAATCTTGAAAAGAAGAACAAAGCCAAACAATTTAAACTACTTGATTTTAAGACTTAACTATTATAAAAGCCACATTAATTAAGACAATGTGATATTGGCATATTGATACATGTAGATCAATGAAACAAGAGTCCTGAAATAGACCCACACATATACAGTAAACTGATTTGAAAAAGATGCCAAGGAAATTCAATGGGTAGAAGTCTTTGCAACAAACAGTGCTAGAACAAATGGATATTTGTATGGAAAAACAAACAAAACACTACCCTTGGCCTTTACCTTATATCATATACAAAGTCATCTTGGAATGTAGACATAAACCTAAGAGCTAAAATTATAAAACTTCTGTAGAATACAATGGAGAAAATCTTTGTGAACTTGGGTAAGGCAAATTTTCTTAAGATACAAAGAGCGTAAATCATAAAAGGAAAAAAATGATAAATTGCACTTCATCAAGATTGAAAATGTTTTCTCTTCTACAGACACCATTAAGGACATGAAAATGCAAGGTGCAGAATGGGAGAAAAATATTTGTAAAACATGTATCTGGTAAAGTCCTTGTATCCAGAATATTGAAAGAATTACAACTCAGTAATAAGACAAACAACTTGGTATCAAAAGATGGGCAAAACAGACCCTCCACCAGAGAAGATATATGAATTTGAAATAAGTTTATGAAAAGACTCTTTTTTAATATAGCAGCCTTATTCATGATAGCCCCAAACATCCATCACTTGGTAAATGGACAAAATCAAATTGCAGTATATTCATACAAGGGGAAATTTCTAAGCCATAAAAAGATGAATCTCAAAAGCATATGCTAAGCGAAAGATGCCAGACACAAGTGACTACATACTGTGTGATTCCATTTATGTGAAAACCTAGAAATGTAGAACTGGAGTGGCAGAAGGCCCTCAGTGGTTGCCACGGGTCAGGAGTGAATGGAGAGGACTGACTGTAAAGGGGCATGAGGGAACTTTTTGGAAAGATGAAAAAGTTCTACATCATGATTCTGGCAGCGGTTTCATGACTGTATACGTTTGTCAAGACTCATCTAATTGTACACTTAAAATGGTGAATTTTATTTTATGCAATTATACCTCAATAAAACAAACAAAAAAATGTTGCGCTGGGGCTCCCTCCTCCTCTTTTTATTTGTTAATTTTGAGTTTGAATTATCTGAAATTGCACTTAAAACTCTCCAAGAATTTTCTCTTGTATTTATTTTGGACTGGGTTTCTTTTGGTTCCAGGAGTTTCTCAAAATTTCTGGATTGATGTCATCTTTCTAATTTTCTAGCAGTGGTAAGGATTACGAAAACAGACAAACCAACAACCCAAGATCTTGATCCTTTGAAAGAGTTTGGGGGGCTTCCCTGGTGGCACAGTGGTTAAGAATCCGCCTGCCAATGCAGGGAACACGGGTTCGAGCCCTGGTCAGGGAAGATCCCACATGTCGCAGAGCAACTAAGCCAGTGCGCCACAACTACTGAGCCTGAGCTCTAGAGCCCGAGAGCCACAGCTACTGAGCCCGCGTGCCACAACTACTGAAGCCTGCGTGCCTAGAGCCCTTGCTACGCAACAAGACAAGCCACTGCAATGAGAAGCCCACGCACCACAATGAAGAGTAGCCCCCGCTCGATGCAGCTAAAGAAAGCCTGCGTGCAGCTAAAGAAAGCCTGCGTGCAGAAACAAAGACCCAACACAGTCAAAAATAAATAAATAAATAAATTTATGGGGGGGAAAAAACAAACAACTTTATAAAAAAAAGAAAGAAAGAGTTTGGGATCGGGAGACATAAAAGCATACATGTAGTTTGCTAATTCCACAGTATATTCTCTCAATGTTTTAGGAGACCAAGGCTGAGGCTGTCCTTGAAAACAGGGATTATAAATAGCAATTGTAAGTGAATAAAAGGACTCTCATAACATTTAAGGGACACACCACTTTAAATAATTCAGTTTTTCTATTAGGATCACTGTCACTCCTTCTGGCCAACTGCAAAGTTGTTTCTTTTTATTTCTCTTGTCCCTATTACCACTTGGGCTGGGGGCAATTTTTTACTTCGGATTCTCGAAGTCCTCCAGCTTCCTCATGCTAACTTGACCTTTAAGATGTGACTGAAGGTGTACTGAACTGCTCCCCTGTGTATGTGGGAAACCTAGTGTCTGTCCCTCCCAGGGTCTCTGAAGCGCTTGGCGGACTTTTATTTTGTCACAACATTTAAACTCTTACATGTGAAATCCACCCCTCCCCTTTTTTGTACCTTGTCAACCCTCTGGACATTCCCCTAATCCCTTTACTTCCCCAAATGCCACCCACCCAGGGTGTGTAGCAGAGCTGAAGGAAAGTTTGTGGTAACAGAGGAGAGCTGATCAAGCATCTTAGACATCTTGTTTCTTGAAGGTCTGTCGGCCTTTCCTGCTACTGTGGGGTTCTCACACCATTTAACTTGGCTTTTATTGTTTTACTAATTTTCTGGGTATCTCCTTTTTCTTCCATTTCCTCTTTTTCTTAGGTCAGCACTCCCACCCCCTCATTCCTATTCATTTTTCATTCTACTCATGAATTGAATGATTCATTCATTCTTGGAGTGTTACATCTAACTAGTCTGTTCAATGGAGTTTTAACATATATGGCTACCAATTTTTGAAAAATAGAAATTTAATTGAAAAATTCTTAAAAGGTTCCAATTTAGAAATTAAGAGTTTTGAATATGCTCAACGTTTGGTGTGTTCTCTCCATTTAATAAGGTCTTATGGTAACTTAACATTTAACAGAATATTGTATATTGCTACTGTTCCAAAAATGTTACTGTTTTGCATTAACTCTCACTTTGACATATAACATAAGAGTTTCCAATTTTCTACTGATACATCTAGTGGTGGCATGATGAGCATCAGTCAGGGTCCCAGCTGGAAACAAATAGCACACTCGAATTAAGATAAATCAAGGATATTTACAAATGGGGGGGGGCAGGATAAGGGAACCACAAGAATTAATGCAGCAACCAACATTAACAGAAGCACCCCTAAGGCAGAAAAGATAGGGGATGGGAGGTCCCCCAAAGGAGAGGAGGTCCCTTCAGTTGGAGGACATAGCCAGCCCAACCTCACAGGGAGTGAACCAGGGGAATAAATACCTTGACCTCTCTTTCAGGTTCTCCAGTCTTCTGCTAGAGCTCCTCGTTGGCTCAGCCCAAGAGGAATCCAGAGCAAGGGAACCCACTGGTGAGTACAGGCCAGCCTTCCAGCAGAGTATGGCTGTGGAAGGACAAATGGAAGACACCGGGCACACATTGCTTATTTTAATCAGAAATATTCCTTTCTGTATCGACAATTTGTTAATTAATCGGGACTCTGCTGTTGAAGGAAACTCAACTTGATGTCTTAAAAAAAAAAAAAGTAAAGAAAGAAAGAAAATGGAAGAAAGGCAGGGGAGGAGCTGATTTTAGGGAAATAAATGCTGTTCAGGCACACACTCTCCTCCTCATCTCTGCATATGCTTGTTTGTTTTGTATCCAAGTGGGGACCTGGACTCCAAGAGCATTGAGCATTGGGGTAGATCTTTAGAGCAGTATAATCAGACAAAGGATGATTCATCTTCCAACTCCATGGAGAAAAGTCTCAGAGAACTTTACTAGGAGATTTAAATCTTGATTAAAAGAATAAATCAAGGGATGAATAAACATTTGAATAGACAGGATGGGAAGACTGATTGGAAAGATGTTATTTCTTATAAGTTAACTTATAACCATAATGTAATCCTAACCAAAATCTCACCTGAACTTTTTTGGAGTATGAAAAATAAAGTCTAAACTTCATCAAGAACTTGCCAGAATACCAAGATGAAGAAAAAAAAAAGGAATCGCAAAGGCAACTTGCTTAACTATTAAAATGCACTATCAAGTGATTAGTCATTGAAAGTAGTGACGTCAGAATGGCCAGTTAACTGGACAAAACCAATACAGTGGGCATGGATTAACCAATAATTGGTGCTGGGAAAATTAACTGTATGGGAAACAATCATGCTAGACTCATAAGTCACATTTTATACCCAAATAACTTCCAAACGAATTAAAGAGTGATGTAAAACACAAAAGCATAAAATGTAACAGATGAGATGAATATTTAATCTTGGGATGCAAAGAACTGTTTAGGCATAAAAAAGATTTGATAACATACAAATGTACAACTTAAATGTCAAAAAAGTTACATGCAAACTTAAAAGGCAAACAGCAAACTAGGAAAACATTCTTAAGTTGAGAAACTATTACCGTACTGTATAAAAATATTTAATAAATGCTTACTAAATGATGTTTGTTGATTAAATGTTAATTTTCTGAAATCATTAGGGAAAAACAAAGTTAATAATTTTGATAATATAACAGTAAACGGCAATTAATATTATTACCTTATTGAAAATAACAAATGCTTTTGATTGGCCATTCATAATTTAGTATCTTATTTTCATTAAACCTATAATAGAAGTATAAAACACACATAGAAATAAGGCTCACATATTTTTCATTTTTAGAAAACTGAATTCTTTATGATCAAAAGTAGTTATTCTATTTTATACCCTTCACACAGATTCTTCTGTGAATAGCTTCACTTAAATCACTTAGGTTTCTCTGTATAATACATTAAAACTGTAGTTGCTGATATAATTAAAAAAAAAAAAACCTGTAAAAATAATGTCACTCACTCACCTGACATGGAAAATTAACCACACAGAATGAGTTCAATAATGTTCTGAATTTCATAAAGAATTGATTTAACTCTGCTCGAGAGTCATAACTCAACACTTTTTTCCCCAATGGAAGAAGAAACAGAATATACTTTGCTTTAAATACCAATTCTTAAAAAACTGATGAGAAAGTATTAGTAGTGGCTAAAAAGATAAATCGGTGCATTCAATGAAAATTTTTATTTCAATTATCCACAAAACAATATAATAACACTTTATAAAAATATTAAGTTTTAGGCTACCATTATTCATTTAAAAAAGTGTGCTAGAAGGCTGTTTTTGCCAACTTCCTCTTTTGGTAAGGAAAACACATTAAGAGGTTGAAGAAGAAAAGCTGTTGGAAAAAATCTTCAAATGTACAAAGTTGTTTATTTTTCTCAACAATTTAAAAATACATAACCATTTAAACTGAATACACATTAAGTTAGTGTTTTATTTCCTAACTATACAATCGATATTATAAAGAACTGCTCCATTCAGTTAAAACCTAATGAATACCATCAACTTTTTCTGGCCTATTTTTCTGAAGAGAATTAGTACATAAACATATAATTTTATCCTTTTTAAAATGCTTAGAAAAATTGTAATATCATAGTTCACACAAAGCCCTTTAAAACTCTGATGTCACAGGTTGTAGACGTTAAAGGTAAGTGATGACAGCAGAATTCTTGGGAAAACCCTCTTGGAAGAGGGATTCAATACTAAGCAGGTTACGTAAACATAAGAAGCCACCACAATTTTTAGTACCAGAACTGTTGCCAACCTGCATGAAGTTCATCTGTCACATTTTAAAATGGTTTGAATCTCAACAGAGAGACCACAGCACAGAATTTTAAATTTAACGATCAAATCAGGTATGTGATGGTGGTCAGTAATAATATTCCTAAAATACTGGGACCTGATGTGTTGCTTTATTTAAAGTGTGACTATAAAAGAGAGTATTTTAAAACGTAAATACCAGACTTTCATTTGTCAGATTCAGTCCCTTTGCTAGACACTTAAACCAGTGATGCTGCTATTCAAATTCGTATTTTGGAATTTTCTTTTTGAGTTAGTCATGAAAATCAGTATTATTCTGTACGTTTCACTTCTGTACTTTAAATAGGCAAAATCTGTCCCCCTCTTTTCACCACTGCTATTATTCCGAATATGTTTTCCTCCTCAAATCAACTAAATTCTAGAAGGGAAAAAATGATCATCATTAAGCATATTTAAAAAGTGAATGTAGATTCAAACATGGATTTGAAACCTGGAGTTCTAAAAATGTTTTGCATAAAAGCTGTATCACTGGAATTAGTGGGAAGCCTTAACTTAGCTATTTTGAGGCTTATAGCACTCATTTAGTATTTATGTTAAGAAAGATTAGTTTTATAGTCATACCTTATAACTCTTAAAATCTCAGAAAATAAGTGAGGAGCTTTGAGTGCCAGCAAAGCCATTTTGTCACTCTGTAACGTCAACATTAAACATTACATTCCATCTCTCTATCTGTAAAACTTTCACATTTTCTTTTCTCATATTTCTTTAAATACATTTTCCTCTCTGTTAGTCTATATTCAATAAGAGCAAAAGTGCATTCAAGTCCCTGATCTAGTGATATTTTATATTTGTGGCACCCATCATCATAAGTACATATTAGCAATCTCACAGTACCAGTCTGTTTTTCAAAAAGAACTATTTAAATGCTGGGTTTATTTTTTTCCATGCTATCTAAAGATTAAAAGATTTCCCCTTGGGTTGGATAGTATGATTTCAATTATATATTGCCTTTAAAAAAAATCAGTGCAACCTTATAAAAGATTAACCCATATTCTAGTTACCTTCATTATTTTAAACTGAGCTATTCAGAAATGATTAAAGTGAAAAATTTCTTCTACTTTCCAGTTCCATGAGTATACTGAGTATTAACATAGTGCATTATACTTTCAAATTCCACTGCTGTTGTCTAACATTTAATCAAGTTTTAGATGCTGTTTATATTCCTTTTTGCTTCTAAAGACCTGGCCCACTTCCATGCAAACAAAGGCATATATTAATGTTGCATATTAACTGTTCAACTTAGAAAAAACTTTTAAGAATAATAAATGCAAGAAATTTTTAAAAATTGGAATGGAATTGTTTGGTCCCGTGAAGTTCTGTAATTCTAGATTTTATTATGGTATAACTTTTTAATCTCCCAAGTTTTGTCTATACTGATTGATAAATTTCTCTTAATTATGAGTTTGGGGAATAAAAGAAAGGTAGTGATTCATAAACAGTAGCCTTGTTGCTCTTCATTGTCATGCTATCACTCACACAGTCATCAATATCTTAACTATACTTTCTTTGGACCCTGAAATAAGCTGAAAAATTCATCATTGGTACTTTAGAGTTTAACACTTAGGGAAAAAAAAAGTGGTTTTGTGCAACCACATCTGTAATTCCAGTTTACCATCAAAAACATGCAGGGTGAAGATTTTCTTCTTTTAATTCCTGTACGTGAGGAAGTCTACACAAGTTCTTTACATTTTGGCAGATTTGTCCATATAAAATTGGCTTCTCGGATTATAAATTTTCTCCTGGCTGGTACTGTGGCTCTGTAGCAGTGAAGTAGTCTTCCAAGAAGGACTGGATATATTCAAACGTTGGTCTTTCATCAGGGTCCTTCTTCCAACAAAGATTCATCAATTCATGTAGGGACTCTGGACAGCCCTGCGGGCACGGCATCCTGTACCCTCGTTCCACCTGTTCCAGCACCTCGCGGTTTACCATACCTATCACGCAAGATTCAAACACCAAAAAACAGTGACGCCAAACTCCACTAGCAAAAAGAAAAAATCCCCTAACCACTAACTAATTGGAGGTATATTCGAGTGAGTTTATTTAGTGAAGCGATTCTTTCAACAAAGAAATAAAGTGAATTTTAAATGTCAAAATACATCAACAAGAGCTTAGAAAATGCTAATCTGTTTCAACGTATCTTTCTTCATTCCACCTAAAATCTGGCTTTTAATACGAATGCCTTCAATGAGAATTCAGAGTGCTACTCTGAGGTACTTATACTTTCTGATACTAACAGTTAATAATGACCAAACTTAGGCTAATGAGGAACAGTGGCCAAGAACTTTCAAACAGGAATTCAGAAGAAAGAGTGCTAGTCCTGGTTTTGCCAAATACACTAATTATGTTATTTTATATCAAGTCACTTCCTTGAAACAGTTTCCTTATCAACTGTCACCTGTTTGACTTACCTCAAGTTATTACACAGTTCCTTTCTTGTATTCCTCTGTAATCCCCACCAACCCCATCAGCAGTGCACCCTGTGTTATCACAGGGTAAGCATACCCTCAATTACCTGGGGAAGGAGAGGACTAGGATATATTTATGCTCATCTCCTAAGAGAACAGCAGAGCGAAAAGGCCCTTTTAGAAAATGCCCTAAAGGGAGAAAACTGAGCACACCTTACCCTATCTCAAGGACTGTGGCTCTCATAGACTGCTCCCCATCCAATGACAAAAAAAAAAAAAAAAAGAGACAGAGAGAGAAAAATAAACGTCTCCCCCAACCCCTTACACTTTTGCTCATAATAAACTCCAGTTACATGAAATGCAAACTTACCTGGATATGGCACTCTGCCCTTTGTTACCAGTTCCGTCTGCAGAATTCCAAATGACCATACATCAGACTTTATTGTAAATCGACCATATAGTGCAGCCTCAGGAGCTGTCCATTTGATTGGAAATTTTGCACCTAAAACAGTATTGACAAGCTTGCTTCAGTAACTTGCTTTTCTCTATTTGTGTAAATATGACATAAGCAAGGTTAATTTTTTGTCACTATCCCTACTGTACATGTCATCAGTGTCAAATTCTTCAAAAGTACAAGATACATGGGAAAATTTTCTTTAATACTATTTAAAATTTGCATTAATAAAAATCACATTTCTTCCTGATAAGATATTCAATGACACAATGGCTGATGGGGATAGAAAATTATTCAAGAAAATAGAGGTGGGGGCGTCCCTGGTGGCGTAGTGGTTAAGAATCCGCCTGCCAATGCAGGGGACACGAGTTCAAGCCCTGGTCCCGGAAGATCCCACATGCCATGGAGCAACTAAGCCCATGCACCACAACTACTGAGCCTGTGCTCTAGAGCCCGCAGGCCACAACTACTGAAGCCCACGCGCCTAGAGCCCGTGCTCCGCGACAAGAGAAGCCACTGCAATGAGAAGCCCGTGCACCTCAACGAAGAGTAGCCCACGCACAGCAACGAAGACCCAACGCAGCCAAAAATAAATAAATAAATAAATATTTTTAAAAAAGAAAAGAGAGGTAAAAACTCTAGTAAGAAGCAACCAAATACATGGGTTATAGGATCTATAACTTTTAAGTCAGTCTAGCTCCTAGTAGTTCTGTTGGTTGCCAAGAACCTATTCTATCGGTTCTAACGTCTACTGCCTTTCAACCACAATCTCCTTTCTAAATATTTTATGATATCTCTCTGGAAAATTTTATTGTACTATCATTTTTAAAAGACTAAAAAATATTTAGTCAAACATTTAGTGTATACTTACTTTTTATGCACAAGACATTATGCTAATTGTTATAGGAGACACAAAAACATAGCCTTTGTGATGTTTATACACTTACAGTGAAAATGAGATTATAGATGTCTTAAATACTTGAAGTTCCTTATATATGTATATAATGTTGTAAAATAGTTCTTTAGATGTTCAAACAGAAGATCAATTTTCATTAGCACAATCACAAAAGGTTTCATTTAAAAAGTGGAGGCTAAGTTTAGCCTTAAAGAATGCTTAGAATTTTTGCAGGTAAAGATTAAAGAACAATAGGAAGATATTTCAGCTGGAGGGAACAGCACAAACGTATGGAGATTGAAAAGAAAGCACTGTGTTGAAGACAGGGTTTCTCAACCTGGGAACTACTGGCATTTGGGGCTGGATAATTCTCTGCTTGGTCAGGGCTAGCTTGTACTTTGCAGGGTGTTTAGTGGTATGCTGGGCCACCCCCAGTAGATGCCAGTAGCAGCCTCCCAGTTGTAACAACTAAAAATGTCTAAAGGGACTTCTCTGGCGGTCTAGTGGTTAAGACTCTGCACTTCCACTGCAGGGGGCACAGGTTCGATCCCTGATCGGAGAACTAAGACCCCTCATGGTGCGTGGTGCAGCCAAAAAAATAATAAAATAAAAATAAAAATGTCTCAAGAGGTTGCCAAATGTCCCTCGGCGAGCAGTACCACCACCCTGGTTGAGAACTGTGATTTAGGGAACAGTTCCCAGTGGTCTGCGTACCAATATGGTCAGTGACAAAAAGATACAGTCCAATGAAAAAAAGAGAAAAAAGATCACATATCAATTCATAAAGCTAAAATCACTAATTTATAGGTATATTCTTTATTCTGAGATTACATTCTTCCTGCTTGTGTAGTGTTAAAATGCTCTTTCTTTTATGAAATGATGGTAATAGTGGATAGCTGAGAAAAGGTTTTTTTGGTATATCTACTAAATAAATCTTTGCTAACCTTTACGTTGGTCTTACTAGTTTGTATTGAAATAGTCTGTTTATAATTCAGTTGCAGACAGACATTAGTCAGTGAGCTCCCTGACAGCAGAAATCATGCCTCTTACAGCTGTGCCCTGACGTCCAGCACGTGGAAGGACTCAAATGTTTGTTAAAGACAAGCTGGAACTAGACAGTAGGAGATGATGAATGCCAAGGTATCTTTTTCATAGGTGTGGAGGCCTGAAGGTTTCATCAGGATGAACAACCTATGTGCTGATCTGCACTCGACCTTACTTACTCTCTGCCTGTCAAAGTTACACTCTTTCTTTTCATAGTGGACTGAGCGTCCACTATGTTAGGTAATGTCAGGCACTCTACATCTATTAATGCATTAAGTTTCACAACAATCTTGAAAAGTATTACCATCTAATATTTATAAGTGAGGAGACTGAGGCCCAGTCAAAAAGGTTAGGTAACTTGGGTGAAATCTCTGGGCTAACAGGAGATGGAACTGGAACTCAAAAACCCATACTCTTGAACATATGTATAAATATAACTGATTCATTTTGTTGTAAAGCAGAAACTAACACACCATTGTAAAGCAATTATACTCCAATAAAGATGTTAAAAAAATTTTAAAAATAAAAAAAAATAAAGAGGGAGGGAAGACACAACCTTGACTTTAAAAAAAAACAAAAACCATACTCTTTCTGTATGCATATATTTTGTCCTTTAAATGTATACTGAATGAGAGCTCAGAGAGATAGACACCAAATAAAAGAAGTGACCTGTTGTAATTTCTGTAAGCTCCCCTCCCTCACTGTTTACAGTGTCAATCTTATAAGTGTTTTTATTTACTATAATTTTATATATAATAAAGAATTATTGTAAATCTGGCACAGAACTGGTTTCCAAAGCCTTTATAAAATTGTATGCTATTTCTTAATACATTAATTCCTAGTCCTTAGTGTAGTAAAAATTGGATGGTTCTGAAGTTCGTTACAAAAGTTATTTTAAAATGTTTCTTATTTGTTGGCATGCCAAAGGAAGTGTGAAGAGAATACTGCTTGCTATATTTATAATGCAAAGAACACCCACAGTTAGATTCTTCCTTGGGGGAAATAACTATCAGAAAGCCACAGTACTATGCACTGTGTATAATTTTATGAATAAAAATCAATGTTTTTATGACTTTTTTTTTCTTTTCCTTTCTTTTTTATTGGAGTACAGTTGCTAATGTTTCTATGACTCTTCTGAGCAGACCGAGAGCTGTTCTTCTTATTCTGTAAAACCCTGTATATTCAAAAGAATGGTAAGAAAAATCCATCGAAAATGAGGTTACAAGCATTTATTAAAAAGCCATTTTACCTTGTCTAGCTGTATACTCATTGTCTTCAATTAACCTTGCTAAGCCAAAATCTGCTATTTTGCACACAAGGTTTTCTCCTACAAGAATGTTAGCAGCCCGAAGATCTCGATGAATATAGTTCATTCTTTCAATATATGCCATACCATCAGCAATCTTGGGAAGAAAAAAAACATATGATACAAAGGGAAGGAGGGAGAGGACAATTCTGGTTAATGTTAAGCCAGATCGCTGAAGAATCATATATCTTCAAAAGAGATGATGGTAACGGGGCATAGTCTAGCAGATAATAATAAGAACAGAAAACCTTTTAATGGAGTGGGGGGAGGGAGAGGAGGATACGGAGGGAGAGAGAGGGAAGGAGAGAAGGAGAGGGGATAGGGGAGTAGGAGAAAGGCCCACAAAGCCTGAAGCATTTACCTGGCCCTTTCCAGAAACAGTTTGCTGGCCCCTAGTACAGAGGGGCTCAGAGCCTTGAGCTCAGGTGTGTGGACGAGGCTTGACATATGCTAAAGTCTCACAGGTACGGTTTCTTGGTATAAAGTTTCTCTAAATTGCTAGATCCCATGGACATCTGGACACTCACTGAGAGAGGAGTCTTAGACCCAATATGTCAACCAAAGCCAATAAAAGGCCCCTTGAATACCTACCACACACCTGAATATAACTTTTAATAGTTTTCAGATCCAGAATAGTAAAACTATCCCATCTTTAACTGTATACTGCCATCTTAATTCTTGTTTTGGACTATATTAAATAAGAAATTCAGCATATACTTTATCTTTATTTATTTATTTAAAGACCAATATTATTAATTATTTTAGGTATATTACTTTCCAACCTTCTATCCTGGTAGGATCAGTATGATTCTATGTTGCTTAATATCTGCCTATCTACGGCATCCCACTCCCAGCTTTGTTCAGGGCCTTTTGCAGCACACACTTTAGATTTCTAATATTTTCTTTAGAATAGCGATCATTCATTGACTTAAAATTTATCTACTGAAATATAAATACATATAGATTTTATACTTGTGGATGCATATGTTTCTGAAAGGCCATATGATACAGGAAAGCACTGTACTGGGAGTTACTTACCTGATTCTAATACTAATAAGTTATATGACTTTTAGATACCTGGGTCCTCAAGATACTACAGTATCTGTAACATACGAGTTCAGACTGGATTATCTGTAATGTTCCTCCCAGCTATAAAATTCCATGATTTCACTATTTGAACAATAGTATCTACTAAGATTAGTTTACATTTTTAATGTACACTTGCAATTCAAATGGACACATGTATAAACACACAAGTACCTGAGCAGCCATGTCAACCAGTTGTGGGAGCTTCAAGTACTTTCCATCTCCCTCCTTCAGGAAATCTAATAAGCTCCCTGTAACAGACAGCAAGACATTCATAAAAAATAAGCAAATCTTAAATCAGAATTGCAACAAACATTCCCCTACCTCCAAACAAATCATATCACAATACAAAACTTCAGCTTTTTATTCTTCAATATTTTTTGCAGCTTTGGAATTTCTGAATAATTATCTTTAAGATTCTAGAAGAGGGCCCTAAACTGAATTTTTTAAAACTTTTGATAACATGAAAAAAAAAGGGAAAATGCAATCATCTCACCAGATTACAGACATTCTTTCCTTGTTTGCTTTGATCAAAATCAGCCCAATTTTTAGTCAAAAAGTAGTATTAGATACTTATATTTTTAAGTCAATCTGTAACAAGAGCTCAGACAACTTGAGGACATCTTGGGGTACTTGAAACTAAAGCTAGGTGGCTAAATAAATGAGTTGATATGAAGTGTTAGTACAACCAACTTCTCTCAATTTTAGCAGAAGATACCATGCAACAGCAAACTACTATGCATTACAGCAGAGATAAAGGTTGGAAAGAAAACGTCTAATTGCTATTCTATTACAGGTTAAAAACTTACCATGTACCTGAATTTAATCAAGAGAAAATATCAGACAAACCCAAATTAAGGCACATTTTATAAAGCAACTTTGTTCTCTTAAAAAAATAACGTTATGAAAGACAAGAAAAGCTGAGGACTGCTCCAGATTAAAGGAGACTAAAGAGATGGATGACTAAAAGCAATGCATGACCACGGACTGGATACCAGATCGGCGGGCGGGGTGGGGGGGATTGCTATAATCGTCACTGGGACAATCGGTGAAATCTGAATATGAACTGTATTTTAGGCAACAAAATTGTAACCATGTTACATTTCTTGAATTTGATCATTGTACTGTGGTTATGTAAGACCATGTTCTTGTCTTCAGAAGACAAACTCAAGTATTTAGAGGTAAAGCAAGCATAACGTCTGCAACGTACTCTCAAATGGTTCGGGAAAAAACCCTCACATTTATTCATACATATATATAGCACTGGGCGAATCTGGCTGAAACATACATGGGAATTCTTTGTATTATTTTTGCAACTTTTCTGTAAGTTTAAAAGTACTTCAAAATAAAAGTAAAATAAAACAAAAAACAAGGCAAGGCAAAGAAAGCCCTTTCCGTGTTGACAGGACTATGAAGCAAGACATAGTCATGACTTAGTATCTTCATTTATAGAGATTCAAAGTCAGGGAATATCTCTCTTCCTCTGGTCCGTCTATGGCAGGGAGGACATGTTACTGTGTTTCTCCATTTATCTGCCCTTTCAAATATTTACTGAGGGTCTACTACATGTGAGGCACTGTAAAAGGCATAGAAGATACAAAGATAAATAAGATCTTAAAATACTATATGAAAGTATAGTATATAGATCTAGAAACTATATGCACACAAATAAATATTGTCCAGTAGGCGTTATAAAAGTTACTGTAAAAACTACAGTGGAGACACGATGGATCTGGTTAATTCTATGGAAAAATCAGGAAAGGCTTCACAGAGGAGATGCATCTTGAAGAAGAATGGGGTCAGATAGAGAATTCCAGGAAGACAATAACAAGTACAAAGGCAGTAATTCATGAAATGGCACAGTAAGTTCAAGGAACTGAAAACGGTCCTTCCTATGCAAGAACATGGGCACAAAGATGGGAACTGATGAGAAAGAGGCTGCAGGAGTCAGAACACAGAAGGCAATGCATAAATGGACTTTATCTTTTTTATATGAAGTTTTATAGAGAAGCAATATGATCAGATTTATGTTGAAAAAGCAATCAGTCCAATTTGATGAATGATATTGTACTAAAACTGCATAAAAGGAATAAGTTTAAAAGTTCCTGCAATAGTCTAGGAAAGAGTGAGAAGAGGAACATTTCCAGAGGCACTTAATAAATGGAATTAACAGCCCACAATGGACTATTATTACATAAGGGGGTGGGAAAGTGAAGACTGCGGGGCCTCATTGCCAAAGTCTGTGTTTCTAACAAGTGTCCAGGTGATGCTACTGCTGCCGCACCCAATGTTCCAGAGTCTCTTTCCCCTTTCCAAAAATGGCAAGTACAAGAATATTCACTGCAGCACTGTCTGTGGTGGTGCAAACTAAAAGCAACCTACATGTTCATTGGGAAAGGAATGAATAAACAATGGAACACTCATACAGAATTTCATTCAATAGTTAAAAGTACACAAATGAGATCTTCCCTTATCCACATGAATAACTCTCAAGCACGTAATGTTGAATGAAAATAAAGCTGGTTAAATTTATGTAATTTAAAAATATACAAATACTGTTAATAGGTAACTATATATTAGTAAAAGTATATCAACAGGAAAAACAGAGATGGGAAAAGCAACAACTTCAAAACTGAGGTTACCTCTGAAGGGAATGGGCTCAAGGAGGGGTAAAAACAAGGATTAAGTTAAATCTTTAATGTGTTGTTTCCTTAGTAGAAAGATCTGAAGCAAATATGGCAAAATGTAAACATTAGTTAAATTTGGATGGTAGGGACATGGGTGTTATGGTATTCTTTGTATGTTTGAAATATTCTGTAATTTAAAAAGAGTAAAATGGCTAGTTAGGAAGTAAAGATGTAATACTGTCTTCTTTAAAGAATCCTGGGGCTTCCCTGGTGGTGCAGTGGTTAAGAATCCACCTGCCAACGCAGGGGGACAAGGGTTCAAGCCCTGATCCCGGAAGATCCCACATGCCACAGAGCAACTAAGCCCGTGCGCCACAACTACTGAGCCTGCGTTCTAGAGCCCGCGAGCCATAACTACTGGAGCCCATGTGCCTAGAGCCTGTGCTCCGCAACAAGAGAAGCCACTGCAATGAGAAGCCCACACACCGCAACAAAGAGTAGCCCGCACTTGCTGCAACTAGAGAAAGCCCATGCACAGCAATGAAGACCCAATGCAGCCCAAAATAAATAAATAAATTAAAAAAAAGAAAAAGAATCTTGGCTGTGAAGGAAAGCAAAAGGTAAAGAGAAGTCGGTGAAAAGCAGATGTTGGGACCAAGAGAGGATTTTCTTTTTAAACGAAAGGAAGGATTTAACTGTCCTTAAACAGAGGAAGGAACACTTCTTTTTCTTAGCCTGCAAGACAGACTGATGTTATATAAATACGCTGCATGACAATGTTGAATATACAGAAAGAAGCAAAAGCTACAGTTCTTTGTTTCGGGATTTAGAATCTAGATAAGGAGCCATGATCAATCCACTATGTAGAACATCATTCAGTGTATGATCATTGCTAAAACAGTGCAAAGGCTGCAAAGCACAGAAATCCAGGACTGGAATGTGTGTTATTTTGACAATTCTTTTTTTCTGATCTTTAATTACAACAAATCCCCCCTCCCTTAAAAGTTTCTTATATCCATTTATCAGAACATTTTGGATCACATCAGTGGGTCCTTAACCTTTTTTTGGTCATGGGTTATTTTGAGAATCTGATGAATGAGAGTCTATGGACTCTCTTTCTAGAAAAACATACATAACTGTGCAAAGATTGACAGAGAACTTCAGAGGAAGTTCACTGACCCTCTGAAGCTCATTCATGGCAGAGAGAGCATGTATTTGATAAGTAATTATGAAACCAATTCAGAGCAGTCCTTAAGTCGGTCTCATATACCTCTCTGGCCTCATTTCCAACCAGTTACCTTCTACACTTTCCACTACCCATGGTTTTGTTCCCCATTTCCTCATAGCTCTGCAGAAAAATACTGGTACCCTTCACTTTACTTATTCATGTCCTTCATAATCTTAAAGGGTATTTCAAGACTTGTCTTTTCTACTGATATTTCTCATTTTATTCCAACCTATGTTATCTCTTCCTCAATTTCTATGTTACTTACTGAATGTGTCAAAACACCTAGAAATCCATTATGCTTTGAACTTGTTTGTTGATAGCGAGCTGTTATTTACTTTTATACTGAAAATTAACTTATCGGGTTAGTCTTTTCTCTCTTAATTCAATGTAAGTTGGTTAGATGGCTTTATTTCTTTGATACCTTATAATACTGGCACACTGTTTATATATTAGAAGCATTCAATACATTTTAATTGTTAACAATTTCTAGAGCATTCTGATTATAAAGAGAACACACGAAGCAATAAGTCTGGATAGATTATGGAGGGCCAAGTTCTAAGTGCCTGAATAGCAAGATGGGGAATTACAGAGTTTAAAACTAGAAGGGCCTCTCTCGCCTCCCTGCTTCCAAGATGACCAAGAAAAGAAGGAATAATGGTCACCCCAAAAAGGGCCGCGGCCACGTGCAGCCTATTCGCTGCACCAACTGTGCCGGATGTGTGCCCAAGGACAAGGCCATTTAAGAAGCTCATCATTCGGAACATCGTAGAGGCTGCAGCCGTCAGGGACATTTCCGAAGCGAGTGTTTTCAACGCCTGTGTGCTTCCCAAGCTGTATGTGAAACTGCATAACTGGGTGAGTTGTGCCATTCACAGCAAGGTAGTCAGGAACCGTTCTCGGGAAGCCCATAAAGACCGAACACCTCCACCCCGATTTAGACCTGCGGGTGCTGCCCCATGACCTCCGCCAAAGCCCATGTAAGACGCTAAGTCCTTAAAGACTAAAGAAATAGTGTCCCCTGGAAAGACAATAAAATGGAAATTATATTTTAAAAAAAATAAAAAAATAAACTAGAAGGGGCATTTGTGATCTTGTATACTAAACCTCCCATCTAGAAATAATCCTAACCCAGCAATCTGACAACAGAGATTTCTACCATATTCCCCAATTAAATACTTCTTGAAATCAATATACAAAGCTAAACGGACCATTAGCTTTATCTCCACTATATTCTTATGCTATCAATATCCTGATTTAAACTTTCTCCTTGCCCCTTTTCTCCCTTCTAGTTCATCTAATGTACTCTGACATGGGATATTTGGCAGTTGTTTGAAGTAGAGATTCTTTGCCAAAAGTGCCATGTGCTTTGGGAGCTTTAGGTAATGTTTTGGCTCTCAATTAGTAGGCTGTGTCAATTCTTAACTTTTGGTTTTTCTGTTTCTTTTGGGGGGAAATATTTTCTTATGGTCAATGTGTAGCTTGTAGTTGGTCCTGTCACCACTAGATGGAACTACATCACTGATCAAGATGGACAAATGGTGAGGGATGACTCCATCAGTGGCTCTGACTAGTGACTCATTAAGACTAAGAAAAGGAGATAAAATTCAAGAGGATAAAAAGCAGGCCTGTCAGCAAGCATATTTGGTGACTTACTAGTTCCTCTTCTAATGCATCAGCAGCAAAGGGAAAAAGAGAGAAGAGCGACAGCCTTCCCTTCTTTCCCTGGCCCTAACCAACCCTGTTACTGAAGATCCCACACCTTGGGGTCTGGGGTTTGGAGAAACGGAGAAATTTCAGTTGACAGTAGTGGCAAAAAGTAGTTTCTAGGATTTCTGAGTGAGATTATATTAAAACTAGATAAAGTTAATTTTCTTAACTTTACCTGATTTCTTTGCTTTAGTACTAAAGATATAAATAGCTTTCTGATTGCATTATTTTAAATCAACTAGTGTGAATACTTCTTTTTTCACCTTCCCAGCTATTCCACTGACTTTAGTCAAATGGAATGAAGGACTATTTACTTTCAAAATAAATTCAGTGCCTTATTTCCTTTTTAAACTCCATACTATCATTTGGAATAACTGGAGCTAATTTCCATTAAACAAAATGTCAGGTTTTCTCTTTTCACATGTCTACATAAAAAATCTTAAGTTAGAAAATACAGTAAAAATCTGGATGCATAAAAACAGATGAAGACTTAAAATTTATTAATAACATGAATACCCCATGAAATACTAACATACACATACCTTTTGACATAAATTCAGTGACAATGTAAATTGGCTCTTCAGAAACAACAGCATATAGTGGAACAAGTTTATCATGTCTTAACTTTTTCATTATCTGAGCCTCTTGAAGAAAAGCTTCTGGCATCATTGTACCTGGTTTTAGTGTTTTGATTGCAACTTTTGTGGTTCCATTCCATGTTCCTAGAGAAACAACCCATATTTCATTATTTTAACCTATATTTTAAGAGATTTACAACAAACTTCAATGAGCAGCAGTAACCTCAAATATTTCAACATATCTTATCATAAATTGGGGCATTTTCATCTATGGCTAAACAATGACAAAAAACAAAAGTTCAGGCTCCTTACCCATCCATACTTCACCAAAACATCCTTGTCCTAGTTTAACCTCCAGTCGCAAAGATTCTCGAGGGATTTCCCAAGCATCTTTTGCTAGACCTTGAGTCTGGGGTTTCACAGTTGGACACACAGTTGTTAACTTATGGCATAAACCATCAGCATGTTCTAGATAAATGAATAAACTACACTGTAAAATGAATAACTTACAAAAATTAAGGTACATATAATTGTACCAGTGTTTTTAAAAGTTTAAATTACAGGAAATAAAAACAATGTTCTATCAGTTTTATTACAAAAGCACAAACACAAAAAGGGAGTTGCATAAAAGAAGCAAAACATACAAGAAGTCAAACATTTTATTAAATACATTTTAAAAGTTATGATTTATTATGTCCCATTATGTCCCAGCTATTGTGCTAATTCAGCGCTTTACAAATATCTCATATAAATAAAAGAGACTTAGAAAACTTAAGCAACTTTCACAAGGTGATCCAGTAAATACATGATAGAGATGGGTTTCAAACCCTAGATCTGACTGCCTCCAAAGTTCTGCTTTTGACCACTGTGCTTCATTTCTTCCCAAAGAGAATGTTACCATTAATTGTTATTTCTAAAAACCACAAGTGAGGAACTTCCCTGGTGGTGCAGTGGTTAAAGAATCTGCCTGCCAATGCAGGGGACACAGGTTCGATCCCTGGTCTGGGAAGATCCCACATGCCACGGAGCAACTAAGCCTGTGCGCCACAACTACTGAGCCTGTGCTCTAGAGCCCGCGCGCCACAACTACTGAGACTGCATGCCACAACTACTGAAGCCTGCACGCCTAGAGCCCTTGGTCCACAACAAGAGAAGCCCCTGCAATGAGGAGCCTGTGCACTGCAATGAAGAGTAGCCCCTGCTCTCCGCAACTAGAGAAAGCCCACGTGCAGCAACGAAGACCCAATGCAGCCAAAAAAAAAATGAACCCAACTCAATAGTAAGTATTATCTGTTCCTCATTTTAAAACTAAAATACACTGGGCACATACTGTGTATAAAGTAGCATGTTAGACCTTAAGAGACATGAAGACATGGATGCTGTCCTCATAAAATTGAACATGAGGAAATAATTTTCACCCTTGAAATATTCACGTACCTGTATAGTGTTTTACCAATTTCTGCAGAGTATCAAATTGTGCTCTGGTTGTGATATAGTATCCACCATTGTCAAGTTTCCTAATTTTGTAGTGTTTCACATTGTCACCCCTTACCTCATCCCAATCACGAATAGAGAGGGAATAAGCACCTAGAAGGGAAAATGAACACTTCTACTATACCTTTCTTAAAATACTGCCCAAGCAAATTTTTATACTTATATTAACAATATTCATACCTTTAGTAGTTTCACTCTCTCTTACTAAGAAAATACCTCGCTGATTCCCAGGATTCAGAAGTAATCTTTCAGCATCTTTTCTCCCCATTTTGCCAAAATACCATCTGGAAAAAAAAATGAGTAGTGTTCTGAGTTAGAAGTGTGTAATAAGCATCAGAAAAATTATACATAGATATTAGTAAGAATGGAGTGGGATAGGGAGGATGACAAAGAACAGAACACAGCTTTAAAATACAGTAAAACAGAATGAAAGATCTTTCTTAAATATTACAAGTATTACTATCAGAATATATTGTCATAGTATTTTCATGTATTAACTACTCAACAAGTCTCTTAAACTCCACCTGGCAGTCACAGGAACCGTAAATATAGAAGGAAAGGCAACAATGACAGTCTTTTAGTCAATGACAGATGAAAATATTAAGATTATAGTAGGAAGAGTAAAAGTGGTTCTCTGGCAACAGTGTGATCATTTGTATTCAGTAAGATGCAAGTAAACCATGTCCAAATTATTAGAGACTCTAAATTACTGTGGGTTCATTTAATACAGTTTTGTGAATAAAAATGCAATTTTTGCTGAGGAGGAGCCACAGAATAGTGGAGAAGAAAGACCAAAGGACAAAATGGAAAGTAACAAGTTCCAAAGCAGAACAGAGAGTTATGGAGACAAATTACACATCACTAATAAAAAGGCAAACAAATATTGATAGAGCACCTACTATGTGCAAGATGCTGGGTTAAGTGCTATGATATGAAGATGATGTATTATTTATGGATCCCAGATAAACCTGCTTTGTCATAAAAGTACAGGCATACCTCATTTTATTGTGTTTTGCTTTATTGCGTCTTTTAAAAAATTGTAGGTTTGTGGAAACCCTGGTCAAGCAAATCTATCAGAGTCATTTTTCCAATAGCATTTGCTAACTTCGCATCTCTGTGTCACATTTTGCTAAGTCTTGCAGTATTTCAAACATTTTCTTCCACATAAGACAGCAAACTTAACTGCTAAATGTTGTGTGTGATCTAACTGCTCCACCAACTGGCTGTTTCCCCAACTCCCTCTCCTCATGCCTCCCAACTCCCTGAGATACACAATGTTGAAATTAGGCCAAGTAATAACCCTACAATGGTCTAAGTGTTCCTTTCTCTGAGTGAAAGGAAGAGTCGATCAACATGGCAAACTGTTTTTGATTTAAGAAACTGCCACGGCCACTCCAGCCATCAGCCGCCACCGCTCCGATCAGCAGCCACCAACATGGAGGCAGGACCCTCTACAGCAAAACAACTATGGCTTGCTGAAAGCTCAGACAATGGTTAGATTTTTTAGCAATAAAGTATTTTTAATTAAGGTATGTACATAGTTTTTTTAGACATAGACTGTTGCACACTTAATATACCACAGTGTAGTGTAACCATAACTTTTATGCACTGGGAAACCAACTCACTTTACTGCAATATTTGCTTTATTATTGCTGTCTAGAACCAAATCCACAATATCTCCGAGTATGCCTGTAATATGTCACTGAAGGTGAACTTTAACTTTTTGAAAGTTGTAAGAATGGTACTTAGAACTCCCATACACACTCCACCCAGGTTTCCTGTTAACATTTTGCTTTGTCATATTCTCTTTTTCCCTGTGTATGTGTGTTTGTGTGGGTGTGTGTATTTCCTTCTGAACTGAATGATAGTTGCAAACATGCTGAATCGTTACCTCTAAATGCTTCAGTGTGTACATCCTAAAAGAAAAAGATACTCTCTCTCCATAGCCATGGAGCAAGCACCTAAGTCAAGAAGTTAACACTGATACAATAACATCAATGGAGGATAAATTTTTGGCGTGAAAGAGTCTGCAGAATATAAAAAGGGTTAATGCAATTATTTTAAAGTGAAAAAATAAAGGCTAGGGACCAGGCATAATACAGTATTATAAATGCAGATTCATTTATGATCCTACTGTAAGCAAATACTATGGCATTAATTATTAATTTTCAAGTAACATCTCCTATTAATACGATACATTAGCTATATTAAGACTGGTATGTAATTGCACGTGTGTAAAGTTGTGGCTAAGTAGAATGTGCATTAAGACATTTTAAAAATCAAAATAATTAATAAAATATGAAGCAGTGCCATACTCTTCTGCCTGAATGGAATCTGCAGGGGCTACATAATTGCTAGGGATATAGCCATTCTTTCCTGTAGCAATTGATCTTGCTTCCCACCAGTCTCCTTCCCTGCAACACATAAAACAACAATTACCACAAGGTAGACCACAGCTCAGGACACGATCTATTGCAGTGCCATCTTGTATCTGAAACAGACAAGAAGTATTACTTCCATTTTTATTTATGCATTCATTTGATCAAGAATTAAACTCCAAGAATAATATTTAAAAAATAGGTTAGAGGACATCACTGGTGGCGCAGTGGTTAAGAATCTGCCTGCCAACCCAGGGGACATGGGTTTAATCCTTGGTCCAGGAAGGTCCCACATGTCATGGAGCAACTAAGCCCCTGCGCCACGACTACTGAGCCTGCGCTCTAGAACCGTAAGCCACAACTCCTGAGCCCGTGTGCTGCAATTACTGAAGCCTGAGCGCCTAGAGCCTGTGCCCGGCAACAAGAGAAGCCACCACAATGAGAAGCCCACACACCACCACGAAGGGTAGCCCCTGCTCGCCGCAACTAGAGAAAACCCGTGCGCAGCAACAAAGATCCAACAGGTTACGTGAATTAAGGGAATAAGGCCAAGCAAAATCACAATTGCATTGTTTCTGCTTCAAACCAAAAAACAAAACAAAAACCCTAAAAAACAAACAAAAAAAAAACCACTTTAATTTTAGTTATAAAATCTCTTTTTTACGTAACCTAACCTTTCAACCTAAAACAATAAACTATGCTGAATAAAACAATTTGGGAAGTAAATCTTTCAGATTACTCAGTTTCGATGAAATGTTTTCTCATTTAAAAGCTTTACTGAGATATAATTTGTATACCATAAAATTCCCCCATTTAAGATTTTTTAAGAGTTTTGCAGCCATTACCACTATCAATTTTAGAACATTTTCATCACCCCCAAAAGAAACCCTGTACCCATTAAGAGTTACTTCCTGGGCTTCCCTGGTGGCGCAGTGGTTGAGAGTCCGCCTGCCGATGCAGGGGACACGGGTTTGTGGCCTGGTCCGGGAAGACCCCACATGCCATGGAGCAGCTGGGCCCGTGAGCCATGGCCGCTGCGCCTGCGCGTCCGGAGCCTGTGCTCCGCAACGGGAGAGGCCACAACAGTGAGAGGCCCTCGTACCACCAAAAAAAAAAACAAAAAAAGAGTTACTTCCCATCCCACCCCTCCCCCACCATTTCCAACCACTAATCTGCTTTCTATTTCCCTGGATATGCCCATTGTGGGGCATTTCATATAAATGGAACAATACAACACGTGGTCTTTTTGACTGGCTTCCTTCACTCAGCATAATTTTTTCAGCATTTATCAGTTGCTCATTCTTTTTTTATTGCTAAATGATTTTTTAAAAAAAAAATTTTTTATTCTTTATTTATTTATTTTTTTGGCTGCATTGGGTCTTCGTTGCTGCGCGAGGACGTTCTCTAGTTGTGGTAAGCGGTAGCTGCGGCGAGCAGGGGCTACTCTTCGTTGTGGTGTGTGTGCTTCTTGTTGCAGTGGCTTCTCTTGTTGCGGTGCACGGGCTTCAGTAGTTGTGGCTCGTGAGCTCAGGAGTTGTGACTTGCAGGCTCTAGAACACAGGTTCAGTAGTTGACTCAGTAGTGACTCACGGGCTTAGCTGCTCCGTGGCATGTGGGATCTTCCCAGACCAGGGATCGATCCCGTGTCCCCTGCGCTGGCAGGCGGATTCTTAACCACTGTGCCACCAGGGAAGTCCCAATGATTTTCTTTTTAACAATGCATAAAATTACAATGTTTCTTTCTATCATATTAGGAGAAAAAATTCAGATGCCCTAGAACTACTATAACCAAAATATTAGCAATGAGCAATAATAAAAAGATTTAATTCCTGGAATAAAGTATATTTACAAGAATGTTATCCATGAACATCCAAATAAGACTAAAGTCAATTCAGAACATGAGAACTACATGTAGTTTGTAATAGATAAGCCTTGACTTTTCCAAAATTAATGTGAAAGGAGAGTATATTATCAATCTGCAATGAGGAAGACATATGGGTTCTGCTACTACAGATTAAATGCATGTTTTGCTTTACCAGAAATAAGTATTGAAAATATTTTGTCTACATTGAAATTTCATAAATTCTTGAGGTGAATCTGATCTTTAAAAAATGAAATGGAAAATCCTTTTGTAATTCAAATGTTTACAAACTCATATACTTGGCTTGTAGCTTCCTAGTATATATTAAGTACGTTCAGATATACAAACTGAAAACTTTGATCCTGATAATCATTCACTGATTCATTCAAACATTCACTGAATACCTTTTAAGTAACAGACCTTACAATAGAGTGTGCTAGAAACAGGTAAAATGTCCTTATCCTCAAGTAACTCCATCTAGAGCAGGATTTCTCAACCTCGGCACGACTGACACTTTGGGCTGGACAATGCTTTGTGGTGGGGGGGCTGTCCTGTGCACCGCGGGATGCTGAGCAGCATCCCTGGCCTCCATCCACTAGATGCCAGTTGTAGCACCATGGATGTAACAACCAAAAATGTCTCCAGACATGGTCAAATGTCCCCTGGCTGATTCTGCCCCCATGCTGAGAACCACTGGTCTAAAAGGATGATAGGCAAGTGATAAATTTTAATTCAAAACTGTGATGACTGCTATAATTGAGGTTTGCACAGGTTGCTATGTAAACATGTAAGAGAGACACCACTAAATCCAGCAGGAGGTGGGGACTGGGCCAGGCAGGAAAGGTAGAAAGAATATCAAGAAAGGCTTCCTTGAGAAAGGACACAGGAATATACACTTTGACGGATGCACAGGGTTGGCCAGATGAAGGAAGAAAAGTGGAGGGACAAGAAGTTACATTCCAGAAAAAAGGAATCGCATGTGTGAAAGCACAGAGAAGGGGAGAACCCCCAGTGTATTCAGAATCATAAATAAGTAATTCACTCTGGCTGGGCAGTGGAGTGAGGAAGGGGAAAAAGCTCAATGAATGACGCCTGCTCTTATTGCTGTTTTATCTTGACAGCAGCCAGTAGCTATTGAAGGATTTTAAAGCCGAGAGACAGAATCACATTTCATGTTCTCAAAAAATAACTGGTAGCAAGTGGGAACAAAGATGGAAGGAAACATGAGTGGATGCAAAGAGACCATAAATGTCTATTCTGAGAAGTTACAAAGTGGTCACTGTGCCTGCTAATGAAATTATGGGATCTATTTTCTGTAACAAGCACTGAATTTTCTATGGTGGCCCACTAAATGACAACAAGTCTGAGAGTCACATAAGGAAACAGCAACGTAACATGGTCAGTTTGGGACTGCAGGAGTTCCTTAGCCTTTTTAGTTTGTTTTTTTAAGAGAAAGAGATTAAGATCTTTAAATCATCTAGTACTTAGATAAATGGGATCATAGAAATATCTTTATAAAGGTTTTTTTTAAGTAAGGTACTTACTTACATATACTCCCTCAATCCTCACTCTTAAATCTCTACTGTTTATGGCAGAACCACAGCAACACCATTTGCAGAAATCATAACTTCTGGCTCCGGCAGTAGTATTATGCCGTATGTCTAAAGAAACCAAATGTATCATCCAATCCAGTGGGCAGAGACCCACGCCCCACTACTCTCATCTCTGAATCATCATCCAGCTCAGTGGTTTCAGTGTAAAGTAGGCTGCCGTTGGTATCTCTCCCCCGTAAAATGTTCATAACACTTACGTATTGTTAATTATTTGAAATCTTTCACCCTTCTTAAATGAAAGGTCTTCTGTAGTTCTAGCTTCATAATCATATAAGGCCACAAATACAGTAACACCACCTATTGGGGGAAAAAAAGACCAATGTAAATTATATAGACAAATTAACAACAGAGAAATTTAAAAACATTGCCAACAACAACAACAAAAGCTTATTAAGCATAGCTCTTTTCCTGGTCTCCAGAATCTATTTTTAAAAGTTGGAGGGGCTTCCCTGGTGGCGCTGTGGTTGAGAGTCTGCCTGCCAATGCAGGGGTCACGGGTTTGAGTCCTGGTCTGGGAATATCCCACATGCCGCGGAGCAACTAAGCCCGTGCGCCACAACTACTGAGGCTGCGCGTCTGAAGCCTCTGCTCCGCAACAAGAGAGGCCACGATAGTGAGAGGCCCGTGCACTGCGATGAAGAGTGGCCCCCACTTGCCGTAACTAGAGAAAGCCCTCGCACAGAAATGAAGACCCAACACAGCCATAAATAAATAAATAAAATTAAAAAAAAAAAAGTTGGAGATTTGGGTTGCTGAAGTTTCCAAGTTATTAAGATGCTATCTTAAGGCCTTCCACGAGACTACTGTACTCTACAAATTCTAAAATTCTATAGACCCAGAGAGACATTTTTAATCTTGATTCACAGCTGCAACATCTCTAGCTTGAAAAGACAAAGTTCAAATCAATTCTTTGGCAGAAAAAGCATTAACGAGTATTATAAACTACTAGCATTGATCATCTCAATTTCTTAAGAACAGTAAGTGAACATTCCCATCCTTAAGACTAATCATTCACTGTATAGCACAGGGAACTCTACTCAATACTCTGTAATGACCCATATGGGAACAGAATTTAAAAAAAGAGTGGATATATGTATAACTGATTCACTTTGCTGTACAGCAAAACACAACACTATAAATCAACTATACTCCAATAAAAATTAATTTAAAAAAAGACTAACAGTAATAACTAGAGTTTGTTTTTTGTTTGTTTTTTTTTTTAATTTTATTTATTTATTTCTTCGTTTCTGTGCGAGGGCTTTCTCTAGTTGTGGCAAGTGGGGGCCACTCTTCTTCGCGGTGCATGGGCCTCTCACTATCGCGGTCTCTCTTGTTGCGGAGCACAGGCTCCAGACACGCAGACTCAGTAATTGTGGCTCACGGGCCCAGTTGCTCCGTGGCATGTGGGATCTTCCCAGACCAGGGCTCGAACCCGTGTCCCCTGCATTGGCAGGCAGATTCTCAACCACTGCGCCACCAGGGAAGCCCAATAACTAGAGTTTTATTAAGATTATTTATTATATTTAACACAAAGATAAAAACAGCATGCTTTTCTTAGAAACTAAATGGTATGGCTGATATGGATTATAAATTCCAAAAGTAATTTTGTCATATAAAGCACTGTATGTAGTTGCTTAAGACATAAGCAACTTAAATAGCCAAACTATTATCTGCAAGCGAAAGAACAGAATCTCATTTATCTGGCTTCTCCCCTGAGGCCCGGTCATATATTAACTACCTATTTGACATCTCAAATGTCTATCAAGCACTTAAAATTTATTAGGTTCAAAACAAAGGTGTTGGGCTTCCCTGGTGCTGCAGTGGTTGAGAGTCCGCCTGCCGATGCAGGAGACATGGGTTTGTGCCCCGGTCCGGGAAGATCCCACATGCCCCGGAGCGGCTGGGCCGGTGAGCCATGGCCGCTGAGCCTGCGCGTCCGGAGCCTGTGCTCCGCAATGGGAGAGGCCACAGCAGTGAGAGGCCCGCGTACCTCAAAAAAAAAAAACAAAAAACAAAAAAAACCCACAAAGGTGTTGACTTTTCTCCTCTAACCTTAAGTATTACTGAAGTCTTCCCTACCTCAGCGAACATTACCAGTCAGGTATTCAAGCCAAGTCCATTACCAGCACTGTCAGTTCTACCTCTAAAGTACTTTATCTACTTCCTTTTCATTTCCAGCTCTTCCACCCTAATCCAAGTCCCTGTTATCTCTTACTGGGAAAGTAACAGCCTAACTCCCTACATCCACCCTTCACGCAGCTGCCAGAGGGAAGTTTTTAGAAAGGGAATTCAATCGTGCAAATTCTTTACTGAAATCTCTTCAATAACTTCCTTCTAGCTTTGAATAAAACCCATACTTCTTACTATAGTCTATGAGGTCCTGAGAAATCCTGACTCTTCAACCGCATATCATGTAACTCTACCCTCTGCCCATACTAGTCCTCAAACCTGCCAAGCCCATCTGTACCTCCTAAAGTGCATTTGTTATTCTCTCTTCCCAGAAAGCTCTTTTCCCATTTATGCACATATTTAGGTCATTCTCATCAAACCTCAGCTCAAACGATTTCATCTCAAGATGGTTTTCCTTGATCATTTAAAAAGGGCCTTCGCCAATCATTCTAGTTAGTTCCTTCATAGTATTTATGAACCATTAATCATCCTGTTTAGTTGTTTCTATAATTATTATCCAACCCTCATTATAATGTAAACTCCACTGGGGCAGAAATCTTGTTTCTCTTGTTTACAACTCTCTATACCTGGCACACAGACACTCATCAATAAATTAATACCCATGAATGGACTATTTCCCGTAAATAAACTGCTTTAGGTAACTCAAGTATGTCTTCTCAACATTTAATCATTTTGGATTAATATCTTTCCAGAACATATAATCCTGAAAATAAACTTTTACTGGTGACTGAGAAATACCATCATGACCAACTATTACTGAAGTATTTAGAGTTAGGGGACTGGAATTAAGACTATTATTGACTCTTTGATGTCCATAACTTCTCAAATGAACAGTCTAACAGAATTTGTGTATGACATTCTCTAGTCACTATTTTTGGTCTGGAGGTGAGCAGAGTGAAGGGACACATTTATAGTCCATGCTTGTAGAAGAGATTCTTCTTTTGTCCCCTCATGTTGCTCAATTTGGTGCTGGCAGCTGTTTTGCCAAGCCTAGGGATAAAGTGGACACTCCAAGGGCTCCAAGAGAGACACCAAAGAAACTCGAGTCCTTGATGACATCAAGGAACTGCTGGATCAAGGAATCCTGGAGCTCACCCTACCTTTTAAAGCCAGTTGTGCTTTGTTACTCAAGGGAAAAGCATCCCGATAGGGGACCCTTCACAAAAGAACCATCTCTCTTTTTGAAATTTCTGACTACGTTTTTAGAGCATTTCTGACTCCATGAAAGGTTGTTGGCCATCACTTCTTGCTGTTCTCTGAAAGGATATTGTAGGGTAAAAAATGAAGTTCTAGAATAGGGCATTAAATCTGTGCCCTCCTGCTTATTATCTGTGACTCTGAAAAAAAAATCATTTAAACACTGAGCCTCAGGATATTTCTTTTTTCAGTCAGTAGTGTCTAATCGAAAAAACTGTATTATCATCACGAAACTGCCACTTACCTAACATTTATCAAGTAACTACTATAATACTTTAATAATGGCTTGCACTTTACAATCCTCAGAAGTTGTAATATTCTAGAGGGAGGGGTATACATTTTTCAGGGTGGTTGTTTTTTGGCCGTGCTGCACGGCATGTGGGATCCTAAGTTCCCCAACCAGGGATCGAACCTGCGCCCACTGGACTGCCAGGGAAGTCCACAGGAGGGAGGGGTATACTTTTTTTTAAAATAGATCTTTATTGGAGTGTAACTGCTTCACAATACTGTCTTCGTTTCTGTTGTACAACAAAGTGAATCAGCTATACATATACATATATCCCCATATCCCCTCCCTCTTGAGCCTCCCTCCCACCCTCCCTATCCCACCCCTCTAGGTCATTGCAAAGCACCAAGCTGATCTCCCTGTGCTATGAGGCTGCTTCCCACTAGCTATCTATTTTACATTTGGTAGTGTATATATGTCCATGCTACTCTCACCTCGACCCAGCTTCCCCCTCCCCCACCGGTCCCCAAGTCCATTCTCTATGTCTATGTCTTTATTCCTGCCCTGCAAGTAGGTTCATCAGTACCATTTTTTTCTCTTTAAGATTCCATATATATGTTAGCATACAGTATTTTTCTCTTTCTGACTTACTTCACTGCATATGACAGAATCTAGGTCCATCCCCCTCACTACAAATAACTCAATTTCATTTCTTTTTATGGCTGAGTAATATTCCATTGTATATATATGCCACATCTTCTTTATCCAGTCATCTGTCGATGGACACTTAGGTTGCTTCCATGTCCTGGCTATTGTAAATAGAGCTGCAATGAACACTGTGGTACATGACTCTTTTTGAATTATGGTTTTCTCAGGGTATATGCCCAGCAGTGGGATTGCTGGGTCATATGGTAGTTCTATTTTTAGTTTTTTAAGGACCCTCCATACTGTTCTCCATAGTGGCTGTATCAATTTACATTCCCACCAACAGTGCAGGAGGGTTCTCTTTGGGGTATACGTTTTTAATCTTTATATTTCCAGTGCCTGCCAGTCAGCACTCAATAATTATTTGAAAAATGAATTAGTGAAATAATTAATTATATAACCCAGTACATATATATATATATATATATATATATATATATATAAAATCACCATCAGATTACTACCAAATTTCCCAGATGTACACAATAAGACTTGAATTTATGTTGGAGACTTTAATTTTTACATAAACTTATTTTAATAGTCCCCCATTAAGTTATTAGTCCCCCAGTAAGTAACTTACTGGGGGACTATTTAATAGTCCCCCAGTAAGTTATTTCTGTTATAGCAGGCAAACTTTATGTATTGCCCAAGGTCACATTCTCAAACCAACAACAGGATTGTCCATTTAAATCTCACCTGTTAAACCAGCAGGATATGAACTTGGCACCACTGAAAATGAGGAAGATGCTCCTCCAAAAGGTGTCACCCCTGAGGATCCTCCAAATGGTGTCATGGAAAGGTTGCTGAAATTAACAGATGTGCTCTTCGTGGAGGATGTTGGTGCCACTGCAGTGTGCTCTGCTCCATAATGGCTGACACTTGTACTGACGGGTTCTGGAGTGTTTTCTGGTCTGTATTTAACGGCTGGACTTTTGTTCTCTTTACTTTTAATGCAGCCCATTATCAAATCTAGAAAGGTGATAAGACAAATTTTGAGAAGCAGTTAACATAAAACATACTTCAAAAGGTGCAATTCAATAGTTGACTTTAAACGAGGCATTTTTCCCCTGCAAATAAGTTAACAATAACAAAACAAACCAAAAAGAACCTAGACAGCTGCAAACAAAGTCTCTCCACATCATTTATCTTTATTACAATTCTGCTAATGTATCATTCCAATCATGTCATTCTCCAGCTCAATCTCCATTAATGGTTCAATGCCAACATGCCACAGTGTATTGGGAAAACCATGGGCTCTGACGCCAGAGGCGAGAGTTTGAATCCTAGCTTCTTACTTCCTAGTGCAGTGACTGCAGGTATGTTGCTTAACTTCTCCGCACTTCAGTTATTTGAAAAAGGAGAACAATAATATCACCTACTTCATAAGGTTTTCTATAAGGATTAAATTTCTTACAACTTCTAGACAATCTCTGGTTCTACACAGTGGGTACTAGCAAATTCTGGTTGTTTTCCTTCTACCTATACCAGCACTGTGTAACAGAAATATAATCTGAGCCATGCATATAATTCTAAATTTTCTAGTAAATACATTTAAAAAATAAAAACAGGTAAAATTAATTTTAATAATATATTTGATTTGACTCAATAAATCTAAAATATAATTATTTCAACATGTCATCAATATGAAAAAATTTAATGAGATGTTTTATATTCTCTTGTACTAAATCTTAGAAATCTGGTGTGCATTTTAAACTTACAGTACATCTCAATTTGGACCAAGCACATTTTAAGTGCTCAACAGCTGTATGTGGCTAGTAGCTACTACACAGGACAATGCAGCTCTATATCTTTTCCCTTCCCTACCAATGGACGCACCCCCAATGCTTGCCAAATTGGACTTCAATTTATCTTTCCCACTTTATCATTTCCTCACTTACCTTATGCACACATGGAGAAAAAATAAATTCCTGTTTCTCCAATACATATGCCCTGTGCTTTCCCATTTTTGTGTTTTCCCTCCTAAAAGTGCCTCTGTCAGTTAATACTCTCCTCACATCTCTACCTGCTAAAATTTATCCATTCACTGAGGGTCATTACAAATGTTACTTTACCATTCAGGCTGTCTCCATAACTGGTAAAATACCTTCTTCCTTAAAACTTCTAATGTACTTTTGGAGAGATTTTTGTACGAGACTGTCACTTGCATCTTGTTTTCTGCTAATTCCCAGCCTACCCTCAAGTCACTGGCAACACACTTCTTAAAAAGCAAGAGTTTCTCACCTCTTATATACTGTACAGCCTACCAACATGACTTGCATATAGTATGTTTACTGATATGACAAAATCTGCATTATTCCATTCACTTCCTGCAGAAGAACTAATGGTGATTTCATTAATTCACTTTGTTTTTTCCTGGCTGTGACGCGTGGCATGCGGGATCTTAGTTTCCCAACCAGGGACTGAACCCGCACCCCCTTCAGTGGAAGTGCAGAGTTCTAACCACTGAACTGCCAGGGAATTCCCCTAATTCACTTACTTTTTACAGTATTTCCCTTCTTTTACAGCATTCAAAAGGAAGTAGGTGAGTGATAAGATGACTGCTTCATCAATTCTGAAAGACTGAACATTTTTACAAACTCAACTACATAATATTGATTTAAAATGTAGCTATAAATATTAAAAGAGAAACAGTCTCAGAAACTCAAAGTTGGAAGGTTTTCACATCTATCTTAAAACAGGTATATTCTGAAGACGTGACAATAAAGCACAGGACTGGAACATGACTGGGACTGGAAACTTACAATATCTACTGAAAACACTATGAGAGAATAATAAGCTAAATATATAAAAGGCAGTCTTCTAAATGTGTTAGAAAAAACTAAAGGTAAGCTGTTTCATAATCTAGGAGTTGGAAAAGCCTTTAAAGCGTAAAAGTAGAAACCTTAAAGGAAAAGACTAAGAGATATATGATTAAGTTGGGGGGGCAGGTGTGGACACAGAAACTCTTAAGTGAAACTAAAGACATGAGAAGTAGGGAGAATATCTTTGCACTTGCTCATGCTCTTACTTGCTCTCTCAACACATACATGTACTCATATGAAAACTGGTTGACGTTCTTAATACAGACAACTCTTACACGTTAAAAAACATATATATAAGCCCCTTAGAAAAATAGGAAAGCCTATCAACAGGCAATTCACGAAGGAAATATGAAAGGCCAATTAGCATATGAAGATATGTCCAACCATCCCAGTCTTCTAATAAATGCAAATTTTTAGGGAATTCCCTGGGGGTCCAGTGGTTAGGACTCCACACTCTCACTGCTGAGGGCCTGGGTTTGATCCCTGGTCGGAGAAGTAAAATCCCAAAAGCCGCACGGCACGACAATCAATCAATAAATGCAAATTTTTAAAGGTATCCTTTTTGCTTATGAGATTGGCAAATTTTGGCTCAATACTCAAGGCTGAAGGGTGAATTTTAATCAACAATCAATATATACCCACAAAATATGTTAAATTGCAAAAATATTTTAAAATCTATACAAGACTTTCACTATTACCTATATCCAAAGTCTAAATATTAAAAAAAATTTTAACGATTACATAGACTTTGAAAGAACAGTAGTTGTATGACAGAGAAAAAATTATGAAAGCCAGTAACGGTGCTAACATTTTAAATTTGATAACAGACCAACTGAAATACATCAATTCATAACCAAGGTTACTATAACTATTTACCCACCCTCATTTCTATTTCCAGCTTCCTTAATTCCTCATTTTCACCTTTTTCTTCACTCAGGATCTTTGCTAAGGTCTTTTCGCCCCGTAAGACATCACTCCTAACTTAACTCCTCTTCCTTCAAAAGTCGTATCATCTTTTTTCCCTCACTCTACCAGTTTTTCATTACTACTGTCCTCCAGTCTCTTTTTCTTAAATAGAGTCTTTGGTCCAGCTCCTCATATCTACCCACTTATTCTTTTCAATAGCTCCAGGACAGTTCCAATAGCACCCAGTATCAATACACAGGAGCCATCACGGCTGCCCATCTCCTTTAGAAACATTTATATATATATATATATATGTATATATGTATATAAGTGTGTGCGTATATATATATATATATAATATATATATATTGGCCACACTGCGTTGCTTGTAGGATCTTAGTTCCCCGACCAGGGATTGAACCCGGGCCCCTGGCAGTGAGAGTGCTGAGTCCTAACCACTGGACTGCCAGGGAATTCCCTAGAAACATTATTATAAATGTAGGATGTGATTTACATTTTTAAGTAAACTTCAGGTGCAATGAGTTATACAGATTTTAATGGACTGTCTTAGAAACATAACATTATTTAAAATATTTACATGGGAAAAGCCTCTTTCAAGTTCCAAGCTACTAACTTACAGATACATATTTATTAACAACATATATTTATGAGACACTATAAAGGGAGCTAAGGATGGCAAGAATGGTTCTTTTTCTTTAAAAAGGTCACACATAAGTGAAGGAAAAAAACACAGTATTGTAAAATTTGAAAAATGCCAGAGTGAAAAAAAAAACACTAGAGCAGAAGTACATACAGAACATCATGGGAATACAACAGAAGTTATGAGCTCTGCCTTGAGTGCTTGGGAAAGAAAATTTTGCAGACAATGGCATCTGAGCTAGGTCTTGAAGAGTTGGAGACTTAGGGAAGAAGCACTAGGATATTCCAGGAAGAATGAAGTGGGAAGAATGGTTCAGATGTTTGGAACAGCATGGTGTATTTGGGGAACAGAAAACCCTGTGGCAGGAGTATAAGGGGGTGTTTTTGAGAATGGTGGGACAGATGGCTACTGTTCGAGGAGAATTTACACACAAAGAGGATTATTTGCTAAGCAATAACTTTTAGATTTATCCAGGGAGCACTGGAAAGTTAAGATTCTTAAAAAGATGAATAGGGCTTCCCTGGTGGTGCAGTGGCTGAGAGTCCGCCTGCCGATGCAGGGGACACGGGTTGGTGCCCCGGTCTGGGAAGATCCCACATGCCACGGAGTGGCTGGGCCCGTGAGCCATGGCCGCTGAGCCTGAGTGTCCGGAGCCTGTGCTCCACAACGGGAGAGGCCACAAGAGTGAGAGGCCCGCGTACCGCAAAAAAAAAAAAAAGGTGAATCGCAGAAAATATGTTTTAGAATAACTGTGGTAAAAGGACAAATTATAGAGTGGAAAGAAAATGGCGGCAGTTAGTCAAGTTACAAAACTACTGCCATGACCCATGTGAGGCAGGACAAAAGCACGATTACTGGGGCCAAAGATGAGGGGAAATGAAAATAAGTAAACTAATCAACTCTAGGTGATCGGCTGAGTATGGGTGGAGGAGACATGAAAAAGGAGTCATTTACTCAGTCCCTACAATTTACCAAACACTTTAAAAGTAGTTACTATGTGCATGCTAGGGGCTGGATGACGCAAGAGTTTCTAGTTTGAACTGAGTGGAAAGTAACACCATGAGGTAGAGAAAAGAGAAACAGGTTTTTCTGGACCAACCAGTTCAGTTTCAGATGTTAGTTTTAGGGGTCTGTGGGGCATGATGTTAAGAAGTCTAGTGGGGAATGACAGTAAGTGTAAAACTCAGAAAGAGGTAGAAACCAGAGAAAAGTTAAATTTTTTTTCAGTGTTACCACACCTTTTGGAGATAATAAAACTCACCCAAGGCACAGACTTGGAGAGGTGTGAAAAATTAATACAGTGTTGCAAGACACCTACAGATAAGGGACAGACGGGCAAGGAAATTAGGAAGCAGCAATTAAGAGTTGGGAGTGCTTTCATAAATACAAAAACACAATTGGAAAGGATAATCATTAACTTCAAGGTAGTGGAAAGGGTTGGGGAAGAGTTTCAACTGTATCTGTGGCACTTTTTTTTTTTTCTTAAAAGATAAATGAAGCAAATAGAGAAAAATGTTAATGTGTTAAATGTAGGTAATAGATATAATTCTTTTTGTTAGTTTGGAGTATTTAATACATTTTTAACAAGCAGAATAATACAGTGGGAATAGAGAAATAGACTTTCAAGAAGAAAATGACTAATAATGGTAAAGACCAACATGAAATCAAGTGGCATTTAAACTGATTTTAAAAGGCCAGCTGATTAGTAATTAGGAGCTCACTGATGACTTTCACAAGAGCATTTCTTAGCATCATGAAGGTAAAAGTTAGAGCACAGTTAAGTTGAATAATAAATTAATGACTAGGCCATGAAAATATGGTGAAATCTGGAATGCAACATCTTCATAAGCTGGGAACATACACTTTGTATCAAAACGTTTTATATGATTTCTTTGTCTACTTCACAGATCCTTTCCTTCGCAGTCTTGGCGTAATCTAATTCGGCAGACACTTGGGTTACTCAACAGCCATCCTGCTTTGATAAAAGAACCCTGATTTTGTTCACCTTCCTTCATTTGTCCAGCCCCAGGTAATAAATAATGACTGATTTAAGCCACTCTTGGTCCTATCCCTTTGCCATTAACTGTGTAAGCCACGAGCATGGGCTTCTAGGAAGTTTCTCCTCACTTGTAAAAAGGAATACAAGACAGAAATATTCCATTTCACTCCCTAGATGTTATTGTTGTTGATGCCTAAATCTGAGACCACAAAGCACCCATGTGAAAGGAGGACACAAACATACTGAAAAGGGGAGGGCAGAAAGATGAAAGGAACTTGGGTCCCTGATGCTGCTGCTCAGTTACTGAACTATATAACCCTATAATAACCCGAGAACACAATTTAGCTCCAGAAATCTTACTATGTGAGATAAATATCTACTGTAAAAGTCAATTTTCTTGTTTGGTTTTCAGTTACTTGCAGCTGAAAGGATCTTAAATAATAAACTACTCAAATCACATGACAATGGTTAATATATTAAATCCCTTTCAACATATCAAGAATCAATAGCTTAACAAAAATAGATCTTCTCTCAAAGTATTTACATAAATCTGAGCTATCCTTAAGACTGTAAAATTTATAGTCTATAAAAGTAAAATTCAATTTTTAAGCAAATGATTTCATATAGATATTTGCTTGAGTATAAGGTGCATGAATATTTGCTGAAAAACAGGCTTTACCTCAATTTGAATATTACTGTTACTTTAAGATTTTCTGAGAAATATGAATTTAAAATTTAGATTACAGAAACTTCTTCCCTTAGACACTATCAGATATTCTTTCCTAAAATGTTCTTTTTTAAAAAAATTAGCTTTGGGACTTCCCTGGTGGCGCAGTGGTTAAGAATCCGCCTGCCAATGCAGAGGACACAGGTTCGATCCCTGGCCCAGGAAGATCCTGCATGCCGTGAGGCAACTAAGCTCGTGCGCCACAACTACCGAGCCTGCGCTCTAGAGCCCACGAGCCACGACTACTGAAGCCCGCACACCTGGAGCCCATGCTCGGCAACAAGAGAAGCCACCGCAATGAGAAGCACGTGCGTTGTATCTAGAGAAAGCCTGCATGCAGCAAGGAAGACCCAACGCAGCCAAAAAAAGAAAAAAAAAAATCAACTTTGGGCTTCCCTGGTGGCGCAGTGGTTGAGAGTCCACCTGCCGATGCAGGGGACATGGGTTCGTGCCCTGGTCCGGGAGGATCCCACATGCCGCAGAGCGGCTGGGCCCGAGAGCCATGGCCACTGGGCCTGCGCGTCCGGAGCCTGTGCTCCACAACGGGAGAGGCCACAACAGTGAGAGGCTCGCGTACCGCAAAAAAACACAACTTTGAGGTGTAATTTACATACAATAAAATGCACTCATTTAAAGTGTACAGTTCAATGAGTTGCGGCAAATGTCTGTAACTGTGCAACCAATACTATAATTACAATATAGAAGATTCCAATCACCCCCAGAAGATTCTGTTGTACCCTTTTCCCAATAGGGAAAATCCCCAACCCCAGCCCTAAGCAATCACTGATTTGTTTTCTCTAACTATACATTTATCTTTTCTAGAGTTTCATATAAATAGAATAATACTATAGTCTTTTTCGTGTCTGCCATTTTTTTAAATTAGGCATTGTGTACCTGAGATACTTCCATATTGCTGTATATATAGGTAGTTCATTAATTTGTATTGCTAAGTAGAACCCCATCATCTACCATAATTATTTAGCCATTCACTTGTTGATGGGTATTTGGGTTGTTCCAGTTTGGGGCTATTATAAATAAAACAGCTACAAACATCCCCATACAAGTCTTCGGGTGGGTAGATATGTGCCTCTCCCCCCTCTCCCCATAAATACCTAAGGAATGGAACTGCTTGGTCATATAAAGTTAAGTTACTGTAATAAGCTGCTAAACTGGTTTCCATAGTGACTGTACCATTTTGCATCCCCACCAGCAGTGAATGTGAATCCATTCTCCACATTCTCAACAACACTTCTAAGTCTTTCTTTCCCCTCTCAGAAACCCATCACATGTTTACTTGGGTTTGGATATGATCCAAATAGTCTACACAGCTCTTTGACTTTTTATTCTATCTAAAAAGCTTTGACAATTGAAATCTACTGATACCAAAGGTAGCTGACAATATAAAATGCATATGGTTGAATTGATGTTACACACATTTACAACATGAGCATTACCAAAATCATTAGAACTGTTGATTAACCACTGATTTTAGTTCACTGATATAAACAATGGTCAGGACTTAGGTAACTGCCAAACACCTTTACCACCATTTAATTTGCCAATGCTATCAAGAGCATTTCAATCTCAAGCCTGCCCTCTAAAATCCAGTATTATTTCTACACTCGGATTAGATCCAATGGCAATCTAAGACTGCATGGTTACTAAGATGCAATGATGATTCCTTCATACCTTACTACATCAATAGGTCAGTTTCTCACTTTTAAAACCCTATCTTTAAAAATTAAGGCATAAATGTGTAAAATCCACTCATATTAGTATACAGGTCTGCAAGTTTTGACACATGCATACAGTCATGCAACTGCCACCTCAATGAAGATAAAGAACAGTTCCATCCCCACCCCCATCCCATGACACCTCCATGCACTTTTTGTAGTCAACCTCCCCCTCCAACCCCAGGCAACCATTAATCTGTTTTCTGTTCTTACAGTTTCACCTTTTTTTTTCCAGATACCATACAGCATGTAGCTTTTTGATTCTGGCTTTTTTCAGTTAGCATAATCCATCTGAGATCCACCCATGTTTTTGCAGGTATCAGTTCATTCCCCTCCCCCACCCCCCTTTTTTTAGTTCATTCCTTTTTATCGCTGAGTGGTATGCATATACCACAGTTTGTTTATTCATTCCCCAGTTGATCTGGGTTGTTTCCAGTTTTTGAAAATCACAAATAGAGCCACTATGACCACATACACATAGGTTTTTCTGTGAACACAAGTTTTCATTTCATTTGAGTAAATACTTAGGAGGGAAACTGCTGGGCTGTATTGGAAGTATAACTTTATAAAAAACTGCAAACACTTTTCCAAAGCAGCTTTAACATTCTGCATTCTCCCGATCAAAATGAGAATTCCAGTTGCTCTACATCCTCATCAACACTTGTTATTGGTCAGTTGATTTTTTTAGGTGTGTAGTGCTATTGTTAAGGTTTTAATTTATATTTTCCTAATGACTAAGCACCTGATATTAAGCATCTTTTCATGTGCTTATTTGCTACTCATATCTACTTTGGTGAAGTATCTGTTCAACTCAATTTTTTAATTGGGTTGTCTTCTTTCTAATATATTCTGGAAACAAGAATATTTACTAATACTATTTATTATATTATTTAATATTCCAGAATCAAGTTCTTTGTCAAATATTTTTTCCCAGCCTATAGGTTGCCTTTGCATTTTTATAGCAGTATCCTTGAACATGATTTTTAATTTTGATGCTCAATTAAGAAGTTTTAATTTTATGGTTTGTGCTGTGTCCTAATTGAGGATTCTTCACCAGAAGAATTTCTCCTGTTTTCACCAGAAGTTTTAGCTCTTTATATCAGGCCTACTGAGCCATTTTAAGTGGATTTTTGTATATGTTGTGAAGTCTGCGATCCCATATTTTTAAATTGGATATACAGTTCTTCAACTGCCATTTGTTGAAAAGACTATCCATTTCCCATTGAATTATCTTGATACCTTTGTCAAAAATCAATTAATCACATACGGCTTCCCTGGTGGCGCAGTGGTTGAGAGTCCGCCTGCCAATGCGGGGGACACAGGTTCGTGCCCCGGTCCAGGAGGATCCCGCATGCCGCGAAGCAGCTGGGCCCGTGGGCCATGGCCGCTGGGCCTGCACATCCGGAGCCTGTGCTCCGCAGTGGGAGAGGCTGCGGCAGTGAGAGGCCCGCATACCACAAAAAAAAAATCAATTAATCATAAATGCAAGGGTCTGTTTCTATACTATTAGTTCCATTGTTTTATATTATATGTCTATGCTAGTGTCAATTATCACACTGTCTTCATCACTATAGCTTTACAGTAAGTCTTGAAATTAGATAAAATAAGTCCTCCAGGGTTTTTTTAATCTTCTCCAAAATTATTTTGGATACTCTATGGAAGGGGGTCAACAAACTTTTTCTGGAAGGGGTCAAAGAATAGACATTTTAAACTTTGCAAACCAAATGGTCTCTGTCACAACTACCTGACTCCACCATGTTAGTGCAAAAGCATGTTAGTGCATAGACAATACATAAGTGCTAAGTGTGGCAATGTTGTAATAAAACTATTTCCAAAAACAAGCAGCGGGTCAGATTTGGCCTGGAAGTTGCAGTTTGCCTGTGCACTAGGGTCTTTCATTTCCATACAAACTGTAGAGTCAGCTTGTCAATCTCTAGAAAAATGCCTGCTGGAATGATGACTGGGATGATATTGAACTTACAGATCAATTTGGGGAGAACCGGCATCTTGAAAATATTGATCTCCTGATCCAAGAATACAGTACTCCATTTATTTACAACTTTAAAAATTTCTCTCAGCAATGTTTTGCAATTTTCAGTGTATAGATAGATAGGTCTTGTTCAATTTTTGTTAAACTTATCTCTAAGCATTTCATGGTTTTTGGTTATTACTATAAATGGTATTACTTTATTTCTATTTCTAATTGTTCATCACTTATATAAACATATATTAATATATTAATAATATATATACTTGATACTTATATATTGACCTCATATCCTGTGACCCTAATAATAATAAGTTCACATCTTAATTCTAATAGCTTTTTTTTATTCCATAGGATTTTCTATATTAAAGGTCATGTGTACAAATAAACACTTTTACTCTCCTTTAGCACCTCTAGTACAATGCTGAATAGAAGTGAGGAGAGAGAACATCTTTGCCTCGTTCCTGATCTTAAGGGAAAAGCATTTAGTCTATCACCATTAAGTATATTAGCTGTAAGACTGTAGCTGACCTTCATTAGGCTAAGGGACATTCTCTTCGGTTTGCCTAGAGTTTTTGTCATGAATGGGTGTTAAATTTTGTCAGATATTTTTATATATCTACTCAGATGATCACATGGGTTTTCTCCTTTACTCAACTGATATGGTGGATTAAACTAATTGATTTTTGAGTGTTAACCCCACCTTGGCACCTCTGCATTCTTGGAATAAAACCCATTTGGTTATGATATATTACCCTTTTAATATATTCCTAAAGGCTAATATTTTGTTCAATATTTTTATGTCTATTATTAAAGAGATATTGCTCTTTTGTTCTCTTGTAATTTGTCTGTGTTTGGTATCAGGATAATTTTGGCCTTATGAAATAAGTTGGGAAATGTTCCCTTCCTCCTCTATTATTTTAAAGAGTTAAAATTAGTATTACTTCTAAAATGTTCAAAAGAATTCACCAGTGAAGCCATCTGGGCCTTGAGTTTTCAATTACAAAGTTAACATACAGGGCTACTCATATTTGATTTTTCTTGTGTTACTTTGGTAACTTTTTCAAGATTTGTCCAATTCACCCAAGTTATTAAATTTATATTAGCATAAAGTTGTTCATAATATTCCTTTGTTAATCTAGTCTAGCACCACAGCCCTTTCAAGGTTTCTATTAGAAGTCCAGAGTAATCAACAAGGACTTTTTCCCCTCCAGTTGGTAAAACCTCAAATGCCTCCCAACCCTCCGTGATCTCAAAGGGCCACCAGCTCACAACAAACTGCTCTTTGCCTGGCTTTACAGTTTCACACTCTGCAGGTACCTTCCAGAATTCAGCAAAAAATCAGAGAGACTCCTTTGCAGACTGTTAGCGTTATTTTTCTAAATAGTGGTCTTTCTGCTGGAATTCTCCCCTGCAATTTCCAGCTGCCTTGGCCTCCATGAATTCTGATCTCCTCGACTTATTAAGACCACTCTCAGGCTTCCCTGGTGGCGCAGTAGTTAAGTATCCGCCTGCCAATGCAGGGGACACGGGTTCAAGCCCTGGTCCGGGAAGATCCCACGTGCTGTGGAGCAACTAAGCCTGTGCACCACAACTACTGAGCCTGCGTTCTAGAGCCTGTGAGCCACAACTACTGAGCCCACGTGCCACAACTACTGAAGCCCACACGCCTAGAGCCCGTGCTCCGAAACAAGACAAGCCACTGCAATGAGAAGCCTGCACACCGCAACAAAGAGCGGCCCCCGCCCCACTCGCCACAACTAGAGAAAGCCCACGCACAGCAATGAAGACCCAATGCAGCCAAAAATAAATAAATAAAGTTAATTTTTTAAAAAAGAAAAGAAAAAAAAAGAACCACCCTCCTTTGCCCAAGATCCCTATCCCTGCTCTGCAATTCAGACCATGCCTCTAGAGAAAGCTGGGGTGATTAGGTGACTGTCCAGCTTACCTCATTTGTTTCCTGTCTTTCAGGGATCACAGTCCTGTACTGCTGTTGTTCAATGTCTGAAAACAATTGTTTCATATACTTTGTCCAGAGTTTCGGTTTTCGGTTTTGGGCGGAGTGGTAAATCCATCATGGCCACTTTAAATGTTCTTAAAGGGGACTTCCCTGGCAGTCCAGTGGTTAAGACTCCACGCTTCCAATGCAGGGAGCATGGGTTCGATCCCTGGTTGGGAAACTAGGGTCCCACATGCTGCAAGGCACGGCCAAAAAACAAAAAAAAGTTCTTAAATTTAATCCCTAAAAAAACATTTCATTCCTTGGTTTTAATATCATTAACGTGCAGAGAGTATTATTTCTAAATAAAATTAAGTCAGTTTATATAACAGATAATGGACTTATTCCTTAACAATAACCACTTTCAGGGACTTCCCTGGCGGTCCAGTGGTTGAGACTCTGCGCTTCCACTGCAGGGGGTGTGGGTTCGATCCCTGGTAGGGAAACTAAGATCCCACATGTCACTCCACATGGCCAAAAATATCATCATCATCATCACTTTCAAACAAATTAACATTTTAAGTGTTTTACTATAATTGAAGTGCTCTGTAGTATTTTTAATTTCAAGAAATAATTTTTAAGGTAGCATTTATGTACCCACTTGCTAAGTCTAAAATTTATACTCAGCTTAATGTGTTAGGCTCTTTTGGACTCCAGAAAGTTTTTATTCTAAACATAAAAATGGTAATAGGGAAGAGGCAAGAGTCTCATAAAAACCATAAACTACAGAACAATCTAATCATATAGATTAATCCCAAAAGCTGATAGTGTTCAAGTTTGAATGCAGGTCTTGATACTCGGTAATCATTGCTTTATTGTTAGGAGCTTATTGCTTCCCTTCTATAACGTGGATTCAGCATCTCTATTTCCATACCCCCGATGCTTCAACCAACTATTTCACTCTCTACTGGGATAACAGTTCCCTACTTCTAACCCCTATTTACTCATAATTTTGATTCATTTATGGTCTATTCCAGGTTTCCTCAAACTCCCCCAGCCACTGCCTAATTCACTTATTTCTGAGTTTGCACTAGCATGAAGAAGAGTAAAAGCAAAAGAATGTAAGTTGCTATCTCATTGCCCTAACCTGCTGACCAGATCTGTCCGTCAGGTGCTCACCCCATGGGCTCCTTACGAGATTGTGGGCCTAGAAGTTACCATGATGATTAGTGTGTTCAGCATAAGCTCTTGCTTTAGTACCTATTAAAAAAAATTTAGTACCTATTAGCGAAATGTACTAAAAGTAAAAACTTTTCCAACTGAAACAAATTTCTGTGTTAGATTTTTTTTCATTAGTGGAAAGGAAGTCAGAGATATGGAAGATTAATGTGTAATGCTGATCTAGCCCCACTAAGTCACCAGCCATTACCAGAGGGTAGAGTCAGGCAGGTTAACAAATGCAAAGTTTTACTTTGATCCCTCAACACGCCTAAACTATTGTACTTTCTCATCTTCCCTGGATAAAGGGCAAGAGAAGGTAGAGTGGAACTAAAAACATCAACAGAGCTTTGCTGATGGGGCAAATTCTCAAAAGCAGAGAAGTAAAATGGCCCCTTTCAATTTCTCATATGGCTGTCTTGTCATCCCCCAAAAGAACATAAATTATAGTACTCGAAAACCTTTTGTTTCAAAATGCTATAGGAAATAAAGGATTGATAAGGTAGTGACAACAAGAAGAAATGCTACCAGATATTTAAGATGGTCAGGCATTCTCTTTTCAAACCTCTGGCCTTCATAATCCTGTCCATTTCAACTTTCCCTCTTCTCTCTACACATCCCACTTATTTTGGCAAAAATTTTTTCTAACTTTCCTATGTTTCTCATACTCACTTAAAATATAATCTGAATTTTCTTGATTTGGGCCCATGCTTGCTGCTTCCACTACATTAAAACTGCTCACTAAGGTCCCCAATTAACTGCACATTGCTAAATCAATCCAGTCCTCATCTCACCTAACCAGTCAGCCACAGTCCATACAAGGGATCCCTCCCTTTTCCACCTAGTTTCTAGGACACACCCTCCTCACCTCCTGACATCTGAACACAGGCCTTCTCCATCTACACTCACTCCTTTGCTGGTACACCCAGTCTCATATCTTTAAATACCTGTACAACAGTATACATCAACGGTTACCAAAGTCTCCTCACTTGAACTCCAGATTAGTTTTCTAAATATCTACTCAATATCCCCAACTTACATGTCTAAAAGCACCTCAAATTTAACATTTCCAAGACTCCTAATCTTTTTCCCCAAACCAGCTCCTGCAATCTTCCCCATATCAGTAAATGCTAATGCTGTTCCTCCAGTTGTTCAGGACAAAAACTCTGAAGTATCCTTTAATCTCTTTATTTCACATCCTATATCCAACTCTACAGCAAATTCCTAGGCTTTATTTTACAAATATATCCAGAATCTGAAAACTTTTCTCCACCTCCACTACTAATCTGGTCCAAGTCACACCATCTCTCACTAATTCAACAACATGGAATTACTCCCAACAGCCTAGATGGTCTCCCTGTTCCTGCTTTTGCACCCCCTCACGGGCTTTTCTCAAAGTAACAGAGCTATCCTTTTAAAACATGCATCAGGGACTTCCCTGGTGGCGCAGTGGTTAAGAATCCGCCTGCCAAAGCAGGGGACATGGGTTCGATTCCTGGTCTGGAAAGAACCCACATGCCACGGAGCAACTAAGCCCTTGTGCCACAACTACTAAGCCTGCGCTCTACAGCCCGAGCGCCACAACTACTGAGGTCACATGCCACAACTACTGAAGCCCGTGCGCCTAGAGCCTGTGCTCTGCAACAAGAGAAACCACTGCAATGAGAAGTCCACATACCGCAACAAAGAGTAGCACCCGCTCGCCACAACTAGAGAAAAGCCCATGCGCAGCCACAAAGAACCAACGCAGCCATAAATAAATAAATAAATTTATTAAATAAATAAATAAATCACGAGTCATTTCACATCACTGTGCCACAATCCGTCCAAGACTCTCACTGCACTCAGAGTAAAAGCCAAAGTTCTTACAATCGCCTTCGAGATCCTACTACGGAGCCCCCATTACTTCTCTTACCTCATCTCCTACTACTGTGTCCTTATTTGCCCCACGGCCTTCTTGCTGTCCTTCAGACAGGCCAAGTAACTCCCATCTCAGGCCACTGCCCCTTCTTTTCTCTGCCTGGAAAGCTCTTCTGCTACATACTGGCATGGCTCATACCCTCAGCTTCTTCGGGTCTTTGCACTATTACCACCTTCTCAATAAGAACTTCTCTGACCACCCTATATAAAGCAGCAGTACAACATTCCCTAGAGTACTGCCTATTCCCCTTTAACCTGCTTTATTTTTCTTGATAGCACTTATCACTATATAAAACATAAGCGTTGACAGCACAGACTGTTCTGTTATTTGCTTATTGGATGTACAGCACAGTGCTTAAGAACAGATTTTAGAAACAGAACGTCTGGGTTCAAAGTCTGAGTCCAGGGCTTCCCTGGTGGCGCAGTGGTTGAGAGTCCGCCTGCTGATGCAGGGGACACGGGTTCATGCCCCGGTCCGGGAAGATCCCACATGCCGCGGAATGGCTGCGCCCGTGAGCCATGGCCGCTGGGCCTGCGCATCCGGAGCCTGTGCTCCGCAACGGGAGAGGCCACAACAGTGAGAGGCCCGCGTACCGCAAAAAATAAAAAAATTAAAAAAGTCTGAGTCCACCGCTCAGCAGCTTCGTGAGCTTTGGCAAGTTACTCAACCTTTCTGTGCCTGTTTCCTCATCTGTAAAATGGGAATAATAAAAGTTAAGACTCAAGAGTTATTGTGAGGATTAAATGAGTTAATACATGTAATGCGCCTACAACAGTGCCTAGCATATAATAACCACTAATGTTTGCTATAATGGTAATGACTTTGAGGATAATGATGGCTCTCCTCTCCAGAATCTAATGGCAAATTTTGTTTTTAAATTTTATTGAAGTATAACATATATGCAGAAAAGTAAATATAACAAATGTACAGCTAGACGAATTAGCACAAACCAAACACCAATGTACTCACCACCCAGATTAAGAAACATACTTAACTGCCAGCAACCATCCTACTGGAAATATACCTTGCAGGAGATTGCTGGGTCACAGAGTACACAGTGCAGAACAGTTTACCAGGGTGGCTGCACCAGTATATAATCCCATCAGCAGATTATGAGAGTTGCCATTGCTTCACATGTTCATCAATACTTGGCATTTTCAATCTTTTAAAATTTATCTGTTTTGGTGGGTATGTAGTGGTCTCTCACTGTGCTTTAAATTTTGTGTTCATAATTATTGATGAAGTGAGCACCTTTTCATATGTTTATTGGCCATTCCCTTTTGTGAAATGTCTATTCAAAACACTTACTCAGTTTCTTATAGGGTTGTCTCTTTTTCTTATTGATCTATAAGGCATTCTCTGTAGTATTCCCAGAACCTAGAACAGAGCCTGGAACATAATAAGCATCAATAATATTTTTAAAATGAACGAATGACTGCTCTGTTTTTCTTCAGATCCTAATCATCTCTGTTTCTGCAACTATGCTACATAATTGGATAATTTATAGTGATTCTCAACCTCTAATCCAATCCAAGGAGGTTCTAACTTGTGAACTGCTTAATAATTTTTATAGAGGAGACCTTGTCTAGAACACCATCCAGGATTAAATCTTTCAATGGCTTCCTAGTACCTACAGAAGAAGAACCCAACTCCTTAACCTGGTATTCCACGTTAACTTCCCCAATTTACCTTCCCAACCTGCTTTCCCTACCACCTGCTAATCTTCCCAAACACAGACCTGGGGTTGGGGGAGACAAAAAAGCCAATTAGACTTTAAAATCAGGGAGCAGAGACTGTCTTTTAGAGGCAGAGCTAGCAGGATGTACAAAAGCCCACAGACAAGACAGAACAAAGTGGGACTTTGAAACTGTAAGTAGTTTGGTGCTGAAGTACAATGTGGAAGAGTAATAAGGGGAAAGATGAGGCCAGAAGAGACAGCAACAGGGAACAGAGCCTATACTACAAGGATCTTCTTCTGCTTAATACAAATTGCTTTAGATGCATGGGTATTCATTTAATTTTTGTTGAAAGAATAAATCAGGGACTTCCCTGGTGGTCCAGTGGTTAAGACTCTGTGCTCCCAATGCAGGGGGCCTGGGTTTGATCCCTGGTCAGGGAACTAAATCCTACATACCGCAACTAAAAAAGGCTGCATGTTGCAACTAAAGATCCCACATGCTGCAACTAAGCCCTGGCGCAGCCAAACAAATAAATAAATAGTTAGAAAAAGAAAGAATAAATCACTGAATTGTAACTTGATTCTGACTTATTCTTTCCAACAACCTGCCTAACATTTGTTTCTCCCCAAAAGGCCAAGCATAGCAAGCATTCTAGAAATACTTGTAGGTTCTTCAACTATTTCCTTAACTTATCAATTCCATAAGTCAGATAAAAGTTTTTCAAATTTCCATCAGGCAGTCATATATCAGAACTGCCTATACTATAACAGAACCTGCTTTGTAACAGTATGTTTAGTAGAGCTGGAACAGATTTGAAATAATTTTTAAAATGCACCTGGCTCAATCATTAGCAAGTAACACTTCACATTGTACTCTATGTTAAGGTATTCTGTCTTAATAGTATTTTACTCTTTAACAGTGTTTTATGTCTCCAAAGTATTTTTTTATTATTTAATTTGACCCCATAATAATCCTAATATTACCAGGGAAAAAAAAAGTAGGTATAGCCTCTACATCTTTTATTTGAAGAACCTGACATCTGGGTGGGTGAAGTCATTTGCTCAAGGAGATGAAGCTAAAAGTAAGCACAACTGGGGAACTGGGTCTGAGTTCTAGGCTGCCCTCTTTCCACTACCCATACAGCCTCTGGGGAAGCTTGTGTATAACATTTTCTGTTCTTTGATAAGTTACTGAACATCAGCCCTTTAGAAAATGTTACAAACATGATAATACTATTGGCAGTCAGCCTCACTGCTCTACCCACAACACAAATCTACTAACTCTGAAAACAGCATCCCGCCCCTCTCCACCATAACCATGTTGTTTTATTATTAGTAATAGTGATTAAAAATTCTCAGATGACTTAACACACTTTTGAACTCTTAAATTTAAATGTACATTATTTCTATAAACGAACTCTAGCAAGTTAACCAACTGTGACATTATATGCTGTATCCAGTAAGGGGGTAAAAAGCCCTAGTTTGACACAGTGCTCTATGGATCATAAACATAGTCAACGATTTTTTCTCTTACTTTCATTTTTAAATCCCTTTCCTTTAGCATAAAGCACAAAAGATAAGCAGGACCATGAAAGAATAGAAAACAGACGGAGAGGAGGAAACATCACACGACTAAAGGGCGTGCACTTTGTCTAGTAAAAGCAAACAAAGAACTTAATTTCCCAAGAGTCAAAGGAGAATAGAAAATGTGAGCAATGGAAAACTGAGCTTGCAGTGTCACTGACAGCAATTTTCTACCACCAATTTTTTCTTTTTTTGCACTTTAGATGTGCAAACAAGTGAACTTAAAGAAAAAGCCAACTCATTCTAAATTCTGGGTTGTTCCGCATGGTTTCTTTAATGAAGTCTGGCACAGGATCAGCCATAAGGACCTGATGTAAAGAACACTTAAAATTTATTGTGTTAGGAAATATAGTAACAAATTACAAATTAATGTAAAGCCCCAAGATATTTATTACTTGTAAGTATTTATAAGCATCATTCTCTCTACAAATTCAGTCAACTCTTGAAAAAATAAGCTGATTTTATACCTATCTTAAGATGTTTTTATCGTTCTTTGTCAAGATTTTTGACCTAGAAATTATAGTAAACAATTAGTTAATACTTTCAAGTCCTTATGGAAATTAAATGCTCCTCAGACACTGTATGGATTCTTCTTTAGTCGTAGTTTTAAGCCTTAAAAATATATCATTCAGGGCTTCCCTGGTGGCGTAGTGGTTGAGAGTCCGCCTGCCGATGCAGGGGACATGGGTTCGTGCCCCGGTCCGGGAAGATCCCACATGCCGCAGAGCGGCTGGGCCCGTGAGCCATGGCCGCTGAGCCTGCGCGTCCGGAGCCTGTGCTCCGCAACGGGAGAGGCCACAACAGTGAGAGGCCCGCGTACCGCAAAAAAATATATATATATCATTCAACTATTTCTATAATAATGTATATGTCCCTTCTGTTTATCTTTTTAAGACTAAAGAGAAGAAATTAGATACACGATTTTAGAAACAGCAGTTTATAAAACTGACCCAGAACTCTTTAGCTTTCTCCAAATTCCTGTAATATTTTTTTTCCACTGTGCTTTTGCTGTAACAATATTTTGAGTTTCAATGCATGTTTTAGTCAATAGATATAAAACTGAGACATCTATTTGGTAAATAAAATATACAACTGTAAACATGAAATTAATGCAGATCTGAGGAAAGGGATCTTTAGCAACAGAAGCAACAGCAAGGAATAGTCAGATATATTTCAAAAATCAAAATAAATCACATGACGAGGGGCACGGCTGAAGATGAGTTTAGGGAAGCAAGGCAAGAAGTGAATCAGTTTAATCTGTTACCACTCTCAGAGACCAGGAACCTTTCGGACCTTTGATACCATTTGGTGCAGGTCTTATATTCTGTAAAATCACTAGCCTTTTATCAGGAATAAGCAGAAACTGTATCCTCGCCTCTCGAACTCAGGCTAGTATTTCTACTAGTACGAAAGAAGTTTTTAAAACCACATTTTGGGGAGTTCCCTGGTGGCGCAGTGGTTTAGACGCCACCTGCCAATGCACGGGACACAGGTTCAATCCCTGGTCCGGGAAGATCCCACATGCTGTGGGGGAACTAAGCCCACGTGCCTACAGCCCGTGCTTCGCGACAAGAGAAGCCACCGTGATGAGAAGCCCGCACAACGCAACGAGTAGCCCCCACCTGCCGCAACTAGAGAAAGCCCGCGCACTGCAACCAAGACCCAACGCAGCCAATCAATCAATAATACATTTTGATTGGTATCCAGGAATTTAATTGTAACTTGTGCATATTATATAGGTTTAAAACCATCATTTATTTAAAAACTATTGTGAAATAATTTTAGATGTATGGAAGAATTATAACCTTCTTTTTAAAACACTGTCCTTTTTAGCTTACTCTGCCAACTTCTCAAACAAGATGTTCCATTACTACATGAAGTAAACAGTTTACTTTGGTTTTGTCAGAGGTTAATACAGTGTTTTAAAATGCTTGCTTCAAAATTTGAATTACCAAGTATGTTAAAAGATATTTTAATTTTTAACTTCCACGAAGAAAGTTCTGTCCTGTCAGCAATAATTTTTTTTTAAACTGTGGTTTTGTCATACAATATGTACTCAATAAATGTTTATTTTTCTCTTTCCTGGCACTGATTTTGAAGGAAATAAAAGCTAATATAATTCTCTGGATATCTACTAGGTAAAAGGATACGTGGAGTACCAATTTTGCCTTTAAATAGGTTTTTTTTTTCTTCTAAACATAAAAGTCTACAGAATAATGGTAATTACACAGTAGAATGGCAAAGACAATCAATGACCTTCTAGCGATTTGCTGGAAGAGACCGTGATTTTACTTTTTTAAAATTAATGGAAAAAGTCTTTCAGATCCTCTAAAATATCAAAATTCATTAGATACCTATAGGCACTGCCCTCCAGAAACATGAAGGGTGAAGATGAAAGACTAGTTCTCATTTTGTCAACATATCCACTCTCTGCAGGAGGCTTTGTTAGCTGGGACAGCTATCTTCCAAGAACTCAAATTCATCACGTCCGAAATAGAATCTGCCATCTTTCCCACCAAAATCCACTCTTCCTTCTCTGTCACCCAGATGTCAGTGAATGGTGAGTACACTGTTCCAGTCCACCCCGCTGCCTCAGTCAGAAACCTGAGAGTCATTCTTAACTCATACTCCTCCCACGCTCCCACACATCCAGTCAGTCAACAGGAACTGACAATACTACCCTGTAATCTCCAACATTCTTCCACTTTTCCCTCAACTAATTACTACTTCCCTCGGTACTAACCATTTACTGTCTGGATTACTGCAAAAGCTTCCTTCGCTGACCTTCACTGTCTCTAGTGTTAAGAATTTCTCCAGTCTTTTCTGGGTGTAGTGTGAAGGATGTTTGTGTTTTCTAAAGAGAAAATCTGATTAGGAGCCTTCAATGGCCCTGTCCATATACTGCTCCCAATATAAGGTCTAAATTCCTTAATATGAAATAGGAGTCCCTGCATGATTTGCTTTATTTACCTCTCCTGGCTCACCTCTTTCCATCCATCTCCTTGCTCCCTGCATATGAATTTTTTTTAGATTCTCAATTGCACCATTTTCTTTTCATAAATGCTCACCACAACCTACCTCTTTCCTTATGCTTGGCTTATGACTACTCAACCTTCAGCTCTTAGCTTAAATGTTCAAGGCATCTTCCCTGACCTCTCACGTGCTCTTATAGCCCATTTTATTCCTTCCCCACAGCATTTACTAAATTGTCACTGCCTGTTGGTCTCTGTTGTACCTTGGCCCGGTGCTAGCCCACAGAGATGGTCAATAAATGTCTTTAGAGTGAATGAATAAGAACTGACTTGGAATTAGACCACATTTCAATTCTGGTTTTGTTTCTTAATAGCTACTGGGATTCTTGATCAAATTAGTTAATCTCTCCTAAACCCAGGTTCCCTCATTTTTCTGGAGGAATGCTATCTATCATGAAAGGTTGTGAGAATTAACTAATATTGTATGTAGAGCAGCTAGCAGTACCGTAACAAAAACAAGTGTTTGCTTTAGTTAAGACTATTCTGGCTACAAGGACAGAACTAACTAGAGGGAGATTAAGCAAAAAGAGCATTTTAAATAAAGGTTACAGCAGTGTCTCATGGAATCCAATCCAAGGTCATAAGAAAAAACCAGAATCAGGAGCCCAAGCCATAAAAAGTTAGTTTGTTCATTTGTCTCTCTTCCTCCTGAGTCCTCCTGTCTCTGCTCACTCCCTCCCCAACCCCCCTTCTTTCCTCCTCGTCTCCCTGCCTATTTAATCCCCCTCTCTTCTCCATTCCCTTCCTATATTTGTCTCAGTCCCTCTCCATCTTTCACCTCTGCTACTCTGTTCATCTGTCTTATTCTTTTCTCCTGTGGAAGAATGGCTTTTTGGCTCTTGACTTCACATGGTAGAACAGTTCCAGAGTTATGGCTATCAACAGTTCCAGAGTTATGATCTTCATTTTAGAGCCAGACAGAGGATTCTAAGTATCAATTCCAAATTCCTAAAGGACCCTGGCCCATATTGGGTCAGCTACCTGCTTCTGGGTCTGTCTCTCTAAGCCAAGAGGTGGGATCACCACCGGAAATGGCAGATCCCACTTTAACCATGAGATGGTGGAGAAGGTCCTAGAAAATAAGGGTGTCTGAGCAATCAAAACACTTGGCATTTACTGTTCCACCAAGTGAAAGCTATTAACATTTAGACAGAATTATTTTACTCGAGTGAATTAGCTACAATAAGAATATATTAGTAATTAGTCATGTTTTAAGTTATAATTCTTTGATTTTAAATTTTATATGAATGGAAAACTTGATAACAGCATATATAAAAAGGATTATAGGGCTTCCCTGGTGGCGCAGTGGTTGAGAGTCCGCCTGCCGATGCAGGGGACACGGGTTCGTGCCCCGGTCTGGGAAGATTCCACATGCCGCGGAGCGGCTGGGCCCGTGAGCCATGGCCGCTGAGCCTGCGCGTCCGGAGCCTGTGCTCCGCAGCGGGAGAGGCCACAACAGTGAGAGGCCCGCGTACAAAGAAGAGTAAAAACTGTATAATCACTATTAGTACTTGACTAATAAATACATCAATATTATTAAAAAAAAAAAAGAATCCACCTGACAATGCAGGGGAAAAGGGTTCGAGCCCTGGTCTGGGAAGATCTCATGTGCCGCGGAGCAACTAAGCCCGTGCGCTAAAACTACTGAGCCTGCGCGCTAGAGACCGTGCCACAACTACTGAGCCCGTGTGCCACAACTACTGAAGCCTGCACAGCTAGAGCCCGTGCTCCGCAACAAGAGAAGCCACTGCAATGAGAAGCCTGCGCACTGCAACGAAGAGTAGCCCCCACTCGCCGTAACCAGAGAAAGCCCACGCACAGCAACGAAGACCCAACACAGCCAAAAAAAAAAAAAAAAAATCACACTGGTCTGTTAGGGTTCAGAGTTTATTATGATTTAAAGCTAATTCTGTACTAAGCAACATAACTTTGCTAAATTAGGAGAATGGTTTAATTTAACCAAGTAGAACAAAGTAGTTGAATCAATCAAATGAACAACTCATTCATTTAACTAGGTTTTAAAGGGAAATAAGCCAGTAAGAGTACCACCTTCCTCTTCCCTTACAAAGGGAAGTAAGTACTAGCCTTGGAGGAAGAAATAAGAACGGGCAGAGCTGGCCTGGCTCTAAGTCCCTGGAGGAGAGAGAAGCACTGTAGAAGGTCCGAGTCCTGGTAACAGGGCTGTGGTTGGCATTACGAGCAGCCTGTCTGGATGACACTCTGGACCCAACTGTTCTTTCGGTGTCCCCTGAATGGGAATTCTTTAGGAAGCTGGTCTCAGCATAGCAATTACCAAAATCACAAGGACTCAAAGACGGGAGACTAAGTGGGTGGGTGACTTCCTTGACAGCACAACACCAAACACGGAGGCGTTTTCCTTTTTTCCCCTCTATGGAGTGAGAGGGAGGGGTGCTTAATATAGGAGTACTGAATTTGGGTGACACATGCAGGAGAGCTAAGGAAATCTGAAATAGGACCTTTGTCTCTTGTGGTTAGCCCAGAAGATATTCTGCAACATACACTACTATAAAAATGTCATCATTAATAAATCCTCATTATCATGGATTCCATATTTGCAAAATAGCCTGCTTGTTAAGATTTATTTGTAACTCCCAAACCAATGATAATTTATGGTGTTTTAGCAGACACTTGCAGACATGAGCAGAGCCATGAAAAATGAGTTGCGAGATCCACACGTACCCAGCTCAGGGCAAGCAAGGCTCTCATACTGTAAACTAGTGTCCTTTCCACGGTCTATCTAGTGCCACTTTCTTTTCTTTTTGTGTTTTTGTTGGTGATGTTACTGTTTAAAATAGTATCCCAGGTGTTGCTGCTGAAGCGCTGTCCTCTCTCTAAACACAAGAAGGCTGTGGTGCACCTTATAGAGAAAATGTGTGCTGGATAAGCTTCATTCAGACACGAGTTATAGTGCTATTTGTTAGTTCAGTGTTATTGAATCAACAATACACATTAAATAAGGTGTGTTTTTAGTAGTTTTCTCCCTACTTGTTGAGCCTTCTAGGGCAGACTTAAGATGTATTACTGGAAGGAATCTTAGTTCTTTCAGGAGAGCTCAAAAAGAAGGCTAGATAACTGTAAACTTGGTGAAATCTAATTGTATTTCTCTGTTTTGCTAGATAAACTATTTGCCTCCTCCAAAAGAAAATATAAATAAGGTGTGTTTTTAAATAGAAGCACACATAAAACAGATTATACATTTATCAGCTGACAAAACGTTGTAATCAGAGGCTCACAGGGACCTAACCTTGTATTTCCTCTAGAAGCAATGGTTCAGTATTCACTAAATCAGTGTTCAAGGTGACTTTCTAGAACATAACTACTGCAAATAATGTAAACTGACTGTATATAAATACTTTGATAGAAAAGACTTCCATAAGCGAGTCAAAGGTTGTGCTTTTTGAAAACTGATTACATACTGCTAAATTTCCCTCTAATAAATTTTTTAAAGGAAAAATCTAAAATGCTGTACTTTTAAAATGTATAGCTTTTTGTTCTGCTTTAAAATTATATCTTTAAATGTACTAAAGCCCTCCAACAATTTCTTTGCCACTTTTGCATTTTTAAGTGAATTAAAATTCATTCAAATGAATTGTTACATTATATTGTTTTGCTCCAAATAGAAAAGTATTGAATTTGCTAGGCATGTATTTAGTCATCAATTACTAAAACAAAAATCAATAATTTAGCAAATCAAGAACAAGTAGTTAAGACATTCTTTTTTTTGTATATCTAATATTGTGCACACCCACTACATTTCAAAATGTTTTTCTGAATAAATGAATGAGCAAAAGTAATATACACAAGGTAATATACCAAAAAGTAGTCTGATTAAGCATGTAGGGTAAAATAACTAATGAATTTAATCATAACCTAGTAATAAATATATTTCTCTTAATTAGATGACAATGATTTCAAAAAGAGCTAACACTTACTGAACAGTTAGTGTGTTATAGCCACTGTGCTTACCACTTAAAATGAATTATCTCATTTAATTCTCAAAACACTCTGAAAAATAATTACTGTTACTTTCCTCATTTACAGATGCAGAACCTGATACACAGAGGATTAAGTAACTTGTCCAAGGTCACACGGCAAGTGAGACAGTAAGACTCCACACCTCCAGTGGTCTACCACTGTCAAACTGAACATCTTTAAAGCTTCAAGTTGTATAAATGGGTCTCTATTTTCAATTTTTCCATACCACCTGCGTGATAAGGGTCTGAGGTACTTATTACAAATGAAGATTCCTGGCTCTCAGTCCAGGTTTACTGAATTCAAATTTCTGGAAGTAGAACTCAGGAGGCTACACATTAACAGACATCCCAGGTGATGAGCAGGCACTCATTTTTAAGTAATGATGGGAGCCACCATTTTTAAGTATATGATTGACCCCTTATTCCTATGCTCCAAGCATACCTATTTACTATAACCAGAAAGCACCTTGCTTTGTCCATCTTCTCTGTGTCTTTGTTCCTATTACCAGCTTCCTATGGAATGTCCATTTTATTTATCCTTCAAAACCTTCTCAAATCTTACCTTCACCTGGCGTCTCCTGAATGGGCCTTTCTCTTGATCTGCCATTGAACTTTAAGACTCCAATACAATATTTCTCTCAGGTTATCTAAAGAAGTGGAATACTTAATTGATAAACAGAAAGGAGAGTTTCCTTTTTACCTCCTAAAAAGCCTTATTAATATGGTGCCTCGCCTGGAGTAGATGTAAATTTTTTTTAAGTTTGTTGAATTGAATTACAGATTCTTTTCCCCATCAATGTTTAGGACTTGACCCAAAAGATAAATATTAGTCAACAAATTAATGTTTGAATCTGGCTTCTTTAACCAAAGGGAATGGAGATAAAAAGACTGTAGTACAAAAAAAAAAAAATCACCCTAAGTAAAAATAAATTTAGGGCTTCCCTGGTGGCGCAGTGGTTAAGAATCCACCTGCCAATGCAGGGGACACAGGTTCGAGCCCTGGTCTGGGAAGATCCCACATGTCGCGAAGCAACTAAGTCCATGCACTACAACTACTAAGCCTGCACTCTAGAGCCCACGAGCCACAACTACTGAAGCCCGCACGCCTAGAGCCTGTGCTCCGCAACAAGAGAAGCCACCGCAATGAGAAGCCCAGGCACTACAACGAGGAGTAGCCCCCGCTCACCACAACTAGAGAAAGCCCGTGCTCAGCAACAAAGACCCACCGCAGCCAAGAATAAATAAAAATAAACTTAATCCATAATAATTAACAAGATTAATTTACTAGTTATCTACATCTCCTTTAATCTGTCAAGACTGATAATGCTTATGACCTCAACAACTGCTCTAGCCTCAAAATGTCAGTATAAGGTAGGTGACAAGAAAACAGCAGCTATATGAGAAAGGTAAAATGCATGTTCACCATTTCCAGACATTTCTGACATCATCTTATCAATTCAAGGTGGCAACAACAATTGATAATATCGGTTTTCTGCATTATTATTTAGCAACTGCTATTACTCCACTTAGAAATAGGTAGGAATGTTATAGACACGAGTAAATGAAAACTTATAGGAAAATAAGATTTGGTACTTATCAAATTTTTATATAGTCAAGCTCCAAGGACCATATCTATATCATAAAATCAAACAGATCTACATGACATATTTTCTGAAGGACTTTATTCCATTTACATTTGAATTGCCAAAGAATATCAATTTGCCTGCTTTGGCTCTTGGGAGTAAAAAATTAATGTGGAAGTAGTGTGAATGGTTTTATCATAGTCCAATGGAGCTGTCATATTAAAAGGAGACATGAAGTTTTTGGCCTCTCACCTTCCGAGATGGCCCACACACTGTCTATGGAGCGTGTATCTCCCTGATTAAACCTTCTTTCATTTTAAAAAAAAAAAAAGGGAGACATGAAATTTTTAATCAAAGAAGAGTTGATGTTTTCTTTCTTTCTACTTTCATATTACATGAGAAGCCTTTTACCCTAGGCTATAAACGATCACAGTCTTTAGTTCCTTAGCATGACCTAAGAATCAAAGCCAGAACCTTGGTACAATATTTCTGAACTGTTCCTTACTTCTGTGCTATACTATTTCAATCCTGAGGTCATTTTTTAAAAACATGTATGTAATAACTATGTGAATATATGTCAACATTTAAAACATCTTATTAAAAAGTTAAAAGACTGCATTTGATTTTTACGGTTTATCATATAAAGGAGTACAAGTTTCCAACAAGAGCCACAAAAACTGTATTAGAATTGGTTAAGATTTTTTGCAATACTGATACTATTTTGTGCTCTTTCCAGAATATTACAGTAGTATTAGCAGTATTTGCTTGCTTACAGCAAGTATATAAAAAAGGTGGGTTGTATTATTAGGCCCACATTTTATAGTATTATTTATTTGAGGAATGGGTATTTAAAATTCCATGAGACAAGTTACCTATACATGCATAAACTATTTCTGACTTGAAACAATTTTCTCCTATTTATCATTTTTGAGTATTGACAACAGAATACTATATGCTATAAAACCTAAAGAAATGGCACACGAGTGTTTTTTCAAGTTTTCCTAAATAACATGAATACATAAGATTTTTCATGATCCAATACTCTTGTGTCAAGGAGGAAATGCAAACTGAAATTATAAAATAAAAAGAATAACAACTTCCTACCACATCAATGAGCTATAGCAAAGGTTGTATTCAGAGCAAAATTCATAGTCTTACACACCTATTACTAAAAAGAAATTAATACAAATAAAATTTAGGGAAAAAAACAAAAACTCAAAAAGAGGATTTTTACTTGTAAATCATACTGAGATTTCTTTTCCTGTTGTTTCTAATTAATTTTTCTTTTAATTTTCTTTTATTTCATTATTATAATGGAAAAACTTCCAATGTGATTTACAAATAAAAATCAATGAAATAGATAAATCACTAGATTTAATCTTAATCAAGAAATGAAAAGGGCGAGTACACAGTTTTAGGTGTGAAAAGAATGCTAGAGCAACAGAAGATTTGAAAAAACTATAAACGGGAACTTTAAAAAAGTTTTAACAATCAGATGAAAAGGATGACTATCTAAGCAAATGGAAGTTAATAAAATTAACTCAGTTAAAAGATAGAGACCTAAATAAATCAATAAGCATGAAAAGGGTTTAAACCTTGTCAAAAATTCCATCAAAAATTGTTAAATATTTTATGGGTAAATTATCTGACACCTGTCAAGAATAAACTAGTTCTATGCCCTTTAATCTCTTCCAAAACATACAGAAAAAAGTTTCCTTGTTTTTTTACTGACAGCCGAATCCTGACAGTTGGTTTGGGGTCTCTACAGAGCCAAGAAGTGGGGAAACAAGGGAAAGATCTAGTGAAGAGTTCCTAAGTCAGGGGAATCTTCGCACTCTCTTGGACTGCTAGCAAATATCAGTCCCTAGCAAATTAAGAGTTTTTCTGAGGAAACACAGCACTGAAAAGCCCTTAAAATACCACAGACACCAAGGACCAGCAGCAGCATGCTCTTCTAGCCCACCACCAGATATCTGATCACTGACTTAGTATTGTTTTTTAGTTTTTTAGGGTTTTTTTTGCAGGCTTAGAGAATTTTTATTGAGAGTCTCGGACAGCCTGGAAAATGCAGTGCAAATAATATATATTTTCTACTTTTTAATCTCAAAATATATCTAATTTGTCTTTTGATTTTTCTAACCTTTTGATATAGATTTTTCCTAAGAGAGAAGTCCACGCCACCTGTCTTTTAGGGATGCAATTTTCTTGGTTGTAATATTTTTTCAACGGACATTCTGGATAATCAAGAAACCTTCCCAATCACTACCTACGTTACTCAAAAACTCTCCATATTCATTTATTCATTCAAAAATTACTGAGAACCTAAGAAGTGGAGATATAGTAGTGAACAAAACAAAGTCCCAGCCCTCATGCAGTTTGCACTCATATTGGGAATAGTAACAGACAACATTAGGCACTTACTATGTGCCAAGCACTGTTCTAAGTACTCTTGCACACATCAACCTACTCAATCTTTAAAACAACCCTGTGAGTTAAAGACTTTTTCTTTTTACTTTTCCTTTAAAGGTGAGAAAACTGAGGCACAGAGATTATGTAACTTGCTCCAAATCAAAGATAACTCCCAGGCAGCCTGGATCTAGAGCAATGCTATCCAACAAAAATATGATGTGAGTCACATATATAACTTTAAATTTTCTAGTAGCCGCATTAAAAATAGGGGAATTTCCTGGAGGTCCAGCGGTTGGGACTCCGCGCTTTCACTGCAGAGGACCGGGGTTCGATCCCTGGTGGGGGAACAAGGATCCCACAAGCTGCATAGCAGGAAAAAAAAAAAAGGTGAAAAATAAACAGGTGAGATTAACTTTAATAATATCTTACTTAACCTAATATATCCAAAATATTATAATTTCAACATGTATCAACCAAAAAAGTTGAATTATTTTACATTCTTTTTATCATATTAAGTCTTCAAAATCTGGATGTATTTCACACTTACAGCACATTTCAACTGCTCAACTGTCCCATGTGGCCAGGAGCTACTTGACACATTGTGATTAACAATAAGAAATATGTATTTGGTTTTCCTCCCTATCCCTAGCCCAGAGCTCCTAAAACCCTTGGAATTTCCTGACGGATAAGAGCAATAAAGGTGAAGGAACACCTTTTGTTATTCACAAGTCCCTGAGTTTGTGTTAGTGGTAACTAGTAGAAAGCCCCTAGGGTGAACCCACCAGTGGACTGAGTGGCTGGAACTTTCAGCCCCACCACACACTCCCACCTCAGGGGAGGGAAGAGGAGCTGGAGCTTGAACTAAACACCAACAGTCAATGGTTTAATCAGTGAAGCCTCTGTAAAGAGGCCTCCATAAAAATCCTAACTGAAGGGGTTCAGAGACCTTCCAGGTGCTGAAGAGACCTGGAGGTTCTGGGAGGGTGGCTTACCTGGAAGCCCCACACCCCTTCCCACATACATTACCCTGTGCATCTCTTCCATTGCCTGTTTCCGAGTTGTATCCTTTTATAATAAACCAGTAACCAAGTAAATAAACTTTTCCTGAGTTGTTAGCCATTACAGCAAATTATCAAACCCAAGGAGGTGTCATGGGAAATCCCAATTTACAGCAGTTGGACAGAAATTGTGGGTAATGTGTAGACTCACTATTTGCAACCTTGGTATTTTCATAAGTAATGAAATAGAGATAAATGAGATAGGAAATTTTAGGTGAACTCCTAAGGCATAATTATGTTTTAGGTATGTCTATTTAAAACTAGATTCTCCAAGGACTTCCCTGGTGGCCCCGTGGTTAAGACTCCACGCTTCCAACGCAGGGGGCCCGGGTTCCATCCCTGGTCAGGGAACTAAGATCCCACATGCCACGTGGCGTGGCCAAAAATGAAAAAAATAAATTAAAATTTCAAGTAAAAATAGTTTCTCCAGACTTTTGGTAACTTGAAACTTTAAAGTTTTGCTAAATAAAGTTAAATGATGGGAATTCATTGAATATCCAGGTCATTTCAAATAAGATAAAATACTGAAACATTAACTGCTAAACAAGTCTATCTACTTTTGTCTTCTTACGAGAGAAAAACTAAAGACGTTTGGGTTTATTAGACACATCCTGTACCACGTTGAGGAAAGAAACTATGTTATGAGAAACTAACATAATATTGTAAATCAACTATACTTCAATTTAAAAAATTATGCTCTGAGGAAATGTATGTTTCTAGAGGTTATAGAATATGTTCATAAAATTTGCCAATGGGGAAATGGTGGTATGACAAACAGTCCACAATTACTTACTTCTTAGTTTTCATCAGAAATTAAGGTTTTTAAGAGTTGAGAATTTTAATTAATGTAATTAAAACTAAAAATTAATATGGAAAACATCTTTGTATGCAAGGAAAAAGAAGGTATAAGGAATGGAAATGCATTTTGTTAAGGGAAAGAAAGTAGGGGACAAATTAATATGGATACAGAAAGTTGCAGAAGATTTGCAAGAGAAAATAAAGAATCCATAGAAAGGAATTCTATGGGACTTCCCTGGTGGCAAAGTGGTTAAGAACCCACCTGCCAATGCAGGGGACACGGGTTTGATCCCTGGTCCGGGAAGATCCCACATGCCGTGGAGCAACTAAGCCGTGTGCCACAACTACTGAGCCCACGCACTGCAACTACTGAAGCCCACATGCTCTAGGGCCCATGTGCTGCAACTACTGAGCCTGTGTGCTGCAACTACTGAAGCCCACGTGCCACAAGAGAAGCCACCACAATGAGAAGCCCGCACACCACAACGAAGAGTAGCTCCCACTCGCCGCAACAAGAGAAAGCCTGCATGCAGCAACGAAGACCCAACGCAGACAAAAATTAAAATCAAAAAAAAAAAAGGAATTCTGTGTGTGGTCAGGATTAAGATCAGGATGAATTTAATTGAGTCAATGAATTTTAAGATTAAAGGCAATATGGTACAAAACTTGAATATGTTTTCTTTGTTAAGAAAACAAATTTTTTTTGTGGGGAATACTGAGCGGCTAACTTTCTTTACCTTTTAAGTAATTTGTTCTAACTCTATATATTTGCTTTTGAAATCTTTTATTGTCACTTTGTTAAGTGAATAAGTATTGTTTCATGGTGACCTATGATCTATTTGACCAAGTGTTTTGAAAGTTGGAATGCAACATTTCCATTCCCCAAATTGAGGCAAGAATACACCCTGTTTCAACAAGAAGTAGCCAGAGCAGCTGTCGCCCCATTCCCTGAAAGATTTGGGGAAAGTTAAAACAGGAGTGGGGACTGAAACCAAGTTCCATTACAAAGTTTATGGTTAATATGTCTATCCAAAACTTTATCCCCTTTCTTGTCCCCTCTGACCTCAATGCCGTGCTAACTGAACACTAATCAACCAGAGTCAGATGCCTAAAGCTGCTGATGTAGATATCATCAGTAATATACAAACTCAGGTCATTTCTCCAGGGCAAGATGAGCTAACAGACCCCCGAGCCATGGACCACCTGGCTAGGAGAATCATAAACCAGAAACATCCTGACTCCCAAAACTATGACTGAAAAATGTCACAAGACCATGTCTCTTTTGTTAATCCCAGCCTCTTTGTTCTTCCCCTTTAAGAATATCCCTAACTCAAAGACCAAGTTGGAGTGGGCCTGAGGCTTGTCTCCCACTCCCCTGCATGGCACCCTGTAACAAATCCTTACTTTGCTACAAACTCCTGCTGTCAGAGTTTGGCTTTCTGCACTGCAGACACACAAGCCCTCTGCTCAGTTTCAGAGCCTGGGACATCTTACACCAAGAAAATTAAGTACTACTCAAAACATGATGTGGATATATCGAAAGTGTACAGGAACCATCTTGAAGAGGCTCTTGCTGGCTAAATACAGGATGAATTTGAGCATCAAAATGAATGACACTAATAGATTATAACCTGTTGACTAAAAAGAAAATCCAAAAATCACTCTGATATAAATGAGTGAGAAGGGAAGATTTTCTTTCAGAATCCCAACTAATAAACATAGAAGGAATTACACAGTTAGAAAAGTATTACTTTGCAGCCATCATTTCAATAATCAATTCAGGCAAGACTCATTCATGGAATCTAAAACTGTTTTCCTACAAATCACTTATTAATGAAAAAGAGAAAAATGTTAACTTTACAGTGGAGAAACCTGACAGATATCACCTTACCTAAGCAGAATTAATACTGCTAATAATGGGACTAACAAGGTGTGCCTCCTGATGGGCTATACCAGGAACGACACAATACCCCTGATATATCAGTAGTATTCCTGCCCTACTTCATAATCTAAATCTAATCACGAGAAAGCACAGACAAATCCTCAATAAGGTACCCTGTACAAAACAAGCATTCTGACTTTTCAAAAATATCAACATCATGAAAGATAAAGGCTAAAGAACTATTCAGATTAAAGGAGACTAAAGAGCCATAACTAGATGCAGTGGGTTACATTCTGGATTTTTTTTTTTTTTTTTTGCAGTACGCGGGCCTCTCACTGTTGTGGCCTCTCCCGCCGCGGAGCACAGGCTCGGGACGCGCAGGCTCAGCGGCCCAGCCGCTCCGCAGCATGCGGGATCTTCCCGGACCGGGGCACGAACCCGTGTCCCCTGCATCGGCAGGCGGACTCCCAACCACTGCACCACCAGGGAAGCCCTGGATTTTTGTTATAAAGGACACTATTAGGACAACTAGAAAAATTTTGATTACGGACTGCGACATTAACTCCTTAGGGCTGCTGTTTAAAAATAAGTAAATATGGGGTTCCCTGGTGGCACAGTGGTTAAGAATCCGCCTGCCAATGCAGGGGACACGGGTTCGAGCCCTGGCCCGGGAAGATCCCACATGCCGCAGAGCAACTAAGCCTGTGCGCCACAACTACTGAGCCTGCGCTCTAGAGCTCGCGAGCCACAACTACTAAGCCCACGTGCCACAACTACTGAATCCCGCACGCCTAGAGCCCGTGCTCTGCAACAAGAGAAGCCAGCGCACCGCAACAAAGAGTAGCCCCCCGCTCGCCGCAACTAGAGAAAGCCCGCACACAGCAACGAAGACCCAACACAGCCAAAATAAATAAATAAATAAATAAATATATTAAAAATAAATAAATAAATTTTTTTAAAAAGGCTTAAAACAACAGAAATGTATTCTCTCACAGTAATGGAGGCCACAAGTCCAAAATCAAGGTGCCAGCGGGACCACGCTCCCTCTGAAACTCTGGATAGAATCTTTCTTGCCTCCTGCTAACTTCTGGTTGTGGCTGGCAATCCTTGGACTCCTTGGCTTGCAGCTGTGTCGTTCCCATCTCTGCCTCTATCGTCACATGGCATTTTCCTCTTCTTATCAGTACACCAGTCATACTGGATTAGGGCCCACCCTAATTCAGTATGACTTCATTTTAACTTGATTACATCTGCAAAGACCCTATTTCCAAATAAGGTCACATTCACAGATACTGGGGATTAGAACTTTTGGGGGAAACACAATTCAACCTACAACAATTATCTATTAGATAACTGTGTCATAGTGATGTTAAAATTCCTGAATTTGATTGACTGTACTGTCGGTGTATAAGAAAATGTCCCTGATTTAGAAAATGTACACCGAAGTAATTAAGGGTGATGAGAATGATGTCTGCAACTAACTTTCAAGGTGGGGATGTGGGGAGGATACCCACACACATATACAAGAAAGGAATGACAAAATCAAATGTGGCAAAATGTTAGCAACTCTTCTGTAACTTTGAAATTATTTCCAAATAACAAGTTTTTCTAAAACCACACATGAAATAATACCTATGAATAAGCTTAACAACAAATGTTCAGAGTCTATATTAAAAAAATAAAACTGTGGGATATAAAGAACCTTAATAAATGAAACAAACCATTTATTTTTAGATAATAAGATCCATTATTATAAAGGTATCCATTCTTCCCTAAATAAATCTAAATAATTAACATTATCTAGATCAAAAGCACAATGTTCATATGGAAAAGTAAATGCATAAGAATAGCTGAGAAATTTTTTTTTTTTTTTTTTTTTTTTGCATTACGCGGGCCTCTCACTGTTGTGGCCTCTCCCGTTACGGAGCACAGGCTCCAGACGCGCAGGCTCAGTGGCCATGGCTCACGGGCCTAGCCGCTCCGGCGGCATGTCGGATCTTCCCGGACCAGGATACGAACCTGGGTCCCCTCCATCGGCAGGCGGACTCTCAACCACTGCGCCACCAGGGAAGCCCGAGAAATTTTTAAAAAAAGAAAAATGAGGAAATTTGTCCCACTAGTAATCACAACCTCATGGTTAAGAGTATAGGCTCTAGAGTCAGAGTTGGTGACAGTCCTAGCTTGTAACCTAAATAAATATAACTTCTCAAAACCTACTTCTTCACCTGTAAAAATAAAGATATTGAAAATACTTAACTCAATTGCTTGCTTTGGCAGCACATAAACTAAAATTTGAACGGTACAGAGATTAGCATGGCCCCTGTGCAAGGACAGGCACATTTGTGAAGTGTTCCATATTTAAAGAAAGAAAATCCTTTCATTAAATAAGATGGCTACCGGTCAGAACATTTAAGCCAGATTTTCAAAAGAAAAAAGAATACCTAACTCTGGGTTTTGTGAGAAATGAATCAGGTAAAATATGTTAAAGTATTTACCACTGTGACTGGTACACAGGTAATACTCAATACGCATTAGCTGCTGCTCCTGCTGTTGTTATCAGGGTCATGATCATCCTCATCATCAAGCTATGTGGTACTGGCATAGGAATAAACAAGTAAATATCGGGAAAACAAAGAGTGCCCCAAAACAAGCCTGAGAGTAAAAGAATTTGTAAATGCTAAATGTGGCATTTTGAATCTGTGGTAAAAGGAGAGATTTAGATTTAATAAACAGCATTGGTGAGCTCTATCATCTGAGGAAAGAAAAAAGGAACTGGATCCTTATCTTACAACATATATAAGTTTCAGAGTAAACAGCTAAATTATTTGTAACATAAAACAAAAACCTATAAATAGAATTTTTTAAATTATTGTCAACTGTGGAAAGTATTCTTAGAACACAAAATTCAGAAGTTACAAAAGGAAAATTACTTGTAATACTTTAAGATAAAAGAAAAACATTAAACAAAGACAAGCGGAGATATGAAGTGTTTGCAACATAAAGGATTAATATCCATTGTACACGAAGAATCTGTAAAAATCTATAAGAAAAAGACAACCCAAGAGCAAGATTGGCAATGGTTATGAGCAAGCACAGAAAAATGCACAGGAGACTTCAACTGAAAAAGCAAATAAAAATAACTCTGAGGTATCTTTGTTCATATATATAATAAAAATAAAACAATGTTCACAGATATTATGGGATAAACACATGCTTATCCCATACTCCAGTTTAATTTTCCTTAAAAAAGAAAAATCCAGAAATACATAAAAAGAGCTTTAAACCTGTTAATATCCCTGACTCTGAATATCAAAAAGATAAAGCAAAGTCTATAGTGCCATTAGAAGACTTAATTACAGAAAGGGGAAAATAAAACAGACCAAAAAATAAATAAATTGGAAAAGGAATCACTGACCCTTGCTGTTAGAAGGAAACTAAGCTTTATCAGGTCCGACCACTCACCAACACAGGAAAGTACCACTGACAGATGATCTAGAGCCAGTATTTACTCAGACTACAAAGAGGTGGTTCAACAATTCAAGAAAGCACTGCTGGACAACTAACTGTTAAGAATTACTTCTCTGTAACATTCCAATTGTTTATAAATGGTAACTGTTTAATAAACTGTTACAGAATCTTGTCCAGATTTAAAGGCACCTTTCAGTGTCTGCATTGATTAAAATTCACCTTTTAAGGCATCATTTAATCATTTTTCTTTCTTTCTGAGATGTCTGTCTCTATGATTTCTTTCTTTTTCTTTTTAATTTTGTTTTTATTTTTGGCTGCGTTGGGTCTTCGTTGCTGCACGCAGGCTTTCTCTGGTTGCGGCAAGCAGGGACTACTCTTCGTTGCGGTGCACGTGCTTCTCACTGCGGTGGCTTCTCTTTGTTGCAGAGCACGGGCTCTAGGCGTGCGGGCTTCAGTAGTTGCAGTACATGGGGTCAATAGCTGTGGCTTGCAGGCTCTAGAGCGCAGCTCAGTAGTTGTGGCGCACAGGCTTAGCTGCTCCGTGGCATGTGGAATCTTCCCAGACCAGGGATCAAACCTGTGTTCCCTGCACTGGCAGGCAGATTCTTAACCACTGTGTCACCAGGGAAGTCCACCATGATTTCTTTCTATTATCAGTGGGGTCCTGGGAATATCAGAAATGTCTTTTAGAACCTTCAGATGGAATTCTTCTGGACCTAGAAGCCTGAAATCAGTCAAAGCTAGATACCCTCTTACTATCTGCTATCTAGTTTCTTATACTTTTTTTCTAGCTTTTCCATTAAAGAGCATCCTCTTGTTACAGAAGTTAGGAGATTAAAAAGAAGACGTGCTAGTTGTTTCTTATGATCTATCATTTCGACTTTCTGAAGTTGTGGATCTGTAGCTTCTTACTGCTGGCTGTGATTATCTCGAAGAATCGTCTACGTTGTCATTAGTTTTTCCCTCTTCTAAGCATCAATCATCCTAAAAATCCTATTCATCCTCTGACAACGTAAGAGGTTCCTGACTCTCTCTTCTACTTGACCTTTATTACGAGTTCCTCCTTCTGACTTAAGTTCTATTCATTAAAAAAAAAAAATCAAAAGCTAAGCCCCAGTAGGAGTGGCTTAAGGGGGTGGGGGGAAGGGGAAGTGTGAGGTGAGACTGGGGAAAGGGAGGTTTAGCTCCATCATAATTTCCACCTGCCACTATTCCCCACCAAATTCTTTGATACGGCTAATTACTGTCTTTTCTCAATCACTAAAAGTGCTATCTAAATATATTTAGATAAAAGCCCCATTCTACTCTGACCCCCTTCCTTACCAGGGTGCTTCTCAAACTTTTCATATAAAAAAGCCTGGGAGGGGCTTCCCTGGTGGCGCAGTGGTTGAGAGTCTGCCTGCCGATGCAGGGGACACGGGTTCGTGCCCCGGTCCGGGAAGATCCCACATGCCGTGGTGCGGCTGGGCCCGTGAGCCATGGCCGCTGAGCCTGCGCGTCCGGAGCCTGTGCTCCGCAACAGGAGAGGCCACAACAGTGAGAGGCCCGCGTACCGCAAAAAAAATAAAAAAATAAAAAAGCCTGGGAAATTCATTCCTTTAGGTGGTATATTGCCCACTAGAATCTTAAACCATCACCGTTAGTTCGCTCCTGTACTAATATTGTTGCCCGAATTAAGAAAATACCATCTGTGCCCACACCTTTCAAATAAATATTCTAATCATGTTTATACAACTAGATAGTGTATTTCCATATACCTAACTCATTCAACTACTAGGTTACTTCCTGTTCCCTTCTGTGATAGAGACAGCTACGTTTCCACTAAAAATGCCTTCTCCCCTTCTATGGTGTAAAGTTGTCACTGGAAGGTAGCAGCCCTGCCAAGGACTATTTGTCTCAGTTCTACCTACAACCAGATACAAGCATATGACTCAATCAGTGTATGGGGAACCGATGTGTGCTACAGTTTTTAAGAAGCATGGCTGCTAGAGATATAGTTAGAGACTATGATATAAAGAAAAGAAACCCACTTATTCTTACTTCTCCTTAACATTTACAAGTCACTGCTAAATCAAGTCTCAGTTTCTTCATCAGACTCAAGTAGAGTGTTTATCTGAATTCATCCTGAGCATTAATGCCATTGTTTAGCACTGGGCCTGCCACTCCAAGGAGTCTTGAGGTTACTTACTACATGAGTTTTCAGTGAGAAGCTGGCTGCTGACACTCCTTTCTCCTATGCCCATGGCAAGCAAATATGGCCAGCGAACTGCTGTACTTGCCCATATTTTAAAACTATTTAATACGTGCCTACTATGTGCTGTTGTTCTAGATACTTGGGATAACTTCAGTAAACAAAATAAAGATCCTACCCTCATGGAGCTTACCTAGTGGAAGCCATTCTAAGCTCATAGAGTTGGCACAACAGGGTATTTTATATATTTATTTTTTGACTGTGCTGCGTGGCATGCGGGATTCTAGTTCCCCCAACCAGGGATGGAACCCGTGCTCCCTGCAGTGGGAGCGTGGACTCTTCACCACTGGACCACTGGGGAGTCCCTAGCACAACAGTTTAAACCTATCTGCTAATCCTTATGTAGACTCAATAAACACAGGCAGTGATGGAACTGTTGGCAGTGATGTGTGGAGTTGTACTGCAGATATTCTATGTGGGATAATAATGCAACAAAATCAAGCTGTATTCCCATAGAAAACAATGCTCCAGCTTATAAGAGAGGACAAAGGGTACATTCTTAGATACAACGGAAGAAATAAAAGGAAGCCAAAGAAGAAAAGGCTTCTAAGGTGGTGAAGGAAATCACTGTCAATGGAACTTGACACAGTGGCAAAAGAGTAGCAAACAAAATTTCCATTTAGAGCTTTAGATGAGACTCTTCATGCAGAGAGTGAGGAATTCATGGAACAATAAGATTTAAAGGAACAAGCCAGGGCTTCCCTGGTGGTGCAGTGGTTAAGAATCCACCTGCCAATGCAGGGAACAAGGGTTTGAGCCCTGGTCCGGGAAGATCCCACATGCCACAGAGCAACTAGGCCCGTGCGCCACAACTACTGAGCCTGCGCGCCACAACTACTGAAGCCCACACGCCTAGAGCCCGTGCTCTGCAACAAGAGAAGCCACCACAATGAGAAGCCTGCGCACCGCAACGAAGAGGAGTCCCCCGCTGGCCGCAACCAGAGAAAAGCCCGCGCGCAGCAACGAAGACCCAACGCAGCCAAAAAAATAAAATAATAAAAATTTTAAATAAATAAAAGAACAAGCCAATTTGGAAGAATTCTACTGGATTTCCTTAAAAAGGAAGTGCAGCTTTGAATGTTGGTAAGTCTGTACCAAGGTGCAGGAAACCACCATCCTACTGACAGAACAAATCAGAAAGTGTGCTCTCTTTCTGCAGCATGTGCCTGAAACATGATGGAGGACAATTTAGACAATACAGAGCTTCCATCTATTTCTACTAACTCATCTAGGAATAAATCATATACTTAGTAGAAAAGAAGGCAATATTGCACAGTAGAAGGAAAACTGATTTGACCATAAACTATATATATATATAAAAATATATATGGGGGGAGGCTGACTATATACATACAGACTATATATATACTTTACAAACCCAAACTTACAAATGAACCACATTTACTCCAGTTGAGTTAGAGTAATAACCCACTTCTGCATGCTCCTTTGCTCCTTTGATGAATTTTTTTCTTTTTGGCCACGCCACACAGCTTGTGGGAGCCTTGTGGGATCTTGGTTCCCCGACCAGGGATTGAACCCAGGCCCTCCACAGTGAAAGCGTAGACTCCTAACCACTGGACTGCCAGGGAATTCCCTGATGAATTAAATTTAGATAGGAAAAAAACTTGATTGGAAAAACATGCAAACACTGTCTCTGTAATGTGGGCTGTAGCTACAGTTTAGTTAGTGCAATAACCCAATTTTTTAGCTCATACAATAGTTGACCTCAACACCCATTATGAAAGATGCACCACAAAGCTAATTCCATTAAAAAGAAAAGTGTAAGTGTTGAAAATTCTCAGCCCGATACAAATGTACAGTTTAAGGAAGAAGGAAAAAGATAAAAAATCTCCCTTTCCATCATTGCTCCTTATCCCTAAGGAAGGTGTCTTATAGGAAACAGTCTTGCTGTCAATTATTCAGTCACATCAACGAGTCATGTGACCTTAGCAAATTACATATACTTACTGGTCCTCAGTTTCTTTGTGTGTAGTAAAAGCCTATCTTATGCATGATTCCTCTGTGTTTTGGGAATGCCTTTTCAAAGATTTAAGTTAAACGTGAAAATGTATATGAATGTATAGCAAAGCATCTGACATAAAACAGGCTTTCTTGGGACTTCCCTGGTGGTCCAGTGGTAAAGAATCCGCCTTCCAATGCAGGGGACGGGGTTCGATCCCTGGTCGGGGAGCTAAGATCCCACAAGCTGCAGGGCAACTAAGTCCCCACACCACAACTACTGAGCTCGCGCGCCTCAACGAGAGAGCCCATGTGCCGCAAACCACAGAGCCCACGTGCTCTAAAGCCCACACGCCACAACTAGAGCGAAGCCCACGTGCCAAAACAAAGAGCCCGCGCCACAATGAAAGATCCTGCATGCCGCAACTAAGATCTGATGCAGCCAAAAAATTGTTTAAAAGAAAATAAATAAAACCTAAAAATAAAAAATAAAACAGGTTTTCTTCCGTCTTTACCCAATACCTAACAGAAGGAGTGGGAAAAAGAAAAAAAGACACAAAAAAGAAAATTATAAACTTCATACTACATCCACTTCTCATTTCTCCTCTTCTACTCCCCTCATTTTTGTTTCTCATTCCCAATCTTTTGACCTGTTTCCATTTCTCACACCGGGTCAGGGTAGGAAGCAAGTTTCACAGTGCCTAGCAAGCAGGTGGGAGGAACTAGGGAAGCTTCTGTCCTTAAATTAAGCTCAGAGTCCTAGCATCCTAATATGGAGCTCATAACAGTGATTTTTAAATAGTGAAAAGCTGGGAAGGTGAGGACTGGCAAAGCTACAGGTTATCCACTGTATAATCAGAGCATTTAGTAGGCCAAGTATTTCATTTGCTCAAAGAGCTCAGCAAATTTAAAAAAACACACAAAACTTAAAATCAATCAGAACATATTTACCACAGAAACACTGTTATATCTTTATGTTAGGTTTTTACAGGTAAACTCTAATGGGCTGCCCAGAAATCTAACCAAAAAGGCTAACCTTACAAAAAGAACTTTTTCTGGGAAAAATATACTGATTTTCCACCTTACAGTTTTAGTTTCTTTTCTTTTCCTTCCTTCTCTTTCTTTCTACAAAATCTATTATGCAAACCTTAAAAAGCTAACCATCTTCAAATGCCCATGCTTATTTTGTTCTAAATGTTAACTACATGTGTTAAAGAAAAATATCCTAAATAATTAGTCTCCGGTTCTATCAATTAAAAAAGATGTTTTAATTAATGTCAGAGGCTCTTTTCCCGATACAATGCAGCAAAGCTGTCATCCAGTCATGACTACCTGTTAACTGACATCACAACTATGTGCTTCAATGAATCATTCAGTCCTTTTCTAACTTTACTGCAAAATAATCTGAAATGTTTTTTTAAAAGCCTTGCTTTCAAATGTGTTTTCTTATAGTAAAACCTCTGTACAGGTGTTGTGGAGCCTGTGTATGTGAGTCACACGTATCTGTAATGAACTAACATCTAGAAAAACATCAAGTCTTCCTGCCTAGAGAAGTGAATCGGTTTACTTGAGGCTAAATCTATGTAGTACAAAGGGATTTATTAAAGCTTCAGATGTATCACACCCTAACACCATCAAAAATCAGAGAAGTATTCTAATGGATTATCACACTAAAAAGATCAATCCAAAAAATTTATAACAGCCTCATAATTATAGCCAGTTCCACCCAACTGTGAATTCCTAGAAGGTAGCAGTCATGCTGCAATCATTTTTATAACATCAAAACTGGCATAGTATTTGTTGCACCACAGGTTTAATAAATGTCCACTTAATGAATGGAATACACTTTATTTGCCTGAGAAAGTCCAGGGTCAAGTCTGTGGGTCAGTTTTTTACCCTAACTTTTACTTACCTGATATCTAATTGTATTTCAAATTCTAGACTCTAAAACATTTCCTTAAAATCTTATCAATATAAAAACTTCAACTGCAGTGGAGCCACATATTTAAATAAGGCTGAAAGAATATTAGAAAACATCTGGCCCAACTGTACCCCCGTTTCAAATGGTGAAACTGAGGCCTATGAAGTTCAGTGAATTGACCAAGGCCACATAGCTCTTCACTGTCACAAGTGGAATTAAAATGCAGATGGTCTTCTACCTTTTAGTCTTGTCCTTATTACATCATGTTACCTTCTCTGCTCCTTTTCAAATGCCTGACTGCTACTAATTAAAAAGTACCTATAATGTGAAAATACTAATTACATCAGAACAAATGTAAGAAATCAATAAACTTGGGACTTCCCTGGTGGCACAGTGGTTGAGAATCCACCTGCCAATGCAGGGGACACGGGTTCGAGCCCTGGTCCAGGAAGTTCCCACATACCGCGGAGCAACTAAGCCCGTGCGCAGTAACTACCGAGCCTGCGCTCTAGAGCCCACAAGCCACAACTCCTGTGCCCTCGTGCTGCAACTACTGAAGCCCACGTGCCTGAGCCCATGCTCCGCAACAAGAGAAGCCAGCGCACCACAACGAAGAGTAGCCCCCACTCTCCACAACTGGAGAAAGCCCGCGCATCAATGAAGACCCAATACAGACCAAAAAAACAAAAAACAAAAAACAAATCAATAAACTTGCCATGAAACAGTTTTAAGTATTAACTTATGAAGCAAAAGCCACCAATTTTCTCCACCCCACCCCAATTTCTACTTAACGCTAAGAAACTAAAAGTTACATTAAAAAATTAGAGAAGTGACTAGCCTCTGTAATCAGTTTAAGAAAACCTAAGGTCTACATATATTGTTCGGAACAGAGGCTGAAACCAGACAATCTTTAGGTTTCAGTGGTCAGTCTTTTCCTCCCAGTACTTCCTGCCTCCACCCCCACCAATAATTCAGCAGACATACCCTATGACCTATGCATTCTTTCACAGATTACATCAAGAAAACAAGGATTTCTTTTTCTTTTTGTCCTTGGAATATACGAATATTATCACAATTATAATACTGTCACTAATACCATGATAGGATACCCCCCCAAAAAATTTTTTTTTAAATTTTTGGCTGCACTGCGTGGCACCAGGATCCCCGTTCTTCGACTAGAGATCGAACCTGCACCCCCTGCAATGGAAGCATGGAGTCTTAACCATTAGACCACCAGGGAAGTCCTCCAGATGTACTTTTTTTACAATCTAGGATCTTGGGCTTTCAACATTCACTAAAATAGTAAAAAAAAAAACTTATTTAAAATAAACCTTACTAGAAACTAGTATAATTTCAACTACAAAGAGTTTCCAGTTTATGTTAGAAATATCAAAATGAACTTTAAGTTCACATTTAAAGTTTAAACTTTTTAAAGTTTTATAAAATCATTTTCTAGACCAAAACTTATGAGGGTTAAAGATTTAAAGAACTTGTTTTAACATCAGCTTCTGAAAAAGTACTAGGCTACTTTTGTAAAATTTTACTACAGGTATACCTTAAAAACATGTTGTGTGTGGGGAAAGTCTGTATATATAAACTCATATAAATATATACAGAACCACATCCCTGAATACAGCTCAAAAGGATTTATTCTATTAGGGACTGTTCTCAAAGATTCATATAAAACAGTTCCTTGCCACAGCAAGTACTAGGTCAAGTATCTCACAGTCATGGAAAGAAATAATTAGAATGCAAGGAGAAATGTGCTTTGATACCAGCGTTCTGTGGGAGCACAGAGAAGGGGGTCAACACACCAATGTCTTGTTAAGTATGTGCCACGATAACAATGTGTACTTGTTAATGTTCAAGTGTACACAGTCTTCCGTACTTCTTCCTTCCTTCTGGTTACACCAGTTTGAGAGCTACTTCTCCCAATACTCTCTATTCCCCATCCCAAATCAGCCAAATCCTGAACCACTAAATTCCAAAGCCAGAACTATCAAAAGGAATTGTCTAGATTTTCCAACGGTAGTGGTAAACGAGAGGACAAGATGCTGCTGCTCTTTGCTTGGCACACTGAGCAACATTTCAGAAGCAGCAAAATTTGCCTGCGGCCTCTTCCAGTCTGGGGCTTGCCATATAGAGCTGATGCTGTATCTGCATTTGTTGATGTCCATCTTCTCACACCCCAGGAATAAAGAACAACAGGAAAAATAATCTAGGGTTCCTACTTGCAAAACTCCAGCAGTCACAGGGGATATGCCATGTGCAGCTAGTTCTGGAAATAATCCCTTTTGAAGGTCTTCCACTTACTGGAAAAAAAGCAGGGAGTCCAAAGAACATATCAGCTCTGCCACCCGCCAAGCAACAGTAACAGCAGCAGCACTTCAAAGAGACACGGGTTAAAACAGCACAGAGTATATGGTATACGCTTCAGAGAACCTGAAATCACATATATATTCAAATTAGGGAAACTGAAGGGCACTGCTGTCCCGGGTTGGGGGGCGGTGCGGGGGAGCAGAGGCATAGCTCAGCCCATCAGTAACCTCATTGTACATTATCCTGTACTCTGAAATTACAGGATTCCCTTTCTTTCCTGGAGTGAGCTTCAAGATCTTAAAGAATAACACCAGGTAAACCTAACCCAGACCAGGATGTGTTGCTATCAAGTCTGCTAGTTCCAAGACAACAGTGGCGCTGCTGCAGCCAACGATTCCTTGGCACACAGACACGTTAAAATGATCCTGGCAGAGGCACTGGCTCTTCTCTTTCACCCTCTGTTGTTACTCTAGCTCCTTTTGCTAAATCTGCCTCTGAGTATAGACAGGAGCTGGATGGTTCATAATCACCCAGCAGCTGTAGCTGAGCAATAGGCAGCCTAATTGTGGCGCCGGAGCAGCTGAGAGGAAGAAAAGAGAGACTGCATACCCTACCATAGCCACACAAACCGCCACACACACTACCAATCAGATACCAGGGTACTTTAACAGGAACAGATGATTTCCTTTAAAGAAAAGCAGTTGTACCTCACTAGAGGAACTTGTATTTGTATTACAGACCTGTTTAAACGTGAACTGAAGGTGACCTAAGCCATGTAGCGTTCTGAACAATGGAAGATCTTAACTAAAACTTCCTGTAAATATTCACACAACAAAGCCAGCACCACAAACATCACCTTTGTAACATAACTGAAAGTTCCTGTGATATAAGAACTTGGTACAGCCATGATCTCTCCTCTTCAGCTCTACATTACCACAATGCAAAGCAACCACACCAACAACTAACACAGCAAGCCATTACACAAAGCAAGTAAAGTAGCATAAGGCAGCGATTCACAGCATTTTGGAAACTCCAACACCATAATGTCATTTGAAACAAAACACCATTTCTTTAGGTGCTATACGGCACATCTTCATAAAGTCTGAGTAAATGACAACTTATTTTATGCTGAGAATTTTAAGACATCCTTAAGAATATCAAATCGCAGGCTGAAATTACCAATCTAAAGAATTATTGTTCCAGAAAACTGAAAATGGATGAAAGACTTATTACCTTGATGCCATAGTTAAATTTTGCGTCTTAACTGTCATGCTACCATAATCTTCTGAAAAATAGGGCATATTTTATATTTGATGATAGAACAGTGTTCCCTAGTTTAATAAACATATTTTGATTACCTACTATTTGTCATGTACAACATACAAAACTGAAGAGGATTTAAAGTTAGTTAAACCTGGTGTCTTTCCTCAAAATATTAACATAATTAACATATGTTATTCACCTGTGAAAGTAGTTACATACGCCAGCTGGTATTTCCCAGTTATGGTTTAATAGGTCTAATCCTGTTTGCAAAGGGCAGCCAAGCAGTATTCTAAAGTCAGTCACCAAATATTAAGTCCTTTAGCGAAACACCTTATACAGTGTAAAGTACATTACACACAGGCTTCTTTAAAAAGGAAATTTTAAAAGTTTCACATAAACTAAAACACAGACACAGAAAAGCAATCATGGCGTAATGAACTATACGCTTGAACTATACCACCATCAGGTTAAAGAACTTTGCCACCACTTCAGGAGCCAGGTCCCAATCACAGCCTCCTCCCTCCTCTTTTATCTTTACTTTTACAGAAATCACTTCCTTGCAGGTTTTTAAAAAATACATAGTTTTACCCCCCGAGTTTGCATTCCTAGATACCAGACCTTAATACTGCTGTTTAAAAATTTTTGACATTAGGCTTTTTTTAATATAATGCTAGTAGAAACTAATAATAAATAACGTCTACGCTAAACAGACTCACTAAAGAGCTAAACATATTTATAAAGAAAAATTACATTAATAAATTATTTACTGCCTAAAAGGATGCAAATTTGAACTCTACATAAACAACTCTTAAAGCATGTGTCAGTAATATTTCATTTACACTGGGTCCTTGCTATCTTTTAGAATATTTATTCTTTTAACATTACATACCATGAAAGAGATTTATTTGCATAGACATTGATTTGTCAGCTTGAGAATTCACTGATTTAAAAAAAAAAAACTTGAACCATGTGTTAATATTATACTTCAGCCATAAGACAAATTCCACCTATCCCAGAAGATAGGTCAAAGCTGTAATTTCACTTTCGGTTGAACAGAATGGAGTCAATTTTGTGGTTTATGAAGTCAGCAAAAATGTACTGTAAAATTAAAGCTATTATAACATTATGGTGGTTACGGCAGAGTACATATTTTAAGAGCCCTTTTATACTTTATCCTGGAAACATGAATGTGAACTGTCCTGTACTTAGATTCAGATCAAAGTCTTTTTTTTCAAATTTAGGACCCAATGAATTGTCAACCAGCATTCAAAATCTCCACTGAGGTTTAGCTAATGTCCAAAAGTTAAAATACAATTACACTTCCTTTTCTTAAAACGTCAACTATGGCAGGGGTCTAATATATTAGTAAAGACAGAACAAAACATAAATAATGAAATATAACTTCCTTACAGAACTACAGATGAAAATCTTGTATGTGACACATACAAGGTCCTTGGCTTCTAATACAAGACACTCCTTCATTACCTGTCCATTCAAAATGTTTCCTGTCCACTGTGTGCCAACCATTGTGCTAGTTAATACATTAAATTTACCACACTGTACCTTAAATGCCTATAGTCACATGTACCTATTTTCCTTAGTGTGTAATTTAACCACAGATAATTTAACAGGATGGTTTAAACACACTTAGAATTATCAAGTTAACTTTGCCACTGCAATCCTGCAGTTGCAATGCACGAGTATACCACCATCATACACATGTATATGTGAGATCATCTATGTGAACACACATTCCGGTGGGAACATATATACACATAATAAATGGCTTGAACATAAAGTTTGATTCCAGTGGAGACTCAGCTTTTCATTTCTCTAACAATTTATAAAGCGTCAGACCGTGTGTTATGCCGTGCCTGTTTTAATTAATGAAGCAGAAAATAATTCTACCAAATCCAAACCCTGTTGGGTCCCACCCACTACAGAACAAAAATTAAAGCAGTCCCTACCCTACATCGGATTTGATTTTCTAAGAGCTTCTTAAAACAACGTTGCCCCATGCCCAATAAAGCAAAAGCTGGAAGCAATTATCAAGAAGAAAAACACACATTAAAACAAAATTTTCTGTAACACATGTGGACAGAGAACCGAACCAAATGGGAGGCGGAGCGTCATAACACTAAAAGTGCACGCTGAACAGCGTATTTCCCAACCCCCAACCCAAAACAAAGGAAAACTTTAACATGTTGCGGTTTTCAATCAAACCTAGCGCAGCGAGAGGCTCACCCGCTCGCCCCCCTCCCCCGCCCGCTCTCCCGGCACAGTTGCCACCCCGTGTCCGCCGACAGGCAGACCCCCGACCCCGGGGACGGGAAGGGGCCGCTGCTCCCGCCCCTTACTTCGGCCAAAAGAAACCTCGCCGACCCCTCGCCGGGCGGCCAGCACGACCTTAGAGACGCGGGTGCGGGTGTCCCGGCGCTCCCAGGACCTTGGGTCGGACTTGGGCGGGACCGGGAAGGAATGGACTGGGCGGAGACCGAGGCAGAGGGCGAGCAGGTAGCGCCGGGAAGGACACACGCCCGTCGGGCGAGCCGGGCCGGGGGAGGGGAGAAGTTTCTCCCAACTTCCCGACTCGGAGCCGGCGGGGAGCGGCGGTGCCTCCGGGCGCAGGCAGGCGCCGGGCCTAGCGCTGCGGGGCCGGGGTCGGCCGCCTCCTGCTCCGCCCGCGGGGCCCCGAAGCGTCCTTACCTGCGCTCCAGCGGCGCTCGCATGAGTCGCCGCAGCAGCGGGGAAGGGTGGTGGGGAGGGGGCGGCGGGCGGAGGGGAGGCCCGTGGGGCCCTCTCCGTCCTCCACCTCCTCGTCCCGGGCGCCAAGGGGCAGCGACGACGGCACAGCCAGCCGGGGACTCGCTACTTCAGGAGGGAATTCCCGGGCTCCCCAACACCGCAGCCTCACGCTCCACCTCCTCCCCGCGCGGTGCCCGCCCTCACTCCCGGCCCCGCCCCCCCGTGTAGGGGCGGGGGCGGGCTACCTGCGCGCGCGGCCGCCCGCTCACCGGAACTCGCGCCGCGCCCGACCGGGCTCCCGCGACCTCGCCTTCCGACGCCGGCGCGCGCCCCCTCGGGTTGCGGGCCGCACTCCAGCTGTCCCGGTCGGCGGCGAGATCGAGTCACTACTCCCGACCCAACATGGCGGCGGGGTCTGGGGCGGATTCCCGAGGCGGCGCAGGCTGAGGGGGCGTGAGGAGGAGGCGCTTCTCCACACGGAAAGCAGGCCCACAGCGCCCCCTCCCCACGCGCGGAACCTGCGGCTCGGCTGCCGCGGAAGATAGGGTGGGGTGCCTCGGCCTTTCTCCTTTCCCCTCGCCCCGCTCTCTGTAGTGCCGAGGGCTTTGTTTTCGTGGGGGAGTATAGGATTTTGGGGGGTTGGCTGTTTGCTCTTCAGTACTATGCTTCCGCACCCTTTGTCGTGGATAGTAAAATCTCAGCCCAGCCAGGGGGGTGTTACTAACACCCTCATCACCAGCCTGATCACCGTCCAGAAACGCTCGCGTCTGGCCTCCTTCCGATCCAGGGATCCTGTCCCAGCCCCAGGAGCTTCCTGTTGACTGTAGGTCGAACCAGCCTTGCCGGGAGAGGGAACCGAAGCCGAGTTTTGTTGGCGACTCTCCCAGTAATGGTGGCTTTGGCTTGTCTTGGGACAGCGTGTTCTTAGGCGATGCTGGCAACGTCCCAGAGGAGGAACTGGGGCAGGTATTATTGTCCCGTTTGACAGCTGTGGAAACTGAGGCTGCCACCCCAATGAACGTGGAGCAGCCACAGCTAGAATCCTGCTCATCTGAATCCAAGCACCTTTCCTACTGGCCTTGCAGCCAGCCGCTGAAGCAGAAGGAAGAGGGTCCAGAAGGTCCAGAAGGACCTGGGAAAAAATGAGGATCAGCCAGTGTCCAGAAGGGCTGAATATTGAGTGTCTTCTGCTGAAATCACTTCTGCCCTGACAGACTCTCAGATTAACTTCCTCTTCGTATTTCCTCTTTGGTGGGGTTATCAGAACTATTAATGTTGGGACTGTTGGTTTCCTTTGTGGTTTTTAGCGAAATTCAGAATCATCTTCGACAAATACGAAATGGTACAATCATATGTGCCAGTATTCGGGTATTCTAGAAACTTAGGAAATGCATATAAGGCTTTGAAAAAAATTTTTTTTCAGCTCACTGAATGAGCCAAAGATAGGCATAGGCATTCACATTAACTAAACGGTAACATCGTGCTTTATATGATTTAGCTGCTAAAACTTCATTTGCCCTTGACTGTCTTGGTTATTAAATTTTTCATGTAAATTTATATTTAGCTTTTTTTTAAACTAGAAAATAAATTCCTTGAGCTGCTACTTTTCTAAACTTCTGTGTAAAATAGAGATAGTATTTTTTGTCCTAAACTCTCAGCCTCAAAAAAATCAACTCAAAAATACTAGTTTACTCCAGTTCAAGGGATGAAGTGGCTTTGAAGATGTTCTGTATGGAGTTTTCAAGATGGGAGAGGGTGTCAAAATCCTACATGTTTTGTTATACTCACTTATCTTCACTTTTCTTCCCTTAACCCTCATTTTAATTCTTTTTATTACTTCATTCCCTGTTTTCTCTTTTGGAATATTTGTCTAACAACATCAAGCTTCACTCTGTAAATATTCTGGAGATTTTTCAATCTGGAGTCTCACTTATCTCCAGGCGTATTTAAAACAAACGGGACAAAGAGAATCTCTAAAGCCTGAGTTTGGTATAATAGAAATTGCTTTCAAGTGAAAATCTGTTCATTTGTGAAAAGGACAAATGAAGAAGAACACCCCTGTGTCCCTCCCACACAGCAGGGAGGTCTGGTATGTATGGGTTAAGGAGTGATAAGGGACCTAAATCATGGAATCCCTGGGCGAGTCTGCTGGATGAAAAAGCTAGGGGAAAGCTTGAAATAAATTAATGAAATAGGTTAAGTCCCTACAAGAGTGAAACACATTGTTTATTTAAGTTTATTAATGCTTACAATTATCTGACTGGTGGAAAGTCTGAAGGATTTGGAGTTTCCTTGGGGCCCACTCCCTCTCACCCTGGATGTGATTTTGCCAGGAAGTGGTTGTGTGTGGAATAAACCTCTCCCGCCTGTGTCAGTCATCTGCTGCTGTTGCTGCTTGCATCACTGAGGCTGTGATGATGATTTTCTCTTCCTGGTAACTAGAGAACCTGCAGTCCTACACAGGGTGCAGGCACTGGTCTCTGCTCTTTAATGACTATCCTCACTACCACCCCTTCCCCCGCAAATGCCTTCCACCATAACCATTCAAAGCTTGGATCTCCTTATGTCACGGTGCCTCAGGTTATCTACACCACCTCAGCCTTGCCTCCTCCACCTGGCCAATTAGGGCAAATATGAGGAGCCCTCTAAGCAAAGATAGGGAAAATCGAGCAAAAGGCAAGTATCCATCCTTGAATGTTAGGCTTGTTGTGCCAAGCTCTGTGGCGAGATGCCGTACAATTTCTGATGCTTTCATCACCTCCAGGACTGGTGCTCACCTGGGCAAGGTCTGTCTAAGAGAAGCACTCCACTGGATATGTAAGGACACCTCCTACAATGAATAGATACAAGAAACGGCGATCTTATGTGAGCTGCAGCAAATCCAGCCCATCGTTTTGCCCTGTTTTGTTGCTCTCTCCAGTGTCTAACTTATTGCCTGCCTGGTCTACAATCTTAGATTTCCACCCTGTGCCTGGTGTGCCTCCCCAGCTCCGGTACTATTTGTTGGAAATCTAGTCTTTGCTGTTGGAATCTACTTGGGCATCATCTAGGTTTATTTTTCTGACCAGTTCTTCCTAGTTCTCCTGTAGTTTTGTCCCAGGCCTGTTATACCTAGCGAAGTCCCTACCAGTGTCAGCAGCTCTAGCTCCCCGGGTACCACTCTGCCTGTTCCTAGATAGCCTTTGCCATCACTTCAGACTTTCTTGCTCTCAACTTGGTTCATCACTCTGTTCTGTGACAGCAGTTTCTAAGCTGGATGGCACTTGGCATCTTCTCACATGCTGTCCACCTTGCAGAATATAGCATGCAGTGGACACCTTTTGAGGGTGTCTGTTTAACCCAAGGTCCTCTACTCTGAGAACCAGTCCTCTCCCAATAGCTGGAGTGTAGCCCTTTGATCTGAGTACCCCCTACTTTCAGGCTCCAGCTTGGAATTTTGAGGAAGTGACACAAAGGTGACTCAGAGGTTATTCATGATGGTGTGGTGGAGTTCAGGGTCCAGTGGCATAAGGTGAGTGTCCAGGGGTAGGGAGGGCCCAGGAGCAGCAAGTGTCCAGTGCTGCTGGTGCCTGCATCCTAAGCAGACCATCCCTATGGCAGGACCTGGACTCTGCCTCACCTCCCTTGGTTCTTGGCTGAGCCTGCTCCACCAATCCTCCTGTTCATTCTCTAAACTTCCAAAATTAAATTCTCTTTCTGCTTAAATTAAGTAGAGACCTTCTGTTCTTTGCAAATAAGAGCCACTGTTAGTTTCTGCTACTTACTCATACTACTGACAGTAAACTCAAGTGCTGTGAGGGCAGCACCTCCTGCCCCCTGCACATAGTGGGGGTGGGTGAGGGCTGGGGGGAGCTCGTTTTCAGGGAGAGGATGAAGCAGATGCATAGTGAGAAGTTTTTCCGGGGATAAGAGCTTGTAGGACCCCAATGCCAACTCTAGTTGCCTTGAGCCACATGTAAGACCCCAAGAGTAGAAAATAGCTGGCAAATCAGTCCCTCCTCCAGCTGCCAGGGGCAGTCATTTTTTTTTTTTAATTTTTTATTTATTTTTGGCTGTGTTGGGTCTTCGTTGCAGTGTGCGGGCTTCTCATTGCAGTGGCTTCTCTTGTTGCGGAGCACGGGCTGTAGGTGTGCAGGCTTCAGTAGTTGCAGCACGCGGGCTCAGTAGTTGTGCCTCACGGGCTCTAGAGCGCAGGCTCAGTAGTTGTGGCGCATGGGCTTAGTTGCTGCAAGGCATGTGGGATCTTCCCAGACCAGGGATCGAACCTGTGTCCCCTGCATTGGCAGGTGGATTCTTAACCACTATGCCACCAGGGAAGTCCAGTCATTGCTTTTACATCACAGCAGGCATCTACCCTTTCTCCCAGAGCACTACCTCCATCCTCAAAATCCTTCTCAACACAACGATTCAGGCAGCAAACACCTGAAATTGATGTTAGATATTGCAACCCATTTGATACCTCTGCCCTATAGGCTTATAATTTCCTCCCAAAATCTATATGTGCAAGTCCTGTAGCCATTCCCAGTGTTTGACCTGATACATTAAGCTGATGTGTGGTCAGTGTCTCTGACAGTGAGTATAAACACGACCGAAATTGCTACCAGATTGCTACTTCCTGGAAATCTTTACAAATGGGTTATAAAAAGTAGAACATAACTTTGCTTAAAGGCAAGAAGTTAGAATGTTTACCTACATCAAAGGTTTAGAAAAGAAACTATACATCAGTCATGCTCTTATCTCTTAAATTAACTAACATCAGATCATGAAACATAAAGGACTGGAATCAGGGAACTCTTTTTTATTAGATATTTTGCAAGCTAACACTGTGGTTGGGGTTTAAAAATATGTTTGGAATGAATCTATGTCTTTGAAAAACTCTTTTAACATTGTTTTAAAGCTATGCTTTCTTTTTGTACTTTCAGTGGTATAGATCATTATTTTTTGCATTGTGTCTGAGCAATTAAAATCTGACAAGATCGTATTATATGATGTACACCATAACGCACTTTTAATTCTTTAGCAAAGTGTATTTACGCTTCTTTTACTTGTATATGAAGAAGGCTTTTGAGTACTTGAAATAGCTACTTAATTGCTCTTCTTTCTAGGGGAATATCTTACATAACAAATATCTAACATAAGATCTATGCTTTGATGAAATGTCTTAGGTCATGTGAATGAATTAATGTGACTGCAACACCGATACCAGGGTTGTAAAAACCATGGCTGTCTCTTATTGAGCCCTTACCATATGCCAGGTGCTTTACCTGAGTCATTCACTGAATCCTCATAATCACTCTGGAGGTTAGTAGTATTATTCCCATTTGCAGATTGGATCCCATTGCAGAAAAGAAATTATTTCTTAAATGTATTTCAATGACTATGTAAAACAGCATTTGTTTCTCCAAATTCTAAAATAATTAAAATTGGTAAACTGCCTTTATAATTAGGAAACATAAATAAGAAATGTGGGATTCTACAAATTTCATAGGAAATTCTTTAATGTATAATCTTGTATCTCTAAGAAAGGGTTGGGGACAAACTTAAAAGATGCATGAGAGGGCTTCCCTGGTGGCGCAGTTGTTGAGAGTCCGCCTGCCGATGCAGGGGACACGGGTTCATGCCCCGGTCCGGGAAGATCCCACATGCCGCAGAGCGGCTGGGCCTGTGAGCCATGGCCGCTGAGCCTGAGCGTCCGGAGCCTGTGCTCTGCAACAGGAGAGGCCGCAACAGTGAGAGGCCTGCGTACCGCAAAAAGAGAGACCTTATGACTTTATTAACTTGAAGGATTGGAAAATTAATGGCAATATACTTTCTTTGTATTGAAATTCAACAAATTAAATATTAATAGATTTTCAAAGATTTTATGTGGACTTTTTTTTCAGGGAAAAAGGAATTAATATCCTACCACATTTAATGTTAAAATACATAGTTTTCAAAAAAAAATACATAGTTTTCTTTAGGATATTCATTGGAGACTAATACAATCAGTTTTTACACTTTATACCTAATTTAATTTAAAAAAATTTTTTGTTTTGCTTAAAAGAGCTAGCCACTATTTTTTAAAATTATCTTTTAGCTTTATTGTTATTATCATCATTTTCATTTCTTTATAGTGGACTACTCTACAACCATTTCAAATTTTTGAGCCCTGAGTTCTGGTCATTAATTCCTGTGGGCCTATGTCCTTCTGAATATTTGAAAGCATGTTTACTAAAGAATCAACAGCCATGCACTGAAGAATCAAAGAGTGTACAATGACTCACACTAAAGAGGATGCTATTTAAATAATCCAAATGTGACTAACTTCAAAGTAGAGATTTTTTTTTTTTGGACACCTGGTAATTTTGGCATAAAATAGAAAATTGGCACTCATGCTCATTTCACGTAAAATTAATTCCAACAAGTTAAAATAGAAGCAGAGCTGGAGACCAAGGAATGGATGTTTTGTTTTGAAAACCAGACTGGAAATTCTGTTTATATTATAGTAAGGCCCTTTTAAAATTTATTTGAACTTCTGCTCAGGAAAATATTTAGATTTTCCTTAGCCCTCTTAAGGACCTATTGTCTAGTTGTGGATTTTATTTGAAAACCTTGAAACAGAAAAAAAAAATTCCTTCTTTTGTCAAAGTCTCCAAGCCTCACATATTCTCTTTAAAAATCACCAGTCTCATTTCCTTTGAGATGATGAGCTATACATCCAAAGAACAAAGCATTTCCTGAGTCTGTTTAGAGTACATAGGATTAGTTCCTAAGTGTTTGTCATGTACGCTCAAGAACCTGGTAGAAAGCAAAAAACAAAACAAGAAAGCCAGAAACCTCCCAAAGAATACAGAAATTTATATAAAATCTTGAGATGGTAAATAGCACAGAATTACGTAAAGTCCCAGGAAGTATTTGATAAGTTTGGTCATTTAGACATATAAACACTTATTAAGCTTTACGTTCCTTAAGATAGAAAGCTATGACAGTGGAAAGATGTTTGGGCTGGGAATAAATACTAATTCTGGTCCAACTGCTAGTGGATATGGGGTTTCTTTTCTTTTTTTTTTTTAATTTGTTTGTCATTTATTTTTATTATTGAGCTGTAATTATTCTTTGTACATTCTGGATACAAGTGCCTTATGAGACATAATGATTTGCAGGAATGTTCTCCCATTCTGTAGATTGTCTTTTCACTTTTTAAAAATCAATTATTTATTTATTTATGACTGTGTTGGGTCTTCGTTGCTGCACGCGGGCTCTCTCTAGTTGTGGAGAGTGGGGCCTATTCTTCTTTGCGGTGCGCGGGCTTCTCATTTCGGTGGCTTCTCTTGTTGCGGAGCACAGGCTCTAGGTGCGCGGGCTTCAGCAGTTGTGGTACACGGGCTTAGTTGCTCCACGGCATGTGGGATCTTCCTGGACCAGGGATTGAACCTGCGTCCCCTGCATTGACAGGTGGATTCCTAACCACTGTGCCACCAGGGAAGTCCTGGACATGGGGTTTCTTTAGGGGTGAAGAAAGTATCCTGGAATCGGATAGTGGTAATGGTTGCACAACTTTGTGAATAAACTAAAAACCACTGAATTGTACACTTTAAAGGGTGAATTCTGTGTCATGTAAATTGTATCTTGATTAAAAGAAAATTCTGGTTCCAGAATTTTATTCCCTTCTGTAACTATGTAATCTTTTTTCCCCAGCTTTATTGAGGTATAATTGACACATAACAATGTGTAAGTTTAAGGCTTGCAAGGTGATGATTTTGATACCTGTATATATTGTGAAATGATTACCACAATAAGGTTAGTTAGCACATCAAACACCATTTATGCTACATAGATCAAAGAAATAAGTATAAAGTACATAAATGTAGGGAAATCAATGCCATTATGTAATTTGCAATGGAAAGAGTAGGATACTGGGACAACTGACTATCCATTTGGAGAAAGAAAAATTTCTCTTGAAGATTTTGTGTAAATTTATTGGCCATTCATATTTCTAATTTTGTGAATTGTCCTTTACCAACTTTGCATTTAGGTGTGATTGTCTTTATGAATTTGCAAGTGTCCTATTTTGAGATTTTGAATTCTTCATTTCTCATAAACGACGGCAACATTTCCCCCAAGTTTTCATGTGCCATTTAACTTTATTTGTAGGTTTTCTTTTAATACAGAGAACTTGAGAAATATTTTATTCCATTTATCAATCTCTTCCTTTTTGGTTTCTTTTAAATCCCAGTCTTAAAATTTCCTTTCCAACCTAAAATTATTTATATATTTTTTCCTAGTATTTTTGTGATTTTTTTGCATTAAAAAATTTAGTCCGTTTGAATATGTTTGATGTTGTAGGACATGAAGTAGCAATCTTATTTTTCTTTTTTTTTCTAAATGGATAGTCAGTTGTCCCACTATTCTCTTCTTTCCACTAGGATTACATTTATCTCTTTTTCTTGCCTGATTGTTCTGACTAGGAGTTCCAGGACTAGGTTGAATAGGAATTGTGAGAATGGGCACTTTTGTCTCATTCCTGATTTTATAGGAAAAGCTTTTTGCTTTTCACTATTGAGTGTGATGTTAGCTATGAGTTTCTTAGATATAGTTTATATTATGTGAGCTATGTTCCTTCTACACTCAATTTCTTGAGAGCTTTGATCATGAAGGGGTGTTGAATTTTGTCAAATGTTTTTTCTGCATCTATTGAGAAGATTATATAATTTTTATCCTTCATTCTATTAATGTGATGTATCACGTTTCTTAGCTATATAATCTTAAGTAAGTTTCCCAGGTTCTTAAGACTTCAGTTTTTCCACTGTAAAGTGAAGGGGTTTTATTAGAGCAATACTTTTTACACCGTGGTTTGCAATCCTTAGTGAGTGGCAAAATCAATTTAGTGGAGGGCAACCAGCATCTTAAAAAAAAAAGAAAAAGAAACAAATATCTGAGTGTATTGCATATAAGAAGTATTATTTTGCCAAACTCTTATTTCCCTTATATGTGAATACATAAGGAGTCATGATGTAAAATATGTTTTTTTTCCACTGTTGATTACAATAAAAAGTTAGCTGATTTGTAATCTCCCTCTTATAAAATTCTGTCAATTTACACTGTTCAATTTGGTAGCAGCAAAATCTCCAATCCTTACTGCAAACAATGAAGCAGTATAATCATTATGATCATTCCCATTTTATAGGCAAAGAAAATGCGGGAAAGAGAAGTTAATAAGACAAAAACATACAGCTAGAAGTGATAGAGCTGGTAATTGAACCCAAGTAGCTTAATTTTAAAGCTGCCACTTTTAACCACTATATCATTCTATCTAGAATTCTGGCAATAAATTTTTAAAGTTTTAAATTGACCTACAATCCCGTAGCCCTTCTCCACTTAATATTATAGAATTTTGTATTTTTGGTGAGTATTGGTTTTGTATTTTTGGTGAATATTGGTTTAAAAAAAGTAAGTGTTTCCTTGATATTAAATTAACCTCATCTGAGAAATCATTAAAAAGAGTGGGGGAGGGAGTATCAACACATCAGTTCAGACCATCAACTCACTTCTTAATGCCCTTTGTAGATCCCAAGATTTTGGCTGAGTAGTAGAAACTTTTCACTTTAAAACAAACAAAACAGGGACTTCCCTGGTGGCGCATGGTTGGGAATCCACCTGCCGGTGCAGGGGACACGGGTTCGATCCCTGGTCCGGGAAGATCCCACGTGCTGTGGAGCAGCTGGGCCCATGTGCCACAACTACTGAGCCTGTGCGCCACAACTACTGGAACCTGCGCGCCTAGAGCCCATGCTCCGCAACAAGAGAAGCCATTGCGATGGGAGGCACGTGCACCGCAATGAAGAGCGGCCCCCACTCACCACAACTAGAGAAAGCCCGCACGCAGCAACAAAGACCCAACACAGCCAAAACTAAATAAATTAATTAAAAACAAAACAAAACAAACAAACAAAGGTGTTTCTGCAATAAAGAATCTTCCCCTAAGAATAAAGCTCCTATAATTCCTTTGCTACATTCTACTGAAATAACAAGTTGTTCAAGTTTAGCTCAGTTGAATTTGGCCACAAAAATATCTAGTATTCTTCCTCAGATCAGAATTGTTCTAATTAGCTCCCCAGGAAGGCAAAAGATCATGAGAAGCCTGAGAAATAAGAAGCAGAATTTAGATGATGCACTGAAGTCAATGCAATGAAAACAGTAACAGCAAAGGTCAAGTTCTGTCTTCCTATCTTATTTCTTCTTGATGATAGCTGTATCCTGTGACACATACACATACTCACTCTTCTACTAATGCAACAAACACAACGTTATTTTGACACAGTCCCAGCTTCTCAAGATGACTCCAATCTCTTGGCAATAAAAATTGGAAACCATCATTTGTTAAGTGCTTGTTTTTTACTAGACTTTTGCCCTGATTTATATACTGATTTAAATGGTCTTCACCACAGTTTGTGAGATTACTCCACTTTTTATTTTCTTTTGTAAAATGTATTTATTTATTTATTTGGCTGCACTGGGTCTTAGTTTCAGCACGCTGTGTCTTCATTGCTGCATGCAGGATCTAGTTCCCTCACCAGGGATCGAACCCAGATGCCCCAACCCCTGCATTGGGAGCCCAGAGTCTTAACCACTGGACCACCAGGGAAGTCCCTACTCTACTTTTTATCTTATTTTATTTTAAATTATTTATTTATTTATTTTTGGCTGCATTGGGTCTTTGTTGCTGCACATGGGCTTTCTCTCTTTTTTTTTTTAACATCTTTATTGGAGTATAATTGCTTTACAATGTTTTGTTAGTTTCTGCCGTATAACAAAGTGAATCAGCTATATGTATACATATGTTCCCATACCCCCTCCCTCATGCATCTCCCTCCCACCCTCCCTATCCCACCCCTCTAAGTGGTCACAAAGCACTGAGCTGATCTCCCCATGCATTGCAGCTGCTTCCCACTAGCTATCTATTTTACATTTGGCAGTGTATATATGTCATTGCTACTCTCTCACTTCAGCCCAGCTTACCCTTCCCCCCTCCCCGTGTCCTCAAGTCCCTTCTCTACATCTGTGTCTTTATTCCTGTCCTGTCCCTAGGTTCTTCAGAACCTTTTTTTTTATTTTAAGATTCCATATATATGTGTTAGCATACAGTATTTGTTTTTCTCTTTCTGATTTACTTCACTCTGTATGAGACTCTAGGTCCATCCACCTCACTACAAATAACTCAATTTTGTCTCTTTTTACGGCTGTGTACTATTCCATTGTATATATGTGCCACATCTTCTTTATCCATTCATCTGTCGATGGACACTTAGGTTGCTTCCATGTCCTGGCTATTGTAAATAGTGCTGCAATGAACATTGTGGTACATGACTCTTTTTGAATTATGGTTTTCTCAGGGTATATGCCCAGTAGTGGGATTGCTGGGTCGTATGGTAGTTCTAGTTTTAGTTTTTTAAGGAACCTCCATACTGTTCTCCATAGTGGCTGTATCAATTTACATTCCCACCAACAATGCAAGAGGGTTCCTTTTTCTCCACACCCTCTCCAGCATTTATTGTTTGTGGATTTTTTGATGATGGCCATTCTGACCGGTGTGAGGTGATACCTCATTGTAGTTTTGATTTGTATTTCTCTAATGGTTAATGATGTTGAGCATCCTTTCATGTGTTTGTTGGCAATCTGTATATCTTCTTTGGAGAAATGTCTATTTAGATCTTCTGCCCATTTTTGGATTGGGTTGTTTGTTTTTTTGATATTGAGCTGCATGAGCTGCTTGTATATTTTGGAGATTAATCCTTTGCAGTTGCTTCGTTTGCAAATATTTTCTCCCATTCTGAGGGTTGTCTTTTTGTCTTGTTTATGGTTTCCTTTGTTGTGCAAAAGCTTTTAAGTTTCATTAGGTCCCATTTGTTTATTTTTGTTTTTATTTCCATTTCTCTAGGAGGTGGGTCAAAAAGGATCTTGCTGTGATTTATGTCATAGAGTGTTCTGCCTATGTTTTCCTCTAAGAGTTTTATAGTGCCTGGCCTTACATTTAGGTCTTTAATCTATTTTGAGTTTATTTTTGTGTATGGTGTTAGGGAGTGTTCTAATTTCATTCTTTTACATGTAGCTGTCCAGTTTTCCCAGCACCACTTACTGAAGAGGCTGTCTTTTCTCCTTTGTATATTCTTGCCTCCTTTATCAAAGATAAGGTGACCATATGTGCGTGGGTTTATCTCTGACCATATGTGCGTGGGTTTATCTCTGGGCTTTCTATCCTGTTCCATTGATCTATATTTCTGTTTTTATGCCAGTACCATACTGTCTTGATTACTGTAGCTTTGGAGTATAGTCTAAAGTCAGGGAGCCTGATTCCTTCAGCTCTGTTTTTCTTTCTCAAGATTGCTTTGGCTATTCGGGGTCTTTTGTGTGTCAATGCAAATTGTGAAATTTTTTGTTCTAGTTCTGTGAAAAATGTCATTGGTAGTTTGACAGGGATTGCATTGAATCTGTAGATTGCTTTGGGTGATATAGTCCTTTTCACAATGTTGAGTCTTCCAATCCAAGAACGTCATATATCTCTCCATCTGTTTGTAACATCTTTAAATTCTTTCATCAGTGTCTTATAGTTTTCTGTATACAGGTCTTTTGTCTCCTTAGGTAGGTTTATTCCTAGGTATTTTATTCTTTTTGTTGCAGTGGTAAATGGGAGTGTTTCCTTAATTTCTCTTTCATATTTTTCATCATTAGTGTATAGGAATGCAAGAGGTTTCTGTGCATTAATTTTGTATCCCGCTACTTTACCAAATTCACTGATTAGCTCTAGTAGTTTTCTGGTAGCATTTTTAGGATTCTCTATGTATAGTGTCATGTCATCTGCAAACAGTGACAGCTTTATTTCTTCTTTTCCGATTTGGATTCCTTTTATTTCTTTTTCTTCTCTGATTGCTGTGGCTAAAACTTCCAAAACTATGTTGAATAATAGTGGTGAGAGTGGGCAGCCTTGTCTTGTTCCTGATCTTAGAGGAAATTGTTTCAGTTTTTCACCATTGAGAACGATGCTGGCTGTGGGTTTGTCATATATGGCCTTTATTATGTTGAGGTAAGTTCCCTCTATGCCTACTTTCTGGAGAGTTTTTATCATAAATGAGTTGGGCTTTCTCAGTGGCCATGGCTCATGCGCCTAGCCGCTCCGTGGCATGTGGGATTTCCTGGACCGGGGCACGAACCCGTGTCCCCTGCATTGGCAGGCGGACTCTCAACCACTGTGCCACCAGGGAAGCCCAGGGGGCTATTCTTCATTGTGGTGCATGGGTTTCTTTCTCTTTGCAGTGGCTTCTCTTGTAGCGGAGCACGGACTCTAGGCATGCGGGCTTCAGTAGTTGCAGTGCATGGGCTCAGTAGTTATGGTGTGTGGGCTCTGTAGTTGTGGCGCATGGGCTTAGTTGCTCCGTGGCATGTGGGATCTTCCTGGACAAGGGAGCAAACCCGTGTTCCCTGCAGTGGCAGGTGGATCCTTTTTTAAAAATATTTATTTATTTATTTTTGGCTGCGTTGGGTCTTCCTTACTGCATGTGTGCTTTCTCTAAGTTGTGGCGAGCGGGGGCTACTCTTGGTTGCAGTGCACGGGCTTCTCATTGCGGTGGCTTCTCTCGTTGCAGTGCACAGGCTCTAGGCATATGGGCTTCAGTAGTTGTGGCACACGGGCTCAGTAGTTGTGGCTCATGGGCTCAGGAGTTGTGGCTCACGGGTTCTAGAGAGCAGGGTCAGTAGTTGTGGCACACAGGCTTAGCTGCTCTGCAGCATGTGGGATCTTCCTGGATCAGGGCTCGGATCCATGTCCCCTGCATTGGCAGGTGGATTCTTAACCACTGTGCCACCAGGGAAGTCCTGTACTTTTTAAAAACTGAAACTCAGTTAAGATAATTTGGTATTAAATGATCTGGCTTCAGTTAAATCCCACATTCTTTGGGCCAAGCCTGGTAGTTTTTCCCACTGTCTAGCTCTGAAGTGTTGCCCCTCACTCAATGCACCTCTGTACACAGCATACATGTATTTAGTATGGTTTCTGTTGTTGTGATTATTTGAAATAAACATAACATGTTTACCCAGACATTTCCATTTTTTAGCTTCCATCTGCTATAGGATCTATGTTTTGCTAATACAGAATATTTAGAAGATTTAGTTTAAACACAGGGACTTTTATCTTTGGTTCAGCTCAAATCTTGACTATTTCCTTTATATTTGCAGTCACATACACATTTTTCACATTTCCTTTTTAATGCTTTGCTATGAATTGTTAAACTTAAATCCTGCAGCTAATGCCTAATGGGCCAGGAACAATGTAGCTATTTAGACAGAATTTTGCAAATTAATCGTGAAACTTAAAGAGGAATGGAGACCCCGTGTTGAGTTAAAAAAAAACCAAACCAACAACTATAATCCTATTCTTGGAGCAAGGCTTGAGATAATGATCCCCACAAAGAAGGTAAGTGACGTAAAGAAAAAGCATTTGTATAAAGCATAAAATAAGAAATGAACTTCAAACTTATAAAACCTAGATTTCCCTTGTGGTCCAGTGGGTAAGACTCCACACTCCCAACGCAAAGGGGCCCAGGTTCAATCCCTGGCCAGGGAACTAGAACCCACGTGACTGCTGCAACTAAGAGTTCGCATGCCGCAACTAAGAAGCCCACATGCTGCAAGTAAGAGTCAGCGTGCCGCAACTAAGACCCGCCGCAGCCAAAATAAATAAATAATAAATAAATTTTAAAAAATTATAAAAACTATTTTGGAAAAATCAGATTATAAACTTCAAGACACAGGAAGAACACATTTAACAGAGATTTTAGCCAAGTAGGAATAACGCAGAACCAGTGTGAGAAATGTAATGGGTCTAGCCACATACAAGCTTTCTGGCCATTTATTTTCTAAGGCAGATATCATTCATTTCACAGTTACTAAGTGCCAGGCAAATTTCCTGTACTTTAAATCATCTTAACCCATTTAACCCCTCACAACAATCCTATAAATTTAGGTATAAATGAAGCTAAAATCTCCAGAGAGTTAGAACTATTCTTTTGTGATGAATATCCTTTTCATTTTATACCAAGTAAGAAGATAGAGAATAAAATTCTTGTTCATTTTTTTGGCCGTGGCCTATGGGATCTTACTCCCCCCCAACCAGGTGTCAAACCCGGGCCCGTGGCAGTGAGAGCACCGAGTCTTAACCACTGGACTGCCAGGGAATTCCCAAGAATAAAATTTTAATTGATGAATTTTAAAGAAACTAAGCCTTAGGAAAGCTAATGTGTCCAAGTGTGTGCAGTTATAACAAATGGCATCACTATTTTACTCTGAGTCTGAGTCATGATCACTGTTCTCCCCCACAAATGAGAAAGGTGCTCCCAGTCCTGCCCTTTTCCTTAGAGAACTCAGGTCCTTAACCTCATATCAATAACATTTAACTGCAAATTATATATGGCTTAGGACTTTTTCAAAACTTAGAATTTACTTATTGATTAAATAAGATTAGAATAAGTAAGATTAGAATCCTTATATAAGGGACTACTTTTGGATATTTGTCATGAACAGGAGATATTTAATTTCAGTAATAGATGTTGATTAATTTCCTTATTGCCATAATGACTGTAAACAAATTATGATATTTTAAATTTATTTGGTCTTTTTTTCCCACTTGGAAACCAATAATATTGTACACAAAATTTCCATTTTAATTGTTTTCTTCATTGTGTAACTTATGAAAAATCAGGACATTGAAATGAAGTGATTTTCCAGTTTCTTTTACTGAGTCAACAGTAGCAAATTATTGTTACTCAAGAAATGCTTAGTGTACAGAATGAAACAAAGAAATATCAAATTATATGCTGCTTGTAGAAGCTTAACAACTAGAATATTATACACAAAGATGAATAATAGCTCATATTTGATACATGCTAACGAAGAGCATAAAGAAGAAAATCTTTGGGAATTCTCAGTTAGAGGAAGATCTGAGTACGGTGAGGCAGTTAAAAAGAGCTCTGGAGCTTCCCTGGTGGCTCAGTGGTTGAGAGTCCGCCTGCCGATGCAGGGGACACGAGTTCGTGCCCCGGTCCGGGAAGATCCCACATGCCGCGGAGCGGCTGGGCCCGTGAGCCATGGCCGCTGAGCCTGCGCGCGTCTGGAGCCTGTGCTCCGCAACGGGAGAGGCCACTACAGTGAGAGGCCCGCGTACCGCAAAAAAAAAAAGAGCTCTGAAAAGGTACTGGGACATAATTGGGAAAGACAATTCCATAAAGGCATTCCTCAAAGGGAAGGTGATGGCTTAGGCAGAGTTTCAGAGCCCCAGATGTGTGTTCAGATAGAATGCTACCAGGGCCAAAAGTCGAGGGTTTGTGCAGGAATAGCATAGGAGATAAAGGTTCCTGATGATCCAGCATTTACAACTTTCGACTTCAAACATGAATTTTCCTATCAAATGACTCCAGCTCTCACACTATGGAACTTTTCGAGGGTGGGCATTTATCTTATCTACCCTGATGTTTTCAGTACTAACACAGTACTTTGAGTGCCTGACTCAGAAAAGACATTCTGCAAGTATTTGTTGAATGGATGGATGAATGAATGAATGAATGAGTCTCAGATAGATTCAGTGAATTACTCAAGGTCAAACAACTAGAAAGTGAGTTACAGCTGGCATAAACTGTTGCTTTTTACTCTATTCAGATGTGAACTATACAGTGTTACAGAATCATTATTTTTCCATTCTCCTTGTCTTTTTGGAAATTTTCTTGGATGGACCTTAAGAAGCTTGTATTAGTTAAGGTTCTGCACAGAAACAGAACCAATGGGATATGTGTGTGTAGTTGTATGTGTATGTGTGTATTGAGAGAGAGAGACACACACACACACACACACACACACACACACACAGAGAGAGAGAGAGAGAGATTGATGATAAGGAATTGGCTCATGCAACTATGGAGGCAGACAAGTCCCAAGGTCTGCAGGGTGACTCAGCAAACTGGGACCCAGAAGAGCCAATGGTGTAGTTCCAGTTCTAGTCCAAAGACCTGAGAACAGGAAGAGCTGATGTTTCAGCTCTACTTTGAAGACAGGAAAAAGTCAGTGTCCCAGTTTGAAGTCAGTCCAGCAGGAGGAATTCTCCCTTACTTGGGGGAGGGTCAGGTTTTTTTGTTCTCCTTAGGCTTTCACCTGATTGGATGAGGCCCACCCACATTAGGGAGGGCAATTCATGTAATGTTTTTAATTAAAAAAAAATTATTTACTTATTTTTGGCTGCGTTGGGTCTTCGTTGCTGTGCGTGGGCTTTCTCTAGTTGCGGCGAGTGAGGGCTACTTTTCCTTGCAGTGCGTGAGCTTCTCATTGCGGTGGCTTCTCTTTGTTGCGGAGCACGGGCTCTAGGGGCGCGGGCTTCAGTAGTTGTGGATCGTGGGCTCTAGAGCGCAGGCTCAGTAGTTGTGGTGCACAGGCTTAGTTGCTCTGAGGCATGTGGGATCTTCCTGGACCAGGGCTCAAAACCACGTCCCCTGCATTGGCAGGCGGATTCTTAACCACTGTGCCACCAGGGAAGTCCCCATGTAATGTTAATCTCATCCAGAAACACCCTCACAGACATGATCCAGAATAATGTTTGACCAAGTATCTTGGCATCACATGGCTCAGGCAAGTTGACACATAAAATTAACCATCACAGATCTTTACCACTCACAAGTCATGTAGTCAGTTGAATATCCCAAATCTATTCCACTAAAACATCATGGGCTACATATTTAGTCCTCAATGTGTATTTATACAAGTTCCTTTTGTTGAGATAGTACAACATGATGGTGAGGAGCACCTCTGGTTCAAATTCAAGTTATCAGATGTGTGACCTTGACAAGTTACTTCTCTTAGTGTCAGTTTCTTTATCCATTAATTGGGAGTAATAATTGTTCCTCCATCTTAGAGTTGTTGTTATGAGAATTAAATAAAATAAGAGCATAAAATACTGAGTACAGTGCATGGCTCATAGTATTCACTCAATAAATGATGGCTACTGTTTAATAAAAAATACTAATGCAGGGACTTCCCTGGTGGTCCAGTGGGTAAGACTCCAAGCTCCCAATGCAGAGGGCCTGGGTTCGATCCCTGGTCGGGGAACTAGATCCTGCATGCATGTTGCAACTAACAGTCCGCAAGTTGCAACTAAAGGTCCCGCGTGCTGCAGGGAAGATCCCACGTGCTGCAACTAAGACCCAGCGCAGTCAAAAAAAAAAGAGAAATACTAATACAAATTTAATGAATGTGGCATACCATTACCACTTGTTTGATTTGATCCCATAAATATTCTTTTAAAATGTCAAGTTATGTTTTTAATTTTAAACACTCAAGTGAAATAATAATTCTTGGCAGGTACCATTCATTTATATTTCTATCTTTAATTCCTAGTGCAACACCTGATACATAGTAAGCACATGACAACAATTTTAAGAATACTTAATATTGTATCAAAAAATATAATTTAGGGTGTTTGAATTCTGTCACCCTAAAAATATAGAAAATTTGAGAATAATTTTTATGCACAAATGCTAATTTGATTTGAAACGAAACATTTGGAGAGGTTATAATAGTAGAAGGCAGGTATTTTCATTTATTTAATATTTGTTAATTATGTTGCCCTATAAACCCGTGAGCCTATAAACAGTTTCCATAAACAACTAAAGATGACATGAACTTTTCATTGACTGAATCAATAAAGTAAATAATTTTTATCACATTTTAAAATCACAGTGGCATAAATATAATGAAAATAATACCTTACATTGAATAATACTTTATACTTTTCAAATTATTCAAATATACTATCACATTTGATTCTTAAAACAACCTTGAAGAGTGGGTAAGTAGATGTTATTATCCTCATTTCAGGGTCAGTAAACTAGAAATGAGAGATTCAAATTAGTATGCCTAACAAGAAGCAGCAAATTAATGACTAAGCTAGAAGCTTTTAACTTAGTATGCTGTCTAATACACCAAACCTCATTAGACTAAATTCCACTCTCCTAAGTAAAAAATATCAGCATGGTCTTCAGTTAAGAAGGGATTTTTCTTCAATACATGTGATTATTAGGCAGTGTTTATCCCATGCTAAAATCTCAAAATTTTATTTTAATAAGAATGCAAAGTAGTTTTTCTACATATCACATCAATACCAAAAAACTATAATCACAGTGATGAATTTTATACTCTTGAGTACAATTTAAGGTAGTTTGATGTTACTAAATAACATCATATAATTTAGATGATAGTTTTTCTCATATTAGAGTCTTGGGTTTGACACAACTGTCTTTTGCTATGTTACTATAACATTTTCCCTTTTGATGTGATACTGTTTACTGTGTTGTCGTAAACGCACTCAAAAAAAAAAAAATCGTACTTCCCTGGGTGGCACAGTGGTTAAGAATCCGCCTGCCACTGCAGGGGACATGGATTTGTTCCCTGGTCCGGGAAGATCCCACATGCAGCGAAGCAACTAAGCCCGTGCACCACAATTACTGAGCCTGTGCTCTAGAGCCCGCGCGCCACAACTACTGAAGCCCGCATGCCCTAGAGCCCACACCACAACTACTGAGCCCACGTGCTGCAACTACTGAAGCCCACACGCCTAGAGGCCGTGCTCCGCAACAAGAGAAGCCACCGCAATGAGAAGCCTGTGCACCACAACGAAGAGTAGCCCCGGCTCGCTGCAACTAGAGAAAGCCCGTGCACAGCAACGAAGACCCAATGCAGCCAAAAAAATAAATTAATTAAAATAAATTCTTTTTTTAATAGGAGCGTGGTATGCACTGGAAATAATAGTTTTTGTAATTTGGTGTAAGGGTCATATCCTTAACACCAATTTAAGAGTCAACTTTTTTTTGTTGAAATTATAATTTTGACAAGATGATAAAATAATTAGAATGACCCCAAGTCTGCCACTCTGATGGTGTAGTTATTTGGTTATCACTGCATAATTTTCTCCTGCTAGTTCATCCCCCAAGTTGCTTTTCCAAAGCCCCAACATAAACAGCTACCTGGTAGTTTTGAGTTCGAGGACCATGTCTTTCATGTTATATGCCCTCTTACAGTACCCAGAATCATGCCCTGCATGCAGAAGGTGCTTAATATGTGCTTGAGCAATGAATATATAAATGAAGTTCTTTTGGAAGAGACCTGGGAATACTTCTTTTGTTAGAAGTAAAGATGAATAGATACCTCAACGCTGGGACGTCAAGAACGACAGTCCCGTGCAGAAGTGGAGAGAAGCAGCAGACAGCACCGGAAAATGCAGTAGAGGCGGCACAGAAATGAAGCCCAAGGAAATGAAGGCAAACTGGGACCCGGAAACTAAAGATAGGGGCAAGTCAGGGAAGGGGATGATGTCATCAGAACAACAACAGAGGAAGATAGTTTTGGCAGCAGCTTTTGAATAGACGTTGAAGAAAAAAAATGAGAGAGAGGGGAAAAAGGAAACGGGAAAAGGAAGTCTGCTCAGCACGCAGGATGACATTGTGGTGGGAGGAGAGCTTCCTGTCACAGCTTGATGTTTGCAACATCTGGTCACCTCTTATAACAAGGAAACTTTAGAAACTGGAGCCTTCTCAAGCAACCAGGTTAGAATGTGTACGGATTCCACGGCTGTTAACAGTGCTGGCAGACAGGCACATCCGAAGAAAGAAAAAAATATAGACGGAAGACAATTGTGTCTCTTACACTGAGAACACTCCCACTAGTTTTCCAATGTAAGTATTCATATTTGGAAAAGTATATGCTTTACGTGTTTTGGGAATTTATTAGTTTTGTATTAAAATTAAAGTGTTGAAATTTTCTCTTAATTCAGTGATCTCAAATGGCAAAATGTAGCTAAGAAATTTGCAAAGAAAACAGTTGTTTCCAAAGCTAATGATTTTCATGACCCATTTTTCTGTCGCACTGTTTAATTTTTGCGAGATTCCATACCTTGCTTCATTTACAGTATTGGCCAGTTTTCCACAACGCAATTGTGCCCTCTAGCGTTTCTTAGTATTTAACGATGGCTACTTTGGAGTTTTAGAAAGTGGTCACAGGTAGAACTGACTTGATGAGTAGGGAAAATAGTAAGGATTTCCACCTTATCATTTGTGTCAGTCAGTAAAAGTGTGGCTATGTTATGGTAACAAATAAACCCCTGAATTTCAGTGGCTAAAAACACAATTTTTTTTCCTCACGGAAGGTCCAATGCAGGCTGGCCAGGCCTGTCTACAAGCAGCATCTTGAGAATCCAGGCTTCCTGATCTTGTGAACTCTGCCACCGTGTCAACTGCCAGACTCAACAGGACAGGGAAACAGATGGAGGGGGCCCACTGGCTTTCACCTGCTCCATCTTGGAAGGGACACAAGTCACCCTGCTACTTTCCACTGGCCAGAACTAGTCCCCAGCCCAATGGCAAGGTGGCCTGGAGGGTGGAAGAGGCAAATGGAGGTTCTGGGAGCACCAATGGCCTCTGATAAAGCTTCTACAAGAGCAGCTGGGGGACTTCCCTGGAGGTCCAGTGGTTAAGACTCTGCACTTCCACGGCAGGGGGCGCAGGTTCGATCCTTGCTCAGGGAACTAAGATCTCACATGCCACGTGGCACAGCCAAAAAAAAAAAAAAAAAAAAATTTTTTTGATTTGAAGTTTTCCATTAGGAAATTATTCTATCAAAAAGAGAATAACAAGAGCAATTTTGATGTTCACAATTCTTCATTTTTGACACTCAAAATTAAATATCCCCTTTTGTATAATGGCAGAAGTGTAGCGACAGACTTTTATATTACAATTTCTGTTCTGATTGACTTTTGTATAAAATAAAATGTCCTTTGCTCCTTTATTCTTTGAGAGAACTATCTTCCTTCTCCTGCATCTCTTCCTTGGATGTTTAAGTTATGATTTTTATTGTAATTACCTCTTTCCAACTTTAATTGGATATACTGGAAAGCTGTTTCCCAAACTGTTGTCCTTACTGACATCCCATCTTGGAGACGTATATTGCATTTATTTATGAAATTTTACAAATTTTATCTATTACTAGGAAAAATATATTTAAGGAAACTTTATAGTTATTTATTAAGTATTGAGCTTGATGGCTCTTCTTTTGATTTTTTTTATTGTGGTAAAATATATATAACCAAAATTTACCACTTTAACCATTTGTAAGTGTCTAGTTCAGAGGCACTAAGTACATTCACTTTGTTGTGCAATCATCACCACTATTTATCTCTGGAACTTTTTCATCATTCTGAACTCACACTGTACCCATCAAAAACTAGCTCCCCATTCCCTCCTACCCCCCAGCCCCTGGCAACCAGCATTCTACTTTCTGTTTCTATGAATTTGACTACTTTGGGTACCTCATATAAGTGGAATCATACAATATTTGTCATTCTGTGTCTGGCTTATTTCACTTAGCATGTTTTCAAGATTCAGCCATGTTGTACCATGTATTAGTACTTCATTCCTTTTTAAGGCTGAATAGTATCTCATTGTATGTTTATACATTTTGTTTATCCATTCATAATGGCTCATCTTTGACAATATCACATTAATTTTGTTTAGTCAGTAAATCATTAATACATCTTTTGAGAGTCTTCTATAATCTCTAGCACATCTTGATTAGAGAGACGTAAAACTGTTCAACCCTTGGTCATCTGTGTCCTCTTAGACTGTATATCTGAAATATCTTGCTATTTCTACCTTTTGTTAGGTCTTCTGGCAAGGCTCCACTTTTCAAAGGAAGTTTTCTTCTGGGGATAATCAACCGTAGTGTTTGGCTTCCAGTATGAGCATGTTCCATCATTAAGCTTTTCCTTTTCCCCTTCAGTATTTAAGAGAAGTTTTTAAAGTTATCTTAAATATGGAGATGCTGTAGAGTGACAGATACTTCATCTCTGGCTTCATCATATTTCTAAAAGTCTTTGTCATAATTCTAGTTTTATAATTTTATTGTTAATAATATTATTAACCCTCATAGAATAATAATAGCTACTAGGCACTGTTCTAAGTACCTGATACACACAGGACATGATGATACTGGCTTCTGAAATAGAAAATACAGGAGGAAAAGCAGGGTGGAAAGAGGGAAAATGATAACTCAAGTTTTGGACGTGTTGGCTTTGAGATGCTGGAGGAAAGTCGGTGTCTTGTGTAAGAGAGCAGGCGGGAGATGTGAATTTGTATCAGGACTCAGGAGCACTGCTGGGGCTGGAGGGGGATTTAGGAAGGAATAATATGTAGGGAAGAGCTGCAGCTGTGGAACAAATGAGATTTCTAAGGGAGAGAGAGAATGCAGAGGGTCCACTTAGCCGAGCAGCAGCCAGGAGCTGAGCCGGATTGATGAGCAGGAATTAGCCAGGCAGGAAGGGTGATGGTCTGGAGCCTGCATGGCCCCTGGTGGCTCTGTTCTACTTTCCGTCTCCATGAATCTGACTACTTGGGTACTTCATATAAGTGGAATCGTGCGTATTTACCATGGGAGCAGGGAGCAGTGGTCGCAGCCAAACCACCCGAGGAGCTTTGCAAAACTACTCCAGAGCCAGAGATTCTGAGTCACGGGGTCTGAGATAGGCTTCAAAAAAACCAAGTGAGAACATTGTTGTGGAAGAAGACCAGAGGAGGACAGTGTCCTGTAAGCTCAAGGAGGTGAGGCTGCAGGGAGGGGACAACGGTGACAAAGAAGGGAGAGGAACGGGGCACCCACGGGGCCTGACAAACCAGGCTTATCAGGAGCTTCAGTGGGGCAGTTTCCGTAGAGGGATGAGGGGAGAATAATTGTCCTCTGGGACACTGAGAGACACCGGGCTCAGAATTACCAGTAGAAAGAGAAGGATTCAAGGCTGGGGGGAGATGCAGATAATGATGAGGTAGAAGGGATGGAAATGGAGGGACTGGATGCCTGGTAGCTTGGGTTTTCTAAGAGAAGTTGCAGGCACATTCACTGGAGGCCGCTGCTGGATGTGTTAAGCCATGGGGTAACACAGGCTTGAGGCTCAAACTGCAGCTCTGCCATTTCCCCACTCTGAGATCTCTGTGCCTCAGGCTTCTCATCTGTAAAATGGGGATTTAATTTAATTTGTTTATTTAAAAATGGGGATTCTAAATACTCTTTTCTGCCCTATAGGACCGCTGTGAAGGTTATGATGAGTTAGTACATGTAATACTCTTAGGACAGCACCTGGAGGACTCAGGTGTGTTCTGTGCTGTGGAGGCAGGGGCTGGTGGCTGCGTGTCCTCGGAGGGGATTAGAAAAAGAAACATCCAGAGGAGAGAGGTTGTTTTGGTTTGAAAACCACTGCCCTTTGGTGGAATGAATTTGGGATTGACAGTGTTGACACAAGGACTTTTATCCTGCCTTTGGCACAATATCGCTGTGGTTTGGGTCGGGTCCCTTACCTTCTTTGGGTGGCAGTTTTCTCCTTGGTGAAACGCGTGGGCTGCTCTCTGGCACCCCAGGTTCAGGCTCGCGGAGTGTGGGATCCGCAGCACAGCCGCGCAGCGCCTTTCGAGGTTCGCGGGTGCCACCCTGTGGTAGAAACGGATAGTGTTGTCAACAGGCTCCGCAAGGCTGAAGACCCAGCGACCCAGCTTTCTAGATGGGTTTTTATTATGTACAGAAAAATCTCTCCAGGGACAAGGGACCGTATCCAGGGTGGGAGTGCTCTCTTATTAGCATAAATGGAGCATGAGTTGGACATGGCACAGTAGCCAGAATTTCATTATGGCCATGATGAATAACTTAACACACGTGAATAATTTATAGCGTGCTCAGCCCATTGGAGCAAGAGGGCCAATAACACTAGCTAAAACTTGGAATCTGTTTACTTCAGTGCATTTTTTCGTTGTTGAAACAGTGACCTTGAAAATGACCCCATCTCCATAGTTAGGCCTATCTCACGAGTTTCCCAGTAGAGTTGTAAATCTGCTCTGTGTGTGTCCCGGCATTCTGTCCCGGCATTTGTTGAGCTGAGAGAAGTCAAGGTCACTCTGCCATGAGCCCCAGCAGCCTCTTCTGTCTCTAAAGGATTTTTAAATGACTGATTAGTAATATTGGAGAACCAGTTGTATGATTCAGAAAGGTTACTGAGACAAAAGCTTCTGGGAATGGCCTTGGCTTATGAATTCCCTGCCATGGGCAGAGAGAGTGTCTGCAACAAAGGCTGTCAGGAAACAAATATAATAAAACGATAATAGACCGGAGGGAGGTTCTCTGTCATTTTGCAAATTTTTGAACCCTGGAAGCACAAGAGCCATGCCTCTGGCTTGGGACTGCATATATCTGCTCCCTAGGTTTAATCCCACTTTTTTTTTCCCCCAGCAAAACTTCAGACTGAAATTTTACCATCCAAAGAGCTAGCTTCAAAAGTTGCTCAGGGGACTTCCCTGGTGGCGCAGTGGATAAGACTCTGCGCTCCCAATGCAGGGGGCCTGGGTTCTATCCCTGGACAGGGAACTAGATTACACATGCATGATGCAACTAAGGAGCTTGCGTGCCACAACTAGTGAGCCCACGTGCTGCAGCTAAGGAGCCCTGGAGCCACAACTAAGGAGCCCGCCTGCCACAACTAAGACCTAGTGCAACCAAATAAATAAATAAATATATATTTTTTAATTGCTCAGAATATCTCCTGTTCCTTTATATTGGGGTGGCCAAAAAGTTCGTTCGGGGTTTTCCGTAACATCGTGAGGAAACGAACTTTTTGGCCAAACCAATATTTGGGTCATTTTATTCCCTCTATAAAGAAATTTGTGGATTAAAAGCTATAGCATCCTGGGAGTTCCCTGGTGGCCAAGTGGTTAGGATTCTAAGCTTTCACTGCTGTGGCCTGGGTTCAATCCCTGGTCGTGGAACTGAGATCCTGCAAGTGGTGCAGTATGGCCAAAACAAACAAAACCCCTCATCCCCCACCAAACCGGATAGTATCCAAAAATTGTTACAGGACGATATCAAATCAATCACCCACTTTTGTAGTTCCATACGTCAATCCTGTCAACCTACCCTTTAATTACTTGTCCCTCAGTCTCAGATCTAACTTCCCAGGCAAATGTAGTACATCCTGAGAAATTTAAACTCTACTCCCATCTGTAAAAGGTTAGGATATTTATACTCATTCATATTTCCTTCTCATTTCACAACAAAAGGTGTGCACCCTCCACTCGTGTTCTGGGTCCTATGACCTCTTACCTCCTACCTATACATCAACTATCATCGTCTTCTGTATTTTCAGCTTCTCAGCATATAATCATGTGTAAGTGATTCGCATCTTTAAACAAAGATGCAAACTTGATCCTATTCTCCACTTCAGTTACTGTCTTGGGTCTCTGCTCCTGGTCTGAGCCGACCTTCTTAACAGGGCAGGTATGTTATCTTTCTGCATTTCCACGTATGAGAATAATTCCTCAGACAGTCATAAGGCTTCCAACTCAGCCATGATAGTGAAGCTACTCTGCTAAAATGACCATGGCCAGATTCAGTGGTTGCTTTTCTGAGCCCTCTTACATACTCACATGTAATGATGGCAGAACAACCAGATCCTCACGCTGTGATTTCCTTTCCGGAACAACCTGAGATCATTTTCTCTACTAATTACATGTCTCAAAGGGGTGATCTGATATTTCTAATGACATTTCATTCATGAAAGTCAGACGGTCACATGTTAGTTACTGGGCTAGATGTCAAAATATAGAATTCAGCACTGGTTTCCACTCTCTGGTTTACAGTAAATTCTGTACATCATGTGCCCACTTAATATCAAAATGTCTGTCATCTTTCATAAGGATACAAGGACAATAAAAGTTAAAGCACTTATTTAAAAAAACCCATTTCACACCGCTGACCACCTTCATCTTTTAACTCTCTCCTCCTGGCTTCAGTGACACCAGGCTCTTCTTTTTCCTCATAAGGTAGGTGTTTTTAATCTCCATTTTATGTGAGGAAGCCAAGACTCAGAGAGGTTAAATAACTCTGAGTAACATAATCAAACCCAGGGTCATCTGTCTTGAGGTTAAGTTCTAACCCTCTGATGTTATAGCGCCGCTTCAACTTTAACACACCTGAAGGCCATCACACGTGCTATTCTCTTTTACTGCAATGTTCTTACCGCATTTGGCTCCTTCACATACTTCATGCCTCAGCCTAATTGCCATCTCTTCAGAGGAACTTTCCTGATCATCTGATCTGTAGAAGTCTTTCTCTCTTTAGTTTTTCTCCATCACACCATCCTCTATAATTATTTTGGGTTTGTTTGGTTATTGTCTGACTGCCCCCCTAAGAAATAAGGTCATTGAAGTCAAGTCACTTGTCCAGGGTCACCATGAACATCTGCACAGGTTGTGCACTGTATAAGGATGCCTAGTTGAGGCAAGTGAATGGGCTAAAATCTGCCTTTACTTACCCACCAGAAGGGTTGTCTTAAAAAAAAATTGTCCAAAGATATCATCCAGGCTGGCAGTGTATGTGATTTTGCCTATCTTGTTCAATAGTTTATATCCAGAGCCTAGAACAGTGACTGGTGTGTATTGGACTTTCATAAAATATTTAGTGAATGGACGGGAGTAATGTAGCTGCAGGACTGGTTTATACTAGAAAACAACCAAGGAGTCCTTAATAAATAAAAAGTCTTCCAATGAGTTTCATTATACGTAGAGTAAAATCAAAATTCTTTTTTTTTTTTTTTGGCTGTGCCACAAGGCATGTGGGATATTAGCTGCCCGACCAGGGATTGAACACTTGCCCCCTGCAGTGGAAGTTTGGAGTCTTAACCACTGGATCGCCAGGGAAGTCCCCAAATCAAAATTCTTTGCATGGCCCATTGCATAGCACCCTTCTCCTGATTGTGATGAAAAATTGCAGTAGTTCTAACCTACTTCACAAAAGAACCTTCCAGGTATCTTTTGATAATCAAATTCATGATAAGTCCAGAGTCCACACATAACACAAGGAATGCTGTTTCCTGCTATATTTCAACTTGTATGAAGGGATAGTCTGTATTTCTTTTTCTTTATTTCTTTTTTTATTTTTGGCCACACCGCGAGGCATGTGGGTTTTTAGTTCCCTGACCAGGGATGGAACCTGTGCCCCCTGCAGTGAGAGCACAGTCTTAACCAGTGGACTGCCAGGAAGTCCCAATATTCTGTATCTTAGAAGTCAGTTGAAGATGCCTTGAACACTTGCATTTTCTCCCTATTATAGGATGGCTTTTGATGGGACTCTTCACCAAAAAACTACCTAGTAACATTAGTTCACTCAGGTCTTGTGATTCCAATCAAATTTCCCTGGGAATGTTTCCTTGTCCATTTTTATTAGAATAGCCACTTACATGGGAATTTTGTACCAATTCTGGAATTTCTTTGACCCTTTCTTTGATAGGTATCTCGAACCACTTGGACCCTCACGGTACGTAATTCCTCCTTAGATGTCCACTTTAGCTTTCTCTTTGCGGATGACCCAGCTCTTTTACTAGATTCATCCTCATCGAATTCCATTCCAGCAGTCACATAACCATCTGCTTCTGTCTGACTTTTTACTGTGTTCTTGCCCTTATCCATTTTTACAAGGGTTGCCCACCAGTGCAGGGGAGACTGATCCCAGTGGTAATAGTAATTCAGCAACTGTGGAATCACCTCCCTTCAAGCTCCCTGGGCAGATGAGGTTTTTTTCTGATTCTGAAGGTGACTGGGAATTCATTGCCTGATGACTAACTTCCTCTTTTGTAATGTGATAGGTGGGGAAACAAGGCAAAAATCTCAACCTCTAAACTCCCTGTGAGGCTTTAATAAGATGTGTTTACAAAGGAACAATTTTAGAACACCAAACCAAGCCAAACAAAATCCCAGGGCCAAAGTTTTCGATTTTTCCTTGTTCATTCATCTGGAAAAGTAAGTGGCAGCCGTGGTGTTTGGCGTGGCCAGGATGGCCTTAGTTAACATCAAGAACATGTGATTTCTCCTAGTCCGTATTTCCGGTTAGTCCTGCTTGAACATACACACGCCTCTTAAATGCTATGCATTTAGAGCTTCAGATCTGGAACAAATGTGATGACCTCCGAGGCCCTCATTAGCTTGCCTACTAACTTTAGGAAATTTGGGCACTGGCCCCCTCTAAGCCTCAACCACAGGAAGCGTGGGGTGGAGAGACCGCTTTCCTACGGCCCATTACTCAGAATACTTGCTTGAACCAAATGGAAACCATCTGGCCAAGTGGATTTATTGTCATGAGCTAACAACACTGTATATTTTCATGTAGATTTAAAGGGCTAGGTTTCTGAAAAAATTTTAAAAATTGGCACTTTAATCCACTTAAGCCATTTGTTACTTATTTCAGTTTGCGGTAGATATTTTATTTTATATTTTTGGCCGTGCTGCGGGGCTTGTGAGATCTCAGTTCCCCGACCAGGGATTGAACCCGGGCCCTTGACAGTGAAAGCACCAAGCTCTAACCACTGGACCGCCAGGGAATTCCTGAGGTAGATATTGTAGATCAAATTAAAAGTGATCATTTTCCTTTTTAAGTATATTTGGCCCCTCAGTATTGCTGCTTTTCGAAAGTGTGTCTGACAATTCTCAACACAAATAGTAAGATGATGAAAAAAATGCTAAGAAGAAGTAGGCATCTTTCTAATCCCATGAGTAAATTTTCTACCCAAAGTGTTTCTGGCAGAGGATTCCATTTTATATAGTAACAACATTTTAGACAGCCTGGAAACAGCCTAGATTACCTGGTGTAATAATAACTATCAGTTATTAAGCATAGAATGCATGCTCTGCTAAATATATGTGCTAAGTTTTTTACATGAGCTATAGCTCATTTAATCCGTATACTGTGAATACAGGGTAGTTACCAGTTTTATTTTACAGATAAAGAAACTAAAGTTTGGAGGAACAGAGTAAATTGCGTCAGGCAAGATGGGTGAATAGCAGGAAAGTGGGACCTGAACCAAGGTCTGTCTGACTCTAAACTCTGCCTGCCAAGTGCAAGAGCGATATAATTATGTTTATTTTTTCTTGGCTCAGAGCGGCCAGGGCATTAAAATAAATCCTAAACTTGTGAAATAATGACAGTTGCTTTGCAGATATGTTATATTGTGCAATTATCATGCTTGTGTAAGGTATGTATTATTGTGACCATTTCACAGATATGGAACTGAATCTCAGAGATAATTTATCACACAATTATTGATTGAATCACATGCAAACCCAGATCGGTCCTGGCTCACAAATCTCCTCCTGGGAGCTTGTTAAATGCAGAATCTCAGGGGCCCACCCCCTCCCTCACCTGTTGAATCAGAATCTGCATTTTATGAATTTGGTAAAGTTGCAGGATACAAAATTAATGCACAAAAATCTCTTGCATTCCTATACACTAATGATGAAAAATATGAAAGAGAAATTAAGGAAACACTCCCATTTACCACTGCAACAAAAAGAATATAAAATACCTAGGAATAAACCTACCTAGGAAGATAAAAGACCTGTATGCAGAAAACTGACACTGATGAAAGAAATTAAAGACAAAACAAACAGGTGGAGAGATATACCATGTTCTTGGACTGGAAGAATCAATATTGTGAAAATGACTATGCCCCCCAAAGTGATCTACAGATTCAATGCAATCCCTATCAAATTACCAATGGCATTTTTTACAGAACTAGAACAAAAAATCTTAAAATTTGTATGGAGACACAAAAGACCCTGAATACCCAAAGCAGTCTTGAGGGAAAAAAAACAGATCTGGAGGAATCAGACTCCCTGACTTCAGACTATACTACAAAGCTACAGTAATCAAGACAATATGGTACTGGCACAAAAACAGAAATATAGATCAATGGAACAAGATAGAAAGCCCAGAGATAAACCCATGCACCTATGGTCAACTATGACAAAGGAGGCAAGGATATACAATGGAGAAAAGATAGTCTCTTCAGTAAGTGGTGCTGGGAAAACTGGACAGCTACATGTAAAAGAATGAAATTAGAACACTCCCTAACACCATACACAAAAATAAACTCAAAATGGATTACAGCCCTAAATGTAAGACTGGACACTATAAAACTCTTAGAGGAAAACATAGGAAGAACACTCTTTGACATAAATCACAGCAAGATCTTTTTGATCTACCTCCTAGAGTAATGGAAATAAAAACAAAAATAAACAAATGGGACCTAATGAAACTCAAAAGCTTTTGCAAAGCAAAGGAAACTACCAACAATACGAAAAGACAACCCTCAGAATGGGAGAAAATATTTGCAAACGAATCAACGGACAAAGGATTAATCTCCAAAATATATAAACAGCTCATGCAGCTCAATATTAAAAAAACAAACAACCCAATCAAAAAATGGGCAGAAGGGGCTTCCCTGGTGGCGCAGTGGTTGAGAGTCCGCCTGCCGATGCAGGGGACACGGGTTCGTGCCCCGGTCCGGGAAGATCCCACATGCCATGGAGCGGCTGGGCCCGTGAGCCATGGCCGCTGAGCCTGCGCGTCCGGAGCCTGTGCTCCGCAGCGGGAGAGGCCACAACAGTGAGAGGCCCGCGTACTGCAAAAAAAAAAAAAAAAAAAAATGGGCAGAAGACTTAAATAGACATTTCTCCAAAGAGGACATACAAATGGCTAAGAAGCACATGAAAAGCTGCTCAACATCACTAATTATTAGAGAAATGCAAATCAAAACTACAATGAATATCACCTCATACCAGTTAGAATGGGCATCATCAGGAAACCTACAAACAACAAATGCTGGAAAGGGTGTGGAGAAAAGGGAACCCTCTTGCACTGTTGGTGGGAATGTAAATTGATACAGCCACTATGGAGAACAGTATGGAGGTTCCTTAAAAAACTAAAAATAGAATTATCATATGACCCAGCAATCCCACTACTGGGCACATACCCAGAGAAAACCATAATTCAAAAAGACACATGCACCCCAGTGTTCACTGCAGCACTATTTACAATAGCCAGATCATGGAAGCAACCTAAATGCCCATTGACAGACGAATGGATAAAGAAGATGTGGTACATATATACAATGGAATATTACTCAGCCATAAAAAGGAATGAAATTGGGTCATTTGTAGAGATGTGGATGGACCTAGAGACTGTCATACAGAGTGAGGTAAGTCAGAAAGAGAAAAACAATATCGTATATTAACGCTTATATGTGGAACCTAGAAAAATGGTACAGATGAACCGGTTTTCAGGGCAGAAATAAAGAGACAGATGTAGAGAACAAATGTATAGACACCAAGGGGGGAAAGTGGTGGTGGTGGTGGTGGGATGAATTGGACGATTGGGATTGACATGTATACACTGATGTGTATAAAATGGATGACTAATAAAAACCTGCTATATAAAAAAAATAAAATTTAAAAATTAAAAAAAAGGAAGAAGTAAACTATCCTTATTTACATGACATGATTCTTTACACAGAAAAGCTTATGTAAATCCAAAAAATAATGCCTAAGACTAATAAGTGAATTCAGCAAGGTCACAGAATATAAGATTAACATAAAAACCCAAATATATTAACAATGATCATGTAGAAGCTGAAATTAAAACAACACAATTTACAATTGCTCAAAAAAATGTATATAAATCTAATAAAACAGAAATGGGACTAATATGATGAAAATCCTGATGAAAGAAATCAAAGATCTAAATAAGTAAGAGATGTACCATTCTCATGGGCTGAAAGACTCAACAAGGATGTCAATTCTTCCAAATTAATACAGTTCCTATCAAAATTCCAGCAAGACTTTTTCTTTGGTAGATAAGTTTATTCTAAAATTCACATGGAAAGGCAAAGGAACTAGAAGAGCTAAAAGAATATTGAAGTTCTTTTTCCTGCTATTTTTCTGACTCTATTAAGGAAATTTTATGTCTTGAATCTAGTAATTAAAAAAATTGGGGGCTTCCCTGGTGGTGCAGTGGTTGAGAGTCCGCCTGCCGGTGCAGGGGACACGGGTTCGTGCCCCGGTCCGGGAAGATCCCACATGCCACGGAGTGGCTGGGCCCGTGAGCCATGGCTGCTAAGCCTGCGCGTCCAGAGCCTGTGTTCCGCATCGGGAGAGGCCACAACAGTGAGAGGCCCGCGTACCGGAAAAAAAAAAAAAAAAAAAAAAATTGGAATGTGAAAATAAAAAAGAATCTGCATTTTAGCAAGATTCCCAGGTGATTAGTGTGCCCATTAATGTTTGGAATTAGATTACATAGAGATTTTGGAAGCTACCTGAGGTGTCCCTCCTCTGCCTCCCCCTGCCCCATTTTTTCTCCTTAATCTGTAAAAATAACCAAAAAAAAAAAATCTGTTTAGTCGCTATCACTCACCAATACTTCATAAACACGGTCTCATTTAAGCCTCATAACAACTCCACAGTGTCAGTACTATCATCCTCACTTACAGGTAAGGAAATTGAGTCTTGGGGAGAACAGAGTGCTAATGTAGGAACCGGAAAAGGTAATATAATTCCTCTCAGGTGAAATTAAGGTTCAAAATGGTATAAAATACTGCTTCTTTTGATTTTCCTTTTAACTAACGTTTAATAATAAAAAAGCTGAAAATTGGAGCTATTTGTTGAGTACTCATAATTTACTAAGCACTACACTAAGTGCCTTACCTTATCTAAATATGTAAAACTATTATATAAATGGAATTTATTCTCTCTGACAAGTAGACAAATATCATGGAAGCATTTGACTTGTTTATCACAAACTAATGGGTTAAAAGAAGGAATGATAACTGTTGATTAACTGTTATCAGCAAGACCATCTGACCATCTGCCAGCGACTCAGTCAGGTGTGGGGTTCCCTCCAAGGGACATTTGGAACCATACGGCGGCCCTTTAAGGTTGTCACAATGCATGGGAGGTACAACAGGCATTTAGTGTCTTGGGATGAGGGATGCTAAATGCTCTGTCAAGTATGGACTCCAGCACAACCAAATATCATCCCACCCCAAATGCCACTGGTACTCTCCTTGAGGAATGGAGACCTTTACCACAGTTTTTGTGTTTATAAAACAAGACTCAACCTTGGAGAGAACTGTACTAATTATTTCCGTTCCCAAAGACTTAACACGTTCCGCTACCAAATCATTGTGATAAACCCACTAGGACACAGATATACTGAGAACCCGGGGGCTGTGAGGCCATCAGAAATGATTTAATGGTCAGAGGGACCACTTGGATAAATCTCTTCTCCACCTACCTAGACTTCCACCGCCTCTCTCAGACAGGAAACCTCCGCTTCCTCGCCACCCTGGCTGGTGTTGGAGAATAAGGCACAGCCAGGTCCCACCCATTCCTGGGTAGAGGCGCGACCAGTTTGAGCGTGAGCCTCGGATCCCTCTGAGGCAGGTTTTCCTAGCGGGTGGGGCTACGTGCTTGAGCTCACCCTTCCTGCTTCACTTCCTACTGTAGGAGTTCCTGCCCGAGCCCCAGGCTAAAAGGTGAAGGTCAGGAGCCGGGCCAGGGGCAGCTGAAAGTGATGGATCTCGTGCTGTTTTGCAGGTTGCTCTGGCACCTGGAATGCAGGCGTTTCCAACTGGCCTTTCCTGGCTCCACAGTAGTTTCATCTACCCTTGGATTTGGAGGTGAAACGGGCAGCTATGTATGAGGAAAGCGGTCGGAAGCTGCACTCTACCCTCAGGCCTAAGCCTTTCTCCAGACCTGCTTTTAAGAGAATTTATGTTAACGGCTTGCGTAGCTATTAAAAAAGTGCCACTGTCTTTCCTTCTGTGTTCCTTCCCACTGCGCATGCTCGTCAGTGAGCCTGGGAAAGGAGCTGGGGGGAGGTGGAGGAGGGCTGCACAGAGGGGCAGCTGAACCTTGAGCACGTTCAGTCGCAGTAGTAGCTGCCATGTCCATGAAGTGCCTACACTGTTCTCAGCACTTTTATTTATATTATTTTCTTTCCTCAAAACAACTCTGATAGGTCTTGTTCCTGATGTGGAAGGAGAAACTTTGAGACATTAGTAACTTGTCCAGGGCTATTTAATTATTAGATACAAGAGTTGGAATTCAAATAGTTTTCTGTAGTCCAAAGACATTAAACATTTTAAAATTAAAAGACAAAGCTGGGCTTCCCTGGTGGTGCAGTGGTTAAGAATCCGCCTGCCAATGCTAGGGGACACGGGTTTGAGCCCTGGTCCAGGAAGATCCCACATGCCCCGGAGGAACTAAACCCGTGCGCCACAGCTACTGAGCCTGTGCTCTAGAGACCGCAAGCCACAACTACTGAGCCCGGTTGCCACAGCTACTGAACCTGCAATCTAGAGCCCGTGCTCCACAACAAGAGAAGCCGTGGCAATGAAAAGCCTACGCACCACAACCAAGAGTAGCCCCCGCTCTCCCGCAACTAGAGAAAAGCCTGCTTGCAACTAGAGAAAAGCCTGCTTGCAGCACCCAACGCAGCCAAAAATAAAATAAATAATAAAGAAATAAAATTAAAAAATAAAAAGAGAAAGCAATTTCTTCCATGTTTTATGATGCAGATTTATCAACAAAGCATTTTATTTTTGAGTTTATGAGTAGATCCTGTTGACTGAAATAAGAACACATGATGCAAAAGTTGTGAATTAAGTTTTATTCAGGGACCTTACTGAGGACTATAGCTCGGGACACAGGCTCTCAAGTAAGCTCTGAAGAACTTCTCTGAAGAGGTGAGGGAGGAGCCAGGTTATAGATGAATTTTTTTGCTGGGAAAAACATATAGTCAAGCACAAAAAGATTACTGCTGATCCCAAAGAACAGACATCTCAAATTAATGATTTTAGTGTTTTTCTAAGTATGGGAAGATGCAAGAATCTGGAGTCATTGAAATTTTTCCTTAGATAAGTATCTTATCTAGGGACTGGTATATTCAAAGCACAGAATGCTTTCTGTTTTTCTCCATCCTGAATTCCCCTCAGGATGCACTGTCGGTGGCTGACTGCAGTGACTAATGGCTTGATCCCTGTAGAACTGGAATGGCAAGCAACATTTTTTTCTTTACAATCCAAAGCTGTATTTTGAGAAAAAAAAAATACATGGTTTCTGGTAGCTTCCCTAGGAATGTAGGCTGCTCTGTCTCTGGCAAGAATGTGGATCAGGTTCCTAAATTTTCCCAACACTTTCAACTGTGCCATATGCACGTCTGGGATCTAAAGCATATGTATTTTCCTCCATTCAACAACACAGAAGACGGGCATTTTAGTTATTTGTCACTACGAATTGATTGCAATTCAGCCCTTGCCAGAGTTTGCTTGTGACATCTGATAAGAGAGAGAAAGAGAAAGGAAGAATATGAAAAAAGATTTGTGGGAATTGTGATTATCTGTTCTTCCAGGGTCTCCAAGTTATTGGACTGTATTATCTTAGGTAATCAGAGGATAATGTTCTTGAATCCGTGTGTGTGTGTGTGTTTGTGTGAGTGTGTGTGTGTAATCACAGTTCCTTTAAAAATATCCTTATAGGAGTAACAAAACAATGCTGTTAGGCTAATCTGTCATTTTACTAATTTCTAGGGCTGCTTTAATTGCTCTTGCAGAAATGACAGGTGTCCCTTTCTTTTCTCACTGTTTAGGGTCTGTTTCACAAAATTGGATGTTTGAGGGGGGAAGACTTTTTTTTTTGGCCTCTCCCCATGGCTTGTGAGATCTTAATTCCCCAACCAGGGATCGAAACTGTACCCTTGGCAGTGAAAGCACGGAGTCCTGACCACTGGACCACCGGGGAAGTCCCAATGGAGGAACACTTCCTTTTCAGATACAGAAGGCTGGTTCTTCAGTCAAGGTATACAAATGTCCAGGCTTTTACAGTATATGAATAATTATCCATTATATTATTCAATGTATTTATATAAGGATCCCTTTGAGACATTCCTGCTGGAGTCTAGTTCACCTTTATGGAAGAATTCATGTGCCTTATTCTATTCAGAACTGAGACTTCATACTAAATATCTTTGCTTTATTGTTTTGGTTCCCAGAAAACTCATTGCCAAATGAATACTTGACTATATTGCTTAATTAATTCCAGATGCTAAGTATACATATTGTTCCTTAAAAATTACATTAAAAATTTTAATTGTCAGCTTGTGTCTTAATATTTGTAAGTTATCTAAAACACCCTCTCCCACTTAATTTTTTTGGCAATAGGCATAGAATTACCCTATGGTTTACTTGCTAACTGCCAAGGGCAAAAATACCTAAAATGGAGAGATCTGGCTTTCACCACCACAACCCAGTGATCAATTTTACAATCAGTAATAGTAGGACAATCAGGCATTATGTGCCTCCTGACGAGATGCAATATGATGTACATGTTACCACTTGCCAAATATGTTAACTTGAATGTAAGCAAGTCTGTAGGTCTTACTTCCAGTTCCTAGAAATAGAAGGGATAGAGAAATTAAAAAACATCTTGAAGAAACGAAGTTAAAAATAGAATGTGGGAGATTGTACAATGAAAATAATTGGGGAGATAGAGTCAGTTCTAGATTAAAAGAGATGGGAGAGGGAATTCCCTGGGGGTCCAGTGGTTAGGACTCCGCACTTTCACTGCTGAGGGCCTTGGTTCAATCCCTGGTCAGGGAACTAAGATCCAGCAAGCTGCGCAGCGTGGCCCAAATAAATAAATAAATAAATAAAAGAGATGGGAGAAGGTACCGAAACTAGATCAACGGTGATTGTTTTTAGGCATGTAATGTGCAGCCACTTTGGAAATAGTTAACAAGTTAAATGTAAATTTGCTCTGTGATCCAGCAATTCCTCTCCTGGGTGTCTTCTACCCGAGAGAAAATATATATCCACACAAGGACTTCTATGTCAATGTTCATAGAAGCATTAACAAAAGCCAAAAACTGGAAACAATCTAAATGTCCATCAACTGATAAGTGGATAAACAAAATGTGATCTATCCATACAATGGAATATTACTCAGCCATAAAAGAAACAAACTATTGATACATGTTATAACATGGGTGAACATCAAAAACCTTATGCTAAGGAAAAATGTCTAGATGCATAAGACCACATATTGTATGATTCTATTGATATGAAATGTCCAGAAAAGGCAAATCTAGAGAGACGTTGGGTAGATTAGTTGTTGTCATGGGCCGAGGATGGAAATGAAGACACTGCATACGGTCATAACGGAGCTTTTGGGGGTGGAAAAAGTGTTCTAAAACTGGATTGTGGTGATGGTTTGTGCAACTCTGTACATTTACTAAAAATCATTGAAACGCCCACTTATAATGAGTGGATTTTACAGTACATAAATTCTACCTCAATAAACGGATTAAGAAAGGACTATGGCAGGGCTTCCCTGGTGGCGCAGTGGTTGAGAGTCCGCCTGCCGATGCAGGGGACACGGGTTCATGCCCCGGTCCGGGAGGATCCCACATGCCGTGGAGTGGCTAGGCCCGTGAGCCATGGCCACTGAGCCTGCGCGAACGAAGCCTGTGCTCCGCAACGGGAGAGGCCACGGCAGTGAGAGGCCCGCGTACAGCAAAAAAAAAAAAAAAAAAAAAGGACTATTGCAGATGTGATGTTCTGTGAGCCTTGCAGCTTTCCCCTTTCTCCTACTGATACTAACCCTGAGACTGTCCTGGAGGAGAACTGAGGGGCTCGGCCAATAGCCAGCACCAACCACTGCACCTGGGAACGAGTCCACCTTGAACTTTTGGGAGCCTGGCCAACCTTCTAGGTGAGTGAGTTCTTCAGGAGTGAGCTCAGGTGAGACCACAGGAGGAAACACTCGGCGGATCCACAGATCATGAGATGTAGTAAGTTGTTTTACATTAATTCTATATTTAAATATATACATTTAAATAAAAATATATACCGGTGAAGTGATATGGCAAAAGATTAACAGCTGTATTTAAATGGTGGATATATGGTTATTGTGCTGTTTCTATTTTCTGTCTGTTTGAAAAATTTTAAATGAAAAGTTAAAATAGACACATAGGGGAAATCATACCTGGAGAGGGAACTAGGCATTTGGGGTAGATACAAAGCCTTCCCTAAATTCATGTCTGCATTTCCACCCACACAATTCTTGAACATATGAGATGGATCTTGAGTGAGTAGCTGCTGGGGGAGCAGAAGGGATTCTAATTAGAGGAAAGAGCAGATGCAGTGAGATAGAAACAGGAAAGGGTTTGGTTCATTTGGGGCTTATCGCTTATCTATTCCACAAAAATTATTAGCATCTACTATGTGCTCGGCACTGATAAAGGTACTAGGGATTCAACAGTGAACAAATGAGCTAAAAGTCCTTCCTAATCGGTGCTTAAACTGTAGTGAAGGAAGACAAATAATAATAAACAAACAAATGAATAGTATATATGGAATATCAAATAATCAGGAGTGGATCCAGGTTTTGTGAAGTTATACGAAGTTGGAGTATTCATTACTCCAGAAAAACCCCAACATCATCCATGAACAAAGGGAGTTCTGATGCTGATGCTTCATGAGCTTCATAGTAAATCTGCTCAAGTATTTTTGTGTGAATTTCTCCAGAAGAAGAACCGGGATAAGTGGTGGATGTGGAAAATAATTCCAGGAAATACTGGTAGTGGGTGGGGCCGTGAAACAGAAGAAAATTAAGTTGATAAATGTGGTTACTCCAGCCTGGGGAACTGAGAGATGGTATAGAATGAAGGGCAAGGAGCCTGGGGTATATCTGTGCACCATCTCCTGTCAGTCATGGGTTCAAGCTTGCTCTAGGCAGGCCAGTCAAAATTTCTAAAAGATAGTCTTATACGGGATGGTTGGAACTCATACTGTAGCTCCCTCTGCTGTAGTTAGTCTCCAAACTGCAATAAACATTCACCACCTTTCTCACCTGCCACCCATTCTAGATTCCCCTCACCTGTGGCTCATCTTTCTGCTGGTCTATGTTGTTTGCCTAGTGGGAAATCCAGACCTTTACCTGGAGAGGTCTGAGCCCTTAGCTCCTGTGTTCTTGCCAGGCATGGTTGTTGTATATGGAAACAAGTGGGAGCCTGGTGAATCCCTGAGTTCCAGACATATTCTTCCCCGCCTTGATTATGTAGCAGCAATCTTATTTCCTCATGCTCTCTAAGGTCAATTACCCCCACCAGCAGAGTAACTCCACTCTGCTTTCTGATCCACTAGCAGAAAAGCCCCAAATGCAGTCAAAGCTTTAGGTTCAGTGGAACTGTTGCTTGGTTTCCTAGGAGAAGTGTTCCTGTGGTCCAGGAGAGCCTAACATTGCAGGGACAGGAACTACTTCTGCTCTTTGGTTCCAGGACCTGTGTGATCTCCTAACAGAGCCACAGCACCTCTTCACGGCCAGTGCTTCAGAGCAATTTTACCCTTTCAACATGGATCGAGAAGCAATATGCACAGGCAGATAAAAACAGGTTGTTTAAAGGGAGCAAAACATAGGCTTAGACCTCTACGAGTACCAGAAGAAAACAGATCATTGCTGAAACTCCTTGTAGAGAAGAGTGTGCAGTTAGAGAATTTTATGCTTGGCCAGATTGCTGTTTGTTTGGGAAGATTAAAGGAAGATGTTCTTATACATGCAAAAATCCTGGTAAAACACTTGTATTAGAAAGAAATTACTTGGACATATAACTCAGTTCATCAGGAGATAAACCAACATTTAAAATTTAAGAATTAAGATACCATGTACAATGGAATATTACTCAGCCATAAAAAGGAATGAAACTGGGTCATTTGTAGAGATGTGGATGGACCTAGAGTCTGTCATACAGAGTGAAGTAAGCCAGAAAGAGAAAAACAAATATCATACATTAATGCATATATGTGGAATCTAGAAAGATGGTACAGTTGAACGTATTTGTAGGGCAAGAATAGAGACGTAGACATAGAGAACGGACATGTGGACACAGGGTGGGGAGGGGAGGGTGGGATGAATTGGGAGATTAGGTTTGACAAAAATACACTACCATGTGTAAAATAGCTAGTGGGAACCTGCTGTTATAGCACAGGGAGCTCAGCTCAGTGCTCTGTGATGACCTAGATGGGTGGGATGAGGGGGTGGGGTGGAAGATCCAAGAGAGAGGGGATATAGTTATACATGTAGCTGATTCACTTCATTGTACAGTAGAAAGTAACACAACATTGTAAAGCAATTTTACTCCAAAAAAAGAAAAAGGAAAAAGATATCTTGGCATATAGAGAACAGACTTGTGATTGCCAAGGGGAGGGGATGGATGGACTGGAGTTTGGGGTTAGTAGATGCAAACTATTACATATAGAATGGGTGGACGAGGTCCAACTGTATAGCACAGGGAACTGTATTCAATGTCCTGGGATAAACCATAATGTAAAAGAATATAAAAAAGAATGTATATATATGTATAACTGAGTCACTTTGCTGTACAGCAGAAATTAACACAACATTGTAAATCAGCTATACTTCAATTTAAAAGAAAGATATCATGGCATAAAAGACTGGTATCAGTTAAACTTAGATTACAGGACCAAATGCAAACTTTATTGAAAAACCTGAAGAAGACCTAAATAAATGGAGAGATAGAGCATATTTAGAGATGGAAAAACTATGTTTTTACTGCTTAATTACTGACCATTCTGTTGGTGGACACTTAATTTTCTTTCTTAATACAAATCAGACTGAAGTGAATGTTCTTTCATATTTCTTCTTAGGCACATAGGCTAGAGTTTCTCTATATACGTTAAAGTGGAATTTCTGGTTCAGAAGACTTTTTTTTTTTTTTTTTTTTTTTTGCGATACGCGGGACTCTCGCTGTTGTGGCCTCTCCCGTTGCGGAGCACAGGCTCCAGACGCGCAGGCTCAGCGGCCATGGCTCACGGGCCCAGCCGCTCCGCGGCATGTGGGATCTTCCAGGACCGGGGCACGAATCCGTGTCCCCTGCATCGGCAGGCGGACTCTCAACCACTGCGCCACCAGGGAAGCCCAGAAGACATTCTTATATTCAGTTTTACGAGATGTTCCTAAATCACTCTCCAAAGTGGTTGTAGGAATTTTACTCCCTCAGGTGGAACATGAGAGTCCTTGTTTCACATTCTTACCAATACTTAGGTCTTTATCATTGTTGAAATTTGCGTGAGTAGTAGCAAGGCCCAGCACCATGTCATATGTTCATTGTCTATTTGACTTTCCCTTTCTGCCAATTGCCTGTTCATAGCTCCTGTTTTTTTTTTCTTTTTTTTTCTTTTTTTGTGGTCATGCCCCGCAGCTTGTGGGATCTTAGTTCCCTGACCAGGGATTGAACCTGGGTCACAGCAGTGAAAGCGCTGAGTCCTAACCACTGGACCACCAGGGAATTCCCTCTGTTCATTTTTCTATTGGGTTATTTGTCTCTCTCTCTTTTTTTGTTTTTTGTTTTGCTTTTGATTTGTAAAATTTCTTAATATGTTCTAGATACTAATCATTGGTAAGTTATATGAATTACAGGTATTTCCTTCTCCTACCACTCTATGGTGTGTCTTTTGATTTTATTTATAACTGTTTTGGGAGTTTGTTTTTTTTGGGAGTTTGTTTTGTAGCATTTGAGCCTCGAGGCATCCACTGGAGGGGGTCTCGGTAGATAAAGACCCAGAGATTTTGATCAGGGTGATGAGTGATATGGGTGGATATGGGTAGGCTCTCATTCCAGACTGCTGAAATTTAAATCCCACTACCACTTGTGTAACCTTGGGCAAGTTATTAATCTTTCTGTGCCTCATTTTTCTTGTATGTAAAGTGGGAATATTAATAGTACATGGATTATTATAAGGATTAGAGTGTATTAGTTTTCTATTGCTGCATAACAAATTACCACAAATTTAGCAGCTTAAACAGCACAAATTTATTATCTTACACTTTCTGTGGGTCAGGAGCTGAGTTAGGAAACTCAGTTCTTCCTCCTGTGTCTCTTTTACTCTCACTTTACTAGCAAACTCACAACAGTTCTGACACCCGATGTGTGGGTTTCTTCCCACCAAGCAACTCCATGTGACACTAGCTGGGTATCCTACAATTTAACTTCATTCTGACACTATCTACCTGAGGATAGAGTTAGACCCCACAGGTTAAGGGCTCAGTCCTACAAGACTGCTCCCCTCCCCCTTTGTTTTTGGCCACACCACATGGCTTGGGGGATCTTGTTTCCCCCATGAAGGATTGAACCCAGGCCCTTGGCAGTGAAAGTGCAAAGTCCTAACCACTGGACCACTGGGGAATTCCCTCCCCCACCCCCTTTTAGATGCCAGTGGCAAGTCCAGGTTGTCACCTGTGCTTCTGACCTAAAGGCTGTACATCGAAGGTTCTCATGACCCCCTCTCTGGGTTTGATTAATTTGCTACTTGCTGTTGGCCAACTGGGCAGCCTTCTCATATCCTAGAGGCAACCTGCCTTCCCTGCCACGTGGTCCTCTCCCCAGCATGGAAGTTTGCTCCTGTGAGATCAGTAGAAGAATCTCTCTCATCCTCTGAATCTCTTCCTAAAGGAAGTGCCCATCTGATTAGGTCAGGCCCACCCAGGAAGATTCCCCTTTTGATAAACTCAACATCAACTGATGAGGGAACTTAATTACAACTGCAAAATCCCTTCTGCCATGTGATGTAATATAATCATGGGAGTAACTACCCCACCATAGTCACAAGTCACATCCACACTCAAGGGGGATGTGTACGATGGGGAGCAGGAATCTTGGGGACCATCTTACAATTCTACTCGTCATAACACTTCTTCTCACTGGTTAACCCACCTTAGGTTTTCTGTCTATTCCATAAACACATTTGTATTTAGAACTTGAGGAATTTCATATTGGACTTTCCTATTTGTTACCCTCTGGGCCCTTTGGGAAAGGGTTGTCTTGAACAGAATGGAAAGTAATAGTAAGAGTAATTGGGAAGAACCCCCCTGCTGCCCTCGAGAAGTCATGGAGGATTGGGACAAAGCCAAGGAGCCCTGCACCTTCTTTTCAGGGTGGGACTGACAGCTGAAGCCAATGACACATCTTGTGTCTGACAGTTGGTTGCCCTATTAATTACACAGATGAATAACTTTTCATTAGGTTTCCCCCTTCAAAGTTGAATATGTCTTCATTCTCTTTAGAGTCTTTGGCAAATTAGATTTCTGGGTCATTTTATAAAAATTTAAGTTCGTTATTTTTAATGATGCCTGGAAGAAGGAAGAGAAATCATCATTTATAGAACTTTTAATGGGAAAAGTAATTTCTGTATTCTTTCGGGTGAGCGCTTTTGGGCAAAAGTTAGTCACAGAATCCCCATTATTATTACTTCAACTATGAACCTGAGTTAAAAGAAGAAAGATTTGCTGATTTTTGTGTTTGAGATTCATGTACCCGAGGTCCAGGGAGTGTTCAATTTATTATTATACCATAAATTATGCATTAGATTAACATTTTTTAGTGATTCACTTTCTCATTTATTAATTTAATGAACACAATTTTTCAAAGTGAGATTTAATATTGTGAGTAGTACAGTGGTAGTAAGGATCAGATAGAACAATTCATCCTGTGTTAAGTGGGAACATTTTCATAACTTAGAGCATTATCCCTCATATAGAGAGATTGAACTAAATGTCAAGCTTCCTGTATTTGCCCAGAGAGCTTATCAGGATGGTTTGTTAAAGAGGAAACATCTTGTGTTTGGCTGAAAGTAGCAATTTAGAAAAAAAACTCAGGAAACTTTTAGGAACTGAACTGGTTCCATGCCTTTAAGAATTTATAAATGAACTAACTGTGGAAATGAAAAGAAATGGTTGTAAAGATTATTTCTCAACTTGAAAGAATATGAACCAGTGTCATCAAGAACTTAAAAGCCAGTTTGGGTGATACATGTGGTATATAATAAATAATAAAATTCTGTTCTATCTTTTATTCTAAGTAGCTGTAAGTATAGAACCAACTGCAGATACCATGCCTAGCTCATAGTGAAGCCATGAGTAGCTGGTCTTTATGAAAAACAAAATTCGTCAATAAGCTTTAGAAGAAAGAAAACATACTCAACCTTGGACCCTATGATATGATAATATTACCCAATACGCATGTTGAAAATGCAATTTACTAACATTCCATCTTAAAAACAAATCATAGAGGATTCATTTTTGGGGGGATTAAACATAATTTGAATAGATTTCACCTCAACACATCAATCAGGTGGTATACTTTCAGGTGGAATGATTTTGCTGAAAAAATTTAAAAACTAAGTTATAGTTTAGTTCTAGTTAGTTTAGATTAGTTAGTTTAGTTTAGTTCTAGTTCTTGGTAGTCACAGCTCTGTCAGCTTGCTGCTCACTGCTACCAGATCGTCTCTCTTTTTTTTTATTTTAAAAGATTATTTTTTAAAATAAATTTATTTAGTTTTGGCTGCATTGGGTCTTTGTTGCTGCACACAGGCTTTCTCTAGTTGCAGTGAGCAGGGGCTACTCTTCCTTGCGGTGTGCGGGCTTCTCATTGCTGTGGCTTCTCTAGGCGTGTGGGCTTCAGTAGTTGTGGCACGCGGGCTCAGTAGTTGTTGCTCCGCGGCACGTGGGATCTTCCTGGACCAGGGCTTGAACCCATGTCCGCTGCATTGGCAGGTGGATTCTTAACTACTGCACCACCAGGGAATCCCCCAGATCTTCTCATTTTTATAAAGGATTTGATTTATGTGTTTATTGAGAAATGATTGCCACAATAATTTAGTTAACAGAAATCACCTCACATAGTTACAAATCTTTCTTGTGATGAGACCTTTTAATTTTTACACCCTTAGCAATTGTCTTTTTTTAATTGAAGTATAGTTGACACACATTATATTCGTTTCAGCTGTGTAACATCGTGATTTGACATTCATGTACATTATGAGTTGATCACGATAAGTCCAGTAACCATCTGTCACCACACAAAGTTATCACAATATTATTGACTATATTCTCTATTTGGTGCATTACATCTCTATGACTTATTTATTTTATAACTAAAAGTTTCTACCTCTTGATCTTCTTATTTCACTCAACCTCCCACCTGCAACTTTCAAATATACAATATTGTTAATTATAGTCACCGTGCTGTACATTACACCCCCAGAACTTATTTGTCTCATAACTGGAAATATGTACCTTTTGACCTCCTTCACGCATTTTGCCCACTGCCCACCTCCTGTTTCTGGCAACCACCATGTCTGTTCTCTGTATCTTTTTTTTTTTTTAAGATTCTACATACACCTGAGATCATATAGTGTTTGTCTCTCTCTGTCTGACTTATTTCACTTAGTATGATGCCCTTAAGTTTCATCGATGTTGTCACAAATGGCAGGATTTACCTCTTTTTTGTTTTAAATAGCTGAATAATATACATATTTCTTCTATTTCTTGCCTATTATAAATAACATTGTAATGAACTTGGGGGTGCAGATATTTTTTTGAGATAGTGATTTTGTTTCCTTTGGATAAATACCGGAAGTGGATTTGCTGGATCATATGGTAGTTCTATTTTTAATTTTTTAAGGAATCTCCATACTGTTTTCTAATTTACATTCCTACCAACAGTGCATAAGGGTTTTCTTTTCCCCACATTGTCCCCAGCACTTATCTCTTGTCATCTTCTAACAGGTGAGAGATGATATCTCTTTGTGGTTTGATTTGCATTTCTCTGATGATTAGTGATGTTGAGCATCTTTTCATGTGCCTGTTGGCCATCTGTATGTCTTCTCAGACCTCCTCATTTTTAATAGAAGCAGAAATCTGTGTTTTGTTTTGCATGAGATCTTCTAATTTTTAAATGTTGGCTCAATTTTTATAAAAAGTACCTTTTGCCTCCAAAAACCCCACAAAAACCCTGTGTGTGGCCCACTGGGGAGAGAGAGCTGTGTGGGGCATTGATATTGATGTGAAATAGAAAGAGAATGGATTCAGGGCTGCTGTGCTCAACTACCTGGCCTCTTAGGGAAGCCTCTTCATCTTCTGAACCCCAGCTTCCATTTATACAAGAGGGGATCTGCAGACGTGTGGTTCCCAGAGATGGGGGTAGGGGTGGAGGGAGGGGGAATTGGATAAAGGTGGTCAAAAGGTACAAACTTTCAGTTATAAGATAAATAAGTACCAGGGATGTAATGTGCAACATGATGACTGTAGTTATGGTATATTTGAAAGTTGTTAATAGATCCTAAGAGTTCTCATCACAAGAAAAAAATAAAAAACAATTTTTTCTTTTTTTATTGTATCTATATGAAATGATGAATGTTAACTAAACTTACTGTGGTAATCATTTCACAATATATGTAAGTCAAATCATTATGCTGTACCCCTTAATACAGTGCTGTATGTCAAATATATCTCAATAAAACTGAAAAAAAAAAAGAGAGGGGATCAGATGCCGTGTTCTCTAAAGAACTCTCCTCTAAAACTCTTGAAGAATTGCTTTTTCTGTTTTATACCGGTGACATGCTGTTCAGTCAGCATGTTTCTTGATGAATCTTCTACCTAATACATGAAATTCATGAGTTACTTGTTTTTTCATTTATTTTTCTCATGCCCATTATCTTTCACATAGATGTTCTCAGAGCAGGAGCATGCTCTGGACCATCTGTAGCTTATTACTCTTTTGTTTTGACATTTTAGGCTTTTCAAGGATTAGTTTCTTCAGGTGTAGTTCAAGAAACTAACATATCTATAAAGAGAATTAGCATAATAATTCTTTTCTCTCTCCTCCCCTCCTTTTCATTTTGTGTGGCATTATGTCTCGGGCCATAATAGGTAGCAGAAATGAAGCTAAAGTTAGTAGATACTTAGTGAATTTTAGCTTTTCAGGCAGTCATTCTGGTTGATTCAGTTCCAGTTTCTACTTCACCTTTAACAGTGTACAAATTCAAAATATTCTAGAACTAGTTGTAGTAATTACAGTTTTGCAGGTTAGGCCACAAAATATGATTTTTATTAAGACTGATTTCTTAGATTGCTGGAATTATTTCTGTGCCACCTGGGCTTGTTATGCCATCTAAAAGCATTATACCATTTATTATTATTATTTTTAAATTTTATTAGAGTATACTTGATTTACAATGTTGTGTTAAAAAGCATTATACCATTTAAAACAACCACACTCAGGTGTAAGAAAAACAATGAGAAACAGGCAGCCTGATGTAAAATCCTATTCAGTGTCTCTAACCTTTTGTCAGTCTCTCTGCTTTACATATTTGTTGTGAAAAGGTATCCTTAGCAACAAAGATCATTGGCTTGTTATACAAAAGAGACCCCAGACTGTTCTTATAAAGATTCAACTGCTTGACACTGGATTTGCTTTTCCTTCCCAATGATAATAAGCACCCAGATGGCAAGACTGGAGACCTGACAGCAAAAGCACATGGGCCACAGCATTTGAATAAAAAGTAGGATGTGCTTTAGGCCATGTGCCCACGTGCCTGAGGGCCTCCCCTTCTCAGCCCTCTCTTCTTGTCTTTCATCAGAGCCTCTTCTAGCAAAGCTGCCCAACAAAGGCAGTCTGGCATTTCATTATGGCACCAGGGAAATCAAAGGGAAAATAAAAAGGCTCATGAAGCATTTAAAAAACTTCATAATGGAAACAGTTGAGTTCCACCTGAAAGCAAATGTATATTTGTCAACATTTTCAATAATGACAATATTGTCATTATTGAAAAAAAGAATAATAATGAGAAAAAGGAATGATGAGCCCCCAAGATGATATTTGGGTGCATTTGAGAAGTAATAACATGGAGGCTGTTTTCTAATTTTTATTCTGAAATTGGTGATTTCTCTAATCAAAGAGAGTTCCCCTGCTTCTACGGTGGTTCTAATTAAGTAGGGGAAAATGTTCAGAAAGAGGGTATTACCTTTGAAATTCCTTTGAGACATTAAATGTCCTTCCCCCTTTCTCCTGAAGGAAACAGCAGCAAATGTCCTGATTTGAGGCGGTGAAAAGAAGCAGGGTCTTCCTGCCTAGAGGCTGCTTTGACACTAGTTAATTTCCTACAGGTCAGAGCTACCTGCTAATTTTGTGAATGAGAAAAGTGGGAGAAGAAGATTGCGATAAAAACAAAACCCTTCCTTTCTTGGCACTCCTGTTTTGGTAGCCCTTTTCGGTCGCTGGGTTGGCACCTAACTGCAGAAAATTTTCCTAGAATTAGCTGTTCACACTTATAGGAGAAACCTCTGCACTGCCCCCCACCCAAAATTGAATTTTTTTCACCTTTTCTTGGCTGCCTGACCATTAAGTGACATTTATAGTTCAGGCAATGCTTTGTGTTTCTGCCCTACTCCTTTCCAGGTGGAATAAGGGCGAGCAGCTTGGGGAATCTCACTCTGAACAAGGCTACCCAGGCCCACAGGGAACTCTGTGTTCCTTCACGAAATGCAGAAATAATGAATTAGCCCAGGCTGTGCAAAGGAGTTTCTCAGACTGTCTCCTCTTGTGGGATTCAGATCTGTTTCATAATCTTCCAGTTTCTGAAAACCCAAGGTGACTTTCAACACAAGGCATCTGGGTGTAATTAAATAATTGTTGGCAATTATTTGCAGAGTCATACACACAGGGAAAACGGGAGACCTTCTGATTGCAGCAGTGTTGCTTACACCTGTGGTTTTTGTTATTTAAACCCAGACATGACTCATTGGATATCCTTCTTATTAATGAGTCCCCCTTAAGGTACTAACTCAAGCAGTTCTATTATCTTTCTGTCTGAAATGACCAAATTTGCTCTTACCTTAATCAAGTAAGTTATCTTTACAGTCTTTCTCGGGGGAAATCACCCCTTAGAGAAGCATAAACTTCTTTTATGTGGAATAGAATGTATATACTACCCAGAAGATAAGGCGTGTAAAAGCAAAAATGGTTGGCTGTGGACTTGGGACCAATCTCCCTCAGGCTTGATCCCTCAATAATCAATCAGTCCTTAAGAGGGAGGGTATTTACTTTTAAATTATGTTATTTTGCCTTACATCAAAAGAACATGAGCCCAAGTAAACACAAAGCACAAGAACAAGGGCGTTCAGGTTCAAAGTTAGCATTCCATTAACAGCTAAGTAAACCTGGGGGAAAAAAATCTGATTTTCTCTCTTTCCTAACTATGGTCAGAGATAATCAAGTGCTCCCTTGGCTCAAGACACTAACTTCGGTAAACACATACATGTTATATTTTTCTGTTTCATTTTTGCATTCCTCTTTCTGTCTCATTGAGGGTTTCTGTGAAATAGTGCAATTCAAATTGCTGCTGTCAATTCCAGTTTTGCCTTCTTTTACTCAGCAGTTTGGGGAAAAAAAGTGCAATTTAAATAACTGAGATATTTATTTAAAGTGAAAGATAGAGGGACTTCCCTGGTGGTCCAGTGGTTAAGATGCCACGCTCCCAATGCAGGGGTCGCGGGTTCTATCCCTGGTCAGGGAACTAGATTCTGCATGCCGTAACGAAGATCCCGCATGCTGCAACTAAGACCTGGTGCAGCCAAATAAACAAATAAATATTAAAAAAATAAATAAATAAAGTGAAAGATAATGAAGACTTGAGGATCCTGCTCTAAATTGCTTGTGGTCTCCGTCGCCTTTATGATAGATGGTTCCTATTTGCTTGCTGGATTGTGCTCTGTGAACCAGAGGATTTCCTGTAATGATGTAGAAGTCGTTTCAGGACCCTATCTTGGTCGCTATGTTCGTAAAAATAGTTCGCCGACCCAGAAAGGCCAAGGGCAGTGATTTTGGCAGAGAGCAAGTTCCTCAGAAGAAGCACTAGGTGGCGGTGCTGCGTCGTAAGTGCTAGAAGGCCGAGGCCCGCTGCACTTCAGGGCTGGTAGGATTTCTGTGGAGAGAAAGAACCCTGATCACTGATGTTTGTGCCCCAGAGCGATCAGATTAACTCAAGCAGAGGTGGTCCTTACAGGATATATATCTGGAAAAGGAATTTTCTGTTAAGTTTTCGTTAAGGCTGTGATTTGTTATATCAACAAACCATGGGATTTCCCTGGTGGTCCAGTGATTGAGACTTTGCCTTCCAATGCAGGGGGTACAGGTTTGATCCCTGGTCGGGGAGCTAAGATCCTGCATGGCTCCCGGCCAAAAAACCCAAACATAAAACAGAAACAATACTGTAACAATGAGTCAATAAAGACTTTAAAGACGGTCCACATTGAAAAAAAAAAACTTTATTAAAAAAACATTGTTTCACAGTCTAAAGGCTGGGGTGTTTTGTTTTGAAAAATTGGAAAGGAAATATAAGGGCAAAATTCAGAGTCTGTCAAGATTATAAGTACAATTTTACATTTTTTTCTTTATTTATTTTAAAAATTGAAGTACAGTTAATTTACAATGTTGTGTTAGTTTCAAGTGTACAGCAAAGTGACTCATATATATATATTTTTTTCCACTATAGGTTATTATAAGATATTTAGTATAGTTCCCTGTGCTATACAGTAGGTCCTTGTTGTTTACCTATTTTATATATAGTAGTGTGTATATGTTAATCCTAAACTCCTAATTTATCTCTCCCCACCCCTACATTTTACATTAATTTATGTTTTCCATTGGATGATTAAAATTTTCCTGAGGCTGAAGGCTTTTGATGGCTTACTGGAAAAATAAAGAGCTGGTGGTGGGAGTGGCACTGTGGGCTCTGAAGGAGGAGCGAGAAGGTATCTGGTGAGGCATCTACTTGTCCAGCCTGTTCTCAGCTGCAACAGAAGAAATCAGGACTGGAGACCACAAAGCTCCCTTCAGATTCTAACGGTCTATGATTATCTGATTTTAAGCAGTTGCAAAGTATGAGCTCCTGAAAGCCATTTAATTTGATTCCAGTTTACTGTAAAGGCATGTGAATGTTTATAATATGGTATATATGTGAATACTACTCTTGTTGAATGTCAGAAGGGATGTGCATTCCTGGAATTCCAAGATATGGAAGGAAAACTTTGAAGTTTTGGTTGAGGAGGTAATGGAATTGTCTATAATGATATTAGCTCAGTGCTTTATCTTTGCTCTAAATGTTTTGGAAACTGCTGGCCTTCTATTTGCTACATGTAAAATTACATTAGGAAGTCAGACAGAGAAAGACAAGGACTGTATGTTTTCACCCATATGTGGAATCTAAAAAAGCTGAACTCAAAGGAGTAGGGAGTTGGAATGGTGGTTGCCAGGGGCTGGGGGTCAGGGCGGGGAGGGGGGTGGGAACAGGAAGATGTTGGTCAAAGGGTACAAACTTCCAGCTGTAAGATGAAGACGTTCTGGGGATATGATGTACAGCATGGTGACTATAATTACAATATTGTATCATATACTTGAAAGTTGTTAAGAGAGTAGATCTTAAAACTTATCACCACACACACAGGTAGTTATGTGAGGGGATGGAGATGTTAATTAACTTTATTGTGGTAATTATTTTATAATATGTACTTGTATCAGATCATCACACTGTACACCTTAAACTTACATATATGTCAATAGTATCTCAATAAAGCTGAAAAAATACCCCAAATCACATTAGAATTTTTGAATCATAAGTCTGACACTACAGAATTATACAAGTTTTTCTTCTAGGGACATGATATATTTTACACATATATATTCTGTTTAAATTAACTTACTAATTTTCTTTTAAATAATTTGTTTATTTATTGAGGGAACCAGTAATGGGCTCTGCCTTCAAGGAGACTACATTTTTCTGGTCAAACAGTGAGTTGGGCAAGCAATTCCAATAATGTGTGGTAACTGAGCTAAGTGGAGAAATACAAGATTCTCTGAGAGAACATAGCAGTAGATATGAAAATTACTATCTGTAGACACTTCACAGGAAAAACTGATTGTTAGATTAGATTGTATGGAGATTTTTATAGAAAAAAAATAATCCTTTAACAGAGGAAACAGAAAAAGACATAAAAACTGAATGTTAGATTAGATTGTATAGGGATATTTATTCAAAAAAATAATCCTTTAACAGAGCAAACAGAAAAAGACATTGTGTGTCTGTGTTAAATGCTGCTTTTCTTTATGGAAAACTGGAAACATGTAAAATTCTTTGACCACTTTGATCATAGATGCCATAGAAAAGCTAATACTAAACACTAAATAATATTAAATACGAAGGGAAATACTAAGGGAATATTTTTCTCTTAATTTTCAAGTCACATAGACAGTTGAATCTGAAAAAAGAAATTTTAAATATCAATAGGCTTTCTATTCTCTGTGAAACTTCTTTTTCCCTCTTGTTATTATTCATATCCTTCCTCTAAGAGAATGATGAATTCCTAATTAGAACTGCATAGTTACCCTAAATTTGAAATTAAAAGGCAACAATTTGCATTTGCAATACAGATCATTTCAGGTTAATGGCAACTTTTGCTAATGCAAGAAATACACTGAAATTGCTCATTCATACTGTGAACAAAACAAGGGAGAAAATATTCATAGAACCAGTGATTCATAGTTATTTTTGTTGGGGTGAAAAACCATCTCTTGAGAAGGACAACGGTTCAATGAACAAATGCCATGGTGCATTGGATGACACAGACAATGCTCGTAGCTGAATGGAGGAGGACAAAAGTTTTTTTACAAGGACAGTTTTGATGCAATTGGACTATTACATTTATAATACCCTACTCCTTGTTGATGAGTAATCTGATTTCAGTGATGACCCTTTGCTTGAGATACATATATTCTGGCAATTGACTCCTCTTTCCACCCCCAAAATAGAATGTTTGAAGTTTGACATTGTCCTTTATTAATATTTTCAGTATTATTTCCACAACTTGGGCTCCTTCTAAGTGCTACATCCAGTTCTTACAACCAGAATGTTTTGTGAGCCCTTCTCTCAGGGAAAATTTTCAGGGTGATCCTCCTGAATCAGAAAATGTTAGGGGTGGACATGGTTTTAAAGATTGTCTATCTAATCCCTTATTTTACAGATGAAAAATTAAATCTTGAGGAGTTTAGTTACATATTTGATAGGTTGTGGAGCTCCAACTAGAACTCAGAGAGGAGAAACCAGCTGAGAATTTGTATGTATGAAGAATCTACTGTGGTAGCTGTGGACCATCTTATTTAACTTTAATCCTTACCATAATCTTACATCACGGGCAAATCCTTCTTTTTCTTTTTCTTTTTTGCCCGTGCCACTCAGTTTGTGGGATCTCAGTTCCCCAACCAGAGATTGAACCCAGGCCAGAGCAGTGAAAGCACAGAATCCTTACCCCTGGACCACCAGGGAACTCCCGGTGAATCCTTATTTTTAGACAAAGAGGTTAAGGCTAGAAAAGTAAGGGATACTAGTCCAAATCCAAGTTTGCTGGCTTTTCACTCACTCACTCATCCACTTAAAAAATATTGAGAGGCGGTCTGTGCCAGGCGCCAGCCTGGGGACACAAAGGTGTGCAAACAGAGGTGGATTCTGGTCTTTAGTCGTTTATGGTTTGGCTGCAGAGACAGACACTAATTAAACAATCACACAAAAAAGATGTAAGATTACACTGACGAGGGCTGTGAAGGACACGACGGGTCATTTGTGCCACATCCTGATGTGAAAGCAGCAGTTTCCCATGAAGGTGGTCCTCGCAGAGGCTTGCCCAGCCTGATGCCAGCCTCTTGGAGAGCCAGCTTGGGGGAGAGGCTGGACGGGTTGGTGGGAGGAGAACAGAGGGACAACGTGCTGCTCTTTGACTAATTTCTCTGGGGTCTCCTGGTCTTGCTTTCACATGGCTTCCTCTACTGATTTTTCTGTCATAGTTTGAACAATAACCCTGTCAATGTATTTTTCTTGAAAACATGGTAGACAAGACTTTGCTCTGTGAAATTGTGCTCAGGAGGGTGACAGCTTGCTTTGCTCTCTCCTAGTCACACTTCTGAGTCTTGGTAACACTCCATGGAAATTGTGACATTGACAGTGACTTCTCCTTACTATGAAGTACTATTCTAAAAGGTTAAGTTGGCCTGCTTATCTATGGGTGAATGTCCGTCTATCCATCCGTCCATTCATCCATCCATCTTTCCATCCATTCATTTTTCCATCTTTCCATTCTTTTACCCATTCTTTTTTTAGTGGCTTTTCCCTCTTTCTGGCACAATTGCATCCTAAGGAATTTTTGTCATTGGGTATGATAACTCCATCAAATTTTGTTTGCTTATAAGACAAACCAAAGAGAATATGGAGAATGAAATGACTTTGTTTTGACAAAATGGTGGAATCCTGAATGAGTGTTGTCATTTTTATTTTCACTGCTGTCATCATAAAGTCTGTGCAACACAATTTTTTTCTCTTTTGGTGATATCGTTCTAGATATATTTCCTTGCAAATATGTGCATATGCTTACTCATTTCATGAAAATGAAATCACATCCTATAAACATTTTTGTGGCCCTTTTCCCTCTTAGCAATATACCATGAACATTTTAAGTTCAAATTAATAAAGCTCTTCATAATAATTTCAATGGCTGCACGGCATCCCATTGTCAGAATGTGCCATAATTTATTTATTTAATCTCCTGTTGTTAGGGACAGTTTGGAATTTCTCCATTCTCATAAACATTGCTGCAATGAACATTCTTGCATGTTTAACTTTGGGCTGTTGTCAACAAATTTCTTTCTGATAGATTTCTGTATTAAATTCTGATAGAATTGCTGTATTAAGGGCTTTTGATACATGCTGCCAAATTCTCATTTTTCATGAGTTTCTCTCAATTTATAATCCCCCTCTAACAAAGCATGAGATGTCTGTCTCTCCAATGATTCCCCGCCATAGTAACGCTAAGCAATGGCAGTGAGCATTTTTAACTATTGAAAACTTTTCCATGTATTATTGACTAGTTGCTTTTCTTGTTTTGCGAACTGTCTGTTCTATATCCTTTGGCCAATTTTGTCCTGAGCTGTTTAGTTTTTGGTAAGGTCTCTTTATATAGAAATGACATTTTCCCAGTTTATTATTTATATTTTGACAATGATGTTTTTGAGTTACAAAATCATTTGAGATAGTCAAATTTATTTACTTTTTCCTTTGTGGTTATTGCATCTGCTGTCATATTGAGGAAAGACTTCCAAGTTTATATAGTTATTCTACATTTTTTTTTTTTTTTTTTTTTTTTTTTTTTGCTGCATCGCATGGCTTGTGGGATCTCAGTTCCCCAACCAGGGATTGAACCCAGCCCACGGCAGTGAAAGCCCCGAATCCTAACCACTGGACCACCAGGGAACTCCCTAGTTATTCTACATTTTGTTCTAATAATTTATTTAAAAATATTTTTATATGACTGGAACCTATTTTGGAATATGGTATGTATTAGGAATATAATCTTTCATTCTAAAATAGTTAGTAGGTTGTTAAAGAACCATTAATGGACTATTTTATTATTTCCTCTGACTTGAAATTTCATCTTTATCATATACATAGATTTCCAATTCACGTATTGTGGCTTACCTCTCTTTTATTCAGGCTTAAATAATTATGCCCTCACTAAAGTTTTGAGTTTATTAGTATAGCTCCTCTGCATTTCTTGCTAAGACTATTCTTAGGTATTTTATAATTTTTATTATTAGTTATTAGTTACTTTTAGTGCGATAGTTTCCATTTTATTTTCTACCGCTTATTGTTGGGACATAGGAAGGCTATTAATTCTTGTATACACATTAATTTGTGTTACCAAGTGCAAACTCGAATAGTGTGTATATGATAAATTTTAAACTGTTAGCTAATATTTTAAATTGAAGCACACTGGAATCTTTTATGAATGGATTTTTTTTTGGATTTACTAGATACATATTTAATAGGAAGAAAATTTGCTTTGAAAGATGAAATTGTTGCTGAACATCCATCTCATAAGGAATAGCAACATTTATTTTAAAGGCAGACAGACAGCTTTTTTCTTTAGGAATAATCTTAGTGAGTTTTTAGTCATGGAAGTCTTAGATTGGCGGAGGGTGAAGAAAGGAAAATGAAGGGGACTTCCCTCGCGTTCCAGTGGTTAGGGCTCTGCACTTCCACTGCAGGGGGCATGGGTTCAATCCCTGCTTGGGGAACTAAGATTCCACAAGCCCTGAGGCAAGGCCAAAAAAAAAAAAAGAAAAAGGAAGCTGTTTTGTTTAGTAAAATAACAGGAACATTCCTAAATTCCTCTGCCATCTGAAGAGGCGGGGGTATGGGGAACCCCAAGGATGAGAATAGAAGAAACTATGAGGAGTAATGACCTCAGTGGGAGGAGGAGTACCACGAAAATAGAACTGCTAAAAAATTCCTTGTAAGGGGATTGTTCCTTGTAAAGAACAGCGATATTTAGTAATAAATTATAAGTTGATTCCTGTTCTGAACCCTGTTGTGCTCTGTTCTAGAATAGAGTATATTCACACAAAATTTGAGATGTAGTAAGGTCAACAGATCAGCAAACGACTGCCACTGAAAAGATAGTTTATTGCTCACAGTTCCGGAGAGAAGTGGGCATGCTATACCACCTGGGGTCACATGAGGAAGCACCAGGGTTGGTCATGAAGAAGAAGAAGGGGGAGGAAGTGTGGGTAAGCACTGATTGTGGTTTATTTGGAAAGAAGCAATTAAGGAGGGGTAAGCAGGCTTAGATTGCTAGTTTGCATAACTTTAGAGGCTCTGGAATACAGAGGCGGTTCCTAGATGTCTGGGGTGATTGGGGCAGGTGGATAATGGCTAAGGATCTGAGAGCCCTATGGAAAGGTGATTGGCAGTGTGGACTCTGTATTGGCTGGTGTGTATTTGAAAGGCATGTCCCCAAACAGAGGACTCCTCTTGAGGGGGCAGGGGTGTTGAAGGAGGCAGAAAGTCAAGACAAGGGCACTCAAACATAAAGCAGAACAAGGTATGTCCAGCACATGTACATAGGGCAAATATTAAAGCACTGAGTTTACAGAAGCTATAAACATGCTTAATATTGATATGTAATCCTTCTCAGTTTTTTAAACTTTCAGTAAAGTTCTGTTATATGCAACTGTCTTATATTAATGGTACTTTGGGGAATACAGGAAACAGGGTTATTTTCCATGTTGCAGGTGTTGCTACAGAGAGTGAATAGAGAAGGAAATCAAAGTAGGAGGTGATCAAGAGAAACATAAGCGCTCCCACCAAGAATTCTCAGAAATACTGAGGAGGGCTATGTGGATGGAGGCTCAAGTCAACTTACTTGGAAAATAAATGCTTCAGGGGACTTCCCTGGTGGTCCAGTGGTTAAGACTCCATACTCTCAATGCAGGGGACACAGATTCAATTTCTACTCGGGGAACTAAGATCCCACATCCTGCATGACACATGGCGTGACCTAAAAAAAAAAAAAAAGCTTCAGGAAGGCTGGAGGAGGTGGAAACACTCAACAGCAGCCCTTTGGGTTATGATGGTAGGAATTATAAATTCTGGAGGCTTTAGGGAATGGTTTGAGGGCTGGTCTGTTCCTAGAGAAGGGCTCTCTTACTAAAGTGATTCTTAGGGCTTTTAAGAGTCATGGTAATGAATTTTGGGAATCTGATGAAACTGATACATTTTCTCTCCGTAAAAATGTACAATATTTTATATACCATGTCAGGAGCTTTACAGAAACCCTAGAGCCCATCTGTAGATGCTGGTCCATGAACCTGGGGAAAATACCTCCCAATATTAAAGTCATAGTAAAAGACGTGAACACTAAATGGTCTCCTTAAATTGGTCACAACACCTATAGTCCAATTACGCATCTTTGATACTCCCACATGTTAAATGAAAAACTACTTTTTCTTTAATCAAGGTTGGTTCCTTACCTATAATGTAGTGTAAAGTCAGGTTGACTTAGAATGACAGAGGTGTGACTTTTATCATAAATGCCAGGACAGTTTTCTAGTATTTATTATTAAGACTTAAGATTTTTCTCTATAGGCAATGAAGTTAAGGACTCATTTTCATACCCTTGTTTCTATCTAAGAGTATGGATAACACCAGAAAATCAAATTCTTTTTGGTTCTGAGTAGAAGAAGAGAAATATGATTATTAAAAGAGATTTTATCTTCAAATTATTGAAAGTTTTCTGAATAGTTCAAAGGAGAGATAAAGATCACATAATGACATGATGAAAGCCT